>NC_081413.1:307686601-308327851 GCF_030272615.1 Cryptomeria japonica
TGGGATATGAAGGAAAAGGACCAATTGGTAAGTGACAAAAAGGTATTTCAGAACCTATTTGTCCTCACTCGCAATCTAAAGAAGAGAAATCAAGACTTGGATATACAAAATCAAATCAAAAGCAACATAGTTATCAACAACCAAAGTGGAGAAATAAAGTAGTCCCTAAAGAAGAACCATGACAAGAAAAGATACACCAAGCAACAAAAATAGTAGCCAATAAGTAAAAACAAGAAGAATATGAGAAACAACAGGAATAAATTGCAATCAAAAGAGAAGAAGAATCTTGTAAACAAGTTCAAGGAATACAATAAAATGCTAAATCTGAGCAAGATATTCTAGAAGCAGTAAAAGAAGAGATGGCCAAAATCAGAGAACTATTTGCACCATACAATATTCTTATATGGTATAGTGGTGTATTCCTAGACAATGGTTTAGAGACAGATTCAAATGACTATGAATGGGGTCCATATATATCATCTAGTGTATCAAGTGAAGAAAATAATGAAGAGCAAGCAACTATCACAAATGAAGACTTGTCTTTTACAAAACAAAGGATAGAGTTAGAAAGAAGACAAGAAGAACTTAGAATCCAGAGAAAAGAGGCATATACACGACAACAAAAGAAAGAGGATGAAAAAGAACAAGAAGTAACACCACAAGAAACACAAACAATTATTGATCAAGCATCATAAAATATCATATTTCTATCAAACAATGAGTAAGATGTACCAAGGTATAGAAGAACCATAGAAGAACTAATAGATAGTCAAGAAGGATCGACTATTAGTCCAGAAGAAACTGAGTTCGAGAGAAGACAAAAGATAGAAAAAGAATCCTTTATATCATGTGCACAAGTATGTCAAATTCAAAATATAAATGAATCTATTGAAATTAATCAAGAAGGAACTTGTAGTGTTAAAGATGTGTCTGTTGATATAATCCATTCCTTTGAGGGACAAACATTAGATGAAGAGTCACTTGAATGTGAACTACAAAATACCAATACTAATTTTGTTAGAATTGATTGGAGAACACTTGGGAGAGACTATGCTCAAGATCATTCTATCTATGACATTACCTACTCTACACAAAATTATGACTACTATGTCATGAACCTTGAAGCACCTAACAATGATGATGACTATGACTTACCCCCTCCTTCATCCAAAACTAATTGATTGGAATAACCTAGAAAACCTTGAATTGGATGTCTTTTCCAATGACCATGACTTATATTTGTATATTAATGTCATCGAACCCATAACACCTAAGATATCTTGCATCACATAATCAAGTAACGTTTCTTGCAATTAGGAGAATGCCAAACTTTCCAGTCGCAAAATTGAAATAAAACAAGGAAAAAGACCTAGTGTTGAAAACCATTTCATGGCAACACTAGATCAATCAAGAGGAAAAATAAAGGATGTATCTAATGGTGAAAACCTCTTTGAGGTGCTAGAAGATGGAAAGTTTGACATCCTCCCTACACATTTTCAAGAGATATATGCTATTATAATAGAACCAATAGAAGCAATAAACATTGGCACACCAAAGGATCCTAAGATACTTCATCCTGTTGCATCATTATCAGATGAAGAGAGGAAAGAATACATAGAATTCTTCAGACAAAGATAGATAAATTTTGCTTGGTCCTATGCAGACATGCCAGGAATTAATCTAGATCTTATCATGCATCATATCAATGTGGATCTAAAAGCAAAAGTAGTTAAACAAAAGCTAAGGAAGATGTGTCCATACATCACTCTCCTTGTAAAAGTTGAGATAAAGAAACTATTGGATGTGGGTTTCATAAGACCTGTTGCCTATCCAGAATGGTTTTCAAGCATTGTGCCAGTGTCAAAGCCAGATAAAAGCATAAGAGTCTGCATTGATTTTAGAGATTTGAACAAGGCATGTCCCAAAGATGATTTCCCACTACCCAACATTGATATAATTGTGGACTTATCAGCAGGACATGAGATGTTTTCATTAATGGATGGATTCTCAGGATACAATCAAATAAGAATTGCCCTTGAAGATCAAGAAAATACAACATTCACCTGTGCATGGGGTACTTACTACTGGAATGTTATGCCATTTGGGCTTAAGAATGCATGAGCAACTTATCAAAGAGCTATGAAAATAATTTTTCATTATATGATGCATACATCTATGGAAGATTATGTAGATGATATACTTGCAAAATATCACACAAGAAAAGAACATTTGAACATCTTGGGCAATATTTTTTATAGGCTTGAAAGATATCAATTAAGATTAAATCCAAAGAAATGTGCATTTGGAGTAACCTCTAGAAAACTTCTTGGGTACATTATATCAGCTCATGGAATTGAAGTAGATCCAGAAAAGGTCAAAGCTATCATGAAAATTAAGTCACCTAGGAACATAAGTCAATTGCATTCTTTACAAGGAAGATTGAAATCAATCAGAAGATTTGTCTCTCAATTAGCAAATAGATGTCATCCATTCACTCATCTTTTGCATAAGAATGTTACATTCAAATGGGATCAAAAGTGTGAAGAGGCTTTTATGCAAATCAAAGAATATCTTATGAATCCTCCAGTAGTTGTATCACCAATGAAAGGGAAACCATTGTTACTTTATATCTCAGTGACAAATGTATCATTAGGAGCTCTTTTAGCACAACATAATGAAGAAGGTAAAGAAAGAGCAGTCCATTACATCAGTAGAACACTTGTTGATTATGAATTTAATTATACATCAGTAGAGAAGACATGCCTAGAAATTGTATTTGCAACTCAGAAACTGCGACATTATATGTTGACTCATTCCATAAAATTGATAGCAAAAATAGATCCACTAAAGTATTTGTTGAGAAAGTCAACTTTGATAGGCAACCTAGCAAAATGGGTTATTTACTAAGTGAATTTGATATAGAATGTGTTGATCAAAAAGCTATCAAAGGACAGATCATTGCTGATCACTTAGGTGAAGCACCTTTACAAGATGACATACCATTGCACATTGAGTTTCCTGATGTAGACATTCTGACAATACGTACAAAATTTTGGGAGTTGTACTTTGATGGTTCTTATACACAATATGGATCAGGCATGGGAATTTTGTTCATCACACCTCACAAACATACAATTCCAAAATTATATAGATTGTGGTTTCCATGTACAAACAATATTGCAGAATATGAAGCGTTGACTATTGGGCTCAAAATGGGTATTGAATGGAATATCAAGGAATTACATGTCTATGGTGATTCACAGCTTATCATCAACCAAATAAATCATGATTATCAAACTAAGGATGACAAGCTCATGCCCTACAAACAATTGGTAGAAGAGTTTAAAGAACACTTTAAAGAAGTATCATTCACTCAGATCCTAAGAAATGAGAATAAAGAAGTAGATGCAATGACTTCAATAGCAAATCTCTTATAGAATCAAGAGAATCAACAACGTTACAAATTCTTGGTGGAAGATATCTTAACCCCTACCATTCAATCCTAGCATACCTACATGATTTGCCATATATCTGGAACTAGTCAATCCTTATACGACCAAACTTATCAATACTTAAAAGATAATATCCTTCCTCCTGACCTATCCTGCAATCAGAGGAGAAATTTTATCCGTCAATCATCCTGCCATACTACTATTTTTGATACCTTATATAAGCGAGGTCTAGATAGTACTTTATTGAGATGTCTCAAATAAGAGGAATCTGAGAAAGTTCTTAATGAATTTCACACAGGTATTTGTGGCACACACTCAAGTGGATTAACACTGGCTAAGAAACTTCTTCGTATGGATTACTATTGGCCTACTATGGAGAGAGATTCATTCACATATGCCAAGAAATGCAAACAATTCCAGATCCATGGGAATCTCATCCATGCACCAACACAAGAGTTGCATTCTATGGCAGGATCATGGTCATTTTCTCAATGGGGCCTTGATTTGGTAGCTAAGATAAATCCTTCATCATCTAATGGACATAAGTTCATTCTGATTACTACTGAATATTTCACTAAATGGATTGAAGCAGTACCTTTGACAAAAGTGATAGGAAAACAAATATCATCATTCATCTTGAATTATATAATATGTCGCTATGGAGTTCCTATGACCATTATCACTGATAATGGATGACCATTTAAGAATCAAGATGTGAAGGAACTATGTGAGCGATTCCATATCCAACATAGTTTTCTAAATCATATTATCCACAAGGAAATGGTCAAGTTGAGGCATCAAACAAGACTATCTTGAAAATATTGAAGAAAACAATCAATGAAGTTGGAAAAGACTGACACATTTAACTAAATCCTACTCTTTGGGCATACCGAAACAAAATCTGCACACCAACGGGGGCAACTTCATATTGCTTAGTCTATGGATCAAAAGCCATATTACCAATAGAAGTAGATATACCTTCTCTATGAGTTTCCTTGAAAGGTCTTATACCAGAAGAAGAAGAATGAGTCTCTAGATTTCAAGAACTTGAGCTGATTCAGGAATATCGTCAAAATGCAATAGATGATTTGAAGGCATATCAACAGAGAATGGCAAGAAGTTATAATCATAGAATCAAACCATTTATTTTTCAAATTGGAGATATAGTTCTAAGGAAGAATCCAAGAAATCAACAAGATCGAGAAAATGGGTAAATTTGAACCAAATTGGTTAGGTCCTTTTGTCATAGTAGTAGCATATGGCTCAAGAGCATACAAGTTATCTACTCCTGAAAGTGATTGGTTTGATGAACCTATCAATTCCATCCATCTCAAGAAATTATATGCTTGAGATATAGTCTTGGAAAAAATCAATAAAAAGCATATAAAGTCCTGAAGAAATCAGTAAAAATCAGAGAAGAAGAAAATCCCTAAAAAGGCACAAAGCAGTGAAAACAGAGAAAAAAAATCAAAATATGGAAAAAATGCAATAAATTTATACAGTGAAAACCTGGTAACAGGCGCTATCTAAAAAGTGATTTCTTCTATTTATGAGATCACTTCACACACCGCATCTATCGCTTCCATCTATCCTAGCTCATCCATTTCATCTTTTGCATTCATTTCTCTAAACCATTAGCAGGAAATATGCAGCTTACCAACAATTATCAATCTTTGACATACTTATCATAGTCACTGTCTTTGATTTTCTCAAAATCAATCATATCTACATTATATCCCGCCATGGTTTGGATATTTATCAATTCATACATCCATAATTAAGTTTTATTTCTGCTTGGGGCAAAATCCTAATTTCTGTTGCTAAGGTGATCTTTGAATCTTTGAAAATCCAGAACATTCAAAAAACTTAGAAAAACCAAAAACACTTAGGGTTTTGAAACAATTAATGAGCAACAAGGCAAGAAACGAAGATCAAGGCATTTTATAATAACTAAATCGTGAAACTCAGAAAATGAAGAATCAACCAACAAGTAATAACAGATTATCAATGATCATTCATCAAGATGATTATATCAATTAATGACCATGAGAACATGTGAATGACATACAAGATTCAATGTTTATATCTTGATTTTATTGCTAATCATGTACTCTATGTGACTCAAGGATGTCCATGACTAGAGAAGCTATGATGGGGCATGATTATTTTCTTTGATTGTTGTTTGTGGTTTATCTCTTATTAAGGTATGTACTTGTCTAAGGATATGATTGGAAAAAGATCAAGGAGGATGTTCCAAGTCATGCATAAAAGGGGATAATCCTTGTTTGTTTTGCAAGAAATACTCAGGTCAACTTGGTTCATTATATCAAGTTTCTTGCATAAACTTTCTATATCAAAATCCATGTAAGAAATACTCAAGTCAGCTCGAATTATTATGTCAAGTTGTTTGTATTTTCTTACAACATTTTAAAGCTCAATGATGAAATCAAGCACTATTAAAAGACAACATATGAAGAAAGGAAGTATCATTTTAGTTAGATCATTTTTAGATTATCTCATTAATTCATCTGCATTATAAGCATTCATTTGTTGGTTGCATTATAAGCATATCATTTCATTTGGAGATCAATGGTCATAAATAAAGATTGAGTGTACTTGTACAAACAAAAAAAATTACATTTGATCATTGTAGGTTCATTTATCTTTAGAATCATTTCAATCATCATTCATTTCATTTAATTGCATTTCAATCATTGCATTAGTTTGCATTCCATTAAGTGCATTTCTTTGATCATGTGTATATCATCATTATTATTTGTATTAGGATCATTATCATTGTAGTTTTTTTATCCATTAAGATCATTTAGTTGCCTCTTTGTACTTAGATTCATTAATCATTATAAGAATTACATATAAGAATAAAAAACATTTCATATCGATCATTTGAATTTCAAAATCATTATATGCATACATATCAAAAATAAAATAAAATCAACATTCATTTGCATTCCCATATAGATAATTGCATTTGCATCATTTAAGTAAAGCATATCATTTAAGTTAGTAATCATTTTCATTTGCATCCATGATCATAAAAATAAAAAATAAAAGCATTTTTCATTGCATCATCATATATAACATCATCATCATGAAAATAAAAGAAAGAAAATATCATCATGACATCATCCATGTAATCGATACATATAGATCATCATCATATAGAGTAACATGCATAATAAACCAAAGATCATCAGATAGAGTTCATGTCTGCATATAGATCATCATAAAACAATAAAAAGTCCAAGTATACAATGATATCAAAGAAATAATCAATAAAATACAATGTCTCATGATACAAATCAATGTCTCATATCAATCTATCAACTAGGACAAGAAGACCCTCCTAGACCCCCCTGGATGAATCAGTACATCTAGATCCTCTTGTAACATGATATCAACAAAATGTCAGTTCTTGATCTATTCAATCACTTTGATCAATCAATCAGCTATCCTATTTTCTCACTTGAGATTTCTATCAATCTCTTTGACCACATATTAGTGACACTCATTCATCATGAGGTTACACATCTAGTCTATCCAATCTTGAGTTTACATCATTGACGTTCATCAATCATGAAGTCAATCAAACTATATCCTATCAGATCATCAAAGGTTCGAGTTTATATCATTGACCCTCATCAATCATGAGGTCAATCAAACTCTATCAATCATCAAATCAAGAAGAATATCAAAGTAATCAAAGAGCGAACATTTTCATCAACCAAAGTTGTAGAAATATTTTCAATCATTTATCATGAGATTAATCGTTTATCCAAAATTTTCAACAATTTCACGATCAATCTCCTGAGGGGGCAAAAAATTAAGATTTTTATCTTCATCAAGCGCATTATCAATACTTGATTTAATATTTCAAACAATGTTGTCTTGACATCATTTCAAAGAGGGGCAAAATGTATACACATAAAAATGGCTATGAGCAATTAAATAAATATTTTATATTTATTTAATAATTATTCTTCTATTAAATAATTAGTTTGAAAAGTTTAATTTATTTAATTCATTTCATATCTTTCTATTAATTAATTTAATTGAATTTTTTAATTAATTCATTCATTTATCCTTTTCCTCTAATCAATTAATTAAATATCTAATATTTAATTATTCCTCTAGATATTTAATTATTATTCTTCTATCCTATAGTCTCAACTATTAAATGATTTCTTAAATTATGTAATTCATTTCCAACTCACCTTCCATCTCCACTTCTTCTTTCCTTTGCCAACTCATCCATCATGTGGATAGATTAATTCAACAAAATTAAATAAATAAAACATTTATTAGCCACTTATCTCCAACTTCCAAAATAAATGAAATATTGTGTACATACACATATTTCTTAACCTTCTTCTATATTCTCTCCAACATCCCTACATCTTAGGAAGGACTTTGAGTCCACTTGTCCTCTCATGCCTAAATCTTCTCCAACCATCCCTAGATTCCCTTAGTCAACAACCCAGTCAAGGTGAGATGAGTGACACTTGTCTTCTCCTCCCCCCTTTCTCTCAACCTTCACCTTTGCTCACAACCATCCAAATTTGTAGATATAATCATGACCGTTGATCTGGGACACATAATCTTATCCTCTCAAAAGTCTATAAAAGTAGGAGCTTGAGTTAGTCTTCAAGTTAATAATTTGATTAAAACTTAGGCATCCATGAGTTTTATCTTGAAGCAATTAGCAATTTAGCATAATAATTTATCTTTAAATCATTTGCATTGCATATCATAGTATCAGTTATCAGTCCATTCTTCATATGCCATCTTAGAAGCTATCAGTGCTTGTCTAAGAGAAAATCATCTGCAACCAGGAACAGTAGAGTTAGGACATAATGAGACTTAAATCATGAAGTTAATAATAGTGTTTTTATTTTAATATCAATTTCATGTAGTTTCATTGGTTGAGTTTGGATTTTTTGTAGCATTTCCTTTGTATTTTGTGAAACCAATATGTTGCAGGTAGTATTCTGATGATGAAATTCAATTCAACACAACGTTATATTTGGAGGAGATGATGAGTTGAGTATGAAGTTTGCTGGTGATATGTAGAAATAATTTGAGATGTCTATGATAGGAGAAATGAAATTTTTCTTAGGGTTGTAGATTTCATAGACTGGAAAAGGTATTTTTATATCTCAAACTAAATATGTGAAGGAATTATTGAAGAAGTTTGGGTTAGAAGATTCTAAACTGGTTGGAACTCCTATGGTGACTGACTGCAAATTATCTAAAAATGATGAATCTCCAAAAGCTAATCATACCTTTTACAGATCTATGGTTGGTGGACTTCTATACCTGTCTCAGACTAGACCTAACATTATGCATGATGTGTGCATGGCTACAAGATATCAAGCTGATCCGAAAGAGATTCATGTCACTGTTGTAAAAAGGATATTCAGATACTTGAAAGGAACTCTGGATTATGGTTTGTGGTATCCGAGGAATGATTATTTCATGTTATGTGCTTACACTAATGGTGATTGGGCTGGTGATGTTGATGACCAGGAGAGAACCTCTGGTGGTGCATTATTTTTGGGTAAGAAATTGGTTTCATGGGTGTAATGGTGGTGAAAGAGGGTGATGAAGAAATCAAGAGGAAATCTCTTCTCTCCTCAAAAGGAGTGAAAATTTCAAAAACAATTCTCCTTAACCTTTTTACACACATTACATTTAAAAGAGGGGGGAGAATTCACTAGATCCAATCTCAATAGGAAGAGATTGAATGCTAAATGAATTGATAATGAATTTGGAAATTAAAAGTAACTCCTCTTTTAGAATGTAAAAGGTTGGATTATGCGATTTAAGACTAAGTGTAAAAGAGACAAAGAAATGACTATAACTTGAGATAGGAATGCGGGATGAAGCTGTGCACCTGGTGTTGGTAGTAAAATGTTGAGACAAAGCTCCCCTACAAATTTTATTGAAAGTTATCAAGACTATGTTGAAAGTGCACATGGTCCTCCGAAAAATCTGCGCGCCGAAAAAGGTTTTTTTTGCCTCTAAAAATAAATTCCAAATCTGCAAATACAATTGTGCAGCTGCAACCTACACACAGAAAAGAGAGGAAAAGGGGTTGGGATTGGGGGTTTACCTTTAGGTCAAACCCCAGTTTTAGAATTAACCAAATGATGAAAAGTAGTACTTGTGAGTAAATGTAAATGAAAGACTAAAATAGAATATACCTCAATGGAGGATGCAATTGGAATATAGATAGAGTTGCTTGTGTGGAATTGAATGATGAAAGAGATCTCCTCTTCAATGGTTGAATCCTTGACTTGAATGCAACACCTAGCCTTGAAAGGAAACTTGAGATGTTGAATGGATGCTTGAATGGACACTCGAATGCTTGAATGGTTGATTTCACTTAGGATCACAATTTCCTCCTTATGTATCTTTTTTATGAAAATAAGAGAGAAGAATGCATCTTATATATTCATCAATTAGGGTTAATTGACTGATTTTTCATCATAGGCCGACAAAGGGAAACTTTTCCTGCTTTCCAAATGCAAAGCCCAATGAAGGATAAATGTAGAGGGGGGCCAAAATAGGGCAAGGACAGGGGTGTCATGCCCCTTTCCTAGGAGAATAAGAGAACCACACCCCTGTCCTAGGTGGGATAGGGGTGCCATGCCCTTATCTTGCCCTAATTCAGGATAGGAAGCAACATAGGAGAGTACGGGGTGTGAGGAGATGCAAGCTTCAGGTAGTGTGAGCATGTCTCGAGTCTCCTATCAGGCTTAGGGATTCGATTCGCCAATGGGAAGACCCAAATGTGGTTGAAAATTGCAAGGTGGTAATTTTATGATGCTGCATTTAGCCCCCACTTTAGTGGGAGTATAAGCGTATGCCAATACTACTGGTAAAGTACAAGGAAACAAGATTGAAATACTTTCACCATGTCAAAAAGGCAAGATACACCAAGCCCCTAGTGGACTAAGGATCTTACAACATTGATTGACAAAGTAAAAGGGAAGCTCAAGAGAGAGAACCATGACTATAAGTAGCAAGGTTCCCCTCACCATGAGTCATGAAAGGTAGGGATACCAAAAATTACAAAGCAAAGCCAAGTTTGCTAAGTAACTTTGAGTATCAAGAAGGAAAATATGACCAGAGTGTATGCCTCCATGTTAAAGCGATCACACACACCTTATCAGGAGTGATTGATTTAAGGTAGGATACACCCAAAAGAGAAAAAGAGAGAGAGAGAGAGAGCACGTTATTACAAGGATTTAGCCCCCCAATCAAGGAATAAACCAAAGGATAATGAACACAAAACACAAAAGGCGAGGTAGTTTCACTTTCCTTGGGGTCAGTATGTTGTATGATAACTCATGTATATCATATGTATATATGTGCATAGAATAATCATCATTCCCCAAAGGAAGGAAAATGCCTTGGAATAAATGAAATAGAAGATGTCTTTTGAGTCAACATGAAAGAGACCAAAAGAGATCTCAATGCTTTTCATCATCCTCAAGTAGACATTACTAGGGAACATAGAAGAATGGGGATACATATAGAAGAATAATCACAAAAGAGAAAGAAAAGAGAGAGGTAGAAGAGCTATGGTGCTAATGTATCTAGTCTATCACATCATCCACCTCTCAATCTTGCTGATCACTATTTCAAGAAGTCAGGAAACACGCCAGAGGAGAAAGATCGA
The DNA here is from genome assembly GCF_030272615.1 of Cryptomeria japonica. Lineage (NCBI taxonomy): Eukaryota > Viridiplantae > Streptophyta > Pinopsida > Cupressales > Cupressaceae > Cryptomeria > Cryptomeria japonica. Next base: position 307,697,756 of record NC_081413.1, read on the forward strand.
GTACAATAGATGGAGCTATCACAAGCTCCAAGAAAGGACTATCCTCATGTGCTAAGTCCCTTTGTTCATTTCTAGGAGCTAGGATTAAAGATTTTGAAAATTCTGCAGATAAATGTTTGTCCACATTAGTATATTCATAGTCACTATCAGAAGTATTAGAAGTTGTATTGCCATCATGAATAACATTTTTACCTATTTCTTCATCAAGATTTATAGCAAGAGGAGTGCGGACATGAATAGGAGTAAAACCATCACATTTTTTTTTCAACTTATGATTTGGAGATGTAGGTTCAACATATTTCTTAGGAGAAAAGGGAATCATGTCAACTGTTGGAGTGTTGGGAAATTGGATGTTTGAGGAAAAAATTCACAAGCTCGAGCATGACGCTTTCGTTGGTGTTCTCTCACACAATGATTTGGTTGAGTCTTAGCAGAATATTGAGAAGGAGGAGGAATATTTGTTGAAGGAGGAATATTCTCATCTTTGGTAGTTGGAGGTTTAGGTTGAGGTCTTTTAGGTTGGACAAGAGGAGAGGCATGTCTCTTCTCTCTATAAGAGAAAGTATGTAGAACTGCACCATATAAAGGAGGAATGTTTCGTATACAAAGGAGACCAGGTCCATCATGAGGAGGAGGTACATGTCTAACCTTAGGAGGAATATTGTTATTCTTCTTAGGAGAAGGCATAGTGTCATCCATTGGAATAGGTCCTTAGGTGGAAGATTAGTTCTATCCGTCAAGGGCAGAAGTAAATCATCTTCAAGAAGGATGGTAATGTCAATTGTTGGAGTTCTAGGTTGGCTCAATGATAGGATCATATCTTTCTTCCACTTTGGATAAGATTGAAAGAGAGCATTGCTTCTTGGTGGAAGAGATTGGAATTGTTTAGGCCAAAAGAAATCAATAGGAACACCTGGGCTTCTTTTGGTTGGTCAAAATAAGCTATGGTTAATAGTTATGATTTCTCCATTGTAGGGAAATTTAAAACACTTATGGATTGTAGAAGCAATAGCCTTCATGGAAGATAGCCAAGGATAGCCCAACTTCACATAGAATTGCTCAGAAGAAGGAATTATAACAAAGTTGACATCCATAGTTTTAGTGTGAACCTCAATAGGAAGTGTGATAGAACCAATGGTAGGACAAGAGAATCCATAAAATAACTTAACAACTACATTAGTGTCCTCATAGATTGGTTTATTCAAACGTAAAGTGAAAATATACTCCTCAGTGATGACATTAACCATGCAAGAGGGATCGATAAGCACACCATGACAAGGCATTTCCTGAATCTTTGCAACTATGTCTAGAGATCCATCAGGTGCTCTAATGGTCTCACTAGGGTCAAATGTGATACATAGATCCTTTGGTTTTCTTTGTTTCTCTACCATATTCACCAAATTTTGAATCATGGTAGTCACATCAGAAGGAGAGAAAGAGGTATATTTAGTCTCAATCACGTTAGAGGTATGAGAAGGTAAAGGATTAGTAAAAATCTTAAGATTTTGATTAGGAGGGGCTACTAATTTGTTTTCTTTATCATTCACACTTGCCATAGATATAGTATTATTATCAATCAAATCTTGAATATTACTTTTCAATGCAAAACATTTCTCAATGTCATGACCCGGTTGATGATGAAATCGACAAAAATAATTATTATCAAAGTAGGGTGAGGCTACCTTAGAAGGGTCAACTGGTTTTATTGGAGAAAGTTTAATAACATTTCTTTGTAACAATTGAGACATAATGCTATTTAAATATTCATTCAAAGGAGTAAATTGTCTTTCTCTTTTGAAAAATTTAGAAATAGGAGGCACACCTATTGTAGCATTCACATTGTTGTTGTTGATGTTGTCATTGAATTTGATGAATCCTTTTCCTGGTTTGAAATTCACAAATGGTGTTTGAGCACTATCACCCTTATCACTCAGAGAAACAGGAGTGGATTGCTCCAGTTGACTCATAGTCAATTGATAATTGTGAAGTGTTGCACATAACTATGAAAATGAAGTAAACTCAGAAAGGAGAAGTTTGTCTCTAATATCTTTTTGCAAATTAGAAAAAAAAATTCTTTGAATATCATTATCAGGAACTTGAAAAGAAATTTGAGAACACAAATTCTTATATCTACCAATGAAATTAGTCACTTTTTCTTTAACACCTTGTTTACAATGCATTAAATTAGTCAAAGTGATTTTAGGACCTATGTTATTTTGAAATTGTTGAATAAAAGAATTTTCTAATTGTTGAAGAGAAGTAATAGAATAGGAAGGAAAAGAGCAATACCATTGTAAATCCTTATCTCTCAATGTTCTAGTAAACAATTTTGCAAGCAATCTTTGATCATAAGCAAAGTCAGTACACAAAGTTTGGAATGTCTTGACATGTGTTAAAGGATCAAATTTTCCATTATAGAGTTCCAATTGAGGGACTTCAACATGTTTATGAGGGATGACTCTAAAAATATCAAGAGAAAGTGGGCTCGCAACATCGAACGTGGGCACACTAAAGTTGGATTGACTCATACAAGAGATTTGTTGTTGCAATGATGACACGGTTTGAGAAAGATTATTAATGGTCGCTTCATTTGAAGAATTCATGTTAGACATGTTTGATTGAGAACGTGGTGTGATGTTATTGAAAGAAGGCATTGATTGAGAATAAGGTGGAAGAACACTATGGTAAGTAGGGATAGGAGATGATTGAGTATGAAATGGGACACTAAAAGGAGGAATATAATGATTGGATGAATTACCCCCTTGCATCACATTGATTGGGTAAGAGGCAAGGGGAATACTTATTGAAGGAATGGGTAAGGATGAAAGGCTTATTGAAGAAGAGGGATTTCCCCCATGACTAATGGTTGTAGGTATGACATTTTGAGTTAATGTAGTCATGATATTTGAAGTGAAAGTAGGAATACTATCCATTGGAGTGGTCAAAGGAATGGAATGATTTATTTGTGAAGAAGGTTGTGAATAACCTAAGTTCTCAGCACAACTCTTTATAGGCATGACATTAGAATCAACAATATGAGCAATGCCATGCAATATATCAATTCCAATCTTTCACTTTGAATCATGTGCTTGAGACCTTCAATTAATGGAAGAGATTCATTATTAGGGTATTCTTGGGACATCCATTGTTGAAAGTTGTCAAATTGATTATCCAATTTTGAAAGTTGATCAATAGATACTCTAGTCAAAGTTTCTTCTTCATCATTGGAATCATCAATTGGGTAGATAGGGATGTTATTAGGATGAGAAGAGTGAGCATTATCCTCATTGAAGAAGTCACCCAAATTAGGCTCCATCTCCTTTGTAATTAAACCTTTGAAAGCCTTAATTCTAATGCTTCATCTAACTTGGATAGTGTAGGTAGGACTAATAGTGGTAAAACTCATGCACTAGAGGGAAAATTTGAATTTTGAATTTTTAGAACAAAGTTTGTAAAATTGAATAATGCAAAATTCAAGGAAATTATGATTACACAATTTGAACTTTGTTGAAAGGAGAAATGACACAATTTCCAAAATAATTGAAGAAATCGAGCTTTAAAAATTAAGGCCAATGAAATACCACTTAATTTCAAAATTAAATTTGTCAAAATTTGAATTTTTAAAATCAGGCCAGATTATAATTAACCACTTAATTTCAAAATTTTCCTTGAAAGTTGTGATATTGAAATTGGGAAATATTTTTTTAATTTTAGAGAGCAAAATTCAAGAAAATCAGCCAATTTTTTGGATTTAAGCAATTAAATACAGTCATAATTGCCTCCCAAAATTTTGGGGAAAAAACCAAGGACCGTTTTGAAAGTGCACACGGTCCTCCCAACTTTTTTGTAAATTTTTAGGGATGAAAGTTACTATGATTTTAAAGCTAACCCCAAAAAATGGTTGATTCTACAAAGTTTAGATAGGATAAATTAAGGTTTGAATGTGAAAATAGGACCCTATTAGGGTTTTGAAATACACAAGAAATTGAATTGCAAATTTGAAAAAGGTCAAACCTAATGGATAAGGCCACCTTAAATAATGTTTAGAAAACTAAAATTGATTAAAATTTGCACAAAATCCGATTAATTTTGAAAATTAGGGTTTTAGGACCTAATCACTGAATTTTAAAATTTTGAATCTTGGAATAGGGAGGGAAATTAAAAATTTGAATTTTAAACAAGAAGACAAATTTGAACAAGAAAATGATGAAATTGAATTTTTCAAGCAAAGAAATTTTCAGATCTAAAACAAAAGATAGCAATTTTTTACAAGACATAAGTTCAATTCCAATTTTTGAAAACTAGGGTTTTGATTGAATCAACCACTAAGTTTTATAAATTTGCAAGAAAATTAAAATTGTAAATGAAAATTATGCAATGATTTGTAATGTCAAGCATGTAAGACATCGGGTTCACCAGAATGTAATGGTGGTGAAAGAGGGGATGAAGAAATCAAGAGGAAAGCATTTCTCTCCTCAAGAGAAGGAGTGAAAGTTTCACAAAAGACTATCCTTAACCTTTTAACGCACATTACATTTAAAAGAGGGGAGAGAATTCACTAGATCCAATCTAAATAGGAAGAGATTGAATGCTAAGTGAATTGACAATGGATTTGGAAAGTAAAAGTAAACCCTCTTTTAGAATGTAAAAGGTTGGATTAAGAGATTTAAGACTGTGTAAAAGACACAAAGAAATGACTATAGCTTGAGATAGGAATGTGGGATGAAGTTGTGCAACTAGAATTGGTAGTAAAATGTCGAGACAAAGCTCCCCTACATATTTGAGAGAAAGTTGTCAGGACCATGTTGAAAGTGCACATGGTCCTTCGAAAAATCAACGCGTCGAAAAGGGTTTTTTCACATCTAAAAATGAAGTCCAAATATACAAATACAGTTACGCACCTGCAACCTACACATAGAAAAGAGAGGAAAAGGGGTTGGGATTGGGGGTTCACCTTCAGATCAAACCCCAGTTTTGGAATTAACCAAATGATGAAAATTAGTACTTGCAAGTAAATGTAAATGAAAGACTAAAATAGAATTCACCTCAAGGGAAGATGCAATTGAAATGTAGATAGAGTTGCTTGTGTGGAATTGAATAATGAAAGAGATCTCCTCTTTAATGGTTGAATCCTTGACTTGAATGCAACACCTAGCCTTGAAAGGAGACTTGAGATGCTCAATGGATGGTTGAATGGACACTTGAATGCTTGATCTGACTTAGGATGGCAAATTCCTCCTTATGTCTCTATCTTATCCAAATAGGAGAGAATAATGCATCTTATATATTCATCAATTAGGGTTAATTGATTGATTTTTCATCATAGACCAACATAGGGAAACTTTTCCCACTTTCCAAATGCAAAGCCCAATGAATGACAAATGCAGAGGGGGCCCAAAATAGGGAAAGGACAGGGGTGCCACACCATTGTCCTACCCTAATTTAGGACATGAAGTAGCATAGGAGAGTGCGAGGTACGAGGAGATGCAAGCTTCAGGTAGTGTGAGCATGTCTCAGGTCTCCAGTCAGGCTTAGGGATTCGATTAACCAATGTGAAGACCCAAATGTGGTTGAAAATTGCAAGGTCGCAATTTTGTGATGCTACAATGGGCAAGTAAGAAACAAGATTCAGTTTCCCTATCTATTGTTGAAGCTGAATACATTGCTATTGCTAGTAACTGCACTCGGGTAGATTGGATGAAACAAATATTGAAGGATATCAAAGTTATCTATGATGAGCCTACTATCATATATTATGATAATTCCAGTGCTATTAATATGTCAAAGAACTTGGTGCAACATTCAAAGACTAAACATGTATCAATCAAGTATCATTTCTTGAGAGAAAAAGTCAGTGAAGAGGAAGTGAAGTTAGAGAATGTGTCTACAAAGGAACAAATTATTGATATTTTCACCAAGCCTTTGCCTGCAGATACATTTATCTATTTGAGAGACAATTTAGGGGTATCTAACCCTCCTGATGGGAACTAGATGCATTGAGTTGCATCAATCCAATGGATTTCACAGTCTTATATTCTTGTCCAGATTAATGAGCTTATGCTACTCCTCTGATGCAATAGTCTGGTGAGATGGTTTTAATCATGATTTGTTTATCTAAGGGGGAGAGTAAGTTTGGTTTTCTATTTTGAGAGTCTTTGTCATTGATGTCAAAAGGGGAGAGAAAGCTTGTGAAAAACTATCTTATTTGTTGTTGGTGAGCTTGATCTTAGGGGGAGTTTGTTGGAGATGTTTTCTTTCTTTGCATTGATTTATTTTAACATCCATATGTTGCCATCAATGCCAAAGGAGGAGATTGTTGGACATTGTTTCTCCTAGGCTATGTTGTTGTCATTGATGTCAACATATTCCTATGATTTATTGCTCCAGTGGCTGTAAATTGGTTTATTGGGATCATGGTTCAATATATGGAGTATTTCTTGTATCATTATATCTTTCTGTATTAGTTTTAGTGATCTGGGAGCTTAATTGATCATATCATATGATCTAGTTTATAGTTTGGTTCTTCTGATCAGTGCTTTGTAGAGTTCGGTATTTCCTTTGACATATTCAAGTGTGATCAGATCTCATGTTGCTCTTTTGGGAGATTGTTTGGGATGTTCACGTGTATCTTCACTTCAGATTGATCATGATTTGGTTCCCTGCAAGTTATCTTTCCTCGTGGCAGTAACTGTTGTTTAAGTGTTCTTGAGTTTTAGATGTTGATCGATGAAGATTCGATAAGTGGTGTTGGTGCAGCTATTACAAATGATTCTAATGTGCTTTCTAGTGTTTCTTGATTGTGTCCTATTTGTTTTGATAATCTACATTGATCAATGTGCATGGTTTTGGTGTTCTGACTAGTGGTGTTCTTCATGATATGAGACCTATTTGGTGGTGTAGCATGTTGCGGTTGATCTTAGAATTTATTCTGGTGGTGTTGCATATTTGAGCATTTCTTTTAGGTCCATGTTATGTCATGTATATCATTATATTGGTTCGGTGGTTGATCTTTGTATCATGTGATGTAATTTTATAATTGAGGGTTGAGGGTTTGGTCAACCTTGTTGTCAAGATGGATGATCGGTATATATAGATGGTATGGTCATGTAAACTAGGTGTCGAGGAATTATCTGCATTATTAGAGAATGGTAAATGTGCGAACAAGAGAATACATCCTTTGCCATTGCGATTGAGAAGAGATTGAAGTGTTGCTGAGAAAACAAATGTGCTTAACTAGAACTATCATCAAGCATTTGTAGATGCTATTCTTTCAGTTCATTTGATTCCAAATTGTTGTTTGAATATTTTGTAAGTTAGTGAGACATCCTTGTAAGGTAGTGAACCTTCCTTGAGGGTTTTAGCCTTCCGGGTTATTGTATTTTGAGCAATGAGCTCTAGGAAGTGATCCTGCATGCATGTGCATTCCCCATTGTAATCATTTTTCATATACTAGTGCAGAGTATCATCTTATTGTGGGTAGGTTCCCACCATGGTTTTTCCCTTAACCAAGTTTTCCACATCAAAATTTTGGTGTTGTGTTGTGCTATCAATTTTCTTATCTTTGTTGTTGTAGTTGATATGATTTGGATTTGAGGTTAAGTTTTCCTATCCGATGAAAGTTGATTCACCCTTGCCCCCTCTCAATTTTCCTTCATTGTTTTTGCCAATAGATGCCTCAAAGGATTTGGATTGAGAATCTCTATGGATGGTCTGAAAATCTCTCCTGATTGTGGTGTGTGATTTGTGATCCATTAATTTAAAGTTTTCTCCAAACTTGAGGTAGGAAATCTTATCTTTTTCCATTGTTACTTAATTTAATTTCTTTTAGATTAGTTGTAGCAACTTATTAGGTGTTTGCAAGCCTTTTTCCACTTTTTGAATCATCATTTGATTATGCAATGCTTGGTTGTGTTTCAATTTTGAAAACTAAGGGTTTAGAAGGGAAAGTTTTATCCATTTTTTTTTAGATGAGTGTATTGGATTTTTTTATTTCATTTTTGTGATGCTAGGGAGTCAAGAATAAATGGGTTTCTTCAAATTTTGTCTTTTATGCTTTGAATTTTTAAACCATTTTAGTTTTGAGCCCTTTTGAGCGTGCAAGAGTAGTCTGGTGCATTTGACACCCAAAAGTCCACATCTAATAGCCATAAATATTCATTTGATAAGTTGATGTGATGCTTTTGATTTGCTTCCCCTAGTTTGCCTAGTTGGGTTGTTTGACCTATATGTTTGGTTTTTGTGTCTCAATTATCCTAGGTGAAAGGCTATTTTAATTATTTAAGAATGATATTATGTTGTGGTATTATGAATTGTGTTTGTGATCTTGGGACTAATTTGGATTTGTTCTTGTGGTATTATGGCTAATTGAGTATGTGATAGTTGCATGTGCATATGGAATTGTAAATGTGATCACTAATTGAGTATATCTGATGATTTTGGCCTCTAATTGATGTAAGAACTTGACATTGTGATTTGATATATTGTCATTGGTTTCATGTTTTGGATTTCATCAAGCCTAGGGTAGGTAGTAGAGTAAATGATGGGAGTGGCTTCCAATGCACACCTAGCCCAAAGTGTTAGGGTTCCCACAAATACTGAGAGGGGGGGGTGAATTAGTATCTGATTGGTATTCAAATTTTCTTAAGATAAAACATGCATAACATAAAGTAACAATGTACCGGTATGCAAGAATTAATGTAATAAACAAAATCAAAAACATCCACATGAAAAGAAAACCATAACACAGATGTTTAACAAGGAAACCCGGTGTGGGAAAAACCTCAGTAGGATTTGTGACCCACAATATTCACTTACTGGCCAATAAGAGAATATTACTTACAATAGGGGCCTGCACATGTAGGAAGGCCAATTGCCTAGAGCACACTTCTCAGTGAGAAGTCACATTGACTTACAATGAGGATTATACTAATCCAATATTTTGTACTGCTTTATAATAGCATCTCCAATGCCATATTCAGTACCGGTTCTTGCTTTGTTCTTTATAAATACCCTTGACCTATAATTCACACATTAGGTCTATCTAATAATTTTCTTTATGCTCGCTTACCTATCCTTACAAATGTCTATAATGATCTCCTTTATATACAAGATTCATTTTACAATTTGCCAAGACGGCTTGCAATAATAATCAAAATATTACATATCAAAAATCCTGTCGGCCTTTGTCCCTGTATACATTTTTTCTTCTGTGCTGGTGCCAATGCCAGTGTAGAGTGATCTTGTTGATGTCGGTGCACTGTCTTTCTTGAATAATGCTTTGCCGGTAGAATGTCTTGCCAGTGCCATAAGATTGCAAGGTTGCCATCAATGACAAAACCTTAAATCACACACAATGTCTTATTGGAGTGTCCATATGCCAACAATCTCCCCCTTTGGCATTGATGGAAACACTCATGAAAAATTTCAAAAAGGTGTCCAAAAATGTGTAGACCAAAAATTTACCAAAAAAAATGAGGGGCTCCCCTAAGCATATGATCCTTGTGTTTTGAATTTTCTCATCCTACTACTCTCCCTTTCGATCAATGACAAAGGTTGTCAAGATGTTAGTAGAGTTTGTAGTTATACTGGTCCATAACCTCAACCTTGTAGTTGGGTAGTTATTATCTGAAAAAGATTGCCCAAAATTAAGTTTATACTATCCATAAACTTTTTGCTATCTCTTATTGTTGTTTCAATTCTCTTCATAGTGCCGGTGAGATGCTGCAATTGTTCTGCGAGTGTTTTACTTCCCGGTGTTAATGCCTCTGAGATTTCCTTCCGTAGAGATGCTAGATAATCCAATTTTGGACTCAGTTTAGATCTCAAGTGTTTTGCCTTATTTATTATTGTCTCTTTCTCTTTCTCCAGTTTAAGTAATTCTGTCTCAAAATTTGCTAACTTATCTTCAAAAACAGATAATGAATCCAGTGAGTTGACAAAATTGTCTGCAAGCTTGTTTATCTCTTCCTGTATCTTGCTTATTTTCTTTTCTATATCTATAGTTAAGAAGTTTGTTTTGCATGTGTCTTTGTACAGGTTTTTGTACTCTTTTAACAAACTACACAGTTTCGGTAGAAGTGTGTCAAAATCTCTGTTACACTTCTTAATTTCTTCCTCAAAGAATTTATGTTTCTCCTTTTCTACAATGTCCTTTATAGATTCTACCTTTATTTGCTCAATATTTCCAGAAATGTATTTACATAGTGTATCCAACTATCCTAAAGAATCTTTATTATCCATATTACAATTAGGAGCGATTGTTTTCAAAATTGGTATTGAATCATTTATTGCTTTGTAAGCTTGTGAACTATAGTCAGTTATTTTCTTGATGGATTCAAGTAATACCTCAGTCACATTTGTTGACTTTGATGGTGACCCAACAAACTAAGCACCGGTGGAAGTGACCATGCTTGTATTGACCTCTGGCAGGTTAGTTTGTGTTTGCATTTCCTTTGGCACTGGTTTTCCTACTTCATTGCTTACCGGTGGCATCTATTCTGGAGCCTTTAGCTCTATCGGTTTCTCTATTTGTGCTTTAGATTCCATCTTTTTCCCTGTATCCACTACTGGTTGCTCTGTATTTCCTGTTACCGGGGGCTCTTTGGCCATATCTGATTTTTCACTTGGGTCTTTATCAACTGTTGTGTTGATCTTTTGGGTATCAACATTTACAGTGAATAGGACTTCAGGATTTGTATTGCTATCCTCTGCATCCATGCTTTCAGCTGCCGGTTGGTTTTCAGGGATTGCAATTTTTATAGGTGGAGGTAGGTTATCTTTAACCTTTATGCTTGGAGGTCCACCAACTTTCCCTTTCCCTTTGTCCTTATCCTTCTAATATACCTTAATAGGCTCAGGATTCCTATATTCTTCTTGTTTTTCTTTTTCAACCAAAAATATGTCCCAACCATCTTCTGTTTCCTCTAAAACCTCTATAACTCTACCTACCATCAGTGAAATATGTCGGTGTACCGTGGAAAAAAATGTCCGGTTGGCCTGAGCTATCAGATCATCAATTTTTTTGGGGGAATTTACTGGATATACAATAATTAGTTTTTCTACTTTTATTTTCTTGTCCAATTCAATTACTCCTTGCCTTCTGGCCTCAAGTCTTTTGTATAAGTCATCAGGAATTTCATTTATGACTTCCATCAAAACCTTTTTAAACATTTCCATGTGTAGTATTACACTCTCCTCAACTTGCCCTTTCTCATCAGTCGATAGAGTGTCATAAATTTTCCTTATGTTCTTCAGTTTTCCTTCCTCTGTGATCTCATTTAACAAAATGTCTAGAGGTGCCAAGTCAGTTTTTGCCTTTTTCTTTTTCTTAGGAGTCAGCTTCCTTTTAGGTGTGACCTTTCTGACCGGAGATCTCACAGCTTGTTACTTCTGCCTTGTCCTTCTAGGTGAAGGAGTGGTTGCCGGTGAGGGATCTCTTTTCCTAACAACTCTTTTAAAGGTTGCTGGCATATCTCCTTCTGAAGAAGTACCTACCGGTGATAGATGAGCTTCAAGTTGTGGGGCTACCAACTCATCTTCAATTATGCCGGTTTTCTTTAATACATCTTCCTTAATGGCTTTTGCTTGTCTGGATCCTTTCCTCACAACTGCCTCAACCTTTTTCACTCTTTTCTTTGATTGAATTTGGCTTTCTATGGTTTTAGCACTACCAAATATTTCTTCTTTAGGTTCATTGGGGGCTTCCAGAAGTGCTTTGGCATAAGTTTCAACTATGTGGTCATCTATTTCATAGCCCATTTCTGTTACCCAGATTGTCTTGGGGATGACTGCTTCCATCCATATTTCATCCTTTTTGATAACAAAGCATATATCATCTTTGTATTTGTCTACAATCTTCTGTGATAACCTTGTCCTTTTCTTCATTTTCATCTTTAGTGCTTGGAAAAAGCCATGAATGTTGTTTTCCTTATTCTCACCCATGGTATTGAACAGTTCTGTCAGTTGCTTTCCTACCAGTATGTCATATCTGAATTCTTTGTATCCTATACCGAGAATTGTTTTGTTATATGAAGCATTAGACACACTAACAAATTTCCAAATCTGAAGGTTCCTTTCTTATCCTTCTTTATCTTTCCAAGGTTGTCTATCAGTTCATCCTTTAGCCATTCACAGATGTCAATTTTTGCATTGTTGGTTATTATGTCATAATCACTCTTAATGCATAAACTTGAAACTGAGTTGAGTCTATTCGCATGAGTGGCTTTGTAACCTAATATCATGCTTATGAATCTCACATTTGTATCTTTTACATCATTAACCCTTAAAGATCTTTTATCAGATGTTGCACCTGTTAGGTCAATGACTAAATCATTTGAAACTTTCTTATTTTTATTTGGTCTTTTACCGGTGGCTGGTAACCCTGTGACAGCCTTTACCACTTTCTTGGTGATCTTATGAATTGCATCTAACCAGAAAAATTTTCCATGAACTTTGCTTAACACTATCCTAATCACATCCTTAGGAAATTCAAGAATACTAAGGATTTCTGTGAATCCTAGGGTTTCAATGATTTTGTGTTCAGCTTTGATATTGCCAGTATCATCACATATCTCGATTTTGTACATGGTTTTGATTTCCTCATCTCCTAGCTCTTCAATATTGCAATGAATATACATTCTAGGGTCTTCAGCATATACAACACCTTTAGGGATTTGAGAGAATGCACCTAAGGTATCATCTTTCTTTTCTATTTTGGGGACCAGCTAAAATATGGGCCTAGGTCTTTTAATTACTTCCACAATAGTAGGGTTCGCTATGTATTCAATTACAGAGGTGGATGCCATGATAAAATACCTTTTTCTATCTTGGATGAATGATTGCTTGGAGTGTGCTTGCTTCTTGCTCAAAATGCCTTAGCTCAGAAATCTTCACGCTCTCTGAAAGTTTGAAATCATGGTGAAATGAAATGGAGCCAAAACCTTATTTTATAAAGTTTTTTTCGCTACCTACCACATTAATTGCATGCCGGTTATGTATTCACTTAACTTTATTTGCCAGTAATAAGTGATTTTCAACTTCTTTTCTCTAACCGAGGGAATAATAGCACGTGTCATTAGATTGCCAAACCCTCAAGATAATTTTCTTCAATTAGATGAAGAACTTCCTGCTAGTGGAGCACTGCTCTATCCTGCTGGTGGAGCATCACTTTGTCCTGCCGGTGGAGCAGTATTCCCAATATTTAGATAAGCTTTTCTAATCCATTTCTTTGAGAATTCTTGCTTAACCTCTTCAATTTTTCCTTTACCTTTCAAGCTAGCATTTTTGTTGTCTACCGGTGTACCTTTACTTCTATAAAATTTAGCAATATGCCCAATCTTGTTACATGCATAACAAGTTACATTATTTTTCTGAATAGCTTTCCCATAACCTATGCCGGTTTGTGTTCTCCATTGATTTGATAAATGTCCAAATCTTCCACAAACATAACATCTTACATTCATGCTGCAGTTTTCAGAGTTATGACCAACTTTGTTGCATTTGGAGCATTGACCGGTGGGAGGATTGATATTCTGATAATTCCTAGATCTACATTTGTTTGCCCTATGACCATATTTATTATAGTTAAAGCATTTTCCTTTGAATTTATAAGTATTAGGAGGTCTTACCGGTTTTCTTTGATCTTGTGTATTTACAGTACCGGAGCTTTCTCCAACTTCAAATCCAATTCTAGAAGTGTCACCTTTGGGTTTTTGATTCTTCAATAAGGTACCAAGTTCTTCTAAGCTTTTCTTGAATTTTTCTTTATGTTGATTTGTAGTTTCCAATTCCCTTTCCAAGATTTCTTTTTGTCTCATTAGTTCATTCAATTCATTCTGAGTATGCATCAGATCTCTATTCAACATGTCATTTTCATAGCTAAGTCTTGTGTTCTCATTTGCTGCATCACTTAGTCTTCTGTTCAATTCTTCTTCACTCTTCTTTCTGTCCTCAATCTCTTTGCAAAATCTCATAGTCATATCTGCATTTCATTTTTTGTTGTCATGATCTCTTGTTTCAACTTTCTTATCATATCATTAAGTGATTCCTTTTCATCATTCTCATTTTGCAATTTTTCACAAAGTTCTCTTCTCTTATTTCTTGTAACAGTAAGATTTTCTTGAAGTGCCTGAATGATATCCTGAGCTACTTTTAAATCATCTTCTAATTTGATATTTTTCAACTTCTCTGCATCATTGTCAGTAAGAGATTCTTCAAGTTGCTTCATCAGATTTTCCATCTTTATCGGTGTCGATCTTCCTCAAGCTGTTAGGCTACTAAAAATAGAGGACCACACTCTAATACCAATTGTTAGGGTTCCCACAGATACTGAGAGGGGGGGGTGAATTAGTATCTGACTAGTATTCAAATTTTCTTAAGATAAAACATGTAGAACATAAAGTAACAGTGTATCAGTATGCAAGAATTAATTTAATAAATAGAATCAAAAACATCCACATGAAAAGAACACCATAACACAAGATGTTTAAGGAGGAAACCCGGTGTGGGAAAAACCTCAGTGGGATTTGTGACCCACAATATTCACTTACTGGCCAATAAGAGAATATTACTTACAATAGGGGCCTGCACATGCAGGAAGGCCAATTGCCTAGAGCACATTGCTCAGTGAGAAGTCACACTGACTTACAATGAGGATTATACTAATCCAATATTCTGTACTACTTTATAATAGCATCTCTAATGCTAGATTCAGTACCGGTTCTTGCTCTATTCTTTCTATATACCCTTGACCTATAATTCACACATTAGGTCTATCTAATAATTTTCTTTATGCTCACTTACCTATCCTTACAAATGTCTATAATGATCTTCTTTATATACAAGAGTCATTTTACAATTTGCCAAGTTGGCTTGCAATAATAATCAAAATATTACATATCAAAAATCCTATCGGCCTTTGTGCCGGTATACATCTTTTCTTCTGTGCTGGTGTCGGTGCCGGTGTAGAGTGATCTTGTTGATGTCGGTGCACTGTCTTTCTTGAATAATGCTTTGCCGGTAGAATGTCTTGCCGGTGCCATAGGATTGCAAGGTTTCCATCAATGACAAAACCTTCAATCACACACAATGTCTCATTGGAGTGTCCATATGCCAACACAAAGTGGTGTTGAAACTAATTAACATTGAGAGGGGGGGATGAATTAGTGTTGTACAATTTACAAAGTTATTAAATTGATTCTTAAACCACCAAATGCATAAGAATGAGAGTAAAATACAAAAACATAAACCAGTCAACCATAATACCATAACACCAAAAAAT
Organism: Cryptomeria japonica; assembly: GCF_030272615.1. NCBI lineage: Eukaryota > Viridiplantae > Streptophyta > Pinopsida > Cupressales > Cupressaceae > Cryptomeria > Cryptomeria japonica. Next base: position 307,713,033 of record NC_081413.1, read on the forward strand.
TTACATCGAAACCTGGAAAGGGAAAAACCACGATGGGATTTGAACCCAAAATATTATTATAATTTGATCAGAGTATGATAAAATTACATGAAGGGGAATGCACTTGCATTTAGGCACACTGCCTAGAGCTCACTGCTCAAATATAAGAGGGCTACAACCTAGAGGAAGGCGCACTGCCTTACAAGTGATTACAATTGATTAGAATAACAAATGAAATAAATAATAGCATCTACATATGCCAAATAGAAGTTTCGATTAGATTCAATATGTCTTCAGCAATTGATCTATCACTTTGCTTTGTTTTTGTGCACTGTCATACACTAGACCACTAGAACCTTCAATCACATTCTCTCATATAGACTTCTCACACTCATAACATTCCCAAAATACTCAAGCAAATTGATCTTATATATCTGCATCAACAAGATAGATCAATTACCATGTCAGCTTCCAAAAACTACATAACACGCAACATGAAATGTGTAGCCTTAAGTCGGCTCAATCCAACCACAAAATCATATGCAGTCCCAAACACGATGATAAAAAGCTTCACATGAGTTGGCCCAATCTCCTTGAACATGAAACTAATCACAAAAATCAACCCAAGGATTTTGGATCACACGTTACAACAAAATACCTTTGTTCTTTTGGGATTACCAGATACCGGACCTTCAATCTCACTCATGAATCAACACTGGATATCATGATTACAAAATAAGATGCCTCAAACCATAAATCATCTGCCTCTATTAGTGCAACCAAAATCAAGATATGTACACTGTACTCATACTCTACCTGTAGTTGTGTTCCACCTTCCAGACTTATGCCTCATGAACAATGTGACTTTTGGTAAATCAAATCTACATGCACCGGATATGATTTCTAGACTAAGTTGCCATCAATAACAACCCCTAATATTTTCTCATGCTTCAATCTATACTAGAACAATGTCTCTTGCCAACAATCTCCCCCTTTGGCATTGATGGAAACACTGTGAAAAATGAACTGTACACTAAGTTAAAAAATCTTTAAAACTTCAAACAAAATCTCCAAGACTCTACAAGCTCTGCCTGAGGATTTGCACCATTTTTCACCTCGCTCTCTCCCCCTTTGACAACAATTCCAAAGAGATAAATCCACTAAAATTTATATACAGGGATATATAGTGACTTACAAAATTTTGAAAATATCTCCAAAATTTATCTTTAGACTCAACATGTGATTATCCCAGCCCTTCTTCAAAATCTCCAAAATAATAATCATACCACTGAAAAGATAGGCATGCATTTCTACTCCTTTGCGATCTACTAGAACACACTTATTCAGAGCATCCACTGCATCTTGCATACTAGTGATCAGTGAGTCTATCTAAGGAGTGATAAGGCTTCTTACTTCTCCCACTCTGCCCGAAAATCTGTCCTTCTCCTGATTTAAAATCTTGATCTTATCCAATATATTCATAGCTTGACCTTTAAAATTTCTAGTCGGGACTGATTGGGGTGCATAGGACCAAGATATGCTAGCTAGATGCTCTTCTCATTCTTTTATTTTCTTGTCAATGCCAATGGTAAACTTTAGCAAAATTAGACATGAATTATATATTTGGCCGCCTTCATCTAGTACATCTTGAATGCTCTTCATAGTAGTTATCAAGCTTACTCTATCTCCCTCAATCATCTTCAAAAATGTTTTTAGTTTCATAGCATTAAACTGAGCTAAAACTCTAGCATCTTTCACTTTCTCCAAAGATAAAAAATGATAATCTACTACATTTATCATTCTTCTAAGCTTACCGAAGGGTGTATCAATTATATCCGATTTAAAAGATGGCAAAATTTTCTCCAATACATTTGTTGCCAATGTTATCAACTCTTTATCTGGGGTATGGGACTTGATTAAGTCCTTAATGGATTTTGCTTGTACAAGAGTTGCTAGATTTAATGCTTGAATCAAAGATAGTGAACTCTGGTTAATAGGCCCTTGAGAAAAATCATCTAAATCAGTGACAACCTATTTTCCTTTGTCTGCTACAATGTCTCTTGCCACTATCACCGGAGCCTGATCATCCTTCTTTTCTAATTTGTCCTTCTCTATCACCTCTACACTTGCATCTTTATTAGCATCAATTGTCTCCTCATCTATCTTCTTTGAAACAACTTCTATCACCGAAGGATCTTATTCAGTTTCACTAGAGTCATCAACATTAGTAGTATCAGGATCATTTGTAACTTTGGTTTGTTCATTTGTCTGCACTACCGAAATGGCTTCCTAAATTGTTTGATCTTTCTACACATAAGGAGCCTTTGTTTGTACTTTTGCAATGGAAGTGTCTTGTGATTTCTCTTCCAGTTTGGTGTCATCATGTGCTAGATTAACATCATATATGTGATCTATCAAAAAATATCTCAAAATTGATTCAGTCTCTTTAGTCACTTCATCTATCTTCCTAAGCATCATTTTATTGACTCTCTTCTTGCTTCAAAATCTTTCTTTTGCTATCTTCAACAATCTAACAAATTCAACTTTACAAATGATAGAAGATAAGTTCACTAATACATATTCTTTTATTCTTTCATCCTCTAAGCTTGCAGTATGCCTCCTGGCATCCAAAATATCATACAATTCCTTTGGAATCATAGATGACATCACAATCAAAGTTTTTCTATAAACATTCATGTATTGTACAATTGCTTCCTCTATTTCTCTCTGATCACTATCATCACAATTTTTATAATATACAGATACATTATTCAAATTTCCTTCTTTTAGAATTTTATCAATTATTTCATTTAATTTCTTTGGGGGCACAACATCATAAGTACTTTCAACCTTACCGGACTTCAAAGCTTCATCCAATTCAAACTTTTGCTTCTTGCTTTCTCTAGCTCTTTCGAATGGCTCAACCTATGCTCTTGGCTTCTTTGTCGGTTGGGTTCGATCAGATTGAGGCTTCTTTACTACCTTAGCATTGGTAGTTGTCTTCTTCACCTCTTTTACCACTTCATTAGACTCTCTCTCTACATCCTCAACAATGGTTGTGACATACTCTCTTTGTAACTTCTCCTTTTTTCTCATCCCAGCTCCACTAGTTGACTTGGCTTGTGGTTTGGGTGGAGGGATAGGCTTTTGTACACTAGAGGTAGGTGTAAATTGAGTTTTCCTTGGCTTGGCTTTCTTGGGAGGAGTGGAGATTGGTTTTTTCTTCTTAGGCTTTACCATGTTGTCCCCCTTTAGTATATTCTACTCCCTGGCCTTTTGCACAACTTCTTTTATTATTCCCATTTGTTCTACAAGCTCTTCAACCTATTTTTTGACCTTCCTCTTCCTTGTAGGCTTAGTGAATTTCTTGTGCAGGTCAAGATATTTATCTTTGTAAGTGTCAAAACTCTCTTTTTTTCATCTACCAGTTTACTCAATAGATGTTGAGAATACGCATCAAGTGTATTTCCATCCACCTCATACCCCATGGGCATGATCCAAATGGTTCTAGGTTCTAGTCCCTCCATATGACATTGATCTTTATCCACCATAAAGCATATTGTATTCTCATATTTTTCAATAATATCCTTTGGGATCCTTGCCCTACTTTGCATCATTGCCTAGAATGATTTGAAGTAACCCCACAAATATGATTTCTATGCTACCATGTCTCCTAACCCTTGCAAACCTTCTTTGATTTGAACTACCTTCAATTTAGCATAATCCCACTAAACATTTCCTATACCAAGGATTTAATTCAAAAAGTAAAGTGCTGAATAAACAATCAAAGAACCAAACTTGAAAAAATGTTTCTTATTTGCTTAATCTTCTTTAAATTTATCATCAACTCACTGAGAAGCTCACCAAATAGATCATATCTTTTATCCTCCTTAAGCATTTGGTAAGCTGCAAATATTGTAGTACCAGATACTAAATTTTGTCTATTGTACTAGTACACCTTGTATCCTGTCACCATTGAGGTGAATCTTTCATCATGTTTAATGATATCACTTATTGTCATCAAGAAATTGTCATGTTGAGATCCAATAACCTTTGTTACTATAGTGTTCTTAACATTTCTCAAACTGGGGATCTCACCGGTTGCACTCAAATAGGTTACCACTTGAATGGCTTGCTTTGTGATCTTGTGAGGTCTATCTAGCCACATAAACTCATCATGGATTCAGCTCAAGATATACTTGACCCATTCAGGTTCATCAAATATTGTAAAGCTAACAAACTAGATAAAATCCTTATCTTGTAGTGACTTGAATTTGGGCTTCAAATTCCCCATTCCATCCATCATATGCTTGGTGTATAGTGATAACATGTCTACATTTCCAAGCTCTTCAATATTATAATGAATGGATGCTATAATATCTTCATTGTGCAACATGCCATACGACACAGAGGAAAATGCTCCTTCCAGATCATCCTCAATGGATTTGAATGGATGTTTCTTAAACACTGGCCTTGCTCTTTCAGTAATTTAACTACCAAGGGAGTTGCAATACCATATTGTGATGCCATTTTGAAAGTAGGGTTATAAACGAATAGCTTGAACATGGATAAATACCTTTTCAAATTAAACCAGGAGCTAGGAATTGCACTTCAAGTTCTATTTACTCTGCTCAATCTCATTCTCCTTACCCCCTTGCTCTTTCTCTTCATTCACAATGTGAAGAGTGAATAATAAAATGCTCTTTTTATCCACCAAAAACCTAATTTTAAGTCGTAATAAATGCAAAACCCTAAAGGCTTTCCAGATACCTTGCTTCTTCAAGAATTCATCATCGGATACTCAAATAAGCATGTAATATTTTGTATATCAAGTGTACAACTAGTCTCTATCATCTACAACCATCCTCAACTGATTACAAATCTCTGAAAAGGGGGTTTTAAAAATCTGCATGAAGAGCTTCCCCCTAAGGCCAAAATGCTTACTTACCGGATGAGGTTCTGACACTGGAATTGGGTGTGGAGCCATTCTAAGCATTTGAATCTTCCTTCTTAACTCGCATATTCTTATGTTGTTCTCTGACCTCTTCAACCTTCGCTTTTCCATTCTCATATGATCTATTCTTGTCTACCGAAGCATTGTTACTCATATTCTTGCTTTTGTGATATTTTTATGTGACTGGATTTGTTGCATGTATGACAAACAACATTTCCCTGCATAGGCTTGAAGTTCATCTGATTTGGTCTTATCGTACATTGGTTAGAAATGTGTCCAAACATTCTACAAGCATATCATCTCTTATTTTAAAAATTATTCATCATTGTTCTGCATATTTTTTACTTATGACCAAAGTTGTTGCATATGAAACATTGACTATCAAAGGTAGGACCATTATTCATCATCCTATTTCTGCATTGATTTTCCATATGACTAAATTTTCCACAAACAAAATATTTACCATTGAATTTATAGGCATTAGGTTGTCTTACCTGAGGTTTCTTGTTCTTGTGATGATTTCTTTGTCCAGTACTGGTGGATTCTCCTTTCTCAAATCCAAGTCCTCGCATGTCTTTCCCATGTCTCTAACTTTCCAACACCTCATCTAGCCAAGTTGAGCTAGCTTTGAAGGGGAATGCACTTACATGAAGGGAAATGCACTTGCAATCAATCTTCTAGATCTTCCTCAAGTTGTTAGGCTTCTTCAAAGGAACTAAGCTCTGATACCAATTGTTAGAATCAATGAATATTGAGAGAGTGGGTGAATATTCTATAATTTACAAAGTTATTAACTTGATTCTAAAACCACCAAATGCATAAGAATGAAAGTAAAATGTATAAACATAAACTAATCAACCATAATACCATAACACCAGAATTTTTACGTGGAAACCCAAGAAGGGAAAAACCATGGTGGAATTGAACCCGCAATATTATTATACTTTTATCAAGAGTATGATAATATTACATGAAGGGGAATGTACTTGCATTCAGGCATACTGCCTAGAGATCAATGCTCAAATACAAGTGGGCTACAACTAGGAGGAAGGCTCATTGCCTTATAGGTGATTACAATTTATTATATTAATGAATGGAGTGAATAATAGCATCTACATATTCCAAATAGTAGTTTTGGTTAGGCCCAATATGCCGTCTGCAACTGATATGTCAGTCTGCTCTATTTTCGTGCATTGTCATGCATTGAACCACCAAAACCTTCAATCACATTCACCAAACTTTGCAATTCTCTCATATAGACTTCTCACACTCATAACATTCCCAAAATTCTCAACCAAATTGATCTTATATATCCGCATCAACAAAATATATCAATTACCATGTTGACTTCCAAAAACCACAAAACACGCAACATGAAATGTGTAACCTTAAGTCGGCTCAATCTATCCACAAAATCAAATGCAAACCCAAACACAATGATGAAAATATTCACATGAGTCAGCCCAATCTCCCGAAACATGAAACCAATCACCGAAATCAACCCAAGGGTTCTGGATCACACATTACAACAAAATAGCTTTGGTCTTTTGGGATTACTAGCTATCAAACCTTCAATCTCACTCATGAATCAACATCATATGTCAGGATTACAAAATAAGCTGCCTCAAACCACAAATCATCTACCTCTATCACCACAACTAAAATTATACAACCAAAATCAAGATATGCACACTATACTCATACTCTACTGGTAACTGTATTCCACCTTCCATACTTATGCCTCATGAATAATGTGACTTTTGGTAAATCAAATCTACATGCACCAGATATAATTTTTGGACTAAGTTTCCATCAATGACAACCCCTAAGCATTTCTCATGCATCAATCTACAATGGAACAATGTCTCTTGCCAACAAGTGGTACATAGGCAATCATGTTGGGAGTTTCTTAATCAAGTGATAACATTAATTAATATAATTAGTTCCCTAATCATGCCTTGAGTGCTAGTACAATGTTAAGGATGACTTGGGGATGCATGCCTGCACATGGAGCATTGGGACTCTTTCATAAAGACATGCCCATTCATGTAGCATTGGGAAGTGTGTGAATATCATTCTCATTTGTATGAGAGAATATTCAGTTATACATGAGCCATTCCTTATAAATACATAATGACACACTTCTCTCTTATTCTCTATGTAGGTAGCTCTATATATTTGAGTAGCACCCGAAAGAGGATATGCCTTCCATGTTGATAGTGCTCTTTTATGGATTCATGTGGTTTCCTTAAATGTTGGCCATTTGGCCTTATTATCTCTTTTATGATTGGATGATGATTTTTTTGGGAAAATGGTGTCTCAACCTTGCATTTACATGAGGTTACTATTTATAGTAAGTTTTTCATTTGAGCACGAAATGGTGTGAAATGGCCTTCGAAAGTTTGGATTCCTAAAATAGGAAATATAAAATCCATCGGACACATAAATGAGTTGTAAATGGAAGGAACACATGTTGATGTGTGTTTTGACACGTCATAGGGCATCTAAAATGGAGATAAGGCCTTCTCTACTTTATTGGGTGGTTTTAGCCCATGGTTTTGTAATACTATTTGATGGTTTCTTGTATTGTATCTCCTATATATGAGGTGAGTAATATAGAGGTTGTGTGTAAGAGTCTTATGGCTATTGAGTTACCTCTAAATATTTTATTAGTGGTACTCTTGTGAAGAGCTTGCTTTGCAAGTATATTGTAATCTATTATTGATTGTTGAATAATATATTGAGGTGCGTTTGGAGTGTGGAGTTTTTCTCCTGAAAGGGTTTTCCCCATGTAAATCATTGTGTTGTGGTATGTATGTTAATATGTTTATTTTTGTTAAGTTTTTGTAGCTATTATAATGATATGTTAAAGTTTTGCATTACCCTCCTCTCTAGGTTAGTGTAGGAAGTTTTTCCACTACTTAACTTCCTTACAAAGTTGGCTCATTCTTGATGCTTGATGTTGCTCTTCCTTGTTGATAACAATCATATTTGTACATGACTTTACCTCCCTTTATCTTGATATTTCATTATAATTCTTATCTAGTTGATATGATCATGTTAAGTGTGTGTTCCATGTTTTCTCTTGTGTGAGCCTATTACACTCCTTGCACATGCGTATTATTGTTCGAGCAGTGTGACTATCTCCATGAGCACAGTGGGGTGGACCTGAGGGTTCCACATGGTTGGGTGGCATTGTCAACCATCGTTGGGGACTGAATGACTTGGATTGTGAGTGGCTTAAAGAGATCTTCCTCCTTCCTCAATACTAGTTCTTCTCTTTCTTTCACTCTCACAAAGTTGTTGCAATCATTGTATTATTATATCAAGCATTGAAATAATTGATAATATATATGTATATATATAAATATGTGTATATATATGTATATATATGCATATACATGTATAACACTCAATTAGGAGATTGATGTAATTGGATGTAATGAATTGTTGTATATCTATGTGGACTGATGTTGGAATTGGCCACAAGTATTATCTTGTATATTTATCATTCATGATATATGATGTGGTTATCATAGGAACTATAAGGTGGTGAAATAGGGTTCACTATTTTTTTTGCATGTAAACTAAGAATCTTAGGCCTATTCCACTCTTACATTAGAAGGAAGATGACCCACTTGGCTCAAGATAATTCAAGAACAAAGTAGATGCAATGATCCTTCATTGTGGAGCTGAATGTGACTATACAAATTAGAATGAGGATGAGGAATTGAGCCTTTTCTATATGTAATGGACTAAAATGAGTTGAGAAACCATTTTTGGAAAAGTATCCAAAAGTATAGACTATAACTAACCTAGTGTCCAAATTTCAAGAAAAAGTGCAGGGACTCAGTTGTCGAGCTCGCCTCACTCCCAGGACTCAATTTCCCAAGGCTCCTTGCTCTTGTTAGTTTCAACTTTGATGAATTGCAGACTGCAGATCTCCGTCCGATGATTTTGCATCTCTTTTTGTAGCTTTGCCAACTTTTCCTGCACACAAAAAAGAGAGGAAATTTGGGGATAAAGGGGTTTACATAAGTCAAACCCTTGTTTTGAAATTAATCTTGAAATAAAATTGAAATGAGCTTGAAAGGAAAGTGTGTTGTTAGGTAGCAGAGGCTAGATCTAAAAATGAAAGTATCTTATACCTTGATGATACAAATGCTTCTTTGAAGATGATCATGAATGTTGATGCAATAGCATGACTCCACACAAAAAGACCTAAAATGACTTCACAAAAGACACACTGCCATGAAGGTTGTTGAACGTTGCCACAATGAAGAATATTGTGGAATGAAATGTCTTGAATGTTGAATACTTGAATCCTTGAATTCTTGATATCAAATTTGCCTTCTTGATTTATGTGGACTTCACCCAAAATGAGGAGGATACATTTCTTATATACCTCTCTCAAACATTTTTGGATACAAAACATAGAGCAGGCCAACACAAGAAAATATTTTTTGCTAAATCAAGTTTTTTATTATTTGATTATAATATGGGGCCAAGTAAAGGGAGTGGGGTTCCCTAGAAGCTATTCTACCTCCAAAATAAGCTCAAATTGGGACCTAAGGTCCTAAATGAGAAGGAGATGTTAGAATGATATCCTAAATTGAGTTGTGATGAATGGAACTAGATGTAGGAGCCCATACATGCTAAAATAGAGCCAAGTTGAGCAAGAAATTGCATAGGGATGCAATTTAAGACACTAAATTTAGCCTCTACTTTAGTGAGAGTATGAGGCCTACACACATACTCATGGTAAATTAGATGAAAGAGTGAAAGAAGAGGCATTGGGCAAGCCTGCAAAGAGATACGACTGTTGTCAACAAAATGTGCACCCTTGTTGAACTAAGTTCAACCATCCACTGAAACATGGGAATGATCTCTAGAGTGTGGGCTCTAATAAATGAGATTAGATCTCTAGTTATAGAGAGGGATCTCTATGATAATCACTTAATACATTAAACTATACTACTAGATATTTGCTGAGGAAAGGAAAGAGGACTATTGAAAAATGATTTCTCAAACTTGAATTGTAACCCATTACTAACTAGGTGATTTGCTAAAAGTGTATTTCCAATCCTATACCTTGCTGATTACAACTTAAAATGACCCAATAGAACCATATGCTTTGCACAAAATATGATTTCCAGCATTTCACACATCAATATTTCATAAGTAGGAAGTTTCACAATGTTGTCCTTAGAAGGAAAATGCAAATTTTCATAACTAAAACAACTACAAAGATTTATCCATAGCCTATGACCTATATGAAAGTACTAAAAATTGCTCAAGTGTTTGATTTTCAAACATATTTTGAGGTTTTAAGGTTAAAACATAGAACGATATGCTCTAAAACTGATTTTAACACTTGAGAATAGTCACATATAAAGGCTAAAATGACTCAAACTGACACAAAGAAATAACATAAGTATAATAATTAAAAAGTATTGTCTCTTATTGCTTGAAAATATGAATTACAATGATAAATTAGTCATATGAATGGACTGATTTTTAGAGTTACAACTAGAATTTGTGCTCTCAAAGTGTTGAAGTAAGCAACAATGTTTACAAAAAATGAAGAAGAACTGTCTGAAAGAGTGCAAGCCTACTTATTTAAGTAAAAGAGTATCATAAATGCATGTGCCATGTGATGAGCTTGCTTTGAATGCTTGAAGAAGTGTTCAGCTGCAGCTAGGTGTATATAATTGAATTTGCCTCCAAAAAGGTCTTCTAACTACTCCAAATGGTGTCTTAAATGCTTAAAAATGCCTTTTGACCATATCCACATCCTTGATTAGCCTTAAAGAAGCCCTAGATACTTGGAATTGCCTTGAAAAATGTCCTTCAACTCCCCCTAAATCTACCACCTGAATAGATCAATCACTTCCTCCTAAATTCCCTCTACATGCCATAGCCATTGTCCTTCTTGTTTCCAATCAGTTGGGGTTGGATGTAACTGATTTTGGGTCATAAAGGCCCTCTCAACTACTCCATATTGAGTGTTTATGGATTGAAACTATTGTACATATGTATGCATATCCTTAAAGGACCATCACACATGTAAAAATGACACTCTCAAGAGTCATGAAAATTCTTCTCTTTAATACTTTAATATTTTTGAACTATATTTGTGCTTCTTCTTCCTTAGGTTGTCAAAACCTACTCTGTTTTGAAACTCAAATCTACTCTCATGGTGTTTTGCCTCAATAACAACCTATTTGGATCAAAGGATCTATTCACTATTATTATTACTACACTTTTCTCCTCATCATGCCACTGTTATAGCCCTTTGGTGATTGTCTCTGAGCTATGGATTTGTATCCATCAATGAATACCTTCACAAAGAACTATCCTCTTGTCTTGACCTTTTAGTTGACTTTGTCTCTCTAACCATACTCAACACATTATAACTCAAAATTATCTTTCACATTCTAATTCTTTATGATTGTATTGAAAATCCTCATGTTTGGTAACTTCATCTACACTCCTATTTGACTACTTCAAACCTTCTTAGTTTTGTCATGTACTTGTAGCTACAAAACCCCTCTTTCCTTGAGACTCTATCACTAGATTTACTCATTACCTTCCTATCAAATTGTTTCCTTGTTCTTGTGCACTGTCATAAAGGTTTGTTGCCCTATAACCATATGATTGACCTCACATGCATGTTCTCTACCTTATTGAGGGCTGCTATTCATCTTTATCCTCCCTATGCTCTTCATTTCTCCTTCAAAACCTTTGATCATAGACTATGTATATCAAATGTTACTACAAAATATCACTATTTTAGATTGCTTTAAACATCAACTTTAGCTCCTTCCCAAATCTTTATAGGACCGCCTTAGGTCTAAAAAACAACCTTGTGCTTTTAGTATTGCTACATGAACATTATGATTTCTAACTTTGCGAGACCCCTTATTATTGTCTTTTGATCATGAGTATTGTGAAGGCAATTTTACTTGAAGACTATAATGGGTAATAATTCTTTTGAACTTGAAAATTTTAATCTTTTCTTCAGTACATATGCCTTGAAGACTATGAAGCACTATCTTTGTGAAACTGGGCATATCATTATGATCTTATGTGTGTAAAACCTAAAAAACCTTGACGATGCCTTGCACTATTCATTTTGTATGATTGTGTATTGTCTTGCATCTTAAGACTGTCTTTTGGCTTTTCTTTGACTATGCTTCTTTCAAATAACTGTCAATATAGATTGTGTTTTGCTCAATATTCTTGGGAAAAAATGGTGTCTCAACCTTCAATTACATGAGGTTACTATTTATAGTAAGTTTTTATTTGAGAAGGAAATGGTTCCAAATTCTCCCCAAAGCTTTTGGTTGGCTAGATGAGCATTTTGGTAAAGTAACATCGCGAGGTCTCAACTAGTTTTGAAGATATTCAATTTTCCATTTTGGAGGGGTAAAAAGAAAGGTTTAAATTTGATTTTGAGGACTTTAGAGGCCTCTAAACGCCCTAAAAAGTAGGCATAAATAGTGTATCTATTTACGAGGCATTAGAGAATTTCATGAGCTTTTCGGTGCTTCAAATGGTTCATCAATAGGACACATGGTTCTCAAGTTATGGCCTCCAGAAGTTTGTACTCTTGAAATAGGAAATATAAAATACACCAAACACACAAATGAGCTATAAAAAGGAAGGGACGCATCATAGAGAATCTAGAAGGGAGATAAGGTTGACTACACCTTATTGGGTGGTTTTAGCCCATGGTTTTGTAATACTATTTGATGGTTTCTTGTATTGTATCTCCTATATATGAGGTGCATGAGATAGAGGTTGTGTGTAAGAGTCTTATGGCTATTGAGTTACCTTTGAATATCTCATTAGTGGTACTCCTACGAAGAGCTTTCTCTGCAATTATATTGTAATCTATTTTGATTGTTGAATAATATATTGGGTGACTTTTGGAGTGTGGGGTTTTCCCCACGTAAATTACTATGTTATGGTTTGAATGTTATTATATCTATTTCTTCTTTTTGTAATTGTTGTGATGGTCTGTAAAAGTTTATGCATTATCCTCCTCTCGAGGTTAGTTTAGGAATTTGTTCTGCTACTTAACTTCCTTACAAGTGGTATCAGAGCTTGATCACTTTTGGTTTCAATTGTGGGTTGTTGGGTTTTTTGAACTAATCCAGATTTGAGTGGGAGATTTTGTAGAAGACTCTTTTTGATCTTGTTGCAAGAATTTTTAGATGACAAGTTCTTCAAGGAAAATAGAGGTGGATAAATTTAATGGAACAAATTTTAAGATGGGGAAGTTGAAGATGGAAGATCTGATAATAGATCGAGATCTATGGGATGTTGTTGATGCAAATGTCCAAAGGCCCTCAGATCCTACTGGGGCAGCTCAATATGATGTTATGGACCGAGAATCCAAGGGTGTAATCAGATTGTGCCTCGCAGACTCTATTCTAATCAATGTCCACAAAGATAACACTGCAAATAAGCTATGACCTAAGCTTGGTGAAATGTATCAAGTGAAATATTTGTTAAATCATATTTTCTTGAGGAATAAATTGTATTCCTTGAAGATGGAAGGGGGTGGATGAGTTGCAGACCACCTAGAAGCATTCAATATGTTGGTGGATCAATTAGTATATGTCGGTGTTAAGATGAATGAAAAAGAAAAATGCCAGATATTGTTTTGTTCTTTGTTTGATTCGTGGGATTCTCTTGTTATGGCTATCGGTATTACTTCTGTTGTTTTGAAGTCTAGAGATGTGGTGGGTGCCCTACTTGGTGAAGAGATGTGAAGGAAGGTATCCCATAGTTCAAAGGAATCCCTAACTATTCGTGGAAGACCTAAGGAGAAAGGAAAGAAGAATGAGAAGCATGATAAGTCCAAATCGAGAGGGAGATCGAAATCTCTTGGAAACTCCAAAGTCATTTGCTAGAATTTGTGGTAATCCATAAGGTCTACAAAGAAGAAAAGAAGAAGATTGATTCCGATCCTTAGTTCAAGAAGGAAGATGGTGATGCATTTATTGCAGCTTTGGCAACTCATATAGGTAATGATGCCTGGTAAATTGACTTAAGTGCATCTTTTCATATGACTACCAATAGAGATTGGTTTTCTAAATATGAAGAATTTAATGGAGGTAAGGTGTACTTGGGTGATGATTCACATTTAGACATTGTTGGTCTAGGTAAAGTTAGAATTAGGTTTTCTGATGGTAGAATAAAAAGGATTAATGGTGTGTTGCATATCCCTGGTTTAAATTGAAATCTGTTATATGTGAGAAAATTGATAGATGTGGGTATGTAGGTAGTATTTTTTGAAGCAAGATGTAAGATGATTAAGGGTGCTATGGTAATTTCTATAGGTGTCAGGTTCGACACTTTGTATAAGATAGACGCATACACTATTGAGTGTAATAGAACTTCTGTAAAAAGTAAATCTATGGAATATTTGAGGGTTTCACCTTCAGCAGATGGAAATGGCTTTTGGGTACCTAAGGATGCTCTTTCTTTTGAAGCAAAGTTACCTATAGAGAAGAATAGGTTATGGCACTAGAGGCTTGGCCACATTGGAGAAAAGGGTTTAAGGACCTTGAAAAATAAAAAACCTTGTTGAAGGTTTGAATGATTGTAATCTTGACTTTGATTTTTGTGAGCATTGCATTTATGGAAAACAAAACCATGTTCAGTTTTACTCGAGTTCTCATAAAACTTGTGGTGTTTTGGATCTTATTCATTCTAATGTGTTTGGTCCTGTAGATGTTCCTTCAATTGGAAAATCCACATATTATGTTTCATTTATTGATGATTTTAGTAGAAGGACATGGGTATATTTTCTAAATAGTAAATCTGATTTTTCTAGTCGATTTAAAGAATTTAAAGCAATGGTTGAGTTGCAGTCTGGAAAGACAATTAAATGTTTGAGGACTATAATGGAGGTGATTTTTTCTCTAATGACTTTGATAGATTCTGTAAATAGTGGCATTAATAGACAGAAGAAAACTCCGTATTCTCCACAGTAGAATGGAGTTTCAAAAAGAATGTATAGGACACTGATGGAGAAGGCTAGGAGTATGTTGAGTGGTGCTGGTCTAGAACAAAATTTTTGGGCTGAAGTTTTTTCCACTGCTTACTACCTGATTAACAGGTCTCCTACACTAGCCCTTGTTGATAAAATGCCTATGCAAGCATGGTCGGGTCACAAGCCTTCATTGAGACATCTTAGAGTTTTTGGTTGTGAGACATATGCACATATGTCAAAGGAGAAGTGGAAAAAGTTGGATAACAAGGCTGTGAAATGTATCTTCATCAGGTATAGTTGTGGTGTGAAAGGATACAAGATTTGGACCCTGTTGCACAAAAGGTAATTCATAGTAGAAGTGTTATTTTTAGATAAATTAAGTCTCCTTCTATTACATTGCAGCTAGAACAAAATAAAAAGGAAGATGTGATTCAATTTCCTTCTACACCTGAAAGAGTTGAATTGAGACCCCTAGATAGGCAAGAAGTTGAGGAGAGCTCGTCTAGCTCTGAATCTTTAGAAGAGGAGGAAGAACCTCCAACTCAACTTGTTTGAAGGTCTACAAGACATAGACAACCACCTGAAAGGTATTCACCTAATGATTGGAGATGTATTTTTGCTTTGAATACTAATGTGGATGAATCCAATTCTCTAGAAGAGGCATTAGGTATGAATGATGTAGAATCCTGGAAGATTGCTATGCAATAAGAAATGACAACTTTGAAAAATAATGATACATGGGATCTTGTACCATTGCCTGAAGGACATAAGCATGTTGGTTGGAAATGGGTGTTCAAGTAAAAGATTGGTTTAGATGGAAGTATTGAGAAGTGTAAAGGGAGGTTGATTGTAAAAGGCTACTCTCAAGTTGAGGGTGTTGATTATGGTGAGATATTTTCTCCTGTTGCCAAAATGATGTCTGTTAGATTTTTGCTTTCTATTGATGTTGCTTATGATTTAGAGGTTGAGCAAATGGATGTGAAAATTGCTTTCCTTCATGGTTATTTGGAGGGGGATATTTATATAGCACAGGTGGAGCACTATATGGTGAAAGGTAAAAGTAATTTGGTCTATAAAATGAAGAAATCCTTGTATGGTGTCAAATAGAATCCTAGGATTTGAGTGTTCTAAATCAGATCACTATGTTTATTATAAAACTGATGGTGATCATTTCCTACACATTACTTTGTATTTTGATGATATGTTATTCATTGGTAAAAGGAAAGGTATGATTTTAGCACTAAAGTCTCATCTTGCTGCTTAATTTGAAATGAAAGATCTTGGTGCAGCGAAACATATTCTTAGGATGAAAATTAAAAGAGATAGAGTGAACAGAAAGCTATGGCTAGGCCAGAGTAAGTATGTGAATTTAGTGTTACATAGGTTCTACATGTAGGATTGTAGACCATTATGTGTTCCTTTTATAGTTGGAACAAAATTATCTGTTGCAGATTGTCCTACATCCCCATCAGAGATGGAAGACATGAGCAGAGTGCCTTACCAGAGTGTAGTTGGAAGTTTGATGTATGCTATGGTTTGTACTAGATGAGACATTGCCCAAGCAGTGGGATTTTTGTCTAGATATATGTCTAATCTTGGTAGAGTTCATTGGGATGGAATCAAAAGAGTCTTTAGATATTTGAAGGGTACCTCAAAGTATACTTTGTGTTATCATGGTAATTCAGTTGGAGACATGATTTCCCTTGATATTCATGGTTATGTGGATTTAGACTGGATAGATGATATTGATAGTAGAAGATCCACTAGTGCTTATGTGCTTACTTTATTTGGTAGTGCAATTAGTTGGATGAGTATGTGATAGGCTATGGTTGCTTTGTCCACTACTGAAGTAGAGTATATGGAAACTACTCATGCTTGTAAAGAGGCCATTTGGCTTAAGAGACTGTGTTCAGATATTGGAATAAAACAAGGAGCAGTGATAGTATATTGTGATAGTCAGAGTGTGATCTTCCTAGTTAAGAACCCAACATTTCAAGCTCGGACCAAGCACATTGATGTTTAGTATCATTTTGTCAGATATGGTCGAAGATGGCAGGGTGAAGTTGGTTAAGTAGAAACTTTGATGAATGTTGCAAATTCTTTAACTAAGGCTGTGAGCACAGAGAAGTTCAGATGGTGTTCAGATTGTATGGGCCTCATGGCCCCTAGCAATTGATTCATTGTGTTGATAATCCCTTTTCTCTTGCAACGTGTTTGTCAAGTGGGAGATTTGTTGGAAAAAATGGTGTCTCAACCTTGCATTTACATGAGGTTACTATTTATAGTAAGTTTTTATTTGCGCATGAAATGGTGTGAAATTTTCCCCAAAGCTTCTGATTGGCTGGATGAGCATTCTGATAAAGTTAAATCGCAAGATCTTAGAAATTTTTGAATATATTAAATATTTTGTTTTGGAGGGGTCTAATGAAAGGTTTAAATTTGATTTTGAGAACTTTAGAGGCCTTGAAATGCCCTGAAAAGTGGGCATAATTTTGGCTTGATGATGATATTATTGATATAATAAGTTGATTGATCACTTGTATTGTGTTATCATTGATGAAAACCATGTTTTGTTAGTCATCTAAGTCATTTAGTCCAGCCAGTAAAGCCTAACCGGTAGATGAAGTAGTTAAATAGTGAATTGGTAAACAGTGACAGAGCTATGTTCAAGTGATTGGTACGGAAGACCGGTGAAGAGTTAAGTGTTGTGGTTTAGTATGTATGTTCATGACATTGGTATGAGTCTATGGCTAGAAATGCATCAATAGATTCAAAGTTTGGAGTGAGTTATGATGTACTGAGCAATCATTCAAGAAGAACAGTTAAACCGTTAGGGCAGAATTACTTAGATCGATATATTGGTAGAATTAATATATATTTTTTGAGTTAAGTTGTTTGTGGCTGACATGAGTAAAGCATAATATGCAAGATTGTCTAGATACATTGAACCTAGGAAATTGTTCCAAGGGTTCTTAGCTGACTTAGCAGAGTTATTTATAAAAAAGAGTATATTCTGTGATGATGTATCATATATGAAATCAGTAGTGCGAATTTGATTGTGTAGTGAAAAGTGAAGCTTTGTATTGAAGTTTAGTCAGTGTTAGAAGAAGAAATGAAGTAGATCTAATCAGGCACATAGGTGCTATATGCAGACCAGTTAAACTTGGTGTTCCCTAGAAGTTGTAGAAAGATAAAATCCTCTCACCAAGTCACTCCTAATTGGGTGCGGTAGGATCCTCACAGGTCTGAAGGTTTAAATCCCTTAACAGGATCACACATTAACTTGTGTTGTAAATCCCATAGATGGGTAGCTCCTAACAAACCTTATTGTAATATCTCTTAATCAGGGTAAGACACTCTTAAATGGGCTAAGACATTGTTGACCGAGTGTGCTCCTAACAGAGCAGTTGTAAGACCTTAACCGGTCAGATCCCTATTTTGTAGATAATTGATCTTGTGGGTACCAATTCCCACCGTGGTTTTTTCCATTTGGATTTCCACGTGAAAAACATTGTGTTATGTGGTGCTTGTGTTATTGGGTGTTATCTTATGTGGTTATTTTCTTTGCATACTTGTTAAGTTTCAAGTTGGTAAAAGTGGTGATCAAATTTATATTGTTTTTGCTTGCATTGATTCACCCCCCCTCTCACTACCTTATAATTTTATCAGTTGGTATCAGAGCCTAATTCCTTTAAGGCTTAACTTCTTGGGAAGGATCCTTAAGGCTATCATGGGGATATGAGTTATAGAGAGCTTTCTAATTGGCTTGCAGAATTTGAAGAAGCCCTAGGTGAATTAAGGGTCAAGTATAAAGCTTCATTGGCTAAGAGGAGAGAGTTGGTTGAACAATTGTATGAAATCAGTTCATCTAAAGAAGAGAACATTGATGCATTAGCTAATGAGGTGGAAAAGTTGAATGATGATAATGATGAATAATGATGAACAAAAAATACCCTAACGGGTATTGAGAGGGGGAGGTGAATCAATACAGACAAAAACTTCTCAACAACTTGTCAAGTTAAAATAATGCTAACCGATTGTCTTCATCACTGAACTTAACCATGGCAATACCAGTTAAACATAGTAAGACTTCAGATAGCTAAACTAGTAAAACTGAATACTTCAAATAACATTCAACACTTGATAACTACTTCATCAATATACATATGCATGTGTTGTATCACTAATACCATAACCATTAGCTTTGCATGCATATTCACCTAAACAAAGACTACTTAAACATCACATGAAAAATGCAAAACTTGTGACACACAAATTTTTCACGTGGAAACCCAAATGAGAAAAACCACGGTGGGGATGAATACCCACAAGCTTGTTTCTGAACTCTTTTGAAGCTCACTCTGTTAGGAGCCTAGTCCGGTTAAAGACTTTACAACAAGGTTCTGTTAGGAACCAATCCTGTTAAAGATCACCCAATTAAGGGATGGTTATATACCCTATTAAAGTTTGAAAGCATGTTAAAGGTTACCTTGCTAGAGGATTTGAAGATCTCAATGATCTTGAGTCACTTGGTTAGAGGATTTACATTAAGCTTGTTAAATCTACCTGACAAAGGGATTTTCCTACTATTGAAATGGTTAGAAGACAATAGGTAAAGCTCTGATCTGATAACAACAGTACATGCTAAGGAAGATACCTTTCAGTTCCTCTAATCTACAATCACACTCTGTAGTTTTCCACTCACTGGTCTGGCAAGTATCTCATCACTTGGATACAAACACAACATTTGCCAACACTTACAATATCAAACATCATCGACCTTATAGACAACAATTAGGTCGATATCATAAACCCTAAACCCTAAACATTTTAGGTTTACAATTACAAGCGGTCCAATCCTAACCATTCAAACACTTTGCATAGAATAAAACAATCTCAAACAGATCACAAGTCATTATGCATCATCCATTCTTCACCGCACATGGAAAACAGTAACCCAACATACTCTCTTCACATACCACTAAGAAGAATGTTCATTCCTGAGGTAGACATTTAATGCAATCGATCTTCACATGTAAGATCCTCAAGGAAATCCTTCACATGGAAAAAATTGACATGGCATCTTGATCTCATCCTAATCTCTTAGCTAGCTCATCACAGAATGTCACCGGTTGCATCGCACAAGCTAGATTGCCAAACTGAAAACCCTAGAGTTGAAACTACCAACCAATAGTCACACTTAGTGAAACCCTGACACCAGTCCACTTCATCTCTTCATACTAGTTCTCCTACTTGAACATCAATAACAACTTCTTCCAATCTTCATACTAGTTCATCTGTACTTATTGACAACAATGACAATAGACAATATCATCATATCATCATACCGGTTCATCATATGCCAATAGATAAGTCAAATATGAGGAGAGAGATGGAATCCCTTACTATCAGGATGAGTCAAGAGTTGGAAGCCAAGAGGGTTGCTGAAGACAAAATTAGAGAGAAGGATGATGAGATCTTAAAGCTGAATCGAGAGATTGGTAATCTGCATACACATCTTCATGAGGAAAAGGAAGAAAAATAAGACATTCAGGCTGATCTAGACATGGCTATGTCTCTTAGAGAAAGTCTTATGAAGAAGAATAAAGATCTTACTAAGGAGTTGGCTGATGCTAATAAGATCCTAGCTAAATACAACAAGATCTCTACTATTCTTAATGAGAAGATCCAGTCACAAAGGTAGAATGGAGATACTCATGGCTCAGGATACACAACCTTTGAGCAATGAGAGCCTTTGGGTACCAAGGACATTATGCATGAAGAAAAATTTGCACCTAAGACAAAGAAGAACACTGGTAAGAAATCCTACAAACCAGTATGCTTTAATTATCATAGGCCAGGTCATACTGCTAATGTTTGTAGGAGCAGATATAGTTCTTTTGATGGTTATAGGTCTAATACTTATGAAGGATATAATCCTAGAACTTTTGATGGCTATTGTTACACTTGCAACAAGTATGGGCATAGAGTTGTTGAGTGCATGTCTGAAGCAAACATTCAAAGACCTTACAGGAATCAGAGACCTAATGGTGGATGGCAGAGATATTTCAATAACCAGAGTAACCCTACTTGGCAGAGACCTTATGTGAACCGGTCTAGTCCTTATGAGATGGAGTTAAGACATAATGTGACTTGTTCAATTAGTCACAACTTTGGACATGTTTCTATGATCTGTCAGAGAAGAACTGGTAGAGGTAATGCTGGACCCTGGAGAGCATCTAGAATGGCTTGTTTTCATTGTCACAAATCGAGACACCTTGCAAAGTTTTGCAGAGTAAGAATGAACCAACTGGTTAATTAGTCTACTAACTAGAAAGGTAAGAAGAAGGTTGATGTGGAGGAAACTAGAGAAGAGATGAACAATATTTGGAGAAAAAAAAGTGAGGAGAAACCATCATAAGATTCTAATTCTTCACCTAGTGTGGAGAACCCCTCACCGATAAACTAAGCTAGTTATAAAGCTTAGGGGGAGCTTATTTGGATCCCCTAAAGGACTATATGGTAAGTTAAATCTACATATTCAGATGTAATTTGATGATGAGTAATGATTTTGAGTTGAAACTGGTAAGTTGGATGTGTTATGAGAACTAGTAGCATGTTTTAGGGTTGAACGGTGTTTAGGGTTTGTTCAATCGGGTATTGTATTTAATGTAGTATGTCAAAAGGTAAATAAAAGGATGTTTTATAGTTTCATTTGTTACCTTTTCATTCTCGAGAGATTTTAGAGAGCGATTGAAGTAGAGAAGAGCTTTTGTTTGTTGCATTGGCAAGGTTGATTGCAGATTGAAGAGATCTATGGATAAGTGAATTGGTGAAAGTGTATTTGGTTTGGAAACCCTATCTGCAAAGGTGGTGAAAGGTATTTATCTAGAATCTGACTCCATGTTTGATATCTTACAATGGATACACCACACTTTGTAGATGTTATTGAAAGGCCTCGACCTAAATTCAAGAGGCATTCACACAAGTCGATTGAAAATGATCCTGTTGGAACCCTATCCAATGTACCCTATGGTGTTTTGCATGTCAAAGACATCCAATCTTACATTCATTGCAAACTAGGAGATTTGGGAACCTTTTCTATCTTTTATCAGTATCAGACTTTGTGTGATAAGTAAGGAGTTATAAAGGATCAATTCCAAAGGGTTGCTGATAAAGGTTTTCACCATGCCATGAACTTTCTTGAGGAATTCAAAGGAGATCATATCAAATATGTTTTGAGTAGGATACATGATCAGTTCATATGGCTGGATCACCTACATAAGATTACAAAGGAAGCTATTCATGTGGTCACCGGATTTGTGGGCAACCAGTGAAGTTCCTATTCTGAGGACAATCCCAAAGGATGAAGTCGCTCGATTGAAAAAGTCTAAATGGGATGGTCGAGCTATGACAATAAATGAAATTGAAGACCCTAAGGTTAAATATGCTTCTATGGTCATCAAATATAGGGTTTATAATTGAAGAAGAACAAACAATATTCTTGGAGCTACAATCGACACAGCCTACTAGATATTGAAAGAAAATGCAAACTATGATCTTGTTGAAGCCTTGAGAACCCAGTTGATATTAAATCAAGAATCTATCAAGAAGGATAAAAGGAAGATATTTAAATTTGGACAGTTGATCATAGGTTTGCTCTTCTACTTTTAGAACTCCTTTCCTGGTATCGGTAATATTCAATGGTTAGAAGGTACACTGACAATGTTACAAATTAAGAACAACATCACGATGATCGGTAATGAGTTTACAAAGGTAATCTGGGGATATTTCAAAGACTTTCAGAAGAGGATGCACAAAAGAGAAAGGATACTAGAACAAGTTGTTAAAAGGTATGAAGATTCTATTTATTTAATGGTAGATGCTGAAACATGCTAGATGGAGTCAATAGACCCTAGGACATCATGGGTGATGCCGATGGGTTATGAAGTTGAAGCTGATTTACTAATTGCTTATGTTGATCATCTCCTAAAACAACTGATAGATTCTAATGCAACCAGGTTTGGAATATTTAAGGAGGAATCTATTGAGGTGCATTCTCTGCTTGCAAAACTGGTTATTGCAAAGAAGGTAAGAAAAGAGGTAGAACAATTTGTTGTTGAACAAGGTTTTACAAAGGATGTGATTGTTGAGGCCAGAGCTAAGTTTGAAGCAAAGAAGGTTGTTGAATCCTCTAGTGCCCCAACCAGTACTATAACCGGTAGACAAACAAGAAGCACATCTGCTAAGGAGAAACCTTCTAGAATTCAGTTCAAGAGAAAGGGGAAAGAAATCAAGCCCCTTGCACCTAAAGCACTGGTAGTCATCGGTAAGAGGAAGAAGGAGCAAGCAAAGAGAGTTGTAGTTAAAGAAGAAACAAAATCTGAAGAAGAGAAGAAAAACATGAGAGCTAGTAGTATGAAATCTAAGGTTGTTAGAGTGTCTACTATAAAATTAGTTAAGAAACTGGTAACTAAACTTACTCCCTTTAAAAAATTATTGTTACACATTAAGGAGTATGGTATATTAGCTGGTTTGAATAAACTTTATGAAAAATTTAGTGGAGAAGAGAAAAGGAAAATTAAAGATGCGATAGTTTTGTTAATGTATAAGTTTAGTAAAGCTCTAATTGAATTGCAAGGGAAAATACCAAATTCTTTGTATAGTAAATTAGATGCAAGATGGCAAGATGCAATAAAACAAGACAGGGAAATTATTGAATTTTTTCTTGTAAGTTTACAAGTGGAAGCCTCTAAGGAGGAATTGCAAAATATCTTTTTGAATTCAAAAACATTCTTTAGATCAAAGAAAAGGCTTACAAGTTTACTTGTTGGAGAATCCCAGTTGGTACAAGATGAGACTGGGGAGATTTGAAGAAGTTTTGAGGATTAGTACTCGAAGAAGAAGAAGAGGAACCAGAGATAACTAAGGGAGAAGATCTCCCTGATAATGTGAACATTGATTACATCATACCAGATGAAATTATGTCTGATGACACAAGAGTTGATACAAACATTGAGCAAGAAACAATCATTATTATTGATGAAGAGACAGTGTTACTGGAAGACATCTCCACCAGTAAGGATAAAGACAAAGATGTAGAAGAGATTGAGACTAAATAAAATGTAAAAACAAATGATGTAAAAATTATTGAGCCCCCGATGAATACAAAAGAAATGCAGAAGGAAAGTGAACAGATTAATGTTGAGCAACCGACGAATATAAATGTTGATCAAAGTAAAGAGCCATTGGTAAAGAAAGATGAGCAATAAGAAGATGAAGAGAAGCAAGAAGAAGAGCATGAGCAGAAAGTGACCTCCCAGTCACTTACATCAAAGAAGATAATTGATGATGATGAGGAAGATGACATTGTGAGTATTGAAGGATGAATCAATATGGACATGCTAAGTCCTACTGAGTTGATGGAGATTGCATCTACTATGCAATCTAGGGTACAAAAAAGGATTATGAAAGCATAGATAAAAGAAGCTCAAAATATTCAAAGTGCAATAGATATACTTTCGAGTATAATTCTGAAGACTCATATAGATAGTCTTCCTAATGCTATTGACAAACTAGAGCAACTAGTCACAACAATACGAAATCAAATGAAAAGCTTGGAGGAAGTTGCAATTAAGAATGTGGAAAAGGAGTATGAGAAGAGAAAAAATGAATAGTTAATGAAAGGCATTGATAAAGATAGAGTAGGTCTTACTATCGACATGAACCTCATTAAAGAAGCATTACAACCTGGAGGTAAAATCCTTTCCACAATGGCCAATTTTTCATTGTTTTGTGATGATCTTGAGCATAAGAAATAGGAAGCTCAACATGAGCTTAAAGTTTTGAGTGAATCATTCAATCCTTCGAATGATTTTGCAATCCATTTTGGTAGATCAGTTGTTGCACTAGAACATAAGCTTAAGGCTTATGAGGTTGAACAGGTGAAAAGGACAACTTCACTGTAGGAGTTGCAGACTTTATTAGTCCCTAAGATTGAAATTTTGTAGAGGAGCTACAAGGAGACTGAAGCAATTTTTGGCTACACTGAAGATGAGCACACTTGATGCCATGGAAGAGATTGCATCTCATATCCTTACACATACTAAGATAATAGGGACACTTTTAGAGACTTGGCACAATGATTTGACACTTTTGAAGTCTAGTTTTGCTTATGTATTTCATAAGATGACATTGTAAAACATTTTGAACTTCTATATATTTTGGTAATGCAAATTTTGATATATATTGCATTTATCTTTTCATTTATTTGCTTACCTTTGTCATTGTTGTCAAAGGGGGAGGAGTATTGGTCAGTTAAAATTTTGTAATAGCATGTAATTGCTAAGGGGGAGTTTTGTATGTATTTGAGTCATGAGTCATTATTTTTGTAATGTGACACTTAGTTGACAAAAATTTTCCTAAGTGTTGCCATCAATGCCAAAGGGGGAGATTGTTGGCTTGATGATAATATTATTGATGTAATTAGTTGATTTATGACTTGTATTGTGTTGTCATTAATGACAACCATGTTTTTTCAGTCATCTAAGTCATTTAGTCCAACCGGTAAAGCATAATCGGTAGAAAAAGCAATTAAACAGTGAACTGGTAAATAGTGATAGAGTTATGTTCAAGCGACTGGTATAGAAGATCGGTGAAGAGTTAAGTGTTTCAGTTTAGTATATATGTTCACGACATTGGTATGAGTCTATAGCTAGAACCACATCAACAGATTCAAAGTTTGGAGCGAGTTATGATGTACTCAGATGTTAATCAAGAAGAAAAGTTAAACTGGTAGAGGAGAATTACTTAGATTGGGTAAACCAGTAGACTTAATATTTTATTTTTGAGTTAAGTTGTTTGTGGCCGACATGAGTAAAGCATAATGTGCAAGATATCTAGATACATTGAACCTAGGAAATTGTTCCAAGGGTTCTTAGCCGACTTAGTAGAGTTGTTTATAAAAAGGAGTATATTGTGTGATGATGTATCATATATGAAATCAGTAGTGCAAATTTAATTGTGTTGTGAAAGGTGAAGCTCTGTATTGATGTATAGTTAGTGTTAGAAGAAAAGTGAATTTAGAATTTTTGATTTAAATCTTATCTCTAGGTCGGCCAAAAGACGAAATTGCGACCTAGGATTTCATACATAAGAGCTCTCTTTCTTCATTTGAAAGGATCCGATTTTTGTTTTCAGGAACTTCATATGCAGCGAAAGAGCAGATCTTTGAAGACTTCAACATCTTACAACATCCCTCTATCAAGCATTTAATCAATTCCATTCATCCATTTAGGGCTTGGAAGACATTGAAGAACAATAGGAGATTACCGACTGAAGATTGGCTTGTACTCCTCCCTTGAGGGTTGGGTATGATTTCATGTTGTTTTCATGTCTTTACATAAGCTTCAATACATCATTTATTCATGCTTTAGATCACTTTGCATCTTGATTTAGAGAATTTACATTATCATTTACAAGCAATTAGCATTTACTTTCTAGGTTGCTCTAGTTTGCTTTCTTGCATTTTAGGACCTTGCACACACACTAGGTCTGCACACACAATACATTTTACAAAACAACTTGGCTATTCATGGAGGTGGAAATCACCGAAGCGGGGGTTTGACTAAGGTAAAACCCTATATAGCTGCCCATACACCCTTTTTCAGATATCATTGCAGGTTTCGGGATTCAGACGACGCCGCGGGATACAGATCCGGAGAGAGAAGGTTGAGACAGCACTCTGTATCAAATTGCAGAGCAGAAGACTGGGACAGGGGCGCTGGGCGCCCTGGTCCTACCAGGACAGGGGCGCTAGGCACCCTGGTCCCTGGGACAGAGGCGCTGAGTGCCCTGGTCCTCCGGACAAACAGCTTTCAGACAGCTTTCTGACAGTGTTCCAGAGTGCAGAACAGCAGTTTCCGGTGTAGTTTTTAGGACAGTGGCGCCCGCGCCCCTGTCTCGAACATTTTCAGTCCGATTTTGACTCTGGGTACACATCTGCCCCCAACGGCATCTGCAGTACACAGTTAGGAACCGCACCCTACAAAACCACATGTTAGATCACAAAATCACCTAATGCTTACTAAGGAAGGTGATGAAATTCGAGGGTAGCTATATGCCCCCCCCTATTTCGGCTTGCTAATTTTAGTGAGTTGAAACAGGGTATCATGTTTACCACTTCGAATTGTTAAAGAAAATTGATGACAAATGCTCACAAGAAGATTTGATATGAGATCAAAAACTAATGGAGAATCATTTGGTAAGAAAGAGGACTAAATCTCAATTCCAACACAACAAAGAGTGTGAGGATTTGAGAGTTCTCTAACACAAGATGAAGGATGTAAATGGAAACAAAATGCAAAGAGAAGAAAAGAAAGGAAAAAAGCATGAATACACACATTGGTGATCCATGAGAAGAATAGTGAGAGAGAAAACATGGACTTCTCGCCCCTAGATCTTGTCTAGGTGATCCATGGAAAAAGGACATGGAAAACTAGCCCCTAGAGTCTGTTTAGGTGATCCATGTAAGGGAGGAGAGTGAGAAAGTCTAGCCTTATGCCGCTAGTTCCACTCAACCTCGTGCATGTGTGTGTAAGGGAGGTTAGAAGCACCTCATAGGAGTCTATGCCTGAGTATGCTACAACCCGTATATGTATAGTACAAAAGCGTGACATCTCGCTCTAAGAGTCTGTGCTCTGGTTCCGAGAATAATCACCTTGCATAAAAAGAAAAACAGAGACATCTCGCTCTAAGAGTCTGTGCTTTGGTTCCGAGAATAATCCATTGCTCAAAAAGTGTAATGTTTATGTCATAAGAAAATTAGAACAAGGATACCTACCTTCATCACAAAAGAAGATACCCCAAAAATGCAACAATGTCATAGATCCAAGCAAGAGAGTTTTGAACTCTTTAAGCAAGGATAAGATAGTTGAGAAGGGATATCTTGTAGTATGTGTAAAGGAGATCCTTAGAGGAGAAGAGATCTTTGTACAAAAGACACCTATCCCTGAGAGAAATTGTCTTAGACAAATATAACATCTTCTAGAACAAGACAAAGAAGAGAATAAGAATGCAATACTTCCTTCTTTTGCAAGGTGAAAGTGATTCTTAATGAAGGATGACGCTCTTTTTAACCCAATTAGGAGAGTGAACTTCATTATGGATGTATTTTACCAAGTGCAAAAGAGGTTGTAGTCAAGGACTTACACCTCTTGTAAGAGAGAATCCTTGAACAAACAACAACAAATGCGTACAAGGAATAACATCAAGTAATAAAGTTCACACCATCCACGAAATAGGAAAAAGTGGATCCTTAGATGAAAATAAGGAAAGATCATTGCCTCCCAAGGATAAGGACAATGAGAAGGACTTACACAATCTTCTAGGGAGAGATTTAGACATAAGCAAAATGTACTACATACTCACATGAGTTCATGCAAGCAAGACATTAGTGTATGTAAAATGCTCCTCACAAGAAGTGGGTAGGATAGGAAAGAGAATACACATCTTCTCCCATATCTAGGAAAAGAGGATTCTAAAGAAAAGATGATCAATATTTCCACACTATTACCCCAAAGGGAAATTTTAACCATAAAAAGAAGAGATGTATGAAATCACTCTTGTCCCCATAGGAACAAGAAAATTAGGCTATTATGTTGCTTCAAAAATATGATTGCACTTGAAATTGTACCATCATGAATGACAATGAGCCCCCAGTATATGAGCTACCAATGTCACATAATGATGAGCAACATAACAGCCATTAATGTTATTTAAAGACATGATAGATTGAATGAGGTATTTGAATATGACATGCTAAATGCTCAACTATAAGTGAGATCAAAAACATGTATAAAATGATAAAAATTGAAGACGAAAAGTCACAAGAAATATTAGAAGAGGGATGAGTGTAATTTATTAGAGCCTTATCCCTAGAGGAAAGGACTTTATGATGAATAGGAGATAAAGATTCATAAGTGGATTTAGAAATTTGAGGGGATTCATAAAGAGATTTGTTCATTGCCAAGATTTCCTTATGAGAGGAATAAGAGTTGATAGAAGTAGAAGATGATTTAGTTGAAGTGGGATCATCATCACTACTAAATATAGAATTCACATTGAGAGATGGTCTTTTAGATGCTTTAGTGTGTTTGTAGGGATTATAGCCAAGTCCAAAGGCATAATTGTGAAAATTAGTCTCTAGAGGAACCTTCATCCCTTGTTCATGAGTGCCACAACCATTTCCATGATACCCATGCTTAGCAAAAATGCGAAAACCACGACCATAACGATCAACCATTTTAGGAAGAGAAGGTGGTTTTTCATAAGACAAAGAATCAAACTCTTCAGAATTAGAAGTGTGAGGAGAAGAAGTTTGAGAAGTGGCCACAAAATTATTGCTCATAGGTTCGAGTAAGACTGATTGATTTTTAGTTTCTTCCTTTTCTTTAACTTTAAGCGCTCTAGGAGGAACCCTATACTCACCTACAAAGGTGGGATTAAAATCAAGAGATCCCCAATCGTCTTCTGCGAGAACCTTCTCAGGATCAAAAGCCTTTTCATGTGTAGGCTCAAGTCGAGAATGATCTTCTTCAGGAGCTTTAGACTCATCCAAAGAATTTTGATTATCAGAGGGTGATGATTCATCCATAGGTATTTTGTTTAAAGAGTCATCATTAGAAGAGGAAGATTTAGAAGAACTCCCTTTGGAAGTAGATGTTTGCAAACGAGCCTGAAGATTAGTATCACCTATCAAGGTATATGTCTTATTGTTATAAATAAATTTAACTTGTCTATGCAATGTAGAGGGGACAGCTTGCATACTATGAATCCAAGGTCTCCCTAATAACAAGTTGTATGTTAGATTTCCCAACATAACATGGATAGGAGTAGGCAAAGTAACAGGTCCTACTGTGATGGGTAAGGTGATAATGCCTAATGAAGTCTTAGCCACATTGTCAAAGCCTCGAATGGGATGAGAGTCAGGCTCAATGAGAGATGTATCCACATTCATTTTATGCAATAGATTAATGCTACACACATTAAGGCCAGAGCCATTATCTACCAGTGTCCATCTTATAGCAGTGTCATTTATGATAACCACAATCATCAAGGGATCATATTGTTGTTGAATTTCACTAGTAGGCAACTCATCTTGAGTAAACACAATTTGAGCTTTAGGATTCATCATAGAGTTAACCAAAGACACTATATTACTAGATGTATTAGGTGGAGGAACATTCAAATCTTTCAAGGCATCTTGTAACATTCCATGATGAGCGGAAGAAGCTTGGATCAAATCCCAAAGGGATATCTTGGCAGGAGTAGTTTAAGTTGTTTTATGAGATCATATTCCTTACCAAGAACTTGTGAAATCCGTGGAGCTTGAGGAAGAATAGGTTGGGAAGGAGGAAGTGAAGTTGGGATAACTGGAGGAGGATTAGGTTGCCTATTGTTTCTAGTATTATAAGTATGGGCAACCGCATGATAACTCTCTCTAGTCAATTGCTTAGCATACTCATAAGGGCTCTTAGAGGAATAACCTCCTTGCACAGTCATAACAGGTTTCTTAGGAGTGCAAAAAGAATCATTAGCATAACCACCTTGAACCACTAAGATAGGCTTATTTAAAGGTTGAGAATTTTGAGAAGGACAAGCACCTTGGACAGTGAAGAGAGATTTGTTAGGTGTTTCATTCACACGTATCAAATTGATTGAGGATGGTTTAGAGAAATGAACAAAAGTGTTGGAAGAATTATTGATAGTCTTCTCTTGCACTAAAATCTTATCACAGATCAAATCAATTTTAGGAGAGAGACAAGGGATAGGCATTGATGTTCTAGTAGGAAGAGTAATACTAGGAAAGGTCATATCATCCTTTATCATCACAAGGTCTACATGGGGAATAAACTCTCTAGGAGAAGGATCAACACTACTCTCTAAAGTCTCACTTTTGAGAGGGAGATCTTTGAAAGAAATGTTAACCATCTTGCTTTGAACTAGGGTTTCCTTATGAGTAGAACCAAGTTGAGGAGAGGGAGATGCTTTATTTTTAGAGGGAGAATAATTGAGATTCAAGGAAGGGGAGAAACTATCAAGGGAGTTTCCAATCTTGATTTCATCCCTTTTGGCTAGGGGTAGAGAATAATCTATACCTTCTTCTAATGGTTCATCCCAAATAGTGAGGTTGTTGAAAGGAATGTTTGAAGTATTGTCAATTTCGGGAGAGGAGATAACATTGTTTATTAATTCCTCATCCTTAGGAGGGAGAGCATCAATAGATGTGTTAAACTCATCCTCTTTCCTCAAAATATGTTCAATATGATCTTTAGGGGAGAGAGAATTAAGGAAATTGCTTATTATTTCATCTTCTTTCTCTAAGGGATGCTTATGGGTAAGACCAACTTTAGGAGAAGGGTAAGCATTTATCATTAATTCATCATCTCTAGTGGGAATTTTGTTGGAAAAGGAAATGCCATCACTAGGAAATGTAGGGATAATGTCATCTTCTTGCACAAAAGGATCCTCATGAAGGGAGCATTTTTTAGGAGCCACAAAGTCATCAAGGGCATCATTCAACAAAGCATGATAATATCTATTAAAAGGTTTATCTTTTGATTCAAAAGGAGATATCTCTTCATAGAGGGGATCATTGAAAACAACCATGTTACTAGATTTAGTGGAAGAGCTGATAGGAATGTACCCTTGAGAGGAATCATTCGACTTATCTTTCTCATCACAATGAAATGGCATAGTAACAATGTTTATGAGTTTTTGGTAAAATGAAGGTTTGGTATATTTAGGTTTCAAAAACTCATCTAAATCTTCATCTAACTCATAATCATCACAAATATGAACATCTTGCAAATAAAAATCTGACATTTTGAAATTGCATAAAATTTAAACACACAATGCAAAGAAACACACTTTTTTTTTTTTTTCTTTTTAATGAAAATGAAATGAAAACACACTAAATCTTGATCTAGATCTAACAAATGCAATGCAAGAGGAAGCAATGATAGATTCACGTCAGGTTCACCAAAATGTGTGGGAGAAAAAGTGACACTAAGCAAGCATGCCCTAATCCCACTTTCAACCACACACTTGTGGAATACGAAAGAGCCTAGAGGTATCACACAATTGGCTACTTCTCCTTGTGGAAGAAAGAGCCATGGGCTACCTATTAGGATTTCTATTCCTTTGTTGTAAATGATAGATAGAATGATGCAAGTTCAATCCCTAACCCCAAAGTGCAAGTATGAACTAATAACAAGATTACAGAATTGAACTTAAATGATGGAAAGCTGTAAACACAAGGATAAGACAAGAATGCAAATGCGTACCTGGAGTTAAAATCTGACTGAAAATGTTCGGGATGGGGGCGCGGGCGCCACTGTCCTGATTCTGCCCCTGAAACTGCTCCGAAAAACTGTTGTTTTTGCACTCTGGAAAAGCTGTCAAAAATGCTGAAAATGCTATCTGTCAGGAGGACCAGGGCGCCCAGCGCCCCTGTCCTAGGGACCAGGGCACCCAATTCCCCTATCCTGGTAGGACCAGGGCACCCCACGCCCTTGTCCTGGTCTTTTGCTTTGAGATTTGGTGTGTCGTTTGGTCTCCGTCTGCTTCTTCCGGATCTGTAACTTGCGGCGTCGTCCGAGTCCTGAAACCTGCACTTATATCTGAAAAGGTGTTTGGGCGGCTATATAGGGTTTTGCCTTAGTCAAACCCCTGCTTCGGTGATTTCCACCTCCACGAATAGCCAAGTTGTATTGTAAAATGTATTGTGTGTGCAGACCTAGTGTGTGTGCAAGGTCCTTAAATGCAAGAAAGCAAACTAGAGCAACCTAGAAAGTAAACCCTAATTGCTTGTAAATGATAATGTAAATGCTCTAAATCAAGATGCAAAGTAATCTAAAGCATGAATAAAGGATATATTGAAGCTTATGCAAAGACATGAAAACAACATGAAATCATACCCAACCCTCAAGGGAGGAGTACAAGCCAATCTTCAGTCAGTAATCTCCTATTGTTCTTCAATGTCTTCCAAGCCCTAAATGGATGAATGAAATTGATAAATTCTTGATAGAAGGATATTGAATGTTGTTGAAGTCTTCAAAGATCTGCTCTTTCGCTGCATAGAAGGTCCCTCAAAGCCAAAAATCGGATCCTTTCAAATGAAGAAAGAGAGCTTTTATGTATGAAACCCTAGGTCTTAATTTCAACTTTAGGCCGACTTAGAGATTGAATCTCCCACCAATTTCTTGGGGTTAAGCTTTATT
Source organism: Cryptomeria japonica (assembly GCF_030272615.1). Classification (NCBI taxonomy): domain Eukaryota; kingdom Viridiplantae; phylum Streptophyta; class Pinopsida; order Cupressales; family Cupressaceae; genus Cryptomeria; species Cryptomeria japonica. Next base: position 307,746,253 of record NC_081413.1, read on the forward strand.
TTATGATTGGATCGCGCTCCTAAAATTTCGGGAAAAATGTCCGAGACCATGTTGCACTCCGGGCGCCATGGTCCCAACAACTTTTCACCAAATTTTCAGGACTGTCGGATATGATGATTTTAGAGAGAATCCCGAAGTTACAGGTGATTTCAAGATGTTTTGACCCCCGAAATCAAGCCCCCAAGTTCAAAATAGGACCTAATTAGGGTTTTTGATTAAATAATGTATAGGAGGAATAAAATGAAAAGGGCACACTTTAATGAAAGGGCCCAACTTTATGATATGGGAGATGATAAAATAGAACCTTAGACCTAATTAATTTAATTAATTAAGTGCTAAAGGGGAAATGTAATGCAAAATGCAAAATGCACCAAGGCGGGTGCTAAACTAGGTGTGAAATTGTACCACCCTAGCAAGTGCGTACAATTTACGATGCTACAGTATCATATATGAAATCAGTAGTGCAAATTTAATTGTGTTGTGAAAGGTGAAGCTCTGTATTGATGTATAGTTAGTGTTAGAAGAAAAGTGGATCTAATTAGGCACATAGGTGCTACATGTAGACCAGTTAAACTTGTTGTTCCCTAGTAGTTGTAGCAAGATAAAATCCTCTCACAAGGTCACTCCTAACCAGGTGCAGTAGGATCCTCATAGGTCCAAAGGTTTAAATCCCTTAACAGGTTCACACATTAACTTGTGTTGTAAATCCTATAGATGGGTAGCTCCTAACAAGGCTAGTCCTAATAGGCCTTTTTGTAATATCTGTTAACCGAGATAAGACATTCTTGATCGGGTGTTCTCCTAATAGAGTAGTTGTAAGATCTTAACTAGTCATATCCCTATTCTGTAGATAGTTGATATTGTGGGTACTAATTCCCACTATGGTTTTTTCCATTTGGGTTTCCATGTGAAAAACATTGTGTTATGTGGTGCTTGTGTTATTAGGTGTTAGCTTATGTGGTTATTTTCCTTGCATTCTTGTTAAGTTTCAAGTTGGTTAAAGTGGTGATCATATTTATATTGTTTTTGCTTTCACTGATTTACCCCCCCCTCTAATTAACTTATAAATGTATCATATAAATGGTGTATCTATTTATGAGGCATTAGAGCACTTCGTGATCTTTTCAGGGCTTCAGACGGTTTGTCAATAGGACACAGGGTTCTCAAGTTATGGCCTCCAAAAGTTTGTACTCCTGAAATAGGAAATATAAAATACATCAAACAAATAAATGAGCTATAAAAAGGGAGGGACATGTCATAAGGCATCTAGAAGGGAGATAAGGTTGGCTACACCTTATTGGGTGGTTTTAGCCCATGGTTTTGTATTACCATTTGACAGTTTCTTGTATTGTATCTCTTATATATGAGGTGAATGAGATAGAGGTTGTGTGTAAGAGTCTTATGGCTATTGAGTTGCCTCTAAATCTTTGATTAGTGGTACTCCTACGAAGAGATTTCTCATCAAGTATATTGTAATATTTTTTGATTGCTAAATAATATATCAGGCGGCTTTTGGAGTGTGGGGTTTTTCTCCCGAAAGGGTTTTCCCCAAGTAAATCATTGTGTTATGGTTTGAATGTTATTATATCTATTTCTATTTTTGGTAACTGTTGTGATGATCTGTAAATTTTTTTTGCATTATCCTCCTCTCAAGGTTAGTGTAGGAAGTTGTTTTGCTACTTAACTTCCTTACAAACATGCTATTAAAATTTCTTTTCACTGTCTTGGTTTCTATGAATGTCTTTGTATTTTTCTTTTCACTGCTCAATGATATCCTAAGATTGAAATCTATGTGTAGATGGTGTAGCCTTCTTATTTCACTCTCTGTGATTGCTATTATTTTTAGGGGTCACAATGATTGCTATGGAAAACATTTAGCTATATTATTCACTATCTAGGGCTTCATTCTTTCCTTTTACTATTTGTCCTTTAGATAATGGCACTGCATTCTATGATTGTTAGCCTTGATCCATAGATTTCTTTGACAGTGGGACTATTGTTTCCTTTGTATCATTGTTATAATAGTCCCTTGCTTTCTACTACCAATATTGTCTTGTTTGATTGTTACATCTCTACTAATACTTTTCTCTATTGTGAGCTTATTGATATGCTTATTTCACCCATATCTTACAAAATCATGGAAAATCCATTGTCTGAAACCTACATTGTGACTGGGTATTTCCTTTTGCATTTGTCAATCTACTCTCTTTATTGACTGTCTCTCTTCATATTTTCATTTTAATGTTCTTCAGCATATACTTTCCTCAGTCTATATACAAACTTTAGAAATCACTGACAAACCTAAGTTGTTGTCCTCTGAGCTAAAACCCTCACAATTTCCTTTCAATTCTATGAAACATCATCACTTCTTTGTCTCAAAAAAATCCAACAACACCTCTTTGTTCACTGTCATCACTATCATCTACTAACTTTATCACATCCTTTATTACATCATTTTATGTGTTCTTCCTTTAAATGTTATTGCATTCTGGGTTGTAGCAGATAATTTAGACACCTAAAAGTTGCACAATGAATAAAGTGAATTTTATTCATTTAATTATCCCTAATTATTCCAATTAATTAAATTATATCCCTATTCTTCTAATTTACCTTTTAATCAAATTAAAGATTTTATTAAATCCCCTTCTTCTATCTAAGCCATTTAATTAAAAGTCTCCATTTATCCCCTTTGCCCTTTTAATTAAATCTACATTTAATTAAAATCTCCTTTTGCATTTAAATAAATCGAAACTTATTTGTAAATTCCCCCACTTGCAAAATCCTACAAATGCAAGTTGCATTCCTTTTGGCTAAACTAAATCAATTTTAATTTAACTAAAAATTATATTTTCCCTCACCCACTTGCATTCTCCTACATCTCCCACTTGCATCCTAATTCCTTCTAGAAACCCTCTAAGCCACCTTAATCATGCCTAAATATTCTAATCATGTCCTTTGGGGGAGTCACTTCTCCAAATTTGGAAGAAAGTCTTCCAAATGCATTTAAGACTTTATCTATCTCAATAAGTTAACTTGTTCAGTCTTCCAAACATGTAAGGCTATTACATAAACCACTAGTGGCTTTCCTCTTTGGTAAATTTATCCTCCAAAGTCTTCAAAAGGCATTTAATGCCTCTTGCAAGCCCACCCCCCTTAAGCATGATGGTTGTACCTTTAACCATTTTCCCATGTTGCACAACTAGAGTTTACCTCTTGGGTAATAGCATGCCTCCCTAGTTAATAACATTATCCAATGAAGTCACTCCTTGAGGTTATCCCTAATTTCTTTCTTAGAATATAATGGTTGTTTAGCATCCTCTCATGCCCTCTCAAGGTGACATTTATCAACTTGGGATTGGATTGAATCTATCCCATGGATTGATAACTTTCTATCCTAGCCCTTGTTGAGATTACTCAATCTCAACCATCCATTTCTTTGTTTTCCCTATAAATAGAGCCCATTCCTTCTTCAATTCATCAAGTCTTTTGTGCATCAAAATTATAGTCACATTGCAGGTTAAGGAGCTCTCTTTGTTATCACAAAGCATCAACATCATCCTCAAGCATCCATATCACATAGTTTAGCTTCATTTAGTTGCATTTTAATCTTACATCCTAGCTTAATTTCACTTCTTTTATAAGTTTTACATTCTCATCTTAGTTCAATTAACTCACATAACATCCTTAGCTTTCAATTTGGAATATACTTTGCCTCCTAATCACCTAGCTTGCATCCTTCATCTTCATCTTCATCTCTTAGCACTCACTAGAATCCTAGTTCTATCCATTTTGATTCTAGTAGCATTTTTCATATAACTCATTCTCTAGGTTGTCATCTTGAGGATCAAGTGCTCTTCCAAGTGAAGGCCACCTTGAATCTTAGAGATCTTTAGAGATAGAGGACAATGAGATGATTTTAGAGTTTTTAATCTATTCGTGTCTTTTGATTTCTAACATCTAATGCAATGCTTCATTGGTGTGTTTGGAGTGTTTTCCCCTTTGCAGGTGGAAGACCACATTTCTAGCATACATTAATTGGCACCCACTATGGGGCTCGACCCCTGAAATTTCAAAATTTCTAATATTTTTCCATTGGTTCACGCCCATAAAGAACCAACCACAGTCTTGCGCATCTAACAGTTTTTCTCGCACATCTGATAGTTCTTATCACGCATCTAGCTGTTCTTTTTGTGCATCTGACTGTTATTTTAGTGCATTTGGCTGTTATTTTAGTGCATTTGACAGTTATTTTCATGCATACGATAGTTATTTTAGCGCATACAACTATTCTTTTCATGCATTTGACATGTCTTTTAGCGCATATGAAATAGCGCATACGATCTTTGTTTTCAGCCATTTGAGACAGAGCCAAAAATTTGTAACCGAAGTTTGAATTTAGGCTTGTGTAAGCCCACCTAAGGTTTTGATTTTTTATTAACTTCTTTTTCTTGTAGGTTACTAATCCTTTCTTGCAGGTTGGGGGGAGTTAGAATTAGGAATTTTTATTTCTTTCTAGCTTTTTAAATTGGATTAAAAAGAACTTCGTATTTTCTTTTTGAGCTTAAAATAAATCAAAATTTCCTTTGGGCTTAAAAATAACCTCATTACAAGGTAAAAAGAACAATAAAATCACATATTTTCTTTCTTTCAAGTTAGGGAAAAACACTTGATTTTGGTGCTTAAAAAGAACAAACAAATTTTCAATTTTCTTACAAAAGGTAAAAAGAACAATCCTTATTTTCTTGCAAGATTAAAAAGAACAATCCTTATTTTCTTGCAAGATTAAAAAGAACAATCAACTTGTCCATTTATTACAAAGGAATTCAATTTCAAGCAACGTGCTTTCATTTCATTGACCAGGATTTCCATTCCTAGTTAGAAAACAAATTGCCATGTGGGACTAAAATAAACACCATGCTTGTTGGAGAAACATCTCCAAATAGAGGATAGATCACATTGCTATGAAAGGGTAAAAATAACATTTGTATTATGTGTCTCAAAAGTGGTAGGTATATGCTCTTCCCTTAATTGGGTGACCAAAAGGCCAAACCCATTCTTTTTCATGCTTTCTTTACCTTCAAGCATTTTACAACCTTTAGAGGGTCTGTCTTCTAGAATGCCTTGAGGGGGCTAGTGAGAAGAGAATGACCCAAGTGAGTATGACTAAAGCCAAGTATTCTAACTCACTATAATCAAATCACCTTTTGAGATCAAAATCTTGGGGGACAGAGCATATTTGAGTTCTCTTTTGAGTTATCTCATATCAAGCACTTTGTAGGGCCTTGAGGTCTCAATGATGCTTGTATGACTACATCTTGTTTGGTACTTTGTTGGGCTATAGGCCTCAATCGCACTTGTGTGACTTCAAAGGGTATCTTCAAACAAAAGCCTTTACTAAAAGCCATAGCAATAGAGACTTTGAGCCAAGTTAGTATCCAAACATTGGCAATATCATAGTGCAAGGGTGGAGAAGAATCCACCCCCAAGATAACTACCCAATTGTGAAGCAATTCACTTTGGGTTAATTTCTAGAAAAAGGTAAAAAAATGGGTGCCCTCTAGGGGTGACAAGACTGTTTGAGCTGACGAAGTATCGAGACTAGTGGGCTATGATATTGTCAATGACCCTTGAATAAAGAGTCTATCTGATGTGTATTTATTGTGATCCAAACCAGTGAAAACATCAGGGATTTGAACACATCCTCAAAAGAACATACACTCAATTTTTAGCATTAGGATGGCCATTATTTTTAGGCGTGCTATATATTGTTGTCATAAGTGCTAAAATATCTTGCAAGAACATCCAAAATCAAACTCAAAAATCAGTTCAAAAACAAGGAAAAGTCATAGGTGAGAAATTTTTGAGGTCAACCAAGCACCTTTGGAGGCGGTTATCAATATTTCAACTATCTTTAGGTGATATTTTCATCCAATAAACATAGAGGAGTATCAAAACCAATTGATCAAGAGTTTATCATCCAACTATCTCAGCAACAATGCCTAGATAGGTATTCAAGTTAGTCAAATCAAGTTTCTATATCGGGAGACTTTATCCATATCATTTGACACATTTTGTCATAGGGTACTATCAAACAAACCCTCTATTTGACTTAGTAATCTTGGGTATTTGAAACAAAGTATTCATATCAACCATCAACATCAACGTTCTTTGATTATTTGTATGACCACTCCCCATATTTTGAGAAGAAGTCTTCGTCAAAAGGCTAAGTTGAAGAAGAGACAACCTAGTCCTAAGGCAATTATCCAGAGGATTAAATTTCTCTACATCAACCGTCAACTCTTTAAATCATATCATGTTTTCTTGTGTCATATGCAGTTATATCTCCAAGGAAAATCTAATGAGTTTGACAAGGAACCTTTAAAAAGTAGAGCTTACATTCAAAAAACAACATTCAATCAACGCCTTAACAGTGGGGGAAGGATCAATCTCGCTTTGTTTCCAATAAATTGCATCACCTACCATGAAGCTCAGCCTGAGCCACCAACTCCACCATGAACCCTGTTAGAAGAGGAGGAATTCACTACTATAGAAATCTATTGATGTGTGCTATCACTCAATCTAAAAAAAATAAAGGAAAGGATCCACAACCAGAATCAAGTATGAGTCAAATGGAGTCCAATCCTTTTAATACAAACATGGAAGAAGAAGAGATCACCGAGGAGCTTGTCCAACAATGTCAAGAGAATATCGCTTTCCAAAAACTCATGGAAAGACTTATAGACGCAGATAAATAAAATTATCTCCTCATGCTAACTAGTAAAGGAGTTAGGATTCCTAAAGATTTTGACATAGGAAATTTAAGGAATACTAATGAAAGAATCTCACGAACAAGGGAAAGGACCTATACATACAATACCCAGAATCAAGAGCACCTAAGAGGAGATGACACCAAAAATCATACCCATGAACAAGACAATACTTGTAATTATGACAACATTAGTGAACAAGTGGATGTTCATCATCGAAGGTCCAATGTGCCCCTAGCTATTATTACACAATAACTCCAAGCACTCCAATGACAAATGCAATATCTGCAACAAGGGTCTACAATGAGGTATTCTTTGGAGGACATTTATCTTTACCCTTTTGATAGGAGGCTAAACATGATACCTTTCGTGCCAAATTCGAAAATACCAAAGTATGATAAATACAATGGTAAGAGTGATCCCCGTGATCATGTCAGGTTATTTTGTATTATGAGCCTGGAGTTTTCTCATAATGATACATACATGATGCGGCTATTCCCAAGAAGTTTTAGAGGGAAAACAATGGAGTGGTTGTCAAAATGCACACCTCCCATCAAATCATTCAATGAGTTGGTGAATAAATTCATCACACAATATTCCTACAATTTCCAAAATGATATCACTATGCTTGACATATGGAATATGAACCAAAATAACTATGAAACATTCATGGTATTCTTACAATGATGGAGATGTATGGTCTCAAGGTACCCACAAGATGTATCTGAAAAGGCAAAAATGGAAATCTTCATAGACAATTTGAATGATGAAATGAGTTATCAACTCAAACTACAATGTCTACCTACTTTTATAGAATTGATAGAGAATGGTATCCAAGTAGAGGAAGCCTCAATCAAGAAGGGGACCTTAAATTCTCTAAGGAAGGTGTTAGTTCATCAAGCAATAACACCTATATCAATCAATATAATAACAACAACTCAGACAAGTCTAGATTTTGGCCTAGAAACAAAAATGTTATTAATGATGGTGTAGTCAATGCCAACAATGTAAAGTCTAAGCAACCAATGCTGACTTTATCAGGTAACACACCATCCAAAAATGATCAAAGAAGTGTCAATCAAGGCACCAACAAATAACCACACACACAACAACAACCAAGGAAATAATAACTACCGAGGGAATAACAATAACAATAAGGGGAACAACAATAGCCAAGGGGGTAAGGCTAACACTCCACCTCCCCCATTTCAAAGAACATATACACTATTGGGACAAACTTTGGAATCTGCATTTTGGGAACTATTGGCAAACAAGGTTATCACATTGCCAGTCATAAGAAAATTTTAACTCCAAGTCAAACCATTATGGTGAAATGACTCGCATTATTGTGATTATCATCGAAACAAGGGGCATAGAACAAATGATTGCACATGGTTGAAAAACATAGTTCAAGATATGATAGATAAGGGAGACATAATGGTCGATGGTCATAAAACCAACGGTGATCATGAGGATTTAAAAAATCCTCTTCCTAATTATGACAAGGGAGGAGCATCAATGTCAAACAACAACAAAGGAGCCCGCATCAATCACATATCCGAAAACATCATAAATCACATATTGACATGTGACAATCAAATAAATTTCATAAAGATCAAAGCTAAACAAGAGCATGTACTAGTAAACATGACAACGAGGGCTCAGAAATATGTCTTGAAGGGGAACACATCTAAAGCAACAACTATCCCCAAGACTCAATATAACTTGGTTGATTAACTACAAAGGACACCCACTCAGATGTCAATACTTGAATTGCTTAAACTCTCACCAAAGCATAAGGATATCTTGGAGCAAACTCTTGTAGAAATGACAGTTCCAAACATTCTAAATATCAATTTGTTTCAAGCCATGGTGGCACATATGATGGTGTCACATAACATATCCTTTTCAAAACATGATGACGTCTGTAGTGTCCACCCTTGATTTGACTTATTTTGACTAGAGTTGACTTTCATATTATGCTTGATAGACTTATCTAGACTATATTTGATGATTTGGATGATGATTACTCATGTGCTTCAGTGGCTTATTATGGATGTTAGACACTATTGTGCATATGCTATTTTTCTTATCTATATGGATGTTGGTACTATCATGATTGATCATATGATTTGATGATATAGTAATCGATGGATTTTATATGCCCACTTTGTGATGGATTATTGATAGATTAGATTTATCATGGTTTTGATGATGATTACGATTATGCTAACCTACTTCATGATTACATTTGATGAGATGTTTATGAGATGTGTTTGACTATTGTTTGATTGTCTTTGTGATAGAGATAATTCCACATCACTCATTATGAGTGGGATGTGTCATCATGATTCTCTATCACTTGCTTGTTCTATATATGTATATGTATATGTTGTATTGTCATTTTGTGGTTGCGGGATTTTGTAGGTATGAGACATCGACTCCACCTAGCTTCACAGGTCTGAGCATGTCTTTAGTTTCAATGGATTATGTGGTTCGGATATGGCATGAGTTTCCCTTCACATACTAAGTTGTTCACCGTGTGTAGTCAAAATCTTGGCATAAATCACCTTGTCAGTTAGTAAGCTTGGTCTTCTTGGTATTGTGATTTTGGTTTATGTCGGTTGATTTACTTGATTATGTTAGAGTAATTATGTGGCTCTTGATGTGTGGTTTTATAGTTAATAATGTTTATTTTAATGTATTTAATTTATTAGTTTTGAATATTTAATTATTTGATATTTATATTTATTTGATAATTAACGATTTTATGATTATTTAATATTTGGTAAGCTTTATTGTTGTTTAAGATTTATTTTATATTTGTGATTTAATCTTTAATGGTATTTGATTATTTAATTATTTATTTGACTTTCTATGGTTTAGTATTTATTTGATATTGTATATTTATTTGGTTCTTTAATTTATTTTATTAGCTTTTGGTTTATTTAATTTTAATCCCCATTTGGATTATTTATTTACAGCTTATGTTTATTTAATAGTTTGACTTTTGTTTCCTAAGTGGGGTGTATGAACACATTAAATTAAAATAATAATAAAACATTCCCACTTAGCTAGATAAGTATATTTTATATTTTCTTTATCTACCCTTTACTCTCATTGGCTAAATTCAAAATGGGAGAGTAAATTATAATATATGGTGTGTTGGTAAAATATATTCCAAAATAGAATATTTTGATTGGTCAAGATTGAGGCTAGTATTTTTGGATTATTGTTGCTTTTTATTTTCATTCCCGTGATGGTTTTCGGGTTGGCTATTCTTTGGAAATTTTTCCTGCAAGCATTCTTCCTTGGTTTTGGTTTTCTTTTACTCTTGGTTTGGGTTGGAGCTTGGTTGGATTTTGGTTTGGCTTTGTCGGAGCTCTTCTTCAGCTTCATTCCATTACTTCAGGTTGCAAGTTGGAGTTCTCTCACTTTGCATTTTGATTTTAATGGCTTCTATGTGTATGCATTGTGTCTGCAAGTGTTTTGGGCTTGGGATGAAGTATTATGTTATTCTATAGCTTAAATATTGTTGAAGATTAATATTTGGGGAGGAAACTTTATGTTTAAGAGTTTTCATATAGTTGCTGGAGATATATATATTTGGTTTTTCTTGTGTATGTTATTTCTTGGATCTGTGAAACTTACTGTGAAAATCTTTGGTTGATAAATCTTTATTTTTATGGGAGTTGAATGGATATTTTCCCCTTTGTGAGTCTTTTAGTTTGAGAGTGTTTGGATTTGTTTTCATTGGATTCTCTATGAGTTTTGCAGTGGTTTTGTGTGTATTTTGCCATGAAGAAATTTGATTGAATCTTGGTTTATAGCCTGAGTTGCTTTATTTTGTTTTCACCTATGTATTCCTTGTTTCTGGGTGCCTCCATTCATGTATTTTTTTGAGCCCTTTGGTTAAGTTTGGATTTTATTATTTTAGTCGTAAGGTTTCTGAGTTTTCCGTAAGATTTGTGTAAAGGTGTTGTTTCTACAAAATTGTTGTTCTATTTGTGTTTGCGTTGTTCTACACAGCATAAGCATTGTCTCAAAAGGCGTAAGCGTGAATTTGGAAATGAATGCAATGTCTTAGGTGATGTATGCACAATTATGGAAATGTTTGTTCTATCCTACGAGATGAAAGCATTGTCCTATTTGACAAAAACGTTGTTCCATGGGATAAAAGTGCTAAACTGCCTATGTTCTATGTTTTCTCAGTTTTAGTCATTTTTGAGGTATTAGCCCGAGTTGATTTTTGTACCAGAGGCTTTATTTGAGGTCTACTAATATTTTCCAACTTTGTGTTTGATCAGTTTTGATGTATTTTGATGGTTTAAGTCTATTTACTTCTCTATGTCATTGTGGATATTTTAGACTCTCTTCCATGTTGATAAGTCATGGATGTTTGAGATGATTATTAAATTGTATTGGACGAGCAAGTGAGTAGGCCTTACTATGATGTTATCTTTTATTTGATGAATGAGTATGTTAGAAGATGTTAATTGGATCTAGTAAAAATGAATGATTCATATAGATGCATTGGTAGAAAGGAAATTATACATATCATGAGGAATAAATAATGTTGTAGGCTGTATATCTCATGGTTAGGGAATTAGAATATGATGGATTAAATGAAGATGAAATATATCTATCATGTGTGTACTATTTTATTATGGTGATGAATTAAGTAATGATTTTGAAGTACCCTAGGGAAAGGTTAATGATGTTGTGTTATTTCGCTTGCGTTATTTGATGAAATGAGCAATGATGTATGTTCATATTGGTTAATTGGTTAATGAATGTAAATAGATGGAGATGTTATGTGTTGCATTAGTTGTTATTAGATGTTAATTAAGAAAAAATTTATCTCCATTTGCATATTAATGTTTGGTTTCTTTAGGGTATTTTGATGGGCATTACAATGTCTCCTTGACTCATCCGCACAACACCCCACTCCATATCGAAGTCTTAGTCTACAAACATTGGGTGAAAAGAGTGCTAATAGATGGAGGAGTTGGTCTCAATATATGTACCTTAAATATTATCTATGCATTGGGATTCTCTAAGCAAGCTATTGACCCTAAAAAGAAGATCACTATCAAAGCTTATGATGATGAAGAAAGGTCATCCAAAGGAATAGTGGTACTACCTATTCAGGTAGGACCTATGCAAAGAGATACATTGTGCCAAGTCTTGGACATAGGCTTGACATGCAACATACTATTAGGTCATCCTTGGATCCATGAAATGCAAGTGGTACCTTCCACGTACCTTCAATATCTTAAATTCCCCTACAACAAATAAGAGATTTCAATATCAGTAGACACTAACCTCTTTTAGTACTACAATGCTATGGGGACAAAACAATATGTTTTGGTTCCACACAACGGGGAGGCCCAAGCTTCCTCATCATTCAACAATCAATAAAACCTCAAGTTGTTGTCCATAGACTTTGAGAAAAAGATGAAGATAAAGGACCAAGGTATGGGGCAATACTCTTTTAAACCCCCATGTCCATCTAAGTTGCCAACTTTGCCAAAATCTAACGGACAACCTTCCACATGAAGACATCAAGCAACACAATCCATCAAAAAGTTTGATGGTAAATTTATCCAAATGGGCACACTGGCTAGAGAATCAAACAACAAGGACATCCTCAGCTGGCTATACAAGGATGAGGAAGAAATAAGAGTTGCAACCTTAGAAGTAGTTGTTCCCATAGAACAGTATGGAAATGGGTTTAGAATCATACAAATAATGGGATACAAAGGAAAAGGACCTATTGGAAAGTTTCAAGAGGGAATCCTAGAACCCATACAACCCTATTCACAACTTGCAAAAGATAAAACAGGACTTGGGTATGGCCAACATGTTCAACCTGTGTAAAAGAGAGATCACCATCAAAAACCCCAATGGAGAGAAAAGATAACACATAACGATGACTCATGGAAAGAGGTGCTACACCAAGCAAATAAAAAGACAAGAAAAAAACAAGAGCATGAAGAAAATGAGAAGCGATAAGAAGAACTTTCTATCGAAAGAGAGGAGGCTTCTTATAAAAAAGTATATCATGTACAAGCACCTAATCAAATTGAATGCGAGCCACAACCTAAAGAGATTGCTACTCAAAGAAGGGAAACTGTGTATGAGAAAATCCAAAGATTACAAACAAGTATAGATCCTAAATCAGAACAAGCTACCCAACTGGTATCGATTATTAGTGAGCTCTTTTTGCCATATAATATTCTTGTCTGATTCAGTGGGGTAACCTTGGACAATGATTATGAAACAAATTCCAATGAGTATAAATGTGACACTTATTCAGATATCACTAAGGATATTGAGGTGGATACAATCCACACATACACACCCATTCCTTATGAGGGACAAGGCTCAAGATCTAGATCATTTGAATTTGGACAACACATCTACAAGGCTAGTGAGAACGATCAGCTTCAATATGAAAGAGGAAATATCAATGAGAGTACCATCAAAAACCTTGAGACTATTATAGACCTCACCTATGCTATGGACAACTATGACAATATCTTTATCATGACTCTTACAGTGGTAGATCTTGACCCGCCAAATGACTCCCTACCTCTCATATATCCTGACCTTATAGACTGGGAAGAACCTGAGCATGATATACCAATATTCTAAAATGATGAGGCCATTATTCAATACCTTTGCTCAATCAACCCTAAAACATGCTCCACTGGCGAACCACATAATGATATATGCAATCAGGGGAGTGTCAAGTCTCTCAGTTGTAAAGCGAACAAAATAAAAAATCAATGTAATGGTGAAAACCATCTAATGGTAGTATTAGATCACACAAAGTAAAAACAAAGGATGCATCTGATGGTGAAAACCTCTTTGAGGCACCTGAAGATGAGAGACTTGACACTCTTCCTGAACATTGCCAGGAGAGATCACCCATTTGCTCAATCAATAAATATCAACACTAAAGGAGCAACAAGAACCATACATCTCACAGAATCACTAACGGAAAAAGAAAAACCTAAATTTGTCAAATTCTTAAAGGAGAAGAAAATCAACTTTGCTTGGTCTTATGCAGACATGCCAAGGATAGATCCAAATCTCATCATGCATGACTTGCCCATCACTCCTGGAGCTAAACTTGTCAAACAAAAATTAAGGAAGATGAACCCACATGTCACCATATTGGTCAAAGCAGAGTTGAAGAAGTTACTTGATGTAGGATTTATCTGACCCATTGATTATGTGGAATGGATTTCTAACATTGTACCAGTCTCTCAACCAAATAAAAGCATCAGGATTTGTATAGACTTTAGGGATCTCAACAAGGCTTGTCTAAAGGACAACTTTCTTTTACCAAGCATTGACAGCATTTTTGATCTAACAAAAGGACATGCTATGTTATCCCTCATGGATGGTTTTTCCAGATACAACCAAATCAAGATAGCTCTAGAAGATTAGGATAAAACTGCATTCACATGTCCATGGGGTACATACTGCTAGAGCATCGTACCTTTTGGCTTGAAAAATGCTGGTGCAACCTATTACAGAGTAATGACAACTATCTGCCATGACATGATGCATACTTTTTTGGAAGATTATGTGGATGATGTGCTAGCCAAATCATTCACAAGAGCAGAACAACTGGACATCCTAGATAAAATCTTTCAACAACTAGAAAAATTCAATGTCAGATTGAATCCTAAAAAGTGTGTTTTCGGGGTGACATCTAGAAAACTCTTGGGCTACATTGTATCAGAAAAAGGCATCGAGGTGGACCTTCCAAAGGTTCAATATATCATGGAAATGCCACCTCCTAGGAGCATTAGCTAGCTACGATCTCTTCAAGGCAGGATACAATCTATTAGAAGGTTCATCACTCAATTAGTGAACAAATTTCTCCCATTCAACCATCTACTTTATAAAAATGTACCTTTCAGATGGGAGGACAAGTGCACATAATCATTCCATCAGCTAAAGTAATATCTCATGAATCCACCTATTTTAGTACCACCAATAGCAAGAAAGCCACTCATCCTCTACATATCAGTAACAAAAGTATCACTAGGGGCATTACTAGCACAAGAGGACTCAATAGGAAATGAAAGAGCCATCTATTATATTAGAAAGATGTTGAATGGCTATGAACTCAATTACACTTTCATCAAAAAATCTTTCTTAGATGTAGTGTTCGCTTCCCAAAAGATGTGACACTATATGTTAGCTCATACTACCAGGCTAGTGGCAAAGATCAACCCACTAAAATATCTACTTAGCAAAGCTGCTCTCCCATGGAGGTTAGCAAAATGGGTCATGATCCTAAGAGAGTTTGACATTCAGTACATAGAAATATGGGCTATCAAAGGACAAGAAATAGCATATCAAATGGAAGAAGTATCTCTACCAGACAAACACCCACTATAGGTGGAATTTCAAGATATAGATGTGCTCAGTGTTACACCAAAGCAATGGACCCTATACTTTGATGGATCTTATACACAACATGGATTAGGTGTTGACATCTTTCTTGTCACTCTAGAAGGACACACAATTTTGAGATCCTACATATTGATGTTCCCATGCCCCAATAATATTGTTGAGTATGAATCTCTAGTGCCAGATATCAAAGTAGTTGTGAAATGGAAAATCATATAATTGAAAGTCTATGGGGACTCTCAATTAGTTATCAATCAGATCAATGATGATTATTAGACAAAAGAAGATAAGATGATGTCACACAAACACATGGTGGAGGATTTTAAGAAACTTTATACATATCATATTTGAACAAATTCCAAGGCTAAACAACAGAGTTGATGATACAATGGTCACTATCGCCTCACTTCTACAAATTCTAGTTAAATAGAATCACTATGAATTCCTGGTGGAGCAATTTTTTTCCCCCGCCTATGACAATGGAGAATCCCAAGTCATCTATGCTCTAAATGGTTATGATTCCCCCTTATAAGGGAAGATCTATCCTACCTCAAAGATAATACCATCCCACCAAAGTTGTTTCATAACCAAAAATGGAGCTTTATTCAAAAAGTAACCCGCTATACCTTAACTGCTGATATGTTGTATCACTGAGGTCTTGATGGTACTCTTTTTCATTTCCTCAATTGTAATGAATCTGACTTTGACTTAGATGAGCTTCACTAAGGTATTTGTGGTATGCATTTAAGTGGTCCTACTCTTGCCAAGAAACTACTAAGGATGGGATATCATTGGCTGACAATGGAGAAAGAGTCCTACCAGTTTGCTTGGAAATGACCTAAGTGCCAAATTCATGGCAACCTCATACATGTGCCAACGCAAGAGTTGCAACCATTCACTACATCTTGGCTTTTTTGTCAATGGGGACTCGACCTAGTGGGAAAGAAATACCTTTCAAGAATCAAGATGTTCAAGAGATTTCTGAGAGATTCCATATCCAACATCGCTTTTTGACACCTTATTATCCACAAGGGAATGGCCAAGCAAAGGCTTCAAACAAGACAATCTTGAAAATCCTCAAAAAGATAGTGAATGATGTTGGTGAAGACTGGCATGTCCAGCTTAATCCTGCACTTTGGGCCTACAGAACGAGTATCTGCACACCTACACGAGCTACACCATAATCATTGGTGTATGGATCAGAAGCTATCCTACCTATTGAGGTAGAGATTCCATCACTCCGAGTGTTATTAAAAGGCCTCATTCCAGATGAGGAATATCGAGTCAACGGGTTGCAAGAACTCGAGCTGCTAGATGAATGTCGCCAACATGCCTTTGATCATCTTAAGGCATATCAACAAAGAATGTGCAAAAGCTACAATCACAAAGTCATCCCACGAGCATTCAAATTTGGTGACCTAGTCCTAAAGGAAAATCCTTGGAATCAACAAGAATGAGAAAAGAAAGGGAAATTTGAACCTGACTAGTTGGGGCCCTTTATTATCATATCAGCTTATGGATCAGGAGCATATTAGTTATCAACTTTAGAAGAGGGCATTCTTGATGAGCCAACCAACAACATCCATCTGAAGAAATTATACACTTGAGTCGTCCAATGCACTGATCAAGCAAAAAAATTTTAAAAAAGTATCAAAAATTGTCACTAGGGTGAAAACCTGACAAACAAGTGCCCTGTGACACAAAAAAATAAAAAAATCAAGAAAATAAAAAAAATAAAAAATAAATGAAAAACAAATCAAAAGGTGCAATAAAAAAAGGTGGTGAAAACCTGGCAACAAGCACTATTTGTGAGAGAGAATCTCCTCTATCTATCGGTACACACATCATATCTTTGGCTCCATCTGATCTAAACCAATAGCCATCGCAAAATGCTTATACATGTAAAATTATCCTAGACATACTTAGCATAGTCACCATCCTTGATTATCTGAATCTATTATTTGAATCCTATTCCACCATGGCTTGGTTGTTAGTGTACATATCCATATTGAATTTGTATCAACGGCAAGGGGAAAAATATTGACCTCGTTGGAGGCATTTTGCCTTGAGGGTTTTAGACATCAAACTGAAAATGTAGCAAGACAAGTATCAGAACAACCAACAATGACCACAACGACAATGCAAGAAGATCTAGACATCATGGACTTGAACTGATTGGAATTGAACAAAATATCTATTTGCAAGATGTTTTACTTGACAAGAATACATTTCCAATAGCATGCATGCTTACTTATGGTTGTTAATTTTTTCTTATCATATCTCCTAAGTGACTCAAGGATGTCTCAATGAATAGAGAAGTAAGGAAGGAATGTGATGTTTTCTTTGACTATTGTTTGGGAGTGAAGCCTTCTATTATGAAAATTTGTCTTACGATGTGATCAGGTAACATATCACTAAATACATTTCAGATTTATATAGGACAAAGGTTAACTCTTGTCTATTTTATGCAAGAAACACTCAGGTCATCTTGGTTCAATTATACCTCGATGCTTATGTCATCTTGCAATTTCAAAATCCATGTAAGTTATACTCAGGTTGTTATGGTTCAATTAAACCATAACGTTTGCATCAACTTTCAATAAATCAAGGCCCGATGATGAAAACAAAGGAAGCATTGGCACTTTGATCACAACAGATGGCAACATCTAGGAACAAGAATGCATTAGTATCATTTCATCATATTAATCTTGCATTAGGTTGCACATCATTACCATATTAATCTTGCATTAGGTTGCACATCATTATCATGTTAAAATTGTATTTAGGTACATTCACATTATCATTTTAAAATTGCATTCGATTGCATTATCATTTTCATATCACATTATAGTCGCATTTTCAAACCATATCATAATCATTTCCATATCATTGTAAGTTCATTACATCTCATATCATTATCATCATACATTTCATTTTCAAGATACATCTCATATCATGCATCATACATCTCATTTTCAAGATACATCTCATATCATACATCATACATCTAATTTTCAAGATACATCTCATATCATACATCATACATCTCATTTTCAATATACATCTCATATCATACATCATACATCTCATTTTCAAGGTACATTTCATGTTTCAAATCATTATTGCATTTTACATCACTATCATAGTGCATTTCATATCAAGAACATTTGGCATTCTAGATCGCATTATCCAAAGCATATAAATGCACAAAAACATTTTAAAAACATTTGCACAATCATAAGCTTCTACAATCATCAAATCCAACCATCATAGGCATATCACCTTCCAAACATATAATATCCATTAGACATACATTACCATAGAAGCATGTAGATCATAAGAATAAAGAACACATCATCACATCATCTGCAAGAAAAAGTCATATAGATCAAAGGCATATCATATAGCTCATCGAAATCAAAGTAGCTGCATTTATAAACATATCTACTATCATGTCATCATGCATATGTGTGGCCACATATTGATCCAAAGGAAAATCAATGATACAAGTCAGAGCCAATCATCAGTGAAACAATAAAATGTCTAAATTATTTGGATATCATATCGATAACAATGTCCATCAAATCAAGCAACATCAGTATCAAGGAAATAAATGAACATCAATAATCAATAAGATAACCAGAGCATCATATCAGAACATCAATGAGTATCATATCAATGGGATCAAAGTACAACAATGTATCATATCAAGAGGTCATCAAAATACAATGATGTGTGGATATATCAATAAAGTACATCAAAGTACAAAATACAACATCTATGAGCACAATCAAGGGATGAGATCAACATGACCACCTCCAGAACCTATCGGACAAGAGCTCGAGCTACTTGCACCTGTGTTGTTGCTAGGGGAATCCCTCCTAGGTCCCATGACCCCCTCACTACCTCTATGTCTGTGAGATCCACCCCGTTGAGAACTGGTTGCATAGCTAGGAGCTCGCTGAGCTACCAACACTGCCACAAAGTACAAGTCCCTATAATAGGTGGCCCGCTTGAATTGATAGACAAGAGTTCGGATAGTCTCACCTATCACCCCCTGTGTGGCTACCTGCTATAGAGTCTAAACCATCTCCTTAGCTCGGCCTCGACACTCTATCTTGGTATCCCACTCTATTGTAACCTGTGTAATCTGAGCTTGGGTGACCTATAGACCTTGGTACATTGTATCTCTCTCAACCTAAGTGGTATCCCTTTCTAATGACACTGTTACCACCTGTCTTTGCAGCTATCTCACCTATGCCTCAACCTGTGTGAGCTGACCTTGTAACCTCTGTAGTAAGGTCTGTATCCAACAATATTTGCCTATTGCTAATGAGGAGGCACTCTAATATGTAAACCCTATACTTGTGAAGGCTGTGGATTCTAACCACCAACCTATCGAGGGGTGGGAGGGAGCATATCAATCCTCCTCCATTGGGCCAGTGATTGCACATTCTCCTCCTCCTCCACCACCATCCCACCCAATCCAATCAACCCTCTTCATCCTACAATCTCCTCAGAGTTGGTCTCCTCATCAGAGGAATCATCAATCTCCTCCTCAGATCCATCATTGCCTGACCTCTCACTGGCCTCCACCGCAACAACATCCTTGGCCTACACTAGCCCTCCTCATCCAAACTGTTGCCTCCATCCTCCTCCTCTCCCCCTCAAACCTTTCACACTACCCCTCTTATCTCCTCCCTCATCTCCTCCCCCACCCCCACCACCACCTACTCCTTGACTATGCCCAATCACACCAAATCTAACACCTCTCCTACCCCTCCTACCTCTTTGCCATCCTCTCCTACCACCTAGGCAAACTCGCCATTTTCCCTAATCATCATCATCATCCACCTTCTCTAGTGTAGGAATAGGATCTCTTGGCCCTATCAATCGTGGGAACCTGTGTGTCAGAAAATACTGCATATACTTTGCAGTCATACAACCATCAACCATGTCCTCCACCATGTTCCATATGCAAAATGGCATGGAGTAGAACTCAGCTCAGGATGTGGAAAATTGTAATGTAGGCCCCCAATCTATCCTCTCCTTGTGTACCCTAACATACATAGTCATCCCCTACAACATAGGCTACACAAGACCAAATTGTCGGTAAACCCAAGGAAGAATAAACCGCTCTACCATATAAGGGGTGCGACCTAGAAGAAATATGCTAAAAAATAAATATGGCACCTCAAAACCATCCTCGGGTCATGGCTCACACAGACGATAGGGCCTCCATACCACTGAATCCATATCATCCAAAGCTCAACTCCAATATTCTAACTTCTCGAGCATCAGCTGGGAAGCAACCTAGCTATACATCATCACAAAAGGTACCCTTGTTGGTCTCTATTGGTATTCTACACTCTAATGAGAATAGTTGATGTTATCATTGATGGCAATCAACTGGCAACCAATCGGCATCATAGGCATCATGCACTGGCAAGCACTGGCACTAGCAGGTACTTTCACCAGCATCCAGATCACACCAGAAATGAAGTATACTGGTACTCAGGCCGACATGGGATAAAGTTTTGCTTATAATAATTATATTGTAAATGTAATTAATTATTTGTAAGCTGACTTGGTATATTGTAAAGACTCATATATGTATGAGATCTCATAGGTCATTTTAAAGGATAATGTTGAATGAAATAGGAAATTATTGTATGAGGTGATATAGTGGACAGCGAAGGTTTTGACTGAGCTTAAACCGATACTGAACCAAGCATTTGAGATGCTACTTTGAGCAGTACATTATATTGGATTTAATTATCCATATTGTAGTCTTTGAGACTCTTTTGAGCAATGCACTCCAAGTAGTTGGCCTTCCTGCATGTGCAAGCCCTTATTGTAAGTAGTATTTATTCATATTGGCCAGTGAGTAAATATTGTGGGTCACAAATCCCACCAAGGTTTTTCCCACACTGGGTTTCTTTATTAAAATATCTTATGTTATGGTGTGCATTTATGTTGTCTCTATTATTTCTATTTACTGCACTATTTCTTGTTTACCAGTACACTATTTTGGGTTGCAAAGTTATAAATAAGTTCAAATATTTAATAAACTGGTTAGACACTGATTTACCCCCCCCTCTTAGTGTCTTTGGGACTGTCATTGAATCTAACAGTGTGAACCTCTCTCCAAGTGGATGGGTCACTGCTATGTGCTCCCATGCCCAAAACTACAAAACAGTGCACCCGGAAGCTAGATTGGTCACATCATCATAAACCACTTGATGGAGCTCATGATATAGGTGGGCTAGCAAACATATCCCCCATGCATATCATGTGTGCGACTGCACCATCTATTTTAGAACTTGGCCCCATCCAAATGATAACCCATGAGACCTCCTGTCTAGAATCAAGAAGCTACCAATCAAACCTACCAATACCGAAGAGAGTGGGGCATATCTATCCACCATATCCTGCCATGCCATTGAGTAACCTGCAATCTAGGGATTGCCAAACACCTCCCACAGAGCATTTATCCCACCAACCTCCTCCACATCATACTCAACCAACTCTTCTGTAATCAAAATTTGAAGAATCTGATAGATGTCCTTAGGTGTCAGTGTAATCTCACTCATCGATAAATGGAAAGTGTTATGCTCGCTGTGCCATCTCTTAGCCAATGCGGTGAGTAGTGCCCTATTCTTCTGATAGGGCTGAATGTGCAGCAAGTGAATGAGACTGCAGGCCTCTATAACTGCCAAATCATCGGCAGTCAATTGATCTCTCATCACAAAATTCTTCGGGTATTTCTCCAGAAGCATGAGAACCCCTCGATGGTTCTATATCAACACATGGGTGTCATATTATTAGTTACATCTATTCTAGACAATCAAACAATAAACAAATCAAGTGACGACAGTCACAACATCACATTAGAACTATCTAATAAACCAACCAATCAATCAAGTTTCATATCAAACAAGTATCATATCACAGATCATTTAATCAATCAAGACTCATAGCACAAATCAATCAATCAATCAAATTAGTCCCATATCGAAAACCAAAATAGTTCCATATAAAAAACCAACTCAAGATCCATATATAAAAACAACAAGATCCATATCAACAAGAGACCCATATAGAAATAGGACCCATATCGATTTAGGACCTATAATGACATTGACCCATATCAAAAATTGACCCATATCGACAAGTGACCCATATCGACCTCACACACATATCAACTTTGACCAAACTTGACCCATATTGACTCAAGACACAAACATTGACATATCAACAACATAACAATGAAAATGAACCAAACTGACAAATCGACAAGGTGTGGAAACTCATAACGAACCTAAAAAAATCCAAATTGCACATGTCAAAAAATTTCAAAAAATGAAAAAAGTACCCGCTGTGTCAAATGCGATAAAACAATCATTAAATGCATTGTTTAAAATGCGCTATTTAATTCATCATATGCTCAAAAAAATTAATCATATGCGCTAAACTGTTTATCAAATGCAACAAAATCCTACTCAAATGCGCTAAGATAAAATTCATATGCGCTAAACTAAAATTCATATGCGCTATGACAATCATCAAATGCGCCAAAAGAAAATAGAATGCACCAAAAGAAAAATCAAATGGGCAAAAAGAAACAAAAATAAAAATGCGAAAAAAGCCCTAGCGAAGAATAAAAAATCTTGCAAAATTGACTAAAATCTAAGTTAAAAATTCACAAGAAGGATTAGAAAATCGTACTTATTGATGGGTCATACTCCGCTAGCCTCTCAAATCTCTAAATTCGCTCAAATCGATGATGATGGTAAGGGGGTGTCATTTCTCCTCTCCACTCCAAAGCTCCAATTCTCAACTGACAAGTGCACAAATGAGGTGGAAATGGGCCCTTGGTGGCTTATATAGCCCATGCTGACACAAGTGGTTGTGATGCCTCGGTGGACGTGTGGGGCATGTGCTCAGTATCCCCACATAGTCCTAACCCCATTTTTACATATCATTTTTAATAAAATCTATCAAGTGAAAAATTTTAAAAATCCAAAATCTTAAAAATCCACAAAATTCAATTTTTTAAAAAATTTTCACAAGAATCGAAAATTTTAAAATTTTAAAATCCAAAAAATCTAAAAATTCAAAGTTTGTCGTGCTTCACGTTGCTCCCTTGAAAACCACAATTTTTCTCAATTTATTACCCAAGGGGGCATATCATCATATCAAATCTCCATATCAGTCTCATATCAGCATAATATCAACAAAATCATATCAGCGTATCATATCAAAATCAATTTTTCATATCCAGGGAATCATATTGATAATTTTGGAGACAACATCATATTGAAAAGTTTTGATGACAAATTGAGCATTTTTCTTTGAATCAACATGTGGTCACACGTTGACTCAAAGAGGGGCAAAATGTAGACACCTAAAAGTTGCACGATGAATTAAGTGAATTTTATTCATTTAATTATCCCTAATTCTTCCAATTAATTAAACTAAGATTTAATTAATATCCCTATTCTTATGATTGATCTTTTAATCAAATTAAATATTTGATTAAATCTCCTTCTTCTATCTAAGCCATTTAATTAAATTCACATTTAATTAAAATTCTCCATTTATCCCCTATCCCATTTTAATTAAATCTACATTTAATTAAAATCCCCTTTTGCATTTAAATAAATCAAAATTTATTTGTAGATTCTCCCACTTGTAAAATCCTACAAATGCAAGTTGCATTCCTTTTGGCTAAATTAAATCATTTTAATTTAACTAAAAATCCTATTTTCCCTCACCCACTTGCATTCTCCTACATCTCCCACTTGCATCCTAATTCCTTCTAGAAACCCTCTAATCCACCTAAATCATGCCTAAACATTCTAATCATGTCCTTTTCCTAAATTTGGGGGAGTCACTTCTCCAAATTTGGAAGTCTTCCAAATGCATTTAAGACTATATATATCTCAACAAGTTAACTTGTTGAGTCTTCCAAACATGTAAGGCTCTTACATAAACCACTAGTGGTTTTCCTCTTTGGGCAAGTTAGTCTCCAAAGTCTTAAAAAGGCATTTAATGCCTCTTACAAGCCCACCCCCCTTAGCTATGATGGTTGTCCCTTTAACCATTTTCCCATGTTGCACAAGAGTTTACCTCTTGGGTAATAGCATGCCTCCCTGGTTAATGACATTATCCAATGATGTCATTCCTTGAGGTTATCCCTAATTGCTTGCTTAGCATCTAATGCTTGTTTAGCATCCTCTCAAGCCCTCTCAAGGTCAATCTCTATTATTACCACTTTTGAGACGACTATTTTCTATTAAAGTATTCAGTTGTCCTTTAGATCCTTATTAAAGTATAATAGTCATGGAATAATGCACATTACTCATGTATTTATATGAATGTTGCTTTATATCACTAGCATCTTATAACATGGATTTTCTCCCTTATTCTCACCGGGAATACTTCATTTTGATTTTGTTCAACCATCATTTTAGCTTATTGTTTATGTATTTCTCATCTTTGTTCATGTATATTTTTGAAAAGGTCCAACGTTTTCGTCAATCATTAAGCCTATCCATCTTGATGCTCATTCACAATCTCTTTTATTTGCTACTAATCTAATGGCGGCCTTGCTGCTCATTAACCATATTTGCTATGATTATTCATTGCTTTGATTTCCATCACGGTTGCTATGATTCCCTTAGGTCACTGTTTGTGTTTCTTGGCACTCTCCTTTATAATGAAATATGAATTTTGAAATAACTACTTTTTAACTATTTGCCAATAATGACTACCTTTAGATTTCTATTTCTTTAATAGAAGCAAAAATAAGACCAAATACAACAAGTGCCACATAGTGGCGAGTACTTGCCTTGTTAATTTGTAGTTGAAATAGTAATTTATTAATTGTAACTAATATATTCTTAAATTTAATTTATTTTGTTTAATATTATTATTTTATGTTAATTTGTAGTTGAAATAGTAATTTATTAATTGTAACTAATATATTTTTAATTTAAATTTTTTTTTAATATTATTTATACAATTTGTGATCGCATTGATACCTAATTTTTTTTATCTATATTATAAACTTTGTCATGATACATGCAAAGTTTGGGGGATTTTAAAACAATAATATCTATAATTATAAAATATTTCTTGAATAACATATTAATAACTATATTTTAGTTATGATATGTGAAAGTTTTTACTGGTCAAGAAAATATGTAATTACCACTCTTGTGTGTTCCTTGTGTTAATTTAGACTATGTGTTGTTCCGAGAAACCTACCTATAAGGGGCAAAAAGATATTAGACAATAGTTTGCAACAAAAATAATTTTTGTAAATTATAATGTTAACAAATGTGCATCTATACTATAAAATAAATTAAAAAAAATTAAAGAAAGAAAAATAATTGCTTTTCATTGGTCTAAATAATTTTTTTTAATAACCATATAAGCACAAAAAATGAATTTTCATTACTAATAAGAGTAAACTGGCACACCTGACAATAATATTGTTCAACACATTAGGAATTGTTATAGGATCAATGTTGGGTATCAATAGCTACTGTTGTAGTGTATAAATGAACTGATGATAGATGCAAATAACTAGAAATTGCTTCTCCTTTTTTGACGTGCCATGCATCTCGAGTGTTCTCTACAACGTGCCCTTATACTGGAACAAATAGGTGGTTCTTTCTTCATTATGCATCATGGGTAACATGCCCAAAATCTCTCATAATTAGTTGCAGCATTCAGAACCTTCCTGATAGACCTCCCCAATGCCATTATACCATGTGTTTGAACTATTCCACAATGTGGAATTGGATTCATCAATACTTCTTCAACATGCCAAATTTTCTTCCTATTTGTTGTAGCTTAGGCAGCTACTTCTACTTGTTCCTTTGTTGCCATTGAAACTCTTGCATAGCTACAAAAAGTTATAAAAAAAAACTAGAGTTTTCATTTGTTCCCTTTGTGAACTCTTAATTGTAGTTAATTGATTCAATCCTAAAAGGGTCCTCGGTATGGCACAGGCTCACAAAAAACATTTTTCCTCCAAAAAAATTCTTATTGTTGAAATGGTCAAAACAAAACATACTTTTTGACTCGCATGACAAAATACTATGGAAAACTTCACCGCTTACTAAGTGATTACCCTGTGAATATGGTGTAGGAGCACCTGGGGTCTCTATGTTTCTTCAATAAAGGTTTTTGTTTGGTTTTCTTTTTTTTTAGCATGTATTCAAGTTGTGATAAGGTTCATTGGCCATTTTGAGTCATTTCCAAGCATTTGTAATCAATTTGTACCTCTTTGTAAGGCCTTTAGGGTCATAGGATTCCTATTGGTCTTAGGGGTCCTAGGTGGGTCAAAGTTGGTCAACACCTCCCAATGTGTAGTAAGGGAGTGGAAATGATGTATTTGATGTATTTATGTCTTATTTGACATTTTTCAAGGGTTTTGGGGGATATTTGATTCATTTGTACAAGTTGAGCAAAAAATGTAAAAGTTGCTAACAACTTGTCAAAGTTGTCAAGCAACATAAACATCAAAGGGTAGTTAAATAGCTAACCAATTCAAAGTATGGTTAGAGCCATTGGGTTTGAATTTAAATATCCCCCTCAAGTCTTGAGGAGGGGTTGGTTTTTCATTATTGTACAAAGATCTCATCAAATGAATGAATTTTGAAGACTTTTTCTTTGCAAATTCTTGCTATAGTGTTGCACTTTCCTTCATATTAATCTTTTTTAGACATTTTGGCAAATGAGAGTGGATTAATTGGAAATTTCTTCAAGTCACCTTTCATTTGAGACTGATTTTGCTTGATTTCATTGAGTTTTGACCACTTTACACACATTTTTCTGATAACTGGTTTGAAACCCCAATATTTGGGGTTTTAAGAAAGAATAATGTATATCTAACCATTACATCAACGACTTGAGTCAAGAATTGGTGGAATGGTAGGTGTAATAGTGATCCAGAAGGATTTTTGTCATTTTTTGCAAAGGAGGAGTTTGGAAGGTGATTTGAAGGCTTGAGGGCTTAACATCCCTATGTGTTAAGTTGATTGGACATGGTTGAAACAAGTATTTGGGGTTTTGGTACCAAAACAAGTGAAGATAACCTAAAACCTATTGAATCCATCCATGTTGAAAATTTCCTTGCATTTAATATTAGTTTTTTAAGTTGGCAAGGTGTCCTTGATATGCCTACAGTGCAACCAAAGACCTAATTGTGAACCTAAAGGACTGTTGCAGTCAAGTTTTGGTCACTTTGGTCCAAAACAACATCATATGGTTTTTATATATGTTGTGTGAAATCTAAAAGGGTATCTACAAAAGGTTCTAGTTTTTTTCCAAGATCAATATTTTGAAAGTTATGGTCAAAATTCTCTTTGAGTAGGGCTAACAAGGACCTAGTCTCCTCTAGGAAGCCAATGGTGTAGAATGGCCTAAAAGGGTTTGTGCTAATGATAATTTTGGTTGGTTTGAGGGAATTTTGGTTTGTGAAAACCCTCATATTATTTCCTATACCCTTTCTATTGTCTATTTCTTTGTTGTCTCAAGTTGTCATGTTGGGAGACATAGCTTTGAGTTAAGAACATTGGGTTGAAAACCCTCATGTGTAGGATTGTGGTTGAGTTTTGAAACTAGAGTCTTGGGTGAGTTGATACACCTCCAAACCCCTCTACATCAAAATAGAAACCTTAGTAAACAAAAATGAGAACATTCAAAAATTTTAGACAACATGGCTAAAGGATGTTAACAAAGACATTACTAAGTTCAAGAGAACAAGCCCCCAAACTAAGGATTCAACTCATATGTAAAAATGTGCAAGTACACAAACAAAAATAAATAGAAACCCAAAAGACACTCAAAAGTGGTTAGTACTAAAACAAAGGCTCCAAGTCAACTAGTTGAAGAGACCTCGATAGTCAGAATGTCTCAACCACTAATATCACTCTTGAAATGCTATCGCAAGAGCACAAATGATCACTTGGAAAGAGAAAGAGTACACATGAAAGATAAGACAAGAATTCATGTTCCAAAAACTAGCAAGGGTATGCTATGGGATCATAGAGGAGAAAGAGAAATAGAGTGTGGATTCCATGAGCTAGCGAGTTGCACTATCCTAGGTGATCCATGAAAGAGGAGAAAGAGTAGAAAATATTCTAGTGAGTTGTGTTATGATAATTCTACTCATCCCAAGAAATATTGATGCAAAAGAGAGAGTTGAATAGTCTATCAAGTTGTGTTATGCTAGTCAACTCATCTAAAAAATGTATCGGTGCAAAGGAAAGGTCAAAAAGTCTAGAAGCCTACACTATGCTAATCAGCCTATCCTAAAAATATTGTCTAGTTTTTGGAGTTAAGCATCTTGTCTGAGATTTTTTGTCTAGTTTTGAGCATGCAACAACATATATAATACATGCAATTTGAAAAATGTGTCTAGTTTTGGGAATGCAACATCTTGTGTAGGAATTTTGGTTTGGTTTAAAGCGTGTACACCCCATCTAAGACATGCAATAAGGATAACTAGACAAGGCATTATGCAAGGAAATCCACAATATAATACACAAGGAGGCTGCATATATGTCCCCCTCCTTGAGATGACAATGCAAAGCTATGGTGAAATCTTAAGGAAAAGAAGGATTCACATCTTTAATCAGCAAGGATGTATCCATAACAAGAATGTACAAGCAACCATAGCCAATGAGGTGTAACTCTTATGAGCCAAAGAACAGATAATATTGAGATATCTTGTGACAAGTGTAAAGCCGATCCTTTGTAGGAGAAGGAGGAAGAGATATTTTCTCAAAGACATCTACCTCCAAGAGGATTTCTTCAACAAAAATAACATCATTGACCAAAAGAAAGGAAGGAGAAAAATAATTCACAACTTTCTCCTATTTATAGGTAAAGGGATTCTTGATGAAGGATGGCACACTTTTGATCCCAAGTGAGGGATTTGTTTAAAATATACATACATTGTCAAACAAGGAGAGGTTGTATCCCAGTATACACACCTCTTGCAAAAGAGAGAATCCTTGAGCAAACAAACAATTCTAGATAAGAAATAATATCATATCATAAGAAAATACCGCCCAACCAAGGAAAAGTGGATCCTTAGAAATGATAAGAGATAAAAGATGGAATACTTGCCCCCAAATCATGAAGGACAAAGAGAAGGATTACACACCTTCTTAGGAGATATTATCCATAAAATATGTGTCATTTCAAGCAAAGAATTATTCTTAATCAAGGAACACACATGTACTCTCATGAAGGATAATTCCATACAAGGACATCAAGTTATGAAAGATACAACTCAACAAATAAAAAGGTAAATCCATAGGAATAAGGAAGCAACAAAATCCTTTCTCCCTAGGTGTGAAGGAATAGGAAAAAGGGGACTTCACACATTCTCTAAGGGTAGATCATTCATAAGAAGAGGCACCAATGCAAACAAATAATGAGTCCAACCAAGGGACATATATGTACTCACATGGAGGACCACTCTATTTAAGAAAGGACCTTAAGTTATGAAAAATACCACTAAAAGGAAAAGGCAATTTTGGAAAAAGAGAGAAAATTGAAATGATGGAGGACTATTATGTTGTTGTCCAAATATGATTCGCATTGAAATGTATCACCAAAAATGGAAAAGATCCCCCATATGAAGGTAAACTATCAATGTCATGGGGTGAGGAGGAACATAATAAACACTCAAATGTCATGTAGAATGAACAAGATGGTAGTCCAACTTACTATCATCAAGTATTTGAATGATACCAATTGCAATAAGTTGTTGAATTTTAGTCTTCAAGTCATGACATTCATGTTGCAAGTATGATGTTGATGGTTGTCATTAATGTCAACATATTTTTTTAGGATTGGTTCTTAAGTTGGTGATCTAGAAGATGTGTTCTTGGAATGTTTGGTGCTCCGAAAGATGTGTTATAGATGATATTTTACTTTTTCGTGTTGATGGTGATCCAGATTTCTCTATTTATCAGATATGGAATTGATCAATCGTATTCATCAATATCGAGTATATTGGTTCCATTCTTATTTTCGTTGAGTTGGGTAGTGCTATTTTGGGTCTGGTTCAATCCAGAATTGGAGAATGTGTAATGACATTTGTGTAGCATACAAGTCATGATTTGGGTCTGGTATTTGTGATGGATGTAACATGTTGATTTATCTGATGAAGTGCATTATGGTTTGGTCCACTTTTCATTCCTTTCCACCACTAGAATGTTTAGTGCTGACCTATTTCAAATCTCTACCTTGGTTGACAAAAGATTATGTTTCCTGTTGACTCTAAATTTTGCTTTGGAAACAAACAATCTTATGGGAAATTCAGTGTCGGGGGATCGTTTGCATAGGTTACACTGAATGACCTTCGGGATTGAGAAGTCAGCTATTCCTTGGTGTTTTGAGGAAAGGAAGAGAAATAAACACCTTTAAAAATTGCTGAGGTGATACGCCAGATCATTAAAGACATGAGCATTCAAATTCCATAAAAATATGACTTTCATAAGCCCATTCAACAATCTACAAGTCCGGATCAAGAATATAATCAAAAGATACAATCAAATTTCTTTGCAACATAAGGAAATTTCCATCATGCATTTACCAGATAACAAGTACGAGATATAGTTTAATTGGCAAAATCTTAGATAGATATATTCCCAAATTTATTGGAACTTTAATCGAATAGCACAGAAAAAACACCATCAAAAGCATACTAAAAGAGGCATCATAAAGGCCGCAGGCACAATTTGAATAACCTCCCTCAAGAACAACCATAATAGTTTTAAAGGCTGAAAAATAAAACTTCTACTTAGCCAATCTAATTGTTCCTTTTCAAAAGTTTTGAACCCCTCTCAAAAGGGAAAAAACTAGCATAAATAGAGCCCCTGGCTCCTAAAAACAACTCCCAAAAATACGCCAAAAGGGCATAACCTCCCTCAATAGAAAAACATGTCGTGTCACTTCAGAGATCATACCCAGCAAAATTTCCCCCTGGAATTCCACACTTCACCTACAACGGTCCGCATACTACCACGAACTGAAAAGATTTTACTAACTGTGGACGGACTGCTAGAAATAGACAAAAAAAAATGGGAAACCGCTCGCATACTGTGCCAAAAGGTGGGCCCCAAAAGAGCGACCAGTTATCATGCCTTGCCATTTGTCACCACTGTGCTACTTCAAAAACTAAACACCCAAAATGGACCGAGGGAGCAACGTCAGACCGCCAATTGTCCTATGCACCCTACGTAGCTAGATAACAAAAAAGGGCAAAACTAATCGGTCGCGCAACAAATTTTAGACCAAGAAAATTAATGTGAACATTTCTTGGTGACTAACAGGGGAAATTCTGCCCGTAGAATAAGAGAACCCAAAATTACTGGTTCCGCAGACCAAGTTTCATGCCACAACGGGGCAGAGCAGATCAAAGACCTATTGCAAAGGCGACCACTCATCTTCAGAGAGCGTAGCTTGCACCTCTAAATATTGAAAATATTGATCTAGGAAAATCACTTCATCAAAGGGTAGAGGTACAAGCTCATCTTGGACCTGCTTCAGGAGAGCAGAGAGCTGGGCCAAAGGGTGCAAAAGACACCACCTCATTCACCAAAATAGGAGTCCCTAGTCGCTACAGGAAAGCTCTATCTAGTTGCAAATACTCAAACTGCTGCACTACTTGTTCAATTCCTAGCACAGTATCATCTGTAGGGAGAGGAGAAAGCAATCCCAAAGAAATGAACTTCTTTAAATGTTGCTTGATATCTAGAACTGAAAACTACAAAGGCACCAAGGTTGTTGAAGCCTGCATGATTATCCTTTTCCCACTGAGAAACATACATCTCTGTCAGCGTGATGGAAAAATCTGGAGGAATCTGCTATGGAGGAGGAAGGGTCAGCAATCGAGATATTTCATTGTCTTTCACAATCATCTCCAACTGGAGCTGACTACATTTACTTTGTTCGATGGCTACTTGGTTTTCCAAAGTAAGGATATTTGCTTCTCCAGACCTTACGGCTTGCTGCAGCTGCAATACATGATCTTGCTCATGTTGTAAGAGAGTCTCCAACTTTGAAATGCACTCACCAGACTGTCCAAGACTAGTCTCTCTCTCTTTCAACTCTGCTTCAAAATTCATCTTTTCCTCTGACTATGATACCTAGGCTTCACTCAGTTGATGGGCATAATCTTCTTTGAGAAGGATTTCTTCATGCAACTGAACATGGACCTGGGCGACATCCCTTGAGGTAGCCTTTAACTATTTTATCTCTACATCCTTCTCTTGCAATTCCTTCAAAGCCAACTTCCTTGTCGCTTCTTGGCCTTTTAGCTAAGAACCTACGTTGTTGAGAGCCGATTGCAATTTCCCTTTCTCTGAATTAGCCTGAACTAGCAAACCTTGTAGATGATTGATTTCTGAGCTTCGGGCCTTATCTTCCTTCCTTTGCTGGGAAAGAGAATCATAGAGAATAGCATTCTCTGCTTGGAGCTTTTCCAAACGATGACTTTTCTTGATTAAGTCTATGGATACTACTTTTGAAGTTTCTTCCATCATTCCGACCTTGTCAGATGTCGTGGCACTTTGGAGACTAACACCAATGGCTTGGAGTGCATAATCATTAGGTCGCATATGAGACTCTAGTTTGTTAACCTTGGGAACTAGATTTGCAAAGTAGAGGCAATCCCTCTGCTCACGAAAATGTGTCTATAAATGAGGGTGGGCTGGGTGAGCACCTTCCTTTTCCTTCTGTTTGTTGGACTTACTCAGGTTAGCGATTCTATCATAAACAACCTGCTGGTGGAAATCATCTAGACAATTGATGGCTTGACCTACAAAAGCTACGCCAAGAGGGATTGCAAAGGGGAAATGTGAAATGGGTCCAGCGAAAGCAGGTTAGATGGGATAAGCCAGAGCCAATGGGAAAAATAACGGGACAAAAGGGGAACTCCCTAATGGGAAAGGGCTCGAGGATGCTACACCCATAGCCTAGAGGGAGGACTCCTCAAAACCTAGCCTACACAATGCAAGGACTGCTTCTGATGTAGGTGATTGAAAGGCTGCGGATATGAAGCCCATGTCTAGGAAAGGGGTAGAAGCCTGCATAAGCACATCTTGGGGATTGACCAGCATACTCGTCAGAGCTAGGGTGAGAGTGGTAGGGACTGAGGTTTGTATTGTGGTCATGGGGATAGTTGAAAGAAAATCTGGAACCTGAGATGTAGGAAAAAGAGGACGTACCTGAACTGCGAAAGGATGCGACTGCTAAAGGTCTGAAGATGCTGCCGACAACTTAGAGGGTGGATTTCCTTCTAACATGCCAAGGTATGGCTTCTTTTTTGGAGGGCTCTCAAAGGACTACTTCTCGGACCGCCTCTTATTGGCCTACGAATGAGGCCTGCTAGTTGCGCTATCTAAAGGAAGAAAAGTTTGTGGTTCTGGCTCATCCTTTGATATTTATAACCTGAACCTCCTGCTGAGTGGCTACCTCGGGAGATGAGTCTTCACGTGAGGAACTGTCATCTGTCTCATCATCAAATTTATTTACCTTACCCCATTCTTGCTCGAAATGCTCATCCAGGGATGCATTCCTAAGGCTGGCTCTAAGTTGATTCACCTCCTGACGATAAACCCAAAAATCTCCCCTTTTCTTTCTAGACCAGGATAAAGTCTTCATGTTTTCCAACAACGCTCGAGGAATGGGCTTCACGGGGTTGAACCTTTGCATGGGAGAATAGAACTTTAACCATGGGGGCGTTCTAAAACAGGAAAATCATTAGGGCCCACATATAGGTTCGGGTCATCAACCCGGGGGTTTGTGCACTCGACCCATAAGTTCTGAGGTTCATGCCTGACGGTATTTTTCCTTTTTCTTAAGCAACCATCAGGATCATAACTCCAAGAGTCATCAATTACTACA
The DNA here is from genome assembly GCF_030272615.1 of Cryptomeria japonica. NCBI lineage: Eukaryota > Viridiplantae > Streptophyta > Pinopsida > Cupressales > Cupressaceae > Cryptomeria > Cryptomeria japonica. The sequence goes on from NC_081413.1 coordinate 307,780,392, forward strand.
AAACTTAGCTGCACCATTTTTTACATCAAGGTTTCCTCAGCCATCTTTCTCCTTACTAGAGTAATTGGGCCAATGACTTTGTTATCTTCGGTAATAGAGGTATCATGCTTTCCAGCACCAATAGCTATCTCAATTCTCGTCAACTACCTTGCTATTTCAAGAGCTAGCATTTGGTCAATTATGTAAGTGGGGAGCCGGAAAAGTTCCTTGGAAAACCCATGCATGCGGATGAAAGAAAAATCAGGGCCCACAAACCAGTCGCAAGGAGGTCGTTCATTTTGCATCCAGTTCATTTGAATCTAAGAGAAATAGGCTAATGGTTCCTTGGGAATCACTCCCAAGTCCTTGACCACGAGAGCTATGAACTGATCTAAAAATTGATAGGAAACATAAGATGCTAGTAGCAGAGGTGTCCAGCAGGACACTGACATTACGTTTCCCGACTCATTAAAAGTGGCCAAGCACATGAACTATGCAAAGAAGGCTTCATTTTGGTGCAAAAGTAGTTGTACCAATACTGAAGAGAATCTAAAATGTTGCAAATGTTGGAACTTAGATAACTGCTTAACGATGGCATTAGCGATAGTAACAAAGAAGTCAAAGTGAAAAGGCTCTCTTTGTTTCCTACATTTGAAAATAAAACCCATCATGGAAGTCGTGATATCCCGGTCATTTTCATGACCACACAACCATGCTAGGGTAGATGAGATATCCTTGAGGTCATTTTGCTTTAGGTCACTATAGGAAAAAGGGAACTTTGGAAGTCCAGCCAACAGGCTATAATTTAGGGCACTTTGACAAAAAGTCAAAGTGTCTCTCTTGGTGCTCCAGAACTCCTCCATGGATTTCTCTAAGAAAACCTTTGTTATTTCAAGGATTGGGAGCCACAACATCTCCCTAATGGCTTCTGGAGATATGATCAATTTCAGGTGGGAGTCACTAACGGAGCACGAAGTGGGATCAAAAAATTATGCACAAGTTGCAATGAGCTTAGGGCAGGATGGGATTGCTGGAACCAAAGATTGAAGAGCACCACTTTTCCAGAAACGCACTACTATAGAATGAGGCTCATTTCTATGATGCAGCATCCTCAAGTAAGCAGCCTCTCTAAGGCTCGTAGATATTTTCCAGAGAATCCAGAATGACAGACGCATTCCAGATTGTCATTTTAGCCTTGGCCTTCATCTTTGGATACTCCTTCTTTGGAGGGATAGCATGTGCATAATAAGATAGTTCTTCGAAAACATTAACCTAGAAACCTCTGGGAATGCCACTTGTGGACACAGCTTCAGAATCCATTATAGGCAGACAACCTTATTTCTTTTCCTGGAAACCTAAAGATGGGAGATAGAACCTCGCTCCTCCTTCTTTTCCCTCGTTCCTCAAAAATAAAAATAAAACAAACTGATAGGAAGGAGAACTTTGAGATTTTAATGCATAACAAGCCTTGATTTTCATGAAAATCAAGTGTTTAAAGGCAAGGACCTGCTTACACGCATGCCAACTCAAATTGTTGCTATGATCAACCCCCGTGGATGAAGGGCATCGTCATTCCCACTTCCCTAGAAAATCCTTTGGCTAATTCGATATTACTCAGGAGATGTTCCTTAGGCAAATCTTTTCTTTGATCGAGGGGATCAGTCATAAATAATGACCGCGCAAGCTGAAACGGGCTGGCAGAACCTAAAACTTAAAGTAGAACGTACCTGAATGTACGCATGGCTCTTTGCTCCCATCCATTTCTCTCCTTGAGGTAACTGATGAGACCCCAATATCTTGAAGACAATCCCATTCACATGATGTGAATCAATGGGGACATGGCAAAAACATTGGAATTGGGGAGGCATGAGCTCTAATCGTCAGTCAGCTATTTGCCAAAATTTTGCTATAAATATGTCTTTTCAGACATTCTTTTACCATATTGTGAGCTTTAACGGTGGAGCTTCTGAAGAAATGGATACTCCTATTCAACTTGTCAGCAAGAGGGCACAGGTCACTTTCTTGGGAAACATCTCAGACCGGAGACTGCAAGGGATGAGGCGTAGGAAGAACCCTTTAATAATAGTTGCAATTAAATGGGTACTTGGAGAGGATTTTGTTGGCAACCCAAATTGATATTGGGTAAATACGGACATCTTCTCGTGCTTCATAGCCTCTCTACTGGATTGTGGTTAGTTTGGGACACTCAGGACGCAGCTAACTCAGGCACTTTTTCCCGAAGATTACTTGGGTGGGCTGGATGATGTTGTTGCATACCATGTACCCTTCTTAGTGCTTCCTATGGTGTCTGATTTGGAGCAATTCATCATGCTCAATGAGGAGGTAGCGTGGCATCCACTCATTGGTGGGCTGAAGACCATGACACTATCTTCCCATCGATATCGTGCCAAGCTTGTTGTAGAATTCCTTCTACATGTCCATCTAATAGTCCCAGTTTTGGAAGGCACAGATTGGTACACTGGCTTCAGAGATTATATCTTCCCAAGAATTTTCATGCCAGACCAACAGCCAAATCTAGTGGTCATTTTCATGCCCGAGGAGATTGAGAGCTCTTCTGACTCATAATGGCTTGGGGAAGAAGAAAACTCCGACACCAATGAGGGAGAGATTGAAGAGAGCTATTGAAAGGAGCAATGAAAACTTGACCTGAAACTAAACCAAAGGATGTAAAAAAAGGAGAGGCCAAGGGCCCACATATTTTGTAACGAAAATATAAGAAACTCTTAATATAATCGATGTTACTTTATCCTTCTATCTGACCTCTCTCTTTTTCCTTCCTCTTTTGCTTGCTTGACTGGAAATTAAATAAAATAAATAGGCACTATATACATCATGAACATAATATACATTATTTACTTGAAAAGGGAAGGGAACCCTTAACGGAAAGGTTTGATATGGAAACTATTAACTGGGATGGAGAGGGGGTCTCCATTCATATCTTCTAACTCAAAAGAATTGAAACCTTTACAACCTATGATGTGGAAAGGTCCCTCCCATAGGTAGTCAAACTTGGCGTGCTAACCAGGTTTTGCCGCCCTCACGTTATATTTTAATACAAGGTCTCCGAGGGCAAAAATCAAATTACAACTCTTCTTATGGTCAAACCACCTTTTTACAGCTTCCTATTTGTCTTGGAGATCTATTAAAGCTACCTCCCTTGCTTCCTCTACTTCCATAATTTCTGCCAACCTTATGGCCATGGGGCCATTTTCGGCAACTTCCATTGATTTTAGCAATTGTAGTGCCAGGATCTCAAGTGACAGGGGAAAAAGTGCATCTTTCCCATATACCAGCTTATACGAGGAGTTTTTTAGAATCTGTTTGGGCATTATATGGTCTGCCCATAATGCGCTCCTTATGTGGTGGTGCCACTTCTTCTTGTATTCAGAACCTATCCTTTTGATAAGCTAGATCAGGTTCTTATTGGTAGAATCAGCAAGTCCATTCCCTTGAGGGTAGTAGTTAGAAGAGGTCTTGAGATAAATACCTCTACTGAGGGAAAATTGTGTGATTCGCGAGTCTATGAATGCGCGTGCATTGTGTGATATAACAGTTTTGGGGGACCCTACTCACAAGTCAAATCTTCTAGGAAAGCCAACACTTCACTTTCAGATGAATTCTGCAAAGGGACTACTTCAGACCATCTAGTGAAATAATTAGTAGCAGTCAAGATCCATTTATGCCTAACTGAACTTGGGGGGTTGATCATCCTGATAAAATCAAGGCCCCATTGAGCAAAAATCTCTTCCACGGACATGGGCTTGAGTGGCATTGCAACTTTCTTACCTCTTCTTGTGTAATATTGGCACTCTTTGCATCCCCTCACCAAATTGTATGTATCCTTGAACATGGACAGCCAAAATTATCCAGCTTTGGTAATCTTGATAGTGGTTGTGCATGTGGAGAAGTGGCCTCTTGAGGGACTGTAGTGAAACTCATGTAAGATTTTATCGGATTGGCTCTGATCCACACAGCGGAGAAGAACTCCATCGAAATTCCTTTTGAAAAGAGTCCCATCTATTAAGCGAAAACTGCTATTTTGGAGTCGATAGAACCTCCTCTTAGCCGGGGCAAGATTTTCAGGAAAAATCCCAATCTTCATGAAATGCTTCCTTTTGTCAATCCAACTGTCATTGGGGACATCGGGTACAAATATAATTGTTTCTTCTACAACCGCTTCATCACCACGGGGTTCACAGTCCTGCACCATGTATTCACACAGGCCTCTTCCGCTGACAAGCTTTGTTGGCTTGATATCGACATCATATTCTAGAATCTTAGTGATCCAATTTGCCCTCTTTTCAGTGATGTCGCCCTCCATGGTGTATTCCCTTACTGCGAGATGAGTCATGTAAACCGTGGTCTTATTACAGGCAATGAAATGCCAGAATTTCTTTAGTCCTTTGATGGCAGCTAAGGCTTGCTTTTCAACAAAGTTGTAGCAGATCTCATAATCCTTAAGGGTCTTTGAATGGAAAGCTATGGAACTCTCTCCTCCTCTTTGTGTATCCTTTTGAGTTAAAACCATGGTGATGCTATGCTGACCGGAATAGACATACATTATGAAATCCTTAGACATGTCTAGGTTAGATAATACGGGAGTGGAGCAGATGGCATTTTTTATTTCATCAAAAGATTTTTTGGCTTCAACAGTCCATTTGAAATGTATATCTTTTTTCAGCATGAGGCCGATGGGTCTTATTATTCCAGCAAAGTCAAAGATAAAATGACTAACAAAATTTACCTTTCCTAGGAAAGATTGGACTCCTTTTTTGTTGACTGAAAGGGGGAGGTCTTTAATAGCTTTGACCTATTCTGGATCAATGGAGACACCTCCCTTTGAAACTATATGCCCAAGTAATTTTCCTTGAGGAACTCAAAAGATACATTTCTTTGGGTTCAAGGAGATCCCAAATTCAAGACATTTTTGCAAGACTAACTCGAGATGATGAAAATGATCCTCTCGGTGTTTGGAAAACATGGTCAGGTCATCTAAGTATATTAAGATGATCTTGTTAATTATCTCTTTGAAAGCTAAATCCATGGCCCTTTGGAAAGTTGCTCCGGTGTTTGACAAGCTGAAAGGCATCTTCTGGTATGCAAATGTTCCCCACTTAGTAGTGAAAGTCGTCTTGTGTTGGTCCTCCATTTTCACACTTACTTGGTTATATCCTAAGAAACCGTCAAGCATTGAGAACATTTCTGATCCACCCACAGTGCTTAATAATTGTTCCATTGATAGCAAGGGATGGTGATCTTTGAGCGATGCTCGATTCAGGTCTCAAAAGTCCACACAGAGTCGGATATCTCCATTTTTCTTCCTGACAGGGACCAAATTGGACACCCAGGTACTGTTCTTTATGGGGTAAACAATCCTTGATTTGATCAGCTTCTTTAACTCTCGAGCCATGAGGGATTCAATTTTGGGGTTGATTGGTCTTTGCGTCTGCCAGACTAGCTTAGCTTCATTTGTGAGCTCGATGGTATGCTGGATGATGTTAGGATCGTAACCATTTAAATCCTTATAAGACCAAGCCATGACACCTTCATATTCATCACAGTATCAAGCCAACTTCTTTCTATCTTCAGAGGAAACACCTTTTCCTACCTTGAGGATTCTTCCGCTTTCAACTGACATTTCAGCGTAATCCCCTTTATTTGCTGTGAGTTTTCACTTATCTTTTTTAGCATCCTCATGGTCAAACAAGTTTTCTAAGGTGATCAAACCATTAGGGAGCTTGTTGGACTTTAACTGAATGACTTGGTTCCTGTAAGCTTCTTTGATCTTAGGTTGCAGCTGGTCAGCAAATTCTCCCAAGCTTTGGATAAACAAATTGATCTGCTCATCACTTTCAAACACTTGCCAATGTGCATCATTATTAGGGATAGTTGGGCGGACCACCACGCTAACTACTTGAGGGTTAGTCAGGAAGTCCACGATGGGATCAAAATGTGCTCCTATGGTGGCCATGTGATCTGCTGAAGTATTTAGTTTTTGAGGAATGCTTATGATATTGAAAGTATCAAAACTTTCTATTAGATCCCACACTCTTGCGTGGTAAGACCTCATGCAAACATGCTTAGCACTGGATATCCCTTGAACTCGGTGCACTACTAGCTTAGAATTGCCAAGGACTTTCAATTTTTTAATGCCCATCTTTTCTGCCATGCTCAGGCCTTGAATCAGTCCCTAATATTCTGCTTCATTATTTGAACATGCAAATTGCAACCGAAAAGGCTTTCGGATCTAATCGCCCAAAGGGGGGGTGAGACAAAATCCGACTCCGGAGCCCATTTTGCATTTTGCGTCATCAAAGTGTAAGGTCCATAGTGCTAAAGACAACTGATCTTTAGAAAATGGAACCTTAGTGAGCTTTGGGATGGTCTGACCTTCTTCAAAAATGCAATAGGTACCTAGGCCAGTGGCATGATAATTAGAGAAGGGGTCCAAATACATGAACTCATTTAGAAAGGCTTCTTGCTCCGGTGGGATCTCGCTCGTTACTTCTCCATCTTCTAAAAGCTCTACCACCTTTCTTTCATCATTGGATATAGAAGTGTGGGTAGGCTCAAAATTAATCAAGGCCTGATCAGCTATGTGCTCAGCGTGAAGGGGCTCTAAAAGGATTTTCATCTTAGGACCATGCCGGGTATGGAGGATAAGATGGAACCAATCTAGGGACATATAGCCTCCTATTTTAGCAGTAAAATCTCGAGACAGACAAAGTCCAAAGACAAGGGGGATATCGATGACCACTACTTCTTGGGATACGGTTATGCTTGGACAAGCAAACAATGTTAAGGAGAGGCTTTTGATGAGGCCTACCATCTAAACCTTTTTCCCATCGAGTTGCATTACTCCTTTATTTAAAGGGTCAGACCTAATGTTTAACACTTCGGCAATTTGCTTAGGCATGACCGTGGTGCTAGCCCCAGAATCTATCATGGAATTATGCAAGAGTTTATCTCCAACTATAAGGGTAAGGTAAAAAGCATTTGGCTTAGGCTTACCTTCTCCTTGGATAGTAGGGGGTGCACTTTCATTTGTCAATACGGCCGAGGAGCACGTTTTACCAGCTGCTAAGTGAGGATTCACCCCATCAGACTGAAAGGATGGCAGAGCTACCACACTTGCATCCTTTTGATCATGAGACAAGGCCTCTCTCAGTCTATTCTTCTATTTTGGGATACTCAAGAGATCCCACAGAGAGAGATGAGTTGGAGCTTTCTTCAACTGTTTAACTACATCCAGTATCTGAGGTGCAAGGACCTTTGGCTCTTTTGGTTTATAAGGGATGAACTCTTTCTGTGAGTAGGCAGAATTGATGACTGGAGGTTTCGGGACTTGTTCACAGACATAGATCTCATATTGTCGACGTTTTCTCTGGTCCAACGCCTTTTAGAGAGAAGATTGTAATCTGAGTGCGTAATAGGGGCTCCATCTTTTGGGGCACTTATATCCTTGGTTAGTACAGTGTCTTTGTCTTCCATCCATGAAAAAAGTGCATGGTCAAGGGTGATTTTTGCTTCTTGTTGTAATGACATTTCTTGCATCTGAGTGACAAAAGCCGCGTTGTCCATACCCAAAGATGTGTATGCAGATTCATCCGGCATCATGCCTGAGCTCCTTTGTTCTACGACCTTCTGTTGAAATTTTTCCCTTGGGCAACTCCTCGGGGTATGAGCATTATTGCATGGGAAACACCAATAGTTGGTGTCATCTGTAGGTTATTTTGACCTACTGTCAATTCTCTACTAGCGGTGGGGTAAATAGACTACAATGGATTGGGGACTGGGACTATTTGGCCATTTGGCGGAAGAGATTTCTCAGCACGATGATTCGTATGTTGGTATGGAGGTCCGTTCCCTTGGAAATTTTGCTGAAAAGGAGGCTTGGGGGCAAGACCTGGGCCCTTTTTAGGTTGAGAATTTCATTAGAGAAGGATCTCAAGAGATTTTTCATATCACTGACCTCAGTAGCCAAAGAAGCGGTTTGGGGAGTAGAGAACGAGTACATAGATTATGAAGCGGAAGTACTAGGAATGACTTCCTCCATGACTTGGGTAGATATTTCAGGGAATACTGGCATTATAGGGCGAGGGGATAGCTTTCCAGTGTCAATAAGGTTGTTTTATGCTTGGACTACTATATCAAATGCTTGTGGAAGAGTGTTACCTCCTAAAGATTGAATCATTACTAATATGTTAGAGTTGAAAGCTTTTAGATAGAATACAAAAGCCATATCTATCGGAGGGCAAGCAGACAATGGTATCCTTTGATAGGTTCACTGAAACCTCAGGTTAAAATTAGTTAATGCCTCTATAGGAGCTCTCTTGATTGTAATGAGTTGGTGCATTAAAGATGATCTGTCAGCTTTATCTAAGAATCTTTGAAAGAAGTGATCCCCCAGCTGATCCCAATCCCCTATAGTACTAGGGCCCAGGGATCTAAACCAGTCCAGGGCTTTTCCTTTGAAAGATGCTACGAGCAACCTCAAAGCTACATTCTATTTAGTGATGTCATGGATAGTGCAGACAGTAGCTACATCTTGCAGATGCTCCCCAGGGGTTTTATGACATTCTCTGGTGAACTTAGGAACGGTCTTAAGTGCGGTTGTCGGGATGGCTCCCCAAACTATGGGTGGAACTGGGGGAATGAGGGGGTTACCATTATCCTAAGTCACAAAATTTTGGGGAGGAATTTGTGCCATCACAGCGTGTATGATTGTGGGGAAACCCTGAGAAGATTAAGTTGTGGCTGAATGGACGGTCACCAATGGAGGAAAAAGAAGGTGAGGATTTAGGGCCATTTGACTCCTGGTGATAGGCCTATGACTCATAAAATAGCTAAAATATATTTCAAGAAATTGGTCCCACCGGGAGTACCAAAAAAAGAACTGTTGACTCTAAATTTTTCTTTGGAAACAAGCAGTCTTATGGGAAATTCAGTGCTGGGGGAGCCTTGCACAAGTTACACTAAATGACCTCTAGGATTGAGAAGTTGGCTCTTCCTTGGTGTTTTGAGGAAAGGGAGAGAAAGAAACACCTTTAAAAACTACAGAGGTGATATGCCAGATCATTAAAGAAATGAGCATAAAAATTCCATAAAACATATTACTTGCATAAGCCCATTCAACAATCTACAAGTCTGGATCAAGAACATAATCAAAAGATACAATCAAATTTCTTTGCAACATAAGGAAATTTCCATCATGCATTTACCATATAACAAGTATGAGACATAGTTTAATAGACAAAATCTTATATAGATATATTCCCAAAGTTATTGGAACTTTAACCGAACAACATAGGAAAACACCATCAAAAGCATACTGAAAGAGGCATCATAAAGGCCGCAAGAACAATTTGAATAGCCTCCCTCAAGCACAACCATAATAGTTTTAAAGGCTAAAAAATAAAACTTCTACTTAGCCAATCTAATTGTTCCTTTTCAAAGTTTTGAACCCCCCTCAACAGGGAAAAAACTAGCATAAATAGAGACCCTGACTCTTGAAAACAACTCCCAAAAATATGCCAAAAGGGTATAACCTCCCTCAATAGAAAAACATGTTGTGTCACTTTGGAGATCATACCTAGCAAAACGGCCCCTGGAATTCCACACTTTGCCTGCAATGGTCTGCATACTACCACGAAATGAAAATATTTTACTAACTACAGATGGACTACTGGAAATAGACAAAAAAATGGGAAACCGCTCGCATACTGCACCAAAAGGTGGGCCTCGAAAGAGTGACCAGTCAGCATGCCTTGCCATTTGTCACCACCGCGCTACTTCAAAAACTAAACACCTGAAATGGGCCGAGGGAGCAACGCCGGACCGACAATTGTCCTATGCACCCTGCGCATCTGGATAACAAAAAAGGGCAAAACTAACCGGGCCCGCAACAAACCTTAGACTAGGAAAATTAATGTGAACATTTCCCAAAGACAGAATAAATAAGAGGATGATCTGAATGTATGAGGATATGGAATATTGAAAAAGAAAAATCCGATTGGTTGATATGTGAAGTGTGTTATTGTTGAGAGGCACCAGAAGTAGTTTTGGTATTGCAAATTATGTCACAGTGGTGGTTTCTCTTTTTCTTTCTTCTTCCTTCAACAGTGAGCCTTTTATGGGCAGTGAGCCCTCCTATAGTGAGCATTTTGGCAGTGATCCACCTTTTGTAAAAAATGTGTGTGTGAAAATTAGACTTGTACCTACATCTAGAATACACAACACTTCAATTAAGTCATTAGATGCATGGTTAGGAAATCAATAATCAATAAATAATAAACCATTACAAAGTGACCCATTGTCTTCTAGTAGATGCGAGTTTAGATTGCTCTCAAATTGCTAAGCTATCCAGTGACTAGACAACACCTAAACGAAGGATTTTTATCTATATGAGCATGAATATGAGCTAAATGGATGTAAGATTTAAGCTAGATATGCAAGATTAATCTAACATGATTTAAGCAATATATGAATATTTAAGCTAAATGATTTAAGCAATATGAATTAACTAATATGCAATATCTCAATGCAAATTCTCAATGAACCTAGAGCAAAAACAACATAATAACAATATATTCTCTAGGATTTTTTGAATGAGAGATGAGAGCTTGAATTTATAGAAAATTCAGAAAGAAACCAAAGGCTGAGATCAAATGATGATGAGCTGTCAAGATTTTCCAAGAGGAAGCACAATCCAGGTGAATTGATGTGATTGGATGCTTTTCTCAGTTTTAAAGGAAATTGAACTAAAATTAAGATAAAACCAGAAAAAAAATTGATTTGTTATCTATTTCATTCAATTTTAATATTTAATTGTTTTAATTGCTTTCTTTGAGATTATCTATCAATTTTTAATTTGATTTTTTCAAGATTATCTCCAATTGCCTTTTTTGATTTATTTCCTTTTTTTGAAGATTTGTGCTCATAATTTCTAATTCCTCTTTCTTGATTTGTTTCCTTTTTTGAAGATTTGATAGCAAATTGATTTATTTAATTATAAGATAATTGTTTAAAATGATTTACTTGGAATGATTTAATTAATTAAATAAATATTTAATTAATATCGAGTTATTAAATTGCCAGGTGACATTTGATGATTAAAGAATTAATTGTGTGCTCAAGATTTATTTAATTGCCTTTGGTTAGGACCTTGGTGATGTTGTCAAGATTAGGGGCTCATGGTTTAGATGACCATTTTTAGGGTATTACATTTGCCCCTCTTTGAATTAATGTGCAAGCACCACGTTGTTTCAAAGAATAGTTGATGTCTAGGAGATACCAGTTCTGAACTTGATTGATCACGAACCAGATGAAGAGCGAGGTGTTTAGCTTGATTTGAAGCAATGAAGTTGAATAGAGTTGATTAAACTGATACCAATCCTAAATTTGATTGAACTAGGAAAGATAGAGAGAAAAGATACCGAACTTGAACTTGATTGATCAAGAAGCGGATCTTACTGATCTAGAACTTGATTGAACTAGACACAGTGAGTGAAGATAAAATTGATCTTGAACTTGATTGATCAAGACATGATGAGAAAAGATAAACTATCCATCTTGATTCAATGCGATGAAACTGAACACTTGCTTAGACTGAGTGTGATCAAAGAAACTCTTTAAACCCTTGATTGAGTTTAAACAAATAACCAGGTTGATGAAAAACGATGAAACTAATTAACGTTAAAAGATTGATTCAGATGAAGACAATATCAGTTTGATATGAAGTGATAAACTAATATGCCCCTAGCGATTGATTTGATTTAGATGAAGCTTAGCTACTTGAAGATTTGAAAATTTTCTCGACATTGAAGATGTGAGATCATAATGTCACGAGTATGCCCCCTCAGGAGCAAAATCGAAAGATAGCAAGGGTACATGATGATAGGCCATTTGGAGTGATGATAATGAATTGAGCACAAATGATTTAGAGGAATTTTTTAAGATTGAGTGATGAGAAAAGTGAGCGCAAAGTTGATTTGTAGAATAAATTGACATTCAGCGTTGATTTACAAGAAATTAAGTGCAAATTGGAGAAAGAGTGAGTTTTTAGTGAAAAACTCTAAGTGGTCCAAATTTGATGAAATTGACTAGCAGAATAATCTTGAATTTGTATTTCGAGCCCAAAAATGGAATCAAGATGGGCAAATTAGCTAAGGGTAAAATTTTCATGTCCATCGGAGCAAGTTGAAAAATTAGGGTTTTGGCTATATATGGGTAAAAAGTGTCATTTTCAATTCATTTTAACCCTTAAAGTTTGAAAATTCAAAAAATCCTTCAATGAAGAAAAATGGTGGTTCCCACTCATATGCATCGATTCAAGTGCCAAAGACGACATAATCAACCTTGAAACTACGAGCCAACAATAAGTGATCAATCTTAAGCCTATTAATCATTTCAATTTTGAATTTTTTTGGTTGATTTTTCAAGTTTTTGGCATGTTGAAGTCAGGTTTTTACATTTTGTCGTGCGAGACAGAATCCTGTCTCATATGAAAAATTGTTAAATTTGTTTTTTCATTTAGAGTCATTAGTTTTGTCGGTCTAACCCCGCCCTTCTATCGTACGACAACATTCATAAGAGACCATTTTGTCATCTGGGGTCTAATCTTTTGTCGTATAGGAGTCTTTTGTCATACGGAGCCTAATCTTGACTCGTACAAGTTGCTACCCTTCTGTGTTTTGTCGTTTGGAAAATAGTGAGCATTTTTTGAAGGTCTAAACTTGAAATTTTAATTTTGCAATTGACATAGCTGGATTTGCGTGATGTTTTACTTCTCTTGTAGGTTTATTTAGGATGTTTTCTGATGCTTTGTTGTTTGATTTTTGCAAGTTTGATTGCCTCATGTGCTCTTTAGGTGTGTTTATTCACCTACGATGACCTTAGTTTGGTAGCTTTCAGAGGTTGAGGAGGCACATATTGATTTGTGCGATTTGACGCACCTTCTTAGATTACCAGATATCTATGTGAATCATGGTATGCTCACAGCATTAGTTGAGCGATTTCATTCAGAGCATAATACCTTTCATTTGGGAGTTGGGGAGATGACCATCACTCCTGAGGATGTTTATAGGATTCTTTATATCCCTTTCACTGGGGGTAGGGTAGATTACGATGCAGCGCAACTCCCTAGATTGCAGGCGATCAGGCATGTATTTAGGGATCCTGATATCTTGACACGTTCCATCAGTTGGGACATCATGATGAGAAGGTACAGTGAGGAGTTTCCTCTTGCTTGTGTTCTAGTAGGTTTTATCGGGTACTTTTTGATGCTAGATAGGGGACAGCAGGGATTCCAGTGTGGATGAGGTAGGATGTTGGAGAGGTTGATGGAGACCCCTCAGAGACTAGGTTGGGTTTCATGTATATTAGCACACATGTATTGCGAGATGCATGAGATTGTGTACAGAGAGGGGAAGAGAATGGATGCAGGTGTCTTGATCTTATAGATATGGGCTTGGGAGCACCTCCCAGTATGTCAGCCGATTGTAGAGGACAACAAAGAGCCTGGTCAACCGATTATGTACAGATATTCAGGTTATGTTACACAGCCACATCTGGGCAAGACCGATTTTTGGAGATGACAGTTGAATGACTTGATATTTATTGTATGGAGACCTTATAGGGGCTTAGGGTCATGGGATGACTGGAGGATCATACGTAGGGATCTTTTTGTTACACGCCCACTCATTGGTAGATCGCAGACTGCAGTGGAGCGATTTGTGGTATCTCGAGTGATGAGGCAATATGGTAGGCCTCAGGGGATCTTGTAGGAGTACACAACATATGCGATATATGCTGATGAGGAGAGGCGGGGATGGTCACCAAGGTTATCATATGCCCTAAGTATGCAAGAGTTGACTGGATTTGTCATGCCCAAACTTTTGGGCAAAAAATGCAAACAACAAATTTTTTTTTAACACTTAAATTACATACAACTTATACCTAAAAGGATGTGACAACTAAACAAGTTATTCTGATGAAACCTTTATTGCTATTTTAATGGGTTTCTCAAAGTGAGTGATGAAATAGAATTTAGCTAGAAGCCTTAGGTTTCAAAAAAAATTCAAAGGCGATAGAATAAGAATATTGCTTACATAACAATACGATAATTTCTATTATCAAGCGAAACCAATTAATTTTATAAGGACAATTATAAATTCACTCAAATGACCCTTTCCATTTTAGATATGTTTTAAAATACTTAATTAGACCAACTTATACTAAAATGACGTTAATATAATTTACTTGATTCAATTTCATCTATTTAACTAATATCAAGTTTCCTCCATCATTATTATTACATTCTTCTTTTTTTAAACTTAATTAAATCGCACATCCTTTAATTAATCATTAATGTGGTTTCAATGTAACACTTTTAATTAATTGAGCAAAAAAATTTGAGTGCCAAAGGTTAATATGTTAATTAATTTATTCAATATAAGGTTCCATCAAGGTCAAATAAGTTTGCAAGGTCAAGATCATTGACTAAAAAAAAAAATATTTTACACCACGACAATATCCTCTTAAAATACATATTTATTAACTTGTATTAAATTATTACATTTAATTATAAATACCATTAAAATATCTAAAATGTAATTATATAACCTACATCAAGATGTTGTATATTACTCCTCCAAGCATTAAATATTAATATTTAATATTCGATATTTTCATTACCTTTTGGTTTAAATTTAATCAATCGATTATATACATTCCCAATAATAGTCTTCTTTAATGAATCTTCCCAACTATGAGAATAATAATGCTATACAATAATTAATTCCCAACACAAAACTACCCAATAAATAATAACTTGTATAAATGGGAAATTCCCATTTCAAATTCAAAGAGAAGTCCTTTCCCCCCCCCTCCCCCCAACTTTTATTATTATTAAAATCTCAAACTCCTCCCTCAATATTTTATTCTTTTAATAAAAAGCTCATGTGGGTATAACCCTATTTAGGGTTTCCCTCTTGCTATTGAAATAAGAAAACTAATCTATTCTAATTTATTTTTCTTTTCTTTTACCATCTCCCAAACCTTAAGTCAAATTTAGGGTTCCACCATGAAATTTCATGGTGGATGGTTTGTTGCGAGCATGAACTGAGACATGGCAGCGAAGAGGAGTGATTGAGGAGGTGGAGGGGTCTGTGTGCTGAGAAGGGGGTGGAGGGGGTCTACTGTTTGATGGGGAGGCTGAGGCGATGGTGGCCGTAGTGCCACCGGTGGGTCGCGGCCCACACAGTGGCCTTGGCCGATGTGTGGGTCACAACCCACATAGTGGTGTGGTCCACCATGTGAGTCCCGACCCACACAGGGGGTGCGACCACCTGTGTGGGTCATGGCCCACACAGTGGCTGCGGCCCGCGGGCGGGCCCTTTCCAAAACCCTACCTCCCACAACTTACGATGCCCTCTTTTTTAAATGCAACTTTATTTAATTAATTTTTTTTTTCATTTTGTTTTAACACAACGATATAATATTACTCATTAACATTAGATTTATATATTTATACTTTAGTATAGATATGTAGTCATTCTTTCTCTTAGCAATGAATAATGTACATACTTCTTTGTTTATTTCTATTTAGCTATCTTTGTTTTAAATAGTTTTAACTAGATTTATTTATTTCCTGCTATACATGTATTTCAGCTGCAACTTAATTTTTCTTTAGATATCATTAAATCAACAACTTCTAGTTAAATGCAAGATTAAAACCATTTCTTAGAATGACTATTATGTTGTGAGCATAACTAAAGATATAAAGGGGTATTTTCATTTCTTTTCTTAAGTATAAGACATTAAGACAAATAGATGATTGCTTTTGTTTTGTTTTTTGTTTTTTTTAAATACAAGCATCTAAAACCAACTACATTTCTTTTTGAAATAGATAAATGACAGAAATAATTAAAATTACAGCATCATCTAAATAGTTTATAAAACACTTAAATACATTTTATTTTGTACAATGCAAAACTGATAATCATCTAAAGTCTATTTAACCATATTAGCTTTTGACATAAATAAGTAACTAGGACTAAATGGTTATTTTTATTTTACTAACTTTTCTGCTTTCCTACTCCCTAAATACTTCCATTATACTTTTTTTTTTTTTTTGAATAAATGATAGAGATAAATAAAAGACAACATCATAATACACTCTAGATAACACTTAGAAATATTAAAAGAAAATGCAGAAACTTTTAATCCTCTAATACACATTTACCCATTATTGCAAATTTCAACTTAAAAATAAATCTGAATATGATAGGTCAACTTTTACAAATGGGTGAAATGCCCAACTAGTCTCTCATTCCTAATTAATGGGATCTTAAATGAAATAATACATTTCCTTTTACAAAAATAATTACAACATGAAGCTCCTCATTTACATTTCTACAACTAAAATATGGTATCACATCTCTTGTTCTTTTTTTTTTTGCAACCTTAGTAAAATCAGCAACTCCTAGCTTTCTTTTTTTTCTTTTTCTTTTCCAAGCAACCTGCATACAAATCTTAAGGCTATGACCATGGAGAGCTCACCTCCCAGCCTAGGCTTACTAGAAGTCACCCCCGACCTTGGAGAACCAAGCCCTAGACAGGTTACACTCAAGCAACATAAACAAGCAAGGTAAACACTCAACAAACACTTTCCCAACCAAGGCTAAACTTCATCACAAAATGTGATGTTTTTACAAGGGTGGAAGTGGACCAAATACTTTGAGGAGACTACAAGAATGGTAGATCACAAGCCATCTCATGGCATCCAAAAAAATAATATAAGTCCATTAACCCCACATCCTTATGCCCCCCAAAGGAATACATGTCATAATTTCTCCCCTTATGACCCCCAAATGCATAAACAAGGCTATGCAGCAAGGGTCACATAAACAACCTTTGAGATCACTCTCATAATGAGATCCTCTCACTCTAAGGCTATCCAACTCCTTCCACCCCCAAGGCCATCCTACTCTCCCAAGAGTAGAAGACCTTGGTTACTCCCAAATCACAAGAAAAATGCATAAAAGGAATAAAAGAAAGACCACATATTATTTTCACAAAGGAAAGAAAACAAGAAGACAACATTTACATACAAACAATCTTTTAAACATAAGTATGCAACATGAAAGGAAGAAGATGAACCAACCTTCAATCTGCCCAAAGGTTTGCTAGATCTAGTTTGAGGATGAGTAGCCCGATTGCACAATACTTTCCTCTAACACTTAGCCAAAATTCTCCTAAAACTATTCTTTTCAAAATGGCAAGATCTCCAAAGATGGAGAGTGGGTGATTAACTCACTAAGTCCCTAATCCTTGCCTAAGAAGGCCTCTCTCACTCTTCCCAACCTCTTGGATAGAGGGAGAGTTCCCATTGATTGGTCTTCCCAACCTCTTATGAGTTACTAAAACTAGAAAGAGAAAAGGTAAGAGAAAGTGGGGAAGAGAAACTGACATAGGAAAGGAAGGTTATCTAACCTAGGAGGGACCTTCCAAGTTGGATTTTCGCTCATCTTGGGAAAACCAACTTTTGAGGTGACTAAACAGTCACATGGGAGTAGTCACATGCCTAAAAATACCCCTAACCCATAGGTATACCCTATGGACCTTAGGAAGAACCCTTAAACTACCCCTAGGAGTCCATTTGGCCCCTTAGAAACCCATCTAAAGTTAACCTTTAGGTCAAACCTAAGTTGACCACTCCAAGGACTCTCTACCCAAGGCAAATTTGGGACCACACCCAAATATTTGAAAAAGACTTTGGTTGAAATAATCTCCCTCCAAGAGACAAGTCAAAATCAAAACACTATTCAGCACATGTGTCAAGTGACACAATAAAATACATTACATAATTACACATGGAAATTGTCTCTTGTTGGATTTAAACAAATCAATAATAAAATTTAACACACATGCAACATTTACTATTACGAATAAAATATGATACATACAGGGTGTTGTCTCTCCAAATAGACAACCCCTGGTTTTACGAATGTACATAGGTCTAGGTTTGGTTCTCCATAATGTTTCCATGGTCACATGGATAATTTTCCTGCGCATCTTGATTACACATTAGTAATTCCCAAATAATCACATATAAATTCAAAATATAAGAAGGAATACAATTCAATCACTCTGCATATAATTGCCATCATACAAATCAATTAACCATATATCCCATGTAATCCACATAAAGCAATTCACTGAATGACATTATCATGATCCTCTTAAATTTCAACCATTCATAAGACATGCATCATTTTTCTAACTTCATAATAAAGTTCTGCAATTTCAGATATAGTTGACATACGTCAGATCAAGATTATCCAATCAGTGGATCATTTAGGATTTCAAATTCATAACACATCAAAATGTACACCACAAGGTGAAATGATTCTATAACTTGGTTCAATTACTTTTCTCACCAATCTATCTATCTAACATAGCCCATCCTATTGAATTATAGTATTTATTAATAGGGTCAACCATGGTCAACTAAGTAAATCAAAGCTTGTTTGGGGAGGGGCCCTACAGGATTGCAGAGACTCCAATGGGATTACATGGATGATGTTGTGGATACGGGGGTATTGCCCCAATATAGGGATTGGTTCCAGCAGCATCCATTCCTCAGATTCATGGATCCAGCTGAGAAGGCTCCTCATATAGAAGAGGTAGAGGATGATGCCCCTGCACAAGGACAGGGACAAGGACAAAGAGTCGAGGCTCTGAGGTGGGTAGGTGGTGATCCTAGCGCTAGCAGCAATAGGATACCAGCTGGTGGTAGGCAACAGAGAGGAGAGGGTGGATCCCTAGGGACTGTTGGAGTGAGGCTTGGAAGAGTGAGGGTGCCGAAGGGTGGAGGAGATGAGGAGAGAGCAGTGCCAAGATAGGTCTAACAGAGGAGAGAGGAGTAGTGGGGAGCTAGAGGTGGAGATGGAGGCAGAAATCTTGTGAGGAATGAGGGGGCCGAGATAGCGCGGTCAATGAGAGAACGCCTAGCAAGGTTACAGTCACAGTTGACAGTGGCACAGACTCAACTAGTGGAGCGAGATAGATAGCTAACAGAGATTAGAGCAGAGAGAGATCACCAAGTCTCAGAGATGAGAGCAGAGACAGACGCTTTGCGGTAGGAGGTTTTGCACTAGACCAGCCGGGTGACTTATTACATTGCAACTTACAGCGTAGTTGTTCCTATAGCGCAGCAGGTTGTACCATACTCATAGTATATGGTGCGATTAGAGGGAGCTCGGGCACCTCATCAGGATCCCGGTCAGCAAGCTTCACCTCCTCCACCAAGCAATGAGGGAGAGGCTGAGAGCTAGATATTCTTTTTGTAGCTCTGATATTTTATTTTTTTTGTAGCCATATGATTCTTTCTCTGATGGGAGTTTGTATATGTTAGCTAACATCATTTTGTACTCTGAGACTTTATATGATATATATATACAAGATCTGATTTGACTTCATTGTACTTGTGTTGATTGATTATGAGATGTTGTTATATATGCTTTATTCTATATGTATGCTTTTTCAGTATGGATGAATGAATGCAAATGGAATATGGGTGTTTATTTTTGTTTCTTTTTATGGAAATAAATGAGGAGAATGAGTAACTAGTAATGCAAATGTTTATTTTTCTTCATGCAATAATATGAATGCAAATAAGTATAAAATGAAATGTATGGATCTATATAAGATGCTCATGTATGTAGCTAACATCTCAATACACAAGTACTCAATCGGAGAAATGATAAGGAAGAAACCACTTAGCGAAGAAATGATGAAGCTTCAAAACCCTCATTCAGAAGATAAAGAAATCAGTGTTACCATACCGAAATCACTCTAAATTCATGAGATGCAGAATGAAATGCAAGATGAGATGCAAAATGAGATGTAATCCTAAACCTAGTCACTAGATTTTGAAAAGCTTAATTTTCATCATTGAGCATTTTATAAACATAGTAGACATATTAGAGTTCCTTCCTTTTCATGTGCAATATTAATTATCTTGTCCGCAATGACCATTTTTTCGTTCATATCCTTGGACAGATTTTGCAGGGGACCTAGATTGCATGATACAGAAATTACCTCAAAACAGACAAAGAAATTATGGGAACCTCCCTGTAGCATACAAATATGTGGAGTCGAGGTATGTGTGGCGATTTCACCTTAATGTGAAGGCACTTATCACAGACACCTAGCTGATTAGATGTTTTCAGATCATCGGAATCATTCCTACAAGCAGAAAAAAAAAAAATATTATGCCCCCAATCCTTGCTTCTCTTAGTCAAGATAGACTTCCTCGAGTTACTCGGAGGGAATAATAATTGAAAAACAATATAAAAGATAGAACACAAAGAAAATTTGATGCATAGCTCAAACTATTTAGTGATTGTTTTTAGTAATGTTGTTTTGCTTGTTTACTCAGTGATAAAAAGTCTTCAGTAGTCAGGAGGTAGGTGACTGGCTCAGAGTGGATGACCAAGTTTCACTGACGTAAAGTTGACTTTGTTGATACTTCTTAGGACATGTAATGTTCTCTGTTAATTAACCTAAGACTAGGACATTGATCAGTTTCAAGCCATGAGGGTTTGTGTAGTGCCCCTACCCTAGCCGGCTTTGTAAAATTGGTTTGACCTTGGTTGACTTTTTCTATGTGGCATTCTTGGATGGTTGATTTACCATTATGTAATGTTGTAGATTAGATAATATGAATATTGTGCGTACCTATTATTGTGCTTTCGCATCGATTCTTGTGTAAGTTTAATTGTTTCCCTAATTCTTGTTATAAATCTCGAGCTAATGCCTTCATTGAATATATATATATATATATATTGTGTGACTCATTGTTGTAGGAGATTGTAGGTACAGTACTGCCTAGGTGCGAGGTTCGTCTCCATTAGGATTCACAAGGTTGGGTATACCTCTTTCATCCTTAGAATTTGGATTAGGTGGTCATAAAACCCTCATCTTGCCTTAGCCATGATCAAGTGAGCATCTTGTGTGGTTCATTGGTTTCCCTTTTCGTTTGGGTTTGTGTGTCGTGTATTTGGTTGTTTTCTTGGTTTGTGTGCCTTGTGTGTGGTAAAATGGAGTATTTTATCCTAAGTATTTAGTTCAAATAAATGTGTTCATTTACGCATTAGTAATTGAGGGATTTAAAATATATAGGTTTCCTTTATGTGATTAATCATTAATTAAAAAGATCGCTTTATTTATGTTTGTGGCGAGTTTAATTTAATGGTAAATTTTAAAATAATGAATTTAATTAGTTTATATGTTTTATAAAAAGGGAGAGATTTAAAGTTATTTGAAATAGAAATAATTTAATCTCTTTTGCATTTTGGAAAAGAAAGGTTAATTTTACTTATTTAAGAAAATCAATTTTTATTAGAAAAGGAAGTTTAATTTATATGTATATTTGATATAGTGTGAAAGATTGATTTTGGGAAT
Organism: Cryptomeria japonica; assembly: GCF_030272615.1. Lineage (NCBI taxonomy): Eukaryota > Viridiplantae > Streptophyta > Pinopsida > Cupressales > Cupressaceae > Cryptomeria > Cryptomeria japonica. Next base: position 307,801,860 of record NC_081413.1, read on the forward strand.
TAATTTAATTAAAATATTTTATCCTCGTCAATATTGTGAAATATAAATGTGAGCTTAGTTAATCTTGAGAAAATTAAAATTAAATAAGAGAGAAGCATTTTAACTTTTATTAGAAAAACAAGTTAGATTATTTGAATAGTTTAAAAAGAATGATTATTTTTATTTAAAAAGTGTTTAAATTCGAAATTAGAAAATTAGGTCAAAATTTCATTCTTTTAACCTAGGTTGGAAAAATATTTTGGGGGTTGTTATTTTTCTTTTGAAAAAAAAAAAAGATATTTTTTTTGGATGGAGAAAATTTGGGGATTTTGGGAAAGGAAAAATTTCCACAGCTGCAGGTTGGGCTCTCCGTCGGATCTTGCTAGGAATGCGAAGAGAGGTAGGATTCTTTATTTTGTTTCCTTTGTTGAAAGAAAAATAAATAAATAAATAAAAGAATGAAATAAAATTTCTGGTTGCTTTCCTTTGAAGAAATTTCTGGATTGAAATGGGGTTTGGATTTTGAATCTATGTATTTTAGTTTCAAGTGTGGGAATTGGGTGGATTCATTGTTTGGGGAATGATCTCCATTATGCTCAAGATTTGTTTGTTGGGTTTAGTTTTTTTTTTCAGCAAGTATGTGTTTTGGAAAAACAATAATATTCTGAAAAAAATCTTCAAAATGATGTTTATTTAGTTTGGGGCTTCCTGGTGTTTTCTGAGTATTGAAAAAACTCAAAAAAAAGAAATATATATATATATATATATATATATATATATATATATATATATATATATATATTACTGCTGGTCTGTGTACCCAGCAGCTGAGGTTTTAATTTTATTTGTTTTTGGAATGTTATTAAAACTCAAAAAAAGATATATATATATATATATATATATATATATATATATATATTACTACTGGTATATACATTACTGTTGGTCTGTGTACCCAGCAGTTAGGGTTTTAGTTTAATTAATTATTAATTATTAATAATATATATTTATTAATGAAGATTAATATATATATTAATTAATAATTAATTTGAAATTCAAGCATTATTAATTCGCAATGTAATTGGGAGCTAAATGTAGGAATATAGATTATGAATAACAATTTGTGTAATAACATATCATTGTTTTGATTGGAGATCAAATTTGACAAGATTTAAATCTGCACGGGGTCGATCTATCTATTTTGGAAGTTGAGGAATTTGATGGCGAAGGCAAAGACAAAGGCGAATAAAACAACCCATCCTACTGTAAAGCATCAATATTCAGAATGACTATGTCTCCTCAACTGACTAGAACTCCATGGAATTATCAAAGGATTTGTAGGGCATGAATAGTATGGAAAATATGATAGGAGAGTCGTCATTAGGGTTACATCATGCCCCTTTCTCCTTCTAGTCATAGGGCACCATGTCCATACAAACATGCTTAGCTATGTCCGATCTGAGAAATTTCCTTGTTTCTTCTACAAAAGTATTCGATAAAACATGTATTAAAGATCTGAGTTAATTTTTTGCATAAACAGAGTGTGGGAATCGGAAGGGCAACCTTGGCGTTTAGATCGATTACAATACTTCTGCGAATCTAGCTAAGTCAGTAGATCCCAACAGTCCAACACCATCTTTAGGAGATACAGTCATCTTGACACCATGAAGAAACAGATTAGGATAGCAAATACTCCATCCATTGCAGATCTAAGTTGCAATCTTATTCTGAGTGTAGATCTGAATCTAGACACCTGGAACCCACTCCAACCTGGAGGTAGTCAACACCACCTGAAGGTCTGCAATATGGAAGCAAAGTATTGAGGGTATAGATTATGTTTAATGGCATCAGGAGGATCGTAGTTCACTATTTGTTCACAACAGTTCAAAGGGTTTCAAGACCACAGTTTCAGTCATTAAAAATAGAGGTCGCAGTCTATAAGATCAAGAGTTTATTGTTGTTAATATAGTGATCAGATATGGCTGATAGAGGACATTTGGGTTCATGGGCGGATGTGGGCTAGGAAGACCCACCTCATGCTCCGTAGTGGGTCTACACGAATGGTAGATGGAAGGACATGGCGATACAGGTAAATCGAAGCAGAAATAACAAGGTTTTTTGGCCAGCTTCAAAATACTTTCAAGGCTTCTTTGGGAATAGATGAAGTGTGGCATGGAGGCAGAATAACAATGGAAGGAGATTCACTCAAGGGAGTTTTAATAATGGTGTGAATCAAGGGAATTTTGAGAAGCAATTCAAAGGCTTTTCAAGGAAATGGTCTTTGGATCTGGGCAATCAGTGAACTTTTGCTAGGGTTGTTGGCTTGGAAAATAAGGAGACTGCGGCTAGGGTTTCTATTTCTTCACAACAGGTGGGAAATAAGGTAAATGTGAACCTTAAGGAAGCTAGTCTAGAAAAGGTAAGTAAGATACCTTTTGATCCTATTCTACTAGGGGTTTCTTCATCACAGGTTTGGGCTCCTATCCCTTGTATTGATCTTTTAAGTTCCTATGTCGATAAGAAAGTGAATTGTTTGCATATGAATGCTATTTCTAGGGAAATTTGGGGTGATCAAATTAGTTTGTTAAAACTTTATCATAAATTGCAGAAAAGATGGGGGGATATGCATTATTTTCAATTATTGTCTGCGAATGCTTTTATTATTGTCTTTGGTTCTCCTTCTTTCAGAGATGAGGTATTAAGAACTTCACATCATTGGTTTGGAAAACATTTAATTTCAATTGCGGCTTGGAAAACTTTTTTTGTTCCTTCTTGGTCTAGTTCAAAACTTATTCCTTTCTGGTTTGGTTTACCTAAAATTCCTTTTGAATTTATGGATCCAAATGTTCTTGACAAAATTGGAAATACTATTGGAACTTTTTTAACATCTAAAATGGACTTTGTGGATGGGGAGGTTCTGGTAAAAATTTGTGTTCTTATTAACCCTAACAATGTTTGCCCCCGTACTTGTAATATCAAGTCTCATGATGGTATTTGGCACTAGTCAATTGAGAAATTAGATACAGACCTTCTTAAGTCTCCTTTACTTTTGGATGCTCTGTTACTTATAGATTTTAAGAAAAACCAGTAGTTTGTTGGCTTTGTCCCTAAATCCCTTAATAAAGATAGTTTGTTGGCGGGACCTTTGGTTGAAGGATGTGGAAATGTCTCTTCGCATAAATTGGTAGAAACAGGTCACATTAATATTGAAAATAATTCATTGTGTCGTAGTTCCGGGAAACCCAATGTTCACACTTTGGGTTCGATCTCACTTTTGTCTTTACTGAAGACATTTTCTAATAATGGGAGTATAGTGGATGGTAATCCCTTGATGAATGGAGTAGATCATCCATTGATGATAGATTGCCCTAAGATGCCAAATAATCACACAAAGGGTAAGGGCAACAAATTATCTTCATGCACTCAAAAGGAGGTTTTTGATTCTTCAAAGAATGTGAATTTAGATAAAAATGCAGTGGTTGATAGGGAAACTATTAAACAAGTACCTGCCATAGGTTTTCCTAATAATGCTTCTTTATTTCAGGAAATTAAGAATTTGGTGTCTAATAATTCCCCTCTGAATGTTGAAATTAATATGGCTAATGAATCTTCCTTAGGGAATAGTAATCCATTAGAGGTTGTCCCTGTTATTATGCCAAATGAGAATCTGGTTCAGCAAGTACATGATATTTTTAACAATCATGCACATCAAATGGATGAGGGTATTACTAATAGAGTTGTTTGTTCGATTGAGAATGATTTGGGGGGTATAAACTCGACCCTTCCAATTTCTGCATCTGCTAATCCTTTTGCGGTTTTGGCTACAACAGAGTTGGGTTTTGAAGATAATTCATTTATCCTGGCTTCTCCAAAGTCATGCAAGAGTTTACCAGTTGTCCAAACAACTTCAATTTTTTCACCATCAGTGGTTTCTCCTAGGAGAGGTAGGCCTTCAAATAATCTTAAGACTCAAATGGAAATTGATGCTAGAATTCAAAAGACTTTGTCCCTTTCTCCTACTGGTGGGAAAGGGAGGCATTCGGTCTCTCTTGGTAGGCCTAAGAAAACATGCCTAACTCTAGTAAGTGTAAAAAGAAAGAGGAGTAAAATATTTGTGACTAGTCCTCCTGTGACAAGATCAGGGGCTGTGAAACGTAATTTGGAAGGTTGCTTTGGGGAAAGCAAAAAAATTTCAATTAATGGGAAGCGGGGAGCTTCAGCCTCCCCTCGAGGACAATGAGAATTATTTCTTGGAATGTTAGGGGCTTAAATACCCCTAACAAGAGATGCTTAATTAAGTCCTAGATGGACTTAATTAAGTGTGATATTTTTATGTTGCAAGAAACAAAGTTGTCAAAGGATTCTGCTGATTTGGTTTTTTCATCTTGGAGAAGGTGGAATTTTCTTTCTTCTCCAGCTTGTGGTGCTTTAGGAGGTTTGGCACTTCTTTGGAATAATTATAATATTGAGGTACAATTAGTGGCATCTTCTATAAATTGGATGTTGGCTTTACTTATAAGCAAGATTTCGAAGGTTAAATTCTGGCTTTTTAACATTTATAATCCATCAAGTATTCAAGGGAAGAGCAAGTTATGGGGTGAATTAAAGAGGATTTCTTCTCCCTTAAAACATGGTTCCTTTATTATCTTCAGGGGCGATTTTAATGCTATCATTGATTTAGATGAGAAAAGAGGAGGTGTTTTCCCTAATAAAAGGATTATGGATGACTTTGGGGATTTCATTTCTGATATGAGCCTTTTTTATTGTAAGTCTCAGAATGGAGTTTTCACATGGACAAACATGAGAAGGGATTTTTCTTAGATTGCTGAGAGATTAGATTAGTTTTTGTTATCTGAGAATTGGATTGATTCAGATTTTGAATTTTTTTCCTCTATTCTACCAGTCTCGGGTTCTGATCATTTGCCAATTTTCCTTTCAATTATTGAGGATAAGACTTCTTTTAAGTCTCCATTTAAATTTGAGCCCATGTGGTTTAGGGATTCTTCCTTTTTCCCTCTACTTATGAAATGGTGGAATTCTGCTCCTTTTTGTTCTGGGTCTCGTATGTTTCAGATTGCTAAGAAGTTAAGTTATTTGAAATTGAATATTAGGGAATGGAATATCTCACATTTTAAGAACATTTTCAAGAGAAACAAAGGATTCAAGATATAATTGAGTGTCTTAATACTCATGTGCTTCAACATGGTATGGTGCCACAATTTTTTGATGAATTGAAGTCACTAAAATTACAGCTTGAGGAGGTGTTAGCTAGAGAGGAAATCTATTGGAGACAAAAATCTAGAGAGTTATGGCTTTCAGATGGTGACAGGAACACAAAATTTTTTCATTCTTCAACTAAGATTAAAAGATGTAAGAATAGAATATCTTGTATTCAGTGTCAGAATGGGAATTTATTGACAGAGCCAGAGGACATTGCTTCAAAGGCAGTTAGGTTTTTTAAGTCATTATTATCTTCGAAAAATGGAAATCTCAGCAATGATATTATATCTAATATTCCTCCTTTAGTATCTTTGGAAGACAATAATATGTTGATGTCTCCCTTTTCCTTAGAAGAAGTTAAGAGTGTTGTCTTTTCCATGAATCTGGATAAAGCTCTGGGACCAGATGGTTTTACTCCTTTATTTTTTCAGAAATGTTGGGATTTTGTGGGAAATGTTATTTTATTGGCTCTCGAGGAAGCTAGGAGAAATAGGTCTATTTTAAAAGAACTTAATACTACAATGATTAAAATTATTCCTAAAAAAGAGGATACTAAGACTGTTGCTGACTTCCGCCCCATTTCTTTATGTAACACTTTGTATAAGATATTTATGAAGGCAATTTCCCTTAGGTTGGCAAAAATTCTACCTAGGATCATTTCATTGGAGCAAGGTGGTTTTGTTCCTGGAAGGGAGATGACAGAGGGTGCAATTGTAGCACATGAGGTGCTGCATTCTATTTCCACCCAAAGAACCTCGACCATGATACTTAAACTAGACATGATGAAGGCTTATGATAGAGTAGAGTGGGGGGCTTTATGTGTTGTTTTTGAGAAGTTAGGTTTTTCCAAGACCTGGGTCAAATGGATTCATGCATGTATTTCTTCTACAAGATTTTCCGTTTTAATTAATGGTTTTCCTTGTGGTTTTTTCACTTCCTCTAGGGGTTTGAGATAGGGAGATCCCCTTTCTCCCTTTTTGTTTATTCTCCTAGCTAAAACATTTAGTTGGGCTATTAGGGCTGCTAAAGTGGGGGGGCTTTGGAAAGGTATAAGGATTCATAATATTCCCCAAAGTATTTCTTATTGTCTCTTTGCAGATGATACTTTGTTATTTGGATATGCTTCATTATTAGAGGCAAAAGTGATTAAAGGAATAATACAAAATTATGCATCATTTTCTGGTCAGAAAGTGAATGGTGATAAATCAAACATTTTTTTCCTTAATACATCACAACTGGTTCAACATAGGGTGCAATCCTTTTGGGGATTTGAGAATGGAAATCTTCCATGTACTTACCTTGGGATTCCTTTCTTTGTTAAACAGGATAAGATTGGTTTTTGGGATAAGATTATTTCAGTCATTTCTAAAAGAATTCTCTCATGGAATCATAGATGGTTAACTTTGGCGGGTAAAATTGTTCTCATCAAGTCTATTTTGAATGTTGTTCCCATATATCTCATGTCTATTTTGAAGTCTCCAAAAGGAGCTATTGTTAGTTTACAGGATACTCTTAGAGATTTTCTTTGGAACAATAATAAAGATGGCAAGAAGAAACTCCCTTTAGTTGCATGGGATAAGGTATGTTTGCTTAAGGAACTTGGGGGAATAGGAATTCGGAGTCTAGAAAATCAAAATTTAGCCTTAGGTGCTAAGTTGGTTTGGAAATTATATGACAAGCCTAGCTCCTTATGGGCACAGATTATGTTTGGCAAATATTTAAATAATGGACTGAGAGAGTACATTTTTAAAGTCTCAAATTTGCCTTCGAGTTCTGCTATTTGGAATTTCCTTTGTAAATGTAGATCAGTTATTTTGCCTCATCTCTCATGGATTGTTCATAATGGTAGAAAGGTCAGATTCTAGGATGAAGTATGGAATGGATACACACCTTTGGTGAATATTAGGGATTGGTCTCCTCTGATTACTTTTCTTTCCTCCCTTTGGGGTGTTTTTGTAGTAGATTATTTTGAAATTGTGACTAGTGGACCCCTTAAGCTAGCTAGATGGAAGTCGATTGATTTCTTAGATGTTGATCAAAGTATGAAATTAGATTTTGAGAAGATTTTGGGGGATAGAATTGTATTTCTTTCTGATTTTGAGGATGAACTTATTTGGACAAAGAATATTTCTGGTAAGTACACTATTAAAGATGGTTACAACTCTCTTATGGTTGCTAAAGATTTATCATCTTGGCCTTATAAGTTGTTTTGGCATTCGGCTTGTCTTCCTAAAGCTGGAGCCTTTGCTTGGCTGGCAGTTCAAGACAGAGTCCTTACAGGTATGAGACTAGATAGGCTTAGTATTACTATTGTTTTCCCTTGTGTCCTTTGTAACAAAAATTTAGAATCTTCTTCACACCTGTTCCTACATTGTGATTATGCTTATGAATGTTGGCAGTGGTTGTTTGAGAAGTTAAATATATCCTTTGTTATTGGTAAGGATATCATTTCTCATTTTAGATATTGGCCCTTTATGTTTGCCTCATCTTTTTATTCATACCTTTGGATCATATCTCCATCTATTGTGATTTGTAATGTTTGGCTAGAGAGAAACAACGGGATATTTAAAAAAACAAGGTCTCCTGTGTCTGGGATTCTATTAAAAATTGAGTCTTCAATCTCTGAGGTTTCTTTGTCATTTATTTATAAGAATTTGGAAAATCTTACTTCTTTTTCACATTGGGATAGTAGAGTTACTAGAGTTTGGAAGTTGTTGTCAGTTTTACCCTCTCATGGTTCAATTTTAAAAAAGAATGATGCAATAGGTAAGAGATGCTCTGCTAGATGGAAACCTCCTCCGCAAGGGCACTTTAAACTAAATTTTCATGGGGCCTCTCGTGGTAACCCTGGGTCAGCTGGGGTAGGCATGGTAATTTATGATCACAATGCAAATTTTATTCGAGCTAAGTGTCATGCTATTGGTTTTAAAACTAACAATTATGTGGAATTTCATGCTTTGTCTTTTGGATTGGATATGGCAATCTCTTTGGGAATCAAGGACTTAATAATTGAAGGAGATTCTATGGTGATTATTCAATGTGTTATGAAAAAGAAATTGAATTGTTGGAATTTGCAGTATATACTTGATCCCATTTTACAAAAATTAGAATTGTTTGAATCTTTCTTGGTATCCCATTGTTACAGAGAAGTTAATAAGATTGCAGATTATTTGGCAAAATTAGCCATTGATAGCAATGCTAATCAGCGAGAGGTGGGTTTTGAGGAAATTCCTTCTAGGGTATGGGAAGGTTTGCAGCAATAGTTATATGATTTTCCTAAGTAATGTTGATGTAGTATTTTATGATGATAATTATTCCCGCTTTCCCCTTTCATTTCAAGTATTCATGTTCGTTGTCTAAGAGGAGAGTTTGAGCTGATGGTATTTGATACAATAGTGTTTTTCCAAAGGTTTTTTGATACTTTCTTTTTTGGCAAGAAGGGTTTTGGCTCATAGGATTTGGCACAGGGCTTTGGAAAATTTTGTCTTCTTCCATTGGTAGCAGCTGTGGAGTCTACGTTTAAAAATTATCCGATGGGTTGTTTTGGCAAATTGTCATATGGGTTCTATGCAAAACTGATATTATATGTGTTGTGACCGCATTTTGTATGTGGTTTTGGGTGGGGTGCATAAACTGATCTATCAGATACTATAGGTTTATTTTATGAGTTGTGACCAGAGGTTTTCTTCCAAGGGTTCTTTCCTCCGGTATGCTCTTTGAATCCTGTGTAAAAAATAAAAAATATTAATAAAAATGTTTAGTGGAATAATCCACTTTTATTATAAAAAAAAATTACTATTAATATATATTTTATTAATGAAGATTAATATATATATATATATTAATTAATATTTGATTGGATTATTGTGTATTATTAATTATTAATTGTGTATATTTTATTAAGCATGGGAATAAATATATATTAATTAATATTTAATTTTGGTATTAGTATTAATGGGAAAGTATCTTTTTAGGAAAATGATAGAATATTATTTTGATCAGAAAATTGTTGAAGTAAAATATATTTATTAATTGATAATTTTTAAATAATATTTTATCCAGGAACATATTATAGAGAAATTGAAAAGTAAAAATAAAATGAATGAGATATTTATCATTGGATATTTTGAAAACGTAGCTCATTTCGAAAATTCGATCGACATTTAAATGTTTAAATCAACATGAGAAACGATTGTATTTTTTGGTTATTGCTTGTGCAAGGTTTAATTTTTGCTTTTGCTTTTGTTTAAAGTAATGGCAAGTTCCTTGATATGTTTGTTTGGACCCTATTGTCCGGTGGTTTTGTGTTTAGCCATAATTGGTCAAGTCCCCAGGTTAGAGTACCGCTAGACAAGAGACCTTTGTAGTTCTTTTAATATGCTTAGTTGGATCCATTTCTATGTAGGGATCTTTTAGGATTTATTGACTGAAGTGGTCATTTGTATATTGTTGTGCTCACCTAAAAAGGCAGGAATGTAAATGACGTGAAACCTATGTAACTATAACTTAATTAATTACCAGAGGGGTCTTGCAGTTGAGAAGACTCGGAGATGTAGCCCTCTAGGGGTGAACTCCAAGATCATTTCTGTGTTATGTGATGTTTTTGTCTCTCATGTTTCATGGATAGTGCTAGCATGTATGGATGATAATTGGATAGAATATATAAGTGGGTTAGATGATAATTATCATAATGCATGTGTGTAGTCGTCTTTTAAATGCAATAAATGGATCATGAAGGAATGTGATCAATTTCAATTAATGATGATACAATTAAGTATGCATGAAAGAACTCATTAGTTATGATGAAATTATAGTACATTTTGGAACAAGATGCATGACATGTGTTAATGTAAACTTGAATGCAATGAATGGAAAACAATTATTGGATGAACTCGTCATATTTAATTGTAATTCTAATGGATGAACTTTATTTAGTTATTTACATTTTTAACCTCAATAAATGAACTTCATCTTATTAGCTATAATTTAACTATAATGGATGTACTCATCAAGTTATCTATATTTTAACCCTAATGGATGAACCTCATTATGCTACTTACATTATAACCTTAATAAATGTACTCTATCTTAATAGCTATAATTGAACTAAAATGGGTGAACTCATTAGTTATTTATATTTTAATCTTAATAAACGAACTTCATTATATTAACCTTATTTTAATTACAATGGGTGAACTCAATAAGCTATCTAAATTTTAACCCTAATGGATGAACTTCATTGTGTTATTTACATTTTATCCTTAATAAATGATCTTCATCTTATTAGCTATATTTTAACTATAATGGATGGATTCATTTGGTTATTTACATTTTAACCTTAATAAATGAACTTCATCTTATTAGTTACATTTTAACTAGATTGGATGAATTCATCAAGATAGCTACATTTCAACCTTAATGGATGAATTCATATGTTATCTATACTTTAACTTCAAAGGGGTAGATATCCTCTTGTTAGCCTCATCTTTAACCATAATAGATGAACGCTTCCTAATTTCTACAATGGTTATTCACTGAACAAATTATACCCAGGTTTCAAGTAATATCATGTAATTAAGATATCTTGCTTAATTGGATCAAATGTCATGAGTTGAGTTAGGTGTTAGGTTATGTAATCACGTTGGGAAACCCCTTAGGTTCGTTTAGTCTTCCGTTGTGTTATCTAAGTGTTAGATAACTCCAATGTATCTTAATGTTGTGTCTTATTAAAAAAAATATATATTTACACTCCATTTGAGTGTTTTAGCTTTATCCCTTCAGGGTTTCCTGGCGGGGCATTACACTTGGTATCAGAGCCCATGTTGCAACATTGGGATCTCTAGTTTCGCTTGTGCCCTTAGTTGGTGTGTGGTGTATTGACCTTATGTGTATGCTTGTCCTCCTTTTTTTAGGTGTGTGATTGAGTAGACCTTAACTTGTGTGTAACATGTGTGTTCACACCCTATTTTCACCTTCTTGATGTGGGTGCTTTGTAGTGATTGTATGTGCTTTGTTTACTTATTAATGTCTTGGTCTATGGTTACTCATATTCTGAAAGGGAGTCGTATGTACCTTCATTCTTGAATTGTTTTACTCTTTTGACTAGTCCATCTGGGTTGGTTGGTGTTGTCTTGAATCTAAAAGTACGAAATGTGCTTGTTATGGTTATGATCTATCTTAGTGTTGTCCACTAGAAGGACTAGTATGGTGAATATTAAATGCTTATTATGTAGTAAATTGAATGATTATGACCCTTCCTCATCTCTCTCTCTAGAGATTAAAATGATTTGATATGGGTAATTATCTCTCCTTTGAGTTTTCTTATTACAAGAGAAAGGTAGCGATTTCTTGAGCCCTTGTGTGAGCCTTATAACACTTACATGTTTTTAGATTATAAAAGGGCTTTGGTTTGAAGGTTAATATTGGTTATTGAGAAAAATTGTATGTTTACATTAAAGAATTCCCCATGTGTCTCGTAGGAGTAACATAATTAAATTCTATCTTAAGTAATGTGCATTAATATGTGGATTGTTGCTATGTGAGATTATCTTGTTGTAAGAGGAGTATCAAAAGGGAACATGTTATAGTAGCTTCGAGAGTGTGTTAATGTGTTCCACGAAAGATTGTTTTATGTGCATTTTCAAACCAGATTGATTTAGGACCTATTTTAGCAATGTTCCATTTAACTTGCCTTTGGATATAGATAATTATCTTATTGTGTTTAGAAAGTGCGCATGAAAGACTTGGTTGATGTGTATGCGTTAATGTGTATTATTTAGTTGATAGCTCCTCATTTACCTTCTTGTCATATTTTTATTTTCAATGATAGGTTGCAGATTTTGATGTATTATTGTATTGAATTAAGAATAGTGAGTGTTCTCAAGAGGTTTTGTATTACCGAAAGATTGTCTGTCTTGATTTCTTGTTCGGAAAACTAGAACATTTTATTGCAACTATAATAATTGGAAATGTCATGTTAGGTTGTTTTGGCACCCTCCTAAAAAGATAGCGAAATGAAAACCGTGCAACTAAAATGATAGACTTATATCTGGGCATATAGTGTGATCTTGTTGATCTTGTGTATTCGTAGTAAATAGTTTGATTTTCCAACTCTTTCTTCCTCCTCTTGCCTAAAATTATAGGGTTTATTTTTTTTGAAATGCTATTAAGAATGTAGTGATTTAAGAAGAACTTTTATAATGCATATGAAATTGTGTGTTTGCTTTTGGCTTCTAAATGAAAGAGGAAAGTTTTTCACTTTGGAAAAGAAAATTGCATAGTTAGTAGTGTGAATGCAAATGCTTAGTGGAATTTGAGAAAGATATCAGAATGAGGTTATTTCTTTATGTAATTTTGAATTGTTAAGAATTTCAATACTTGCATCTAGGGTAAACTTGATTCAGTTATTCATGTGGAAAGAATAGTTAAAACCCTTCATGAGTAGACGATAGTGCAATGAAAGGTACCCCCTGTAAATGTGAGTAAACCAATGATGGTGCTATTCCTTGTATATCATAAGAAACCCATGCTTGCTATGTGTGCCCATGGGATGGTGAAGTAATCAACCATTGAGGATATGTTTTCTTATGAGTATGGAAAACCATACTATTTACGCGATGTTGCTTATTTTTTTCCTTACTGAGTGCCAATCCATGAGTTGTTGATAAGTCAGTATGTGAAGGGGTAGTATTAGAAGTCACCATTCCTTAAATAGTATGGAACAGTGCATGAGTAATGTCGACGTGAAGTGACTTTAGTTTCCCTATTTCGAGGATAAATATAGTTATATAGTGAAACTATATTATAGGTGTACTCAATACTTTCCCTTGTGATAAACCGATTTATGAGGTTCATGTGTGCCAGCCTATTCCTATCCTTTATTGGAGCATAATTGATGATAGTTCTTGAGCATAATGATGGGTTTTATTGGAAGCATCTTTTGCCCTGTCTTCATGAGAGGCATGTTATTTTTCACTAGAGTTGCTAATTGACTAGTGTTGGTAGACTTGTGGGTAGACCTTAGCCATGTATACCTTTGGCTTACGACAGGTATCCTAAGAGGAACGTCGCTATGCGGGGTGTGACCTGTGCATGCCCATTTTTCGTGAGGTATACTGCCATGCGGGATACGTCCATTGCGTTCTTTTTCTGCTTGGAGTATTGTCATGTCGTGCTGAGACACAATGCGGGATGTAGTAGACATTTCCATGTGGCCTACCAATAGGTTTAGGGTAGAGCCATTCCACGTGACGACGTGATGCGGGGTGATGTCGAGGTGCACACTGCCATGCCATGCAGATGTGTGACTAGGCCACACCACATGATGAGCTATTGCGATAGCTAGATGATTGTTCTTTCCTTCCTCGTTGGTGGCTAGCTGCTAGTCACATAGTGATGTAATGTGCACTTATGATTTTCTTTTATTATTTATTTATTTATTTATTTCTTTGTGGGCCAGCAGTTTATTTTATTTTGACCTTGAAGGTTTAGCCATGATCTTGCAATCTTGTTCTTACTTGATTTGATGTTGCAATTCCAGAATTATTTTCTTGCCTTACTGTTGGAATTGGTGATTATTATCTTTATTCTTCTGTACTTTGGTGGCTAAACTAGTTTATCCTTGTTGTTTTTCATATGTTGGTCTTGTGTTGAAATGTGAATTCCTCTCCAAGAATGTAGGAGACGGTCTTGGTTGAGTGTATACGAGGAAGTAGACATAGGGAACCTTGAGGATGGGGGTATGTGAGGCTATGAGATAGCTAGGATCCACTACCTACCTATGAGTGGTGACTATCTCTTGGAGGCTAAACACCTTATGCAACAAGGGATGTTCACGAGGGTCTTGTATGGAAGGTGGCACCACTATGGTGTGCCCTAGCACCATCAAGCCCTTGAGTGAGATGTTGGATATTTATGATCATGTTATTTGTTCTGAGATCATGCATAGAGATGTTGATCATGCATGTTATCCTTGATCGAGCATTAGACATGCTCACATGTGGCCTTTTGTGTTGTGCCATCCTGTTATGTGGATGGTTATTATGTGTAATCATGGATTAAATGGTGCTAACTTGTCTCTATGTTATGGGACATAGTCATTGGGAAAAGTTCTTTTATGCCTGGAAAGTGTAAACAATGGAGTTATTTACATTGCTCTTATTTATTGAAAGATAACTTGGCTGTAGAAATTTATATTTAAAGCTAGTTCTATGCAATAAAGCTTTGAGAAAAGATGAATTGGTAAAAGAAATTGATCATGATGGCATGTTTTCTTCTCCTGCTTGGTACAATGAGTATGAGAATTGTTGTTTACCTATTTTAATGCTTTGATTGGTGTAATGAAAGGAAGAAAATTCTTGTTTTTCTGCTATGATTGTGTATAATTCAAAGAATATTTTAAAGAAGTGTATGGCTTTAGAGGTATCTTGCCTATGGATAAGGACATTCTTATAGGTTTTAGCAATAATGTTTCATTTAATTACAGAGAGATTCATATGTGAAATTTGTAATTGTTAAATGAGTTTTAGGGCTAATACGTGTTGCATGTTTTCCATCTAGCCTTATGACTTCTGGGAGTAAGTCGGAGCCTAGGGGGGAGAATATAGTGCCCCTACCCTAGTCGGCTTTGTAAAACCGGTTTGACCTTGGTTGACTTTTTCTATGTGGCATTCTTGGATGGTTGATTTACCATTATGTATCGTTGTACATTAGATAATATGAATATTGTGCGTACCTATTATTGTGCTTTCACATCAATTCTTGTGTAAGTTTAATTGTTTCCCTAATTCTTGTTATAAATCTCGAGCTAATGCCTTCTTTGAATATATATATATATGCTTGCGTGACTCATGGTTGCAGGAGATTGCAGGTATAGTATCGTCTAGGTGCGAGGTTCGTCTCCATTAGGATTCGCAAGGTTGGGTATACCTCTTTCATCCTTAGAATTTGGATTAGGTGGTCATAAAACCCTCGTCTTTCCTTAGCCATGATCAAGTGAGCGTCTTGTGTGGTCCGTCAGTTTTCCTTTTCGTTTGGGTTTGTGTGTCGTGTATTTGGTTGGTTTTCTTGGTTTGCATGCCTTGCGTGTGGTAAAATGGAGTATTTTATCCTAAGTATTTAGTTCAAATTAATGTGTTCATTTATGGATTAATTGAGAGGTTTAAAATATATAGGTTTCCTTTATGTGATTAATCATTAATTAAAAAGATCACTTTATTTATGTTTGTAGCGAGTTTAATTTAATGGTAAATTTTAAAATAATGAATTTAATTAGTTTATGCGTTTTATAAAAAAGGGAAAGATTTAAAGTTATTTGAAATAGAAATAATTTAATCTCTTTTGCATTTTGGAAAAGAAAGGTTAATTTTACTTATTTAAGAAAATCAATTTTTATTAGAAAAGCAAGTTTAATTTATATGTATATTTGATATAGTGTGAAAGATTGATTTTGGGAATTAATTTAATTAAAATATTTTATCCTCGTCAATATTGTGAAACATAAATGTGAGCTCAGTTAATCTTGAAAAAATTAAAATTAAATAAGAGAGAAGCATTTTAACTTTTATTAGAAAAGCAAGTTAGATTATTTGAATAGTTTAAAAAGAATGATTATTTTTATTTTTATTTCTTTTTATTTAAAAAGTGTTTAAATTCGAAATTAGAAAATTAGGTCAAAATTTCATTCTTTTAACCTAGGTTGGAAAAACATTTTGGGGGTTGTTGATTTTCTTTTGAAAAAAAAAAAAGATATTTTTTTTGGATGGAGAAAATTTGGGGATTTTGGGAAAGGAAGAATTTCCATAGCTGCAGGTTGGGCTCTCCGTCGAATCTTGTCAGGAATGCGAAGAGAGGTAGGATTCTTTATTTTGTTTCCTTTGTTGAAAGAAAAATAAATAAATAAATAAATAAAAGAATGAAATAAAATTTCTGGTTGCTTTCCTTTGATGAAATTTCTGGATTGAAATGGGGTTTGGGTTTTGAATCTATGTATTTTAGTTTCAAGTGTGGGAATTGGGTGGATTCATTGTTTGGGGAATGATCTCCATTATGCTCAAGATTTGCTTGTTGGGTTTTTTTTTTTTTTTTTTTCAGCATGTGTTTTGGAAAAACAATAATATTCTGGAAAAATCTTCAAAATGGTGTTTATTTAATTTGGGGTTTCCTGGTGTTTTCCGTTTTTTTTTTTTTTAAAACAGTATATTTATGCTGGTCTTTTGCAGCTAGGGTTTTAGTTTTATTTGTTGTGTGTGTGTGTGTATTACTGTTGGGCTGTGTATCCAATAGCTGAGGTTTTAGTTTTATTTGTTTTTGAAATGTTATTAAAACTCAAAAAAAAGAAATAAATAAAACTCATAATGTATATATATATTTCTTCTTTTTGAGTTTTAATAACATTTCAAAAACAAATAAAACTAAAACCTTAGCTATTGGATACACAGACCAGCAGTAATATATATATATATATATATATATATATATATATATATATATATATATATATATATATATATATATATATATATATATATATATATAAAATTGTTGGTCTATGTACCCAATAGCTGAGGTTTTAGTTTTATTTATTTTTGGAATGTTATTAAAACTCAAAAAACAATATATATATATATATATATATATATATATATATATATATATATATATAAACATATACATTACTGCTGGTCTGTGTACCCAGCAGCTAGGGTTTTAGTTTTATTTGTTTTGAAATGTTATTAAAACTCAAAAAAAAAGAAATATATATATATATACATTATGACTGGTATATACATTACTACTGGTCTGTGTACCCAGCAGCTGAGGTTTTAGTTTAATTAATTATTAATTATTAATAATATATATTTATTAATTGATAATTTTTAAATAATATTTTATCTAGGAACATATTATAGAGAAATTGAAAAGTAAAAATAAAATGAATGAGATATTTATCATTGGATATTTTGAAAACGTAGCTCATTTAGAAAACTTAATCGACATTTAAATGCTTAAATCAACATGAGAAAAAATTGTATTTTCCAGTTATTGCTTGTGCAGGGTTTAATTTTTTCTTTCACTTTTGTTTAAAGTAATGACAAGTCCCTTGATATGTTTGTTTGGACCCTGTCGTCTGCTTGTTTTGTGTTTGGCCATAATTGGTCAAGTCCCCAGGTTAGAGTACCGTCAGACAAGAGACCTTTGTAGTTGTTTTAATATGCTCAGTTGGATCCGTTTCTATGTAGGGATCTTATAGGATTTATTGACCGAAGTGGTCATTTGTATATTGTTGTGCTCACCTAAAAGGGCAGGAATGTAAATGACGTGAAACCTATGTAACTATAACTTAATTAATTACCAGAGGGGTCTTGCAGTTGAGCAGACCCAGAGATGTAGCCCTCTAGGGGTGAACTCCGAGATCATTTATGTGTTATGTGATGTTTTTGTCTCTCATGTTTCATGGATAGTGCTAGCATGTATAGATGATAATTGGATAGAATATATAAGTGGGTTAGATGATAATTATCGTAATGCATGTATGTAGTCGTCTTTTAAATGCAATAAATGGATCATGAAGGAATGTGATCAATTTCAATTAATGATGATACAATTAAGTATGCATGAAAGAACTCATTAGTTATGATGAAATTATAGTACATTTTGGAACAAGATGCATGACATGTGTTAATGTAAACTTGAATGCAATGAATGGAAAACAATTATTGGATGAACTCATCATATTTAATTGTAATTCTAATGGATGAACTTCATTTAGTTATTTACATTTTTAACCTCACTAAATGAACTTCGTCTTATTAGCTATAATTTAACTATAATGGATGTACTCATCAAGTTATCTATATTTTAACCCTAATGGATGAACCTCATTATGCTACTTACATTATAACCTTAATAAATGTACTCCATCTTAATAGCTATAATTGAACTAAAATGGGTGAACTCATTAGTTATTTATATTTTAATCTTAATAAATGAACTTCATCATATTAACCTTATTTTAATTACAATGGGTGAACTCAATAAGCTATCTAAATTTTAACCCTAATGGATGAACTTCATTATGTTATTTACATTTTATCCTTAATAAATGATCTTCATCTTATTAGCTATATTTTAACTATAATGTATAAATTCATTTGTTTATTTGCATTTTAACCTTAATAAATGAACTCCATCTTATTAGTTACATTTTAACTAGATTGGATGAATTCATCAAGATAGCTACATTTCAACCTTAATGGATGAATTCATATGTTATCTATACTTTAACTTCAAAGGGGTAGATATCCTCTTGCTAGCCTCATCTTCAACCATAATAGATGAACGCTTCCTAATTTCTACAGTGTTGATTCACTGAACAAATTTTGCCCAGGTTTCAAGTAATATCGTGTAATTAAGATATCCTACTTAATTGGATCAAATGTCGCGAGTTGAGTTAGGTGTTAAGTTATGTAATCATGTTGGAAAACTCCTTAGGTTCGTTTAGTCTTTCGATGTGTTATCTAAGCATTAGATAACTCCAATGTATCTTAATGTTGTATCTTATTAAAAAATATATATATTTACAATCCATTTGAGTGTTTTAGCTTTATCCCTTCAGGGTTTCCTGGTGGGGCATTACAATTTCAAAAGAACTAGGATGTCATGAAAGTGACTAAAAGATATGTACAAGTGAAATCAAAGATGCATGAAAGCGGGAATGCCAACATTGCATTGGTAGATGGAGCACTTGAGTACAAGAGGTGCCTGTTTGCCAGGTTTTCACCTGCTTGGCAGAGATTCATTTTTTTCTTACTAAGGTGCCTGTTTACCAGGTTTTCACCAAGGAATTTTCTTTCGTTTTTTTTTGTTTTTTTTTTTTGAATTTCTTGAGGACTTTTTCTAATTTTTAGGATTTCTTTAGGACTTTTTACCTATATAGGCTGCTGGAGCAAAGAATATTTAGGTGAAGAATTTCTTCAGATGGATGGTGTTGATTAGTTCATAGAGTTGTTCTCCTTCTGATGTTGAGAGTTGATAAGCACCAGAGCCAAAAGTTAGAGTGACAATATAGGGACCCAGCCAGTTGGGTTCAAACTTCTCTTTGTTGTCTCGAAACTATTGATTTTTAGGATTTTCTCTTAGAACTAGGTCACCAACCTGAAATTCTCTTTGTCGAACCTTCTTCTTATAATTGTTGGCAATATTACATTATAACAGACAATGAAAGATTGTTGACATTTCAATAAGGATATTGAGAAGGTTGTTGATGATTATGGACATAATTGATTAAAGATGTTTTACTATCTTGATATTATTATTTTGTCATTGATGTCAAGAAATTGATTTTCTAATTCAGTATGATGTTCTGATTGATTGAAAAATAGGTTTTAAGGACCCAAAACCATAACAACATAGTTAAATAAAAAGTTGAGAAAATAGAGTCCTCATACAAAGCGACTGGTCCAAAAAATCAGCGAACAGAAAAAATAGCTAAACAACAAAAAATAGCAAAGAACCCAAGGAGACACTACATAGTAATTTTCTTCAGCAGATCCTATGCCTTAGTCACCAGCTCATCATAGGTCGCCCCAACTGCTTTTAGCTCCTCCAGGTCCTTATTCACTTTCTTTTCCTTCCTCTTTCCACAGGTGCGAGTTCTGGGACCTTGGGCTTCCCCGGTTCCTTATGCATCCAGGTCAATTTCTTGGGTTTCCTTTTCATCATTGAGCTTGCTGATGAGGGTATGGGTGTTGTTGGCTAAGATTTTTAGAATGCTGAGACTCTGCTCCGCAATGTTCATGAGGCACTCCTCTATCTTGTCCACTTTGGCAACTGTATCCGAGAGCCTTTTTTTGCTAGTTTCCTTTTTGGCACATCTAGTTCAGTATGACGTTGCCACATCTTGAGAAGTATGATATGAAGATTATAAAGAAGTCGGTAAAGACACAAGAAAGAATATGATGAATAAGGGGATAAGTTATTCAATGGGCAACTCTACCGAGTCAGACAATGATCAGATCTTGATGTTTTAGATTGTTTTAACATCATACATATGTTGTAAAATGTAAAGGTTAATACTATACTATGTTATCAGGCAAAGAACCTAGTCGGTAAACCCTAAGGTTATCGTAGTCAGTTAATGAAGACAGAATGTCTACCGAGTGAAGTTCAGTATTCACCAAGTTGTAACTGAGCTACAATAGAATGCATTAAATGTTTACATGTGATATTTAATGAATAATGTTGATGAGCTGGAGCGGATCAATGATTGGTAAGCCGTGGAAAAAGTTTGTTAATGAATCTAAGGCAATGGAAAGTCGGCAAGAAGATCTACAGCTAAGATTGAACCGCATTACCCTAACACAAGTTCCAAGGTAAATGTGCAAGTTCCAAGGTAGGGTAAAATATTTTCAGATCGAAAGATATAATGAACTTGGACAAGATTGAAGATCTAATGGCTATGATTGATCATGGGAAATGTGATCAAGGAGATTAAGCGGTTAGAAGATTGTTTATAAATAGGAAATTGTTGATAAACAATGTATGTGGGCAAGTGTATGCACAAGGATGCTACATAGTGATTACCGAGCACAGAAGCTTGAAGACCTGTTAGAATAACAGAGTATTGATGCCCAGCAGATAGACAAGATTAGTTCTATGTCTAGATTGTATTGAAAAAATAGGAATCTGCTTTAGCATTTTAGATGTGAAGTTGCAGACAGATTGTATTACTGTTATTTTGTGAAAGTGATAGGAAATCTCTTAACCAAGTGGACTTGACAGTCTTATATGTAAATCCTCTAACAAGGTGACATTTTGATTGAGTGTTTGAAATCCTTTGACAAGGTTACTTCTAACAAAGTGAAGATCCTAACAGATCTGAGGGAAATCCCTTAACCAGGTCACATCTAGCAATGTGTTTGAAATCTTTAACAGGATTTGCTTTTAACTGAGCATACTCTAGAAGAGTATATTTCTTAGTGGGTCTAAAATCCCATAGTGGTTTTCCCCTATTTGGGTTTCCGTGTTAAATTTGGCATTATGAGGTTTATATTGTTCATATGCTTTTGAGTTTGCATGTTTGACAATTTTTGGTTATATGACTGATATATGTGTTACCAAGGTTGAATCTGATGTTTTTATGGATGATTAAGTTTGTATGATTCACCCCCCCCCACCCTCTCATCTTGTTGGCTATTGGATCTATACTTATATTAAGTATCATAACTATCAATTAGTATCAGAGATTTGGACTCCAAAAGGAAAGTTTAAAGGCACTTGAGTTAAAGATCCAAAGATGTATAAGAGGGATGCACCTAAGATGAATAAGTCAAGTTTCTCTACATGGCAGAAAAGGATGAAGCTACATCTATCAGGAGTTGGAGAATATGCTATATACTATCTGGAGAATGATTTTGTTGCACTAAGCACCTATCCATTGACTATGGAAGAGATAAAGGTGAAGCAAGAACATATTCAAGCAATGATTGAAATAACATCTGCATTGACCAATTTTGAGTTTAATGATCTAGAAGACTGCAATGATGCAAAGGCAATGTGGACTAAGCTCATATCTGTATATGGAGGAGATGAACATGTTCAAAGAGAAAAAATCGATAATTTAAGAGGACAACTTGAATCTATGAGGATGAATGAAGGTGAGAACATAACCCAGTACAGTACAAGATTAAAGGAGATTGTGAATCAAATCAAAGGAGTAGGAGGAACTATTGAAGAGAAGGATGTGACAAGTAATGTGACAAGTAAGTTGTTAAGAACCCTTCTACCTGCCTATGCAATCTGAGTCTCTGCAATCAATAAATTGAAGTCTGTACCTAATATGCCAGTTTCCTTAGATGCTACTATTGGTAAGCTACATGCATTTGAGTTAATTAATTTTGATAACAGTGGGTCATCGGTAAAGAAAGTATAAGTACTCTGAAGGAGATCACAGTGCAGCAAGTGAAAGATTTTGGAAGAACATGGAGGAAGTACACAAACTGTATGAAGAAATCAGAAAGGAAGAAGAGTTTGAAGCACTATTGGCCAAAAGGTTACTGAGAGGCAAAGGTAAGTATAAAGGAAAACTACCTTTGAAATGTTTCAATTGTGATAAGATTGGACATATGGCTTCTAACTATCCTGATAAAGATTTCACTAAAAAGAGAGATTACCGAGATGACAGACAAAAAGATAATCATTACAGAGGACACCGAGACTTCAGAAGAAGAGATAGAAAGACATGATTAATTGCTGATGAGGAATCTGAAGATGATAAATTAGATGAGACTGATATAGAGGAAGTTATTTATGTGGCTATCAAGGATGGATTAGATGAAGAAAGGTATGAAGAAAAGGCCCTAATATCTCACATAAACACTAATGATTCTTGGATTATAGATAGTGGATGCTCACATCATATGACAAGAGATAAACACAAGTTTGTTATGTTAGAAGATTATGGTGGAGGCTATGTTAGATTTGGTAATGATGCACCATATCCGGTGAGAGGTGAAGGATCCATAACACTTCTTGATGAAGCAAGATGCAATGATGTTTATTGGGTTGAAGGTTTGAAATATAATTTATTGAGTGTAGCATAGCTAAACAATACAGGTTACCGAATAGAATTTTAGAAAGGTGTAATGCCCCGCCAGGAAACCCCGAAGGGATAAGCCAAAACACAAGAATAGAGTGCAATAATTTTTTTTTTTAAAGTTACACCACATTAAGATACAACAAGATATCAAAGATTCAGATTACATAGTGGAAGACTTCAACTAACACCTAAAGAGTTTCCCAACGAGATTACTTAAATTTCACAATTCACTTAACTCACACAATTAATCCAATAAGCTGATTATCTTAATAACGAGATAATTCTTAATCAGGATAATTTCTTTCAGAAGATGGAAATATAAATCACAAGCAAAGATTCATCCATTAAGATCTATTCATAATCTTCATTCAAGCTTTTCATAAAAATACAAGCCATACATCTAATATTCTAACACACTAGAATTTCATCATAAACTTATGAGATCTTTTCAAGCATACTTAATTTCCTTAACAACAACTGAATATATTCCATTAATCTAAGTTACATTCTTTCATATTCCAATTTATTGCATTTAAAAGACGATTGCATACATGCATCTATGATAAATCTCATCTAAACCACTTATGCATTCGATCAAAATGGCATTCAAGAAGGACTGCATATAAGCATTTAAAGTTAATTCCATCTTATCCACTTATACATTCTAACATAAGCTATTCATACATGATAAAGTTGAATAAGGGAAACATAAGAGAATAACATCACATAACACCATAATGATCTCGGAGTTCACCCCTAAAGGGCTACATCTCCGGGTCTGCTCAACTGCAAGACCCCTCTGATAATTAATAAATTTAAGAATACAAGAGGTTACACCATTTACAATCCGGCCATCAAGGCGAAACATAAACAATATACCAGCGATCGCATCGGTCAATTAATACATAAATGATCCTTGAAAGGAAAAGGGTCCAGCTGAACATAATCAAAGCTAATACAAAGGTCCATGAGAGCATCCACAAAACTGAGTCATCGCCACCCAAGGTCTAACATGAAACCAAGTACTTACAAGGGCATAGACAAAAGGATGACCCACAAAGGTACTCCTAACAGGACAAAATGACAACATACTAGTGAACATAGGGACAAGTGTCATCACACAACCTGGTATGGTTACCATGGCAGGTCTTCATAGGTTCCGGCCCCATACACTAGGTTACCCTGGCAACCTAATCTGAGCCTCCGGCCCATCCAAGCCTCATGTGGACCCACACATCCTCTCATGAAGACAAGGATGATGGATTGCCATTTCAGGCCTTCTCACAGCATGTCGAGTCTATGTTAGAACTCGTCCCATGTGTGAGGCAAATTTTATCTTACTTAGAGATTACATTCTAATCTACTGTTAGGTTATCACTTATTAGACTCACTTTCAATGGGTTACCCAGCAGCCACTTTGGGCGCGGCCCCCAATCGAAAGCCACTTTCCCATACAACACTAGACTATACTCAGACAAACTCAAAAACCAAGGAATAGACATGGTCAGATGAACGGAGTTCAAAATGGAGAGATCCACCATTTGGTCAAACACGAATCATCATTCGACACCCACACAAAGGATATGACCAACTATGACACCACCACAATACAACAGTCAACTCGGGACCAAGGACTAATACAGGTACCCCAAATCAATCCATACAATAGGGTCCTATCAAACAAAGCATGACTTGCCATTACATAAGCAAAAGCGAATACAGAAATTAAACTCGCATAGGTAATATTCAGCAGATACGATCTTTTCCGAATTGATTTAAACATTAAAAGTCAATCAAGCTTTCTACATGATCTATAATAGATTGCAGTTATCTACTTCATTTAGATACAGGTTGTTCTTGGTTTTCTAACTCTCTAAGGTTCATTGCATCGAACATACAAAAATACGCCATAATGAGTTCTTTAACCAATTTCACAAGAATATAATTTAAACAACCATTAACCAATTAATTAAGATATTTAATCTTCAATTAACACATCATTGACGTACTGGTTCAAAATAAATCCTACACATTTGTCTTTTCCAGAACCAATTTACACTATACAGATCAAGGAAATATACATATTTAGGGAAGCCAAATAAAGAAAATCCATTCCCAGATTAACAAATTGTTTCCTTGAGCATATAAAGAAAATTACAAAAATTAACTATTAATTAATGAATATATTTAATAATCCACGATTGATTAAATATAACAAATTAATAATTAATACAAAAGTGACAAATTAAGTATTTAATTACCAAAATATGCATTAAAACAAGATGAGTTTTGAATATTAACTATTGTATTTTTTTAAACATTATACAATAAATTAATAACAAATCATACTTGAATTTTTAATTAAATGCCAATATTTATAAAAATAAAAAACTTAATTAAAATATTAAACATTAAATAATATTAAAATATTATATATATATTTTTTTTGAATAATAAAAAAAATACATAAAAAAAAACACATTTAAAAAAAAACCAAGTAACAAAGGCGCGCGTGGGGAAACGGGCCCGTGCCCTAGCTGCAGCTGTGCCGCCACGATGGGCACAGGACCTTTGGCTCCCATGTAGGGAATGCAGCGCCCTGCGGCCACCGCGGGGGACGCCGCTCCCTGCGGTCTCCATGGTCGCAGCCTGCACGAGAGGGGGGAGGAGGAGGCGGGTGGAGCTCTGCTCCCCGCCCTCCAAACCCCAATCCAATTTTTTTTTTTGTTTAAAAATTTCAATTTAAATAAAAATTTCAAATAAACAAATAACTCTCTTTTTTTTTTAAACCAAAATTTTGATTTACCCAAAAACTCTATTTTCCTTAAATTCTAGGAATGGGTTTTTATAACTTTCTTTCTAAATAGCAAAACCCCCATTTTTAAAAAACAAACAGCCTTAAATAACATAAAAAGAGAATTTATTGAAAAACCCCTCCAAAACCAATTTTGGCAAACAAGAAATCATTATTTACACTAAAATACAAGCAATCAGCCAAACTTGACTAATTTCACTACAATCTCGAATCTTAGGTAGCCAATGGAGAATTTGAAACCAAAACTTCAGGAACATTCAAATCCATTTTTCTTTTTTTTTTAAATAATAACTAAATTGATAAGTAGATCCTACCTCAATAAGCATTCCTGGAAGGGATCTGATGGAGAGCCCCAATCTGCAGCTCCAGGAATCCTTCCCCATTCAAAACCCCCAAATCTTTTTTTCCAAAAATATTTCTCCAACAATTATTTTTCCAAAAAAATTATCAATCCCCCAAAATTTTCCAAAAGTCTAGGTTATAAAGATGAGTTGACCAAAATTTCATTTTTTTAAAATTAAAATTTTTATTTAAAATAATTCTCAAAAATAATTCACAAAAATGACTATTTTCCAACTAAATCAACAAATTAAATTGTTTTTCAATTCAAAATTGATTTTCTCACTCAACTGAAATTTAACTTTTCTATTTCAAAAATGCCAAAAGATTAAAGTAATTCTATTGCAATTAAATTCAAATCTTTCTTTTTCAACAGCATATACAAAATGCATTTAATATTCAAAATCAATCATTTAATTGAACTTACTCCCAATTTAAGACGAGCAATCCAATATCAACGATAATCGCATACGAAATCCCGATTAATTTAGTCCATTAATCTTCAATGCACAAACACATATATAATCAAAATAATTACTAAGGACTAATTAATCAATTTAACCATTCACACCAAGCACGCAAACCAAGAAAGTCAACCAAACAGACGACTCGCAAACCCAAACAAAAAGGGAATATCGACGACGACTGACGATGCTCACTTGAGCATGACTATGGTCAACTAGGGTCTTACGACCACCTAATCCAACTCTAAGGATTAAAGAGGTACACTCAAACCTGCAAATCCAGGTGAAGACGAACCTCACACTCATGCGGCATTGTACCTGAAATCTCCTGCAACCAAGAGTCATACATGCATACATATATAAACTTAATGAAAGCGTTAGCCCGATATTAATACCATGAAATAGGAACACTAAACAACTTGCATACAACTAGTGTGAAAACCACATCAACAGCTATGCATTAAATCAAACATCTGACTATAACATTATATTAAGATAAACTAACCAAGATTAATTGTTGACATTTCAATAAGGATATTGAGAAGGTTGTTGATGATTATGGACATAAATGATTAAAGATGTTTTACTATCTTGATATTATTATTTTGTCATTGATGTCAAGAAATTGATTTTCTAATTTAGTATGATGTTGCCATATCTTAAGAATTATAATATGAAGATTATAAAGAAGTCGGTAAAGACACGAGAAAGAATATGATGAATAAGGGGATAAGCTATTCAATGGGCAACTCTACTGAGTCAGACAATGATGAGATCTTGATGTTTTAGATTGTTTTAACATCATACATATGTTGTAAAATGTAAAGGTTAATACTATACTATTTTATCAGGCAAAAAACCTAGTCAGTAAACCCTAAGGAACCTAGTCGGTAAACCCTAAGGTTATCACAATCAGTTAATGAAGACAGAATGTCTACCGAGTGAAGTTTAGTATTCACCGAGTTGTAACCAAGCTACAATAGAATGCATTAAATATTTACATGTGATATTTAACGAATGATGCTGATGAGCTGGAGTGGATCAATGATTGGTAAGTCATGGAAAAAATTTGTTAACAAATCTAAGGCAATGGAAAGTCGGCAAGAAGATCTATAGCTCAGATTGAACTGCATTACCCTAACATAAGTTCCAAGGCAGGGTAAAACATTTTCAGATCGAAAGATACAATGAACCTGGACAAGATTGAAGATCTAATGGCTATGATTGATCATGGGAAATGTGATCAAGGAGATTAAGCGGTTAGAAGATTGTTTATAAATAGGAAACTGTTGATAAACAATGTATGCAGGCAAGTGTATGCACAGTTATGCTACATAGTGATTACCGAGCACAAAAGCTTGAAGACCTATTAGAATAATAGAGTATTGATGCCTAGCAAATAGACAAGATTAGTTCTATGTCTAAATTGTATTGAACAAATAGGAATTTGCTTTAGCATTTTAGATGTGAAGTTGTAGACAGATTGTATTACTGTTATTTTGTGAAAGTGACAGGAAATCTCTTAACCGAGTGGACTTAACAGTCTTATATGTAAATCCTCTAACAAGGTGAGATTCTGATTGGGTGTTTGAAATCCTTTGACAAGGTCACTTCTAACAAAGTGAAGATCCTAACATATCTGAGGGAAATCCCTTAACCGGGTCACATCTAGCAATGTGTTTGTAATCTTCAACAGGATTTGCTTTTAACCGAGCATACTCTAGAAGAGTATATTTCTTAGTGGGTCTGAAATCCCATAGTGGTTTTTCCCTATTTGGGTTTCCACATTAAATCTAGCGTTATGAGGTTTATATTGTTCATATGCTTTTGAGTTTGCATGTTTGACAGTTTTTGGTTATATGACTGATATATATGTTACCAAGGTTGAATCTGATGTTTTTATGGATGATTAAGTTTGTATGATTCACCCCCCCCCTCTCATCTTGTTGGCTATTGGATTTGTACTTATATTAAGTATCAGAACTATCAATATCCTCTAGACATTCTCTTCTAATACACTCTGAGATGATCAAACGCCACTTGCCGATACTCATCCAGTAATTTGAGCTCTTGCAATCTAGATATTCTATAGTCTTCATTAGTAACAAGACCTTGCAAACAAACTCTTAGAGATGGTATTTCCACCTCAATAGGTAATATTGCTTCGGACCCATACACCAAAGAAAAAGGTGTAGCCCCAGTAGGTGTTCTGACACTTGTTTTATAAGCTCACAAGGCAGGATTGAGCTGCAGATGCCAATCTTTTCCAGATTGATTGACCTATGTAAGATAGTCAACAGATTCTTGTTAGATGCTTTGGCTTGTCCATTACCTTGAGGGTAGTATGCAGATGACCAGTGTTGTTTTATTTTGAATTTTTCACAGAGTTCATTTAGATCTTTGTTCTTGAACTGTCCTCCATTGTCAGTTATAATGGATGAAGGTATACCATAGCTACAGATGATATAATTAAGAATAAACAGAGCTACTTATTTACTGGTTGCTTTGATGAGCAGAACCATTTCTACCCACTTAGTGAAGTACTCAATGGCAGTAATAATAAATTTGTGTTCGTTAGATGATGCAGGATATATTTGGCCAATTCGATCAAATGCCCAATGTTGAAAGGGCCAGTGTGTCACAAAGGGTATGAGAACCCTTGCTGGAGCATGGATAAGGTGCCCATGCAGTTTACACTTTTCACAAGTTTTAACAAATTTATAGATTTTTTCTCCATGTCTAGCCAGTAGTAGCCAACCCTTAGTAGTTTTCATGCTAAAGTTAGACCATTCGAATGGGATCCACAAACACCTTCATGAACCTCAGATAATGCATGCTAGGACTCCTCAGATTCTAGACATCTAAGCAAAGTATTATCTAAACCTTGCCTAAATAGGTCATTAGCAATGATGACGTACCATGATGCATTTTGGATTAGGTTCCTTTTTTCATTTCGGGAAAGATTAGCATGGACAACTTGGTCACGAAGGTAAGAATAAATGTGGCTATAACGAGATGAGTCATGTCCAATAATAGAACAGACCATTTGGGACTCGGGAGAATCATAGGCAGGATAATGTAACTCTTCCACTAGGAATTCAAAGTGAAAATTAGATTCCTGTAGCTGTGGTATAGATGTCAAAGTGGCCATTGCATCTGCTGCTCTATTTTTTGACCTGGGGATCTACTGAAATGATACGAAGGTAAAGTATTTCTTGAAATCATCCACCATTCTCTTATAAGGCATCAATTTCTCATCTCTTGTCTGATATAGATCATTGGTTTGGTTGATAATGAGTTGAGAATCTCTATAGATGTGTAATTCAACAATCTTCCACTCAATGGCCAGCTTGATCCCATTTACCAAAGCTTCATATTCTGCAATGTTGTTTGTGCAAGGGAAGAGAATCTTGTAAGCTTTTGGGATTGAATATTTTTGGGGAGTAATAAAAAGTATTTCGGCACCAGAACCATGTTGAGTGAAAGATCCATCAAAGAATATCTTCCATGATTGTTGAATAAGGTACATGATTGATTCATCCAAGAATTCTATATGTAAAGGTTGACTGTCTTCAAGTGGAGCATCAACAAGTTGGTCTACAATAACCTATCCTTTGATGGCTTTACGTTCCACATATTCAATATCAAATTACATAAGAACCATGACCCATTTGACCAGTCTTCCCGTAAGCGTTGCTTTACTGAGAAAATATTTGAGCGGATCAATATTGGCTGCCAGCTTAATAGAGTGTGCTAACATATAGTGCCTTAATATTTGTGATGCAAAGACTAATGATAAACATACTTTCTCTATTATAGTGTAGTTCATTTCATAAGACACCAATGTTCTGTTGATATAATATATATCTCTCTCTTTTTTATTTTCATCTTGTTGTGCCAAGAGTGCTCCCAGTGAAGTATCTATAGCTGATATGTATAGAATCAATGGCTTACCTTGAATCGCTGACATTAATATGGGTGGATTAGAAAGATAATCTTTGATTTATTTTAAATTTTGTTCACAATCTTTATCCCAGTTGTATTGAACTCCTTTCCTTAATACCTTTGTGAAGGGCTGAGCTTTGTCTGCTAGTTGAGATATAAAGCACCTTATTGACTAAAGACAACCCTATAAACTTCTCATTTGACTAATATTCTTGGGTAGGGGCATTTTCATTATAGCTTGGACCTTTTTAGGGTCAACCTCAATTCCTTTTTTTGAATTTATGTAACCAAGCAATTTTCCTAATGTTACTCCAAATGCACACTTTTTAGGATTTAATCGGAGCTTGAATCTTTCCATTCTATCTAGTATGAGGCCTAGTTCTTGAATATGCGTAGATCTCTTCATAGTTTTTACTAGGGTGTCATCAACATAATATTTCATGTTTTTATGCATCATATCATGGAAGATAGTGGTTACTGCTCTTTGGTAAGTTGTTCCTCCATTATTTAGCCCAAACGGCATAACATTCCAGTAGAAGGTTCCCCATGCACACGTGAAAGTTGTCTTTTCTTGATCTTCAGGTGCTATCTTGATCTGATTGTAACCAAAGAATCCATCTATTAATGAATATATCTCATATCTAGCAGTCATATCTACTATCATGTTAATGTTGGGCAATGGAAAATCATCTTTCGGACATGCTTTATTGAGATCCTTGAAGTCTATGCAAACTCTAATAGATTTGTCTACCTTTGATATTGGTTCTATGTTTGATATCCATTCTATGTAACCTATAGCTCTGATAAATCCAACTTTTAGCAATTTTTCTAGTTTAGCCTTGATGAGATCAGGATCTAGTCCTGGCATATCTAAGTATGTCCATGCAAAGTTGATCTTCTTTTCTAAAAAGAGGTTGCTGAAATCTTTCAACTCTTCTGTTGATAGTGATTGAGCTAAATGAATGATATGTGGCATTTCTTGACTCCCAATGTTCACTGGATGAGTTGGCTCGATCAATATAGAAGACCTCTCCTGGAAATGGCTTGGTAGTATATCAAGTATCTCACCTTCAGGTGCCTCAGAGAGGTTTTCACCCTTAAGTACATGCTTTATTTTTACTATTTTTTATTCTGACACCGCCACAATGTGGTTTTCACCATCAGATCTCTTATTTTTCTTTTTCTTTTTTTTATGATTGAGATACTTGATGTCTGTTTTAGTCATTTTCTCATTTTTCTCACTAGTGGGAGTTCATTGGTTCCACTACATTAAGATAGCAGGCTAGTGTGTAGTCATTGGCGAAGGTGGTTATATTCAAGGGCTGGTTATAAAGAGTACAATCAATCAGTTTAGGATGTATTAAGGATAAGGTTTGAATAGGATCAAGGGAGTTCACAGTACTATCATCATGGCTTCGGACCAACCAGTCGAGTTACAGAAGACTACCTTGCATATGTGTCTCGAGACCAAGAAGAGTTACAACATGATTATCAAAATTCATGTTAGTATTTATTGGACCTAACCCAACTGACCTACTTCTAGAGTCATCACCTACTTCAAACTAGATTACATACCATGGTGTGACAATAACAGGGTCAGGAGACAACATCTCAACATTCATGACAGAGTAGTCATAATGCATTGTTGAATAGTTGTTATTATAAATAGAGCTCCTATATGAGTTATTAGAGTCATAAGATGAAGTTTCTAACTCGTCTTCAAGTGGCTTAGAAAAAGTATATATAGTATCAATACCTACATCTTTGATGTTGCAAGTTCCTTCGTGATTTGGTTCATTGATCACTTGTATTTGACACACTTGTGGACATAACCTTGATGGTTCTGTTAATCCCTGTCGTCTATTCCATTCAGCTTCCTCTGGACTGATGACTGGTTCTATTTCTGTAGCTTCTAATTCTTCTTTTGTAGTTATGTACCTTATTTGTCCTATCTCATTAGAGGGAGAGTTATTAGGTGAAGAAATTTCTTGTGTCCTTTCTTCCTCCAGCTATTGTTCATAGTCTTCTTGTCTTTTTAGTCTCATTTCTTCTATTTCCTTTTGCATTTTTAGGCGTATCAGCTCTTGTGTGTCATCTGTGATATTACTAGATTCTTCAGGGGTTTATGTAGTAGATGTATCTGAGAGGTAGTCTGTACCCCATTCATACTCATTTGAATCAATTTCTGAATCATGTACTTGTTGCCTGCCAGTATATGTTACCGGAATATCTAGTGGTGCAAACAATTCTCTGATTTTGTATACTTCATCTCTCATATCCTCTGGGGCTTCTACTTCTTGTGTTATTATAGCTGATATAATTGGAACTTGATTACCATTTGTTTCCTCTCTCTGGGTTGGAAATTCTTTTTGTTCATCGTCGCACTCTTCCTAAGTTTGTTGAGTATTAATTTCTTGTGTTGTTAAAGGTAGTACATTTTTCTTCCACTTAAGTTGATGGTGGGATGTGTGCTTCTGATCTGATGATTTTCTTGGATCATATCCCAGTCCAGCTTTATCATTGGCAGGCTTAGTTTGTAACTGAATAGGTTCAACAATACCTTCTTGACACTTGCCTATAGGACCAGTACTTGAATATCCCATGTGTTGAAGCATCTTATAGCCTGGACCATATTGTGTCGTGGAAATCTCACAATATCGTATTTCTTTGTTTGCACTATCTTCTTTGAAAAGTGATTTGAGAACATCGTCCTCTTCTATTTCATCTACAAGAGAAGTAGAGGACTGTATAAAGAGACCATCATAAATGACTTTTGGAGTTGAATTTTGTGGCTTCATAGCCTCTGATGATTTTCCCGACTGTCTTGGTGATGGAGGAAGAGACATTAGTGAGAGCACAGGCTCTATCTTGTAGCCATGCATGCCGGTATTTGTGATTTTCAATTTCTTTTCTAAATCTTTCAGCAAAGATTCCGAACTTTCAGTTGTAGAGGTTGCTCTATTATGAGGAACAAAAGCAATAGCACTCTATGTTAATGCAATGCAGGTATATCTTGTATCGGCAGGAATACTGACTTCAACTCCATTATAAGGAAATTTCAAGCACTGATGATACATAGATGGTACTGCTTTCATTTCATGAATCCATGGCCTCCCTAGTAAGATGTTGTATGAAAGATGAAGATCAAGGACCTAAAAAATGACATCTCTTTCTACAGGTCCTACCCTGATTGGTAATAGTACCAGACCCTTAGAGGTTTTTTCTTCTTCATCATAAGCCTTGATTGTTATTTTCTTTGTTGGATCAATAACATTTTTAGAAAATCCCAGCTGTGTCAGTAGATTGTAGGTACAAATATTCAATCCAACACCTTCATCTATCAAAACACGTTTAACTCGGTGTTTATGGATCATAGATTCGATGTGTAACGGTTGGTTATGCTGGTTAGTCAATGAATTATCATCTTCTTCAGAGAAAGTGAGATAATGAGTTGAAGTCATGTGACCACCATAGATTGAAACTGATCCACGTCTAAATCCTTAGGGACACTAGTGGTGAGAAAAGCCTTGTCCAGAATCTCTCTATGAGCAGAAGAGACTTAAGCAGTTCCAAATAGAGATTTGAGCATTGGTTCTTTTCAATTGTTCGACAATACTATAACTAGGAGAAGATGATAAAGCCAGTTGTTTTGATTTGGCCGTAATTGTGTCTGTTTGTCTATTTGGTAGATTTGATGTTGTTTGATCAGAAGTTGAGGAAGTAGCTCCTTGGAGAGTAACCTTCTTTTGAGCATGAGTCATAGCATTAGTAGTTTGTTCTTTATTTTGTTAATCTTGGATTATGATCACATTGCAATATTCAGGTTGGGAAGATTCAATCATGTTGATCACGTTATCATTGTTAGTGTAGATATAATTGGCTCTAGCTCCTCTCTTGACTTTTGAGGAATCTCCTTGTTACTAAGTCAGTAAGGGATCTTTAAAGGCCTTATGATTAGCATTAGTCGCATGATTTCCAACAATGATCTTGTCAACATCAATGAGATCTTGGATTTCATGTCGGAGTTTCATGCAGTTGTTTATGTTATGTCCCTTGTTCCGATGCTAGTCACGGTATTCGTTTTCTATCCACCATTTGGGTTTAATTTCTGGGTCATATGGTCTAGAATTGTCTGGCAATGTTATCAGATTATTTGCCAATAAATTTTTAAAAGTTAGTTCATATGAGTCATCTAGAGGAGTAAAATCACTCTTAGGTTTTGAAAGCCAAGGCTTTTCTTTAAACCATTCTCTTACTTTCTTTGGAGGATTTTCTACTACAGTTTCAGCTGCCTTGAGTGCTTGCGTGCCACTAGCCAAGTTAAATATTATGGATTTTGTTTTTTCTTTAATAGTATCTACCACTTTATCATTAACAATGTTTTTGTTGTTATCTTTGCCATATTTCCAGTATTTTCTCTTTTCTTTAGAACTAGAACCTTGCGATGTTTCTTTCCCATCTCCCTTTTTTATAAGCACATATTCCATTCTGAGGGGATTATCTACCATTTTGTTGAATGAAGGATGTACTTGCATCTAGACACTATATTTTAATTCAGGGGTTAAGTTGTTGAAAAAGATATCCATCTTCTCAAGATCTGGAATAGTCTGTGAATATCTAGAGAACATCTTTCTCCATCGTTGGAGAAAAGTGAGAAAGGGTTCTCCTATCTTTTGTTTGGTATTGCAAAGCTCTATCATACTGACTAGGTGATGAATGTTATAGGAGTATTGTTGTAGGAATAGTTGGATTAATTCTTCAAAAGTTTTTATTTCCATAGGTAAACTTGAGAACCATTCCATAGCTTGCCCCCCTAAACTTCTCAGGAAAAGGCGCATGAGATATGTTTGGTCATGCATGAACTCCATACATAAAGCATAAAATTCGCTGATATGATCTTGAGGGTCTGTATTCCCATCATATTTGTCAAAATTAGGCATTTCTACTTTTGAGGGAAATGGAGGCATGTAAAGGTTTTTGTCAAATGGGAATGGGCATGTTGTGTCCAGAGAATATTGTTTTGGTGATTTATCTTTGTTTTGAAGTTCTGTGACCTCAGTTCATAACGCTTGCATTTGTTTGTTTAGCATTCCCAATGGTGTCTCTTCTTGTTTAGTGACTACCGCCTCCACATTATAACCAATAGGAAGTTTGGCACCTTGCTTTGCTAATTCTAGGAAATAGTCTTCTTTTTCTTTAGCCATGATGACCTTCATCATTTTTTGAAACTCTTTATCATTTTGACATCAATGTATTTCGACCTTGGGAGGTTCAGGGATTTCAGATTTAGTTGATGAGGACTCATTATCAATGGAATGATTGTTGAAGTTGTCAGAAGTGTCTCGTTTACTAGCTTATCTTTCTTGCCTTTCTCCAGACATGGTGGGAGATAGGGGTTGACCAAAGATTGGTAGATCGTAAACTGGTATTTGTGACGAGGTTTTCTACAAAGAATGGATTTTCATTTGATGAAAAGCGTGTTTCTTTTTCTTTGTCTGTTTTGCAGTGAGAACTTCTGGTTTGAACAGGCATTTGCAACCAATGGGACCAAGAGCTAGATGTGTTGCAGAAGTCAAGATCAAATTATAGCTAGTTATTCGTTTAACGTAGTGATTGAGAGAAGTTACTAAGATCTGGTCTGGTTTTAGGAATGATCACTAGTACATTCGGAGTTGATTTCCGGTGGCTGTTTGTCAGATTTTTGATGAATTTTCGTCAGAGTGTTGACAAAATCCACCGTCAAAAACTCAGCGTCAGATTGGTCGATGATGCCATGCCCATCGGAAATTCGACAATCCAATGGACTCTGCCGACGGTCAAAGAAGTCGTCGGTCGAAAGCTTGGTATTCGTCGTAATTTCGACGATGACCATTTTTATAAAAAAAAGTAATAATTATCATCGATATAAAAAAAATAATACCTAAGAAAAGCCCTTTTGGTTTCTATTTGGCATTACTGTACTATTCACTTAAGCGATGGGTCCATTTATCATAAAAGTGTTCTCCCCTTGTCATTTACCTAGGCGGTCCCTTTAAATATTTTATTCTTGTTCGCTTTTAATCTACCTTTTCTAATGTCCATCGGGCCTTATAAGTATCATGCAATTTTTTGTTGATCTGACGGCCCGCATTGATTCACGATCAAAAAGTGCTCAAAACTTAGTTTTCGTGAAGTAGCGAAAGGCGAAGGTGGACCTGGCATATAGGTTTGGACCAAAGATAAACACCGATCAAGTTTCATCTGATCGGACGGATAGCGTGGTTTTGTTAGATCAAGCTGAACGTGTTTTAACCTTTGCAAAGTGGCGAAAGGGTTTGGTAGGTCCCAGAGATAAGCGATCTTCTTTGCTTAAAGAATGATCAGGTTGGAAAAAGATCAATGGCTTCTCATTGTTTCGTGGCTGGGAGATGCATGAGCTATACCCTTAGTGAAATAGCGAAAAGGTGGAGGGTCCCGCTAAGAGTGGTAGTAAATGTGGTAACCCCAGTTGGCAATGACATGGCGGTGACAAGGCACTGAGTTGGCGATATGCAGTGGGTCTAGGCAAGGTTGTCATAAAAAGAGTAAACAATGAGCAAGTTCTTGAGATCTAACTGCTCGCGTGAATTCGCGAAGATAAGATGCTACAAGTTAGTCATTGCGAAGTAGCGAAAAGGCCGATGGGCCCAAGGGATAGGCATGGCATGAAGTTAAAAGCAGATCAGGTCTGTTTTGATCTAATGGTTCTCGTGGTTTCATGGTTGCAAGCCAAATGAAGAATAGTGTTTGCAAAGTTGCGAAAGACAAGTGGAAATCACACGGAGGAGTGACGTGGCATAACAACTGCCACTTTTTGTAGAGCTTGGAAAAAGATCACTGGCTTCTCATTGTTTCATGGCCAAGAGATGCATGAGCTATACCTTCAATGAAATAATGAAAAGGTGGAGGGTCCCGCTAAGAGTGGTAGTAAATGTGGTAATCCCAGTTGGCAATGACATGGCGGTGACAAGGCATTGAGTTGGCGGTATGCAGTGGGTCCGGGAAAGGTTGTTATAAAAAGAGTAAACAACGAGCAAGTTCTTGAGATCTAACAGCTCACGTGAATTTGCGAAGATAAGATGCTAGCAAGTTAGTCATTGCGAAGTAGTGAAAAGGCCGATGGGCCCAAGGGATAGGCATGGTATGAAGTTAAAAGCAGATCAGGTCTGTTTTGATCTAACGATTCTCGTGGTTTCGTGGCTGCAAGCCAAACGAAGAATAATGTTCACAAAGTCACGAAAGACAGGTGGAAATCACACAGAGGAGTGACGTGACACGTGGTTTAAAAAAGTGATTGAGGGCCCGCCTAGGTGTAACTGGTAGTTATGTGAGAATAGTAAAAGGGAACACATGGCAGATTAAGGGTGGAACCAAAAGGAGTTTCCACAGCTAATGGCCGACTGCCATGTGGCATTTATTAACTGGATAACAAGTGGGGTAAGTAGTTCCCGGATAAAGGGTCCACTTAAAAGGCATTCATCTCAAGATTGATCCAATGCTTCTCATTGTTTTGTGACTTGAAGATGCCTGTAGCTTAACCTCAGTGAAATGGCAAAAACCGTTAGCTATCAAGATGAGGCGCAGTTAGTTAAAAGGATTGATGATCCCGGTTGGAGTTAAAGGTTGGGTGATTTGAGTTTGATCTAATGCTTGGTGCAGCCTCATGAAGGAAAAGTGTACGACTGTTAAACTCTATGAAGTGGCAAAAAGGAGGTAGAGACCGGCACTTAAGCAAAGAGATTAAAAGGAGATAAAGGCGATGTAAGTTCTCGAGATCCAATGGCCAGTGTTGTTTTGCAAAAGAAAAGAGCATGGGTTTTATGTTCTGTGAAGTAGCGAAAGAGTGAAATAGAGGAAAGACTTAGAGAAATATTGACACGTTGGAGCCAGTTTTGAATTTGATTTGGTGAATTTAATTCTAAAAGGAAAGCCGAAGCATGTGGAGTTAATTTCTAAAAACTTAAATGCCAACTTGCTCTTTTCAGTTTGCATCAACTTGATTGCTAAGTATTGTTTCATCGAAGTTTGTTGCAGAGCGATTTTCTTCAGGTGAATAATCAGGTTTCTTGTGATTTTCTTGATAACTCTTGGTTTGTTCTCAAATACTGCTATGTGAATTACTTCATTAGAGGTTTGTGCTAGCTTCTAGTGGTATAATTGTTTGACCAGAATGGCACTTAGAAAAGAATTTATAAGGAAAGTGAATTACCAGGACCAAAATATCTGTGATGATTTTTTAGAGCAATTAACCATATCCACCAATGTTGGGGCTAAGGCCAAAGAGCTAGTACCTAAGAACCCTCATCTAAAAATTGGAGATGGCCTTTATGATAAGAGTATTGGTTGAGGGACCCTGAAATAGGATTGTTAGGCTTAGGACTCTTCAAAGTCAGTTTTGGGTAGAGGAATTCCCCAGCTCCTTTGAATGGCATATGGGAGTAGGATGTAGGAAAGCTTGTGGTCCCAGGTGTTTTTATGGATGTAGATTTGTTAGCCTTGATTGCACAAAATTATGACTTTATGGCAAGATGCATCAGGAACATAAAGGGATCAGTCTTGATTGAGATAAATGAAGATGAATTCAGGAAAGTGTTTAAACTCAGTGAGTCCTCCAATTTGTTAGAACCTATTGACTTTGAGTCGTTAGCCCAGGTTTACAACACACAAAGGGATCATCTTAGAAGTAGCCCATTGAAATAATTCTTTGTAAAGATAGGGGGGTTAACAGTTGTAGGCCCCAGCATAATGGAACCATTCTCTCTCAACCTATTCACTCTAAGAGCTAAGGGTATGTATTAGGCATTATGCTAGATTTTTGGAGAGGATGCTGAAAAGAATATGCCAACCCATTATATGTTAATGATTGCACAAATTCTAAACCCCTCCCTAGCAATAAAATTTGATTATGCCTCATACCTTGATGATGCAATTCATAAAGGGCTAGTAGGAATCAAAAATGGTAAGGTGGATAGGCCATTTGGATGGTACTACATGTTAATGTATATGTTTCTGTTCAAAGGGGCTGATTATTTTGGAAAGGAGATGGGCCTGACTAAGGTCAAGGATAAAGAGGAGATGCCAGTGCAATTGTGGAGTACTATTCTATCTTGGGATAGAAAAGATGCAAGTTATTTAAAGTTTTATAGATGCTTTGCATCTAAAATTAGGATTTTTCTATGCAGAGAAAACCCTAGAATTTCTAAGGCTCTTTTGGAGTTTCTCAGACCAAAGGAGTTTGCAGAGGATATCAAGATTGTTCACAACTGGGGAGACATATATTTGTAGCCTATGTCTACTATTTTTAGAGTGTTTGGATTTAGAGGCACCCCCTTTTTACTACCCTATCAGGTCCCATTGAAGATAGGGATTACAGAAGTCCTGAGACAAATTGGGGGAGTACAAGAAGCAGAGCTAACCAATAGAGGTAAAGGGACTATTTTCTCAACTATTACCATGGCTCACCATTTTGTGATCACTAAGGGTGGATGGAGATTTTTTGAAGAATTCTTTAAGCCATATAGGCTGTCTACTATAGTGTCAAGATGTGTAGACCCCGAGGATTTTTTCAATGGCATCTTCAGAAAAAGAGCAGTGTGCAGAGGTAGGCCACATCAATTTCAATTCCCAGAAGATTTGATTAGAAATGAATTCAGCTTAGATGAGCAAGAACTAAGGAAGGAGAAGTGGGTGGCATATAAGAAAGCCCTTAATTTTATCCATCAATTTGACACTGGCTATGACCCCCTTTCTAGCTTCAATCCATTTGAGGAGAAAATAAAATTCCTGATTCTTTATTTTGAAGATCTCATGCAGACCTTAAAAGAAAAGAGGGAGGCCATAATACAAAATGAGCCCAATAAGGCTAAGATGGTATTGGCTAAGCCTTCCTTTGCTAGAGATATCCCACGTGGTGACTATGTAATGCACAAAAGGTCAAAGTACACTGTGATAATGCCAGTGATAGGTGAGCCTTCCACTTCAAAAGGGAAGAGGAAAATTGAAGATGTCATTGACATCCATGATTCCCCTAAGAAGCAGAGAGTGGGAATGGAAATTGAAACTGATGAGCCTCAATATTCTCCATCTCAGTCTCCTATCCACATTGGAGATGAACAAGTTGTGGATGAATAATTATTGTAGTTAGGGAGTCTCGATGAGATTGCCTATACCTATGAGGAGACCCAAGAGGGGATGCCCGAAGAGCCACCTAATGCTGAAATGGATTTGACTGATGGTGAGTTAAAGGGCCAAGAAATGTACCTTACTGTTAAGCAAGCTAGTGAAGAATTCCTAGCTGATAGTAATTTTGTCACATCAGGAGCTTTTCTACAGTTTCTATGGAAGAAAAATATTGATCAATGCAAGACTAGATGTGAACAAAGGAAAAGTGAACAGCCTCTTAAAATTACAACTCAGGTAGAAGAAGAGGTTAAGCAAGAAATGATGGAGGAGTTCAAAGCAATCACCCCTAAGAAAGGAAGAGAAATGGTAGCAAAGGCTAGTGTGTTGATTCTCCCTGAATGGGATATAGTTGATGCCTTAGTGCTTGATGCAATGAGGAAAGAAACAAAGCCTATGGAAGGAGTGACATTCAGCAAAGATAATGCTGCTCTTGTCATGTGGTCTTTAAAGAAGGATGAAAACAAAAGAAGGAAGGATGCATCAGATTCTAGCCTCTTAGGAGGCATGATAGTTAAAAGAGTCCAAGACATAGGGGTAGTGGAAGCTACAAGAACAGTCCTAGAGACTGCAAAATTCAGTGTTGCGGTGGTAGAGAAAGAGGCACAAGAAAAGGCTAATCTCCAATTGAAGTTGGAGACTATTTTAAAAGCTTACAATGATGCTAAAGAAGGAATAGACAAAAGAGACAGCATAATTGCTAGACTCCAAAGTCAACTGGCAAGTCAATATCATCCCGGTGAATCTTCTACACTCATGATAGCCTCCTCTCTAGAAAGACCCCCTCCTACTAGTCCCATCATTGAATATCCCCCTTCTCCTATGCCTTCTAGTTCCCAGTTACCTGAAAATGTCCAACATGAGTTGGAAAAATTGAAACAAGCTCAGACATTGTATGCAAACAAATATGAGGAGAAGGTGAAAGCCACCATCTTGAAGTTTGTTGACTCGGTCAAAACCTCCAATGTATACATAAATATGAAGAGGATTCTTGAGATTTTGAACAAATTGAGAGAAGAAGAAGCCACTTTGGAACCAGTCCTAAATAAGTGGGTGCCTAGAGGTAAAGAGTTAGAGCTCATGTGTTCTTCCCATGCAGATGCAGAAGAGAATGACAATCTAAGGTCCACATTTGAGTTTATAAAAGAGATGAATATTCTTTCAGTGGAAGGAGTGGGTATAAAAAGAAAAGCCCAACTTTATAGGAAAGAATATGCAAATCATAAATTTGAAATATTTCCAGGAGGCTTCATTGGTCCTGTCCAGCTAAAGGAAGAGAAGACTTGGTTAAAGGAGGTGGACCACAATTTGTCCCTAAGGATCAATCAGATTATTAGTACTGATGACACATCCTTATTTGTACAAACAATTAAGGAAATTGAAAAAGTGAAATCTCATTATGGTTTCATAGAAACAGAGATTGGGCATGTACGAGTCACTTGGAAGCGGCTAGAAGATATGAAACAAAAGATTGCTAGTTTTACTTGGCCTAGTGATGATGTGTATCAGGAGTGGAAAGATAAGTATATGGGACAGAAAGAAGATGCTCAGGAACAGTTACAGGAGGTTGCAACAGAACAACAAGTAGAGGAAGCCACAGATGTTGAAAAGGACTTATAACCGCTTCTTGAAAATGACCAGTTGTTTGTAACAAACTTTCTTTTGAAGGGTCCAAAGCTTGTATGC
The DNA here is from genome assembly GCF_030272615.1 of Cryptomeria japonica. Classification (NCBI taxonomy): domain Eukaryota; kingdom Viridiplantae; phylum Streptophyta; class Pinopsida; order Cupressales; family Cupressaceae; genus Cryptomeria; species Cryptomeria japonica. The sequence goes on from NC_081413.1 coordinate 307,844,101, forward strand.
ATCCATACTATTATAAATGGATACCAGGACTCCTAAAAAAATGATCGCAAGTAATTGTAAGAAAATGTTGCAGAAATTTATTTGAGCTTTTTTCTAGTCTTATGGAGAATACTCTGAGTTTTGTAATATTTTCTCCAAATTAATATCAATATATAGACTAGAAATAGTGTATATACATAAATGTGCATAGAAGTCATAGGGAAACTCATGTCAAATGTGCAATTCAATACAATAAATAATCTTAGTTTGTAGCCCTATAACATCATAATGCAGTCCTTGACCAAGTATGCATACAAGAAACATCTAGTTCTATTAAGGCACAAGCATCAAAGTCAGAGGTTATGACAACTAGTGAAAAACATCAAGAACAAAAAGTTTAGTCTCAAGAATTAGGAGTTGTAATAAAAAAACTTACAAGGATGAGGCATATTCATAACTTTTGCAGTCCCACCTTGGATATCAACACTAGAAGCAACTCATATTATTCGTGTAAAGACAAGACAATCTAGGAGTTCATTATACCCAGCAACTCGTGGTGTTGTTGTTCATGTTGGCTCTATTGGACCCTGCAATTAAGATTCAATATACATTATTCAATAAGATTAATTGTGCAACATAATGAAATATTGAAAAGTGTGTTACCTTGTTGAGCTTTGCTTGGTTTTGAGAATAGTTTAATATTCTCTACTTAACAGGGCCAACCACGTGAAGGTGGAAGCTCATTTGGCCCCTCCCCCCCCCCCCCCCAACATCACTCTAAATTCCCCATTAACATCTTATAACATTCATTCATTAATTCTTTCTACCATTAATAGAATATAGCATTCATTCATTAATATCACATAACGTTCATTAACACATAACATTGATTAACATTAATTAACACGCAACATTCATCAATATTAATTAACACATATCATCCATAACCATTAATTAGCACATAATTACATTCACTAACACATAAAAATCAGTCATTATCAAATAAGTTAGATTACAATCATTTCTTTCTTTGTTTTTTCTTTGAAGCTATGAAAAGACTAAGTGGAACATCGGTGTCTTCATCATTTCCCCCCTCTGTAGATGTTCCGCCAATTGCTCATGATCTCAATGTATGCCTAGTCCTATACTGAGGATGAGGACACTGTAGCGAAGGGGGTTCCTCTGCAATAACAAAGAAATGGGTTAAATTCAAAAAAAAAATATTATTGTTACAAATATTTCATTAATTTAGAGAACATAATTGTTGTGCTCTTTACTTGATGGGGCCACATCATTTTGTGTAGCCTCAACCTCAACATGCTGGACACCACAATCCTCTTCACCTGAGTGGGGAACATCACGTTCTTGAGGTTGTGTACCCAGAGCATGCTCCACTTTCTCACCACCAACTACATGCTCTAAAATATTAACAAGAAAGGTTACATTAATTACTACTCTAATTACAAATTAAGATGTTTAATTGTATTAATAGCTAAATAAATAAATTTGAATATCAAATGAATACCTCCACTACTGGGATGCACATCCGGACGTTCATGTGTAGGTGGTGTTTCACAATTAGCAGGCTGCATTCCAATGACATGCACATTGTTATCATTGCTTGCTTATTTAAAACAAATATAGTCACTTTATGTTGGAACTCAACATCAATTAGATTATTGGTAAAGTATTCAATTTGAAACAACTTCCTTTTACCATATTTACCTGTGTGACAGATGCACTCGAATGTTGTGCATGCCCACTCAATTCTCGTAGCCGATCAGCCATGGCTGAATAGCCTTGCTGGTAGGCAATTCTCTTGTCATCTTCTGTGGGTGCTCTATTGAATTCAGAGCCTTGCATTTTTGCTTGGTACTGTGAATTTTGCTTGCATTGTTTGATAAAAAAAAACATTTGCAATTTATTAATAGTTTGAGACAATATGGGAGTTTACATGAGATACTTACAATTTATGCAGCAAGTTTCATGTAACCACTAGAGCTGAGTTTGTGTTGCCTGTGCTTTTCTTGCCTTGCCTTGGTTGCCTTTGACATGTCACTCAGTCTATAAAAAGTTTGAAATATGTTAGATTATATAAATATAAAGAGTAATTAATTAGTACATAATTACATTCTTAATAGTATCATGTACCTTCTTCTGGCATCTACTAGTGTATTTCCTTTTTTCCTTCAATTCTCTCCTTGGCATCCAAAATCAAGTCCTTCCACTCTCTCTCTAGAATCATGGGGGGATGCTCGTACTTTAGGTTCCTCTTTAAATGGGTCCTCTATTGGTCCCTCACATACTTTATATATGTGCCAGCTTTTTCAAGGAGCTTGGTTTTGTCAAAGGTGTCATTTCCAAACCACTCAACCATTTGGTTTGTCAATTCATCTTTTAACCTTTTTTCTTGGTCATTCCACCTTTTAAAGCAAAAACAAACCTATTAGATTCAGAAATCAATTGAAGCTACATTTATTACACTTCAAGAAATGGATCAAAGGAAAATTATTCTAGCAATGATATGAAATCAAAAGTGGATAAGGGTTAGTTCACATATGATGTACCACCTTTTACGTATGGTGGGCCCAAATATCTACAATGCAATGTCACTAAGATGTTTATAGAAAATATCATTGCCTGTAAAAAATTCATGGGATCAATATTAGTCCAAAACAAGTGATCATAAAGTAAATTACAATTAGAGTATATATAAGAATAATTTTAAAGTACCTGGAACCTTTTGTATCTTTAAGGGAAGCATTTCTTCATCGCTCACCACCAATGTGGCCTGCAATGTTCCCATACTAGCAATATGAGAAGATCAAAGAAACAATGCTATGTTATTAGCAGTAGTCTCCTATAGCACATCATCATGTGCATCTCCTCCTGCAAAAAATGAATCCACTATGAAATGGCATTAGAATTCAAGAAAGAATGCTTGAAGGGAAATAAACACATGACAAAAGATAGAGAAAAAGAGGGATCTACCAACAGTGGGTGGGCCAATATGATGTGCACTAGAGGATGTTTGCATGCTATGCGTTGCCGACATTGCAATTGGCAATACAGGTGAGGGTGACCTCTGATGAGGCGGCGTCAGCATTTGCACAATAACATTGACAACACCTAAAGAATAATACATTAAATATATGAAAAGTGCAAGAATTGTAAACAAGGATGAACCTTTATTTTGAAAATTGACAGTATCAAGTATGATGTGTTTTGGGTACTCAAAGTGATAAGCCAAGTAAGTGATAATACAAGAAAATCATCATCACCCGATCCTGCAACACCCTGATCATAGGAACGACTTTCATGAGGGCCGATAAATTGCTGTAAAAACAATACATACATATTTTAGTTAATGACATAAAAAGAGAATAAAATATAAACTATTATTGAACTTTTGTTATAATTAAAGCTTTCATTACTTCTTACTTGCAAGTTTTCTGTTGTCTTATACAATAATTCCACCCTCTGTCATATCTCATCAATGGTAGGATGCACGACTACCAAAGCAACAATCTCTTTTCTAATTTTTATAAGAGACATTTTAAAGAATTTCACAAGGTCTGTGGGATCTTCAGGGACATCATTGCTTAACCCTAATGATTCCACATCCATAGAAAGGTTCTCAGGTACTGCAACTCCCTTTCCCTTTCCCTGAACATCCATTTGTGTCAAGAATATCATTAACAATTACAAAATTAGTATAAATCACTAAAAAAAAGAACATAAAAATGTAACAGTTTGCTTCTACCTAATTTGTACAATTACAATGAGGTTTACCTGCTCGGTAGAAGTGTCACAAGGTACATCTCTGTCTGCAATATGTGATGGAACCATATCGGTCTGTGACAAAGAGAAAATATAAAAAATGTTAGTGAAATTACATCATACACAACATGAACAACATGAACTTTGTAGACAAAAAGAGTATTAAATAATAAAAAGATGTTGTCATGAAAATCATTGTAAATTTTGTAATTCATTACCTTTACTTTATGTAGACTATGCAAGATCCTCAACTAAATGGTCACATAAATAGTCACATAGCTAATAAACAATCTAATTTCCATAAATAAACACAGTTTTAAAATTGTCACATAAATAGTCACACCCCCTATCTCCATCTCCATATTAAAAGGTGCATCATGAATTAATTATGTAATGGCATTAGAATTCAAAACAGAATGAATTAATTATGTAAAAAAAAATCTATCAAGAAGTCAATATTCAATAGATAATATACTAATCGCATTCCTCATCAACATGAACATCAAGGTCATCATCAACGTCATCATCATCATCATCATCATCATCATCATCATCATCATCATCATCATCATCATCATCATCATCATCATCATCGTCATCGTCATCATCATCATCATCATCAATGTCTTTGCCATCATCATCACCATCACCGTCATCATCATCAGCATCATCATCATCATCATCTTCTTCTTCTTCTTCTTCTTCTTCTTCTTCATCATCATCATTGTGAAACTATCGATCATGATCATCATCCACTTCATCTTCTACTTCTTCGATATCTTCTTCTTTGGTATCTTCTTCTTCCATCACATTATACTTTATTGGCCTTCCTCTTGGATCATGTCTAACAACAAATGACCAACCCGGTTTATGTGGAACCTCAGAGTAAAATACTTGCTCACATTGGCTTGGAAGAACATAGGGCTCATCCCCAACTGGTTCAAATGACCTTGTATTTAGCATTATAAAACCATTATGATGTTCAATAACAGTTCTATCAGGATCATTTTTATTCAATCGTAGCCTGTACCATTTGACAACGAACAAAACTAATTTGAAGGAATTAAAGTCACACTCAAGTATATCATCCAAAATGCCATAGTATCAATTTTGAGACTATTGAGGATGAATGTCATTTCTCGATGAAATATTTGTCACCTCAAAGACTGCAGTGATGCCAGAATCACAAGTTTTCTTCGTGTTATCCAGCTTTTTTATGCAAAATTTATGACCATTGTAGCACATAGCATTGTGGTGTTTGACCTATGATATGTCAAACATGTAAAATTTATTGCATTGTGAGTTGATAAACATATGGGTGATTAATAAATTTATACGTACCTGTTTATCTCTTAAACCATATGCTAAATCAATTTCCCTTTGCGTAACATTGGAATCTCCATTACGATGTGCTTCTTTAACCAATGAAGCCACACCTTCCCATGTTAACGTGCATCCAAAATGTTGACAACATTCAATCCATACCGTCATCCAATCAAGATTGTTTGCAATATACAAATGTAGTGCATCCCACTCTCGACCAACTATACAAAAAATAAATAGACATCTTACAATCGATTTATTTTGAAGATTAAGAATTAATTAACTACAATAACATCTTATAATTACCTCTCACTTTCCTCAATCTACCTTTCCCTGTCAAGTACTCCCCTTCAAATTTGTTAATGGTGTTGGGATCCCAAATGCGATCCATGTCAATCTTTACTCCAAACTTAGGAAGATATTCAAAAATGTACACCATAGTCTGGTATACCATATATCCCTCCACCATAGAACCCTCAGGATGTGCTCTTTGTCGAACCAAAGCCTTCAAAAATTTCAAGTGCCTCTCAACCATCCACATTGACCTAGTGTGTACAGGTCCACACAATTAAATCTCCTCAACTTGGTGTATGAGGTAGTGTTCTTGTGCATTGAAAAAAGCTGGAGGTAGACACTTTTGCATTTCACACATTAAATGAGGAATTTTTCTCTTCCAATATTTTATATCATCTTTATGGATTTCTTTACATGACACCACCTACAAGGTATTCAAGACACAAAAAAATATATTACATAAGAAGTAAAACAAATCGCAAATATAATATCTATACAATGAACTAAACAAATATCACTACTTACCTTATGTATTTTCCAAGATCATATATGACTTGCTTGACATTGTTGTCGAAGTCGTCTGGGAGAGATAAAGGTAGAACGTACTACAACAATTATAAAATTATCTTTTCATTTTTTTGTAACATAATGAAAAGTACACGTATGCTCAGTACTTAAATACATGCTAAAAACACAAGAACATGAATTACCTTAATGAAGGTATGCCAATCATGCGTTTTCATCCCTGGCCCAAATTCACTTTTCTTTGATATGGGATTGTTTATGTTCGCAGCAAATCCTGTGGGAAATCAAATTTTTCGTATGACTTCTTTTATAGCATTGCTTTGCTGGTCCGTTAATAACCAAGGAAGCTCACTTATATTAATTTGGTCTCCATGGCTATTTGATTGAATGACATTTATCATTGCATGATTGGAATCCTAAATGTCAATACATATTTTGACAATTTTTTCTTTGTCACGCCTTCCATCCAATATTTTCCATAATGTCTTTGTTATATTCTTTCCAATATGCATACTATCAAACAAATGAACAATTTTTAACTGCTCGTAGTAGGGAAACCTACTAAATTGTTGGGGATAACTTTTTATTCCCTTAGGAAGGTGGTCATTTATGCCTTCACGACCATCATGATCATCAATCACATCATCAGTAAACAAAACAAAATAGAAAAGATGTTTTATGACAAAACAATAGATGGAATGAGATTACCTTGATGATTAATTCTATTATATTCCAACTTCCACAGGTGAGGTGTCATTCTTCGTGGCTTTGATGTATTCTCTTCTTTCCCATTGAAAAGATGTTTTTCAGTATTTCGATACTTATGATTTTTGTGGAGAAAGTGCCTATACTCATCAAACACTTGCTTTCCTAAACTTTTTGAATGACGAGATTTCATCTTTGGACCACAAACAAGACATGCAAATTTTCCCTTTGTTTGAAGACCTACAAGACAATGTATAATTGGATTAAATATGATAATTTTTGGAATTATAATGTTCATGCATAACTTAAACACTATAACATACCACAAAAATGTGTTAGCCCCGGGGCATCGTGTATTGTCCATAGAAGCATCGCATGGAATTGAAATTGTCTTTGTCCTATTGGTCTAGAGATGTCATACATAGTGACACCATTCCATAACTCCAGCAACTCATCGATAAGAGGCTCAATATATACATTCATATCTTTAACTTGGTACTTACCTAATCGAATGAACAAAAACATTACATAATTATTATGACCATTTTACTGCAATATTTATAATTAAATTTAGATGACTATATTTAAATGATAAAATACCTGGAACAATCATTGCCAACATTATGTGCTCCCTCTTTATTGACATCCATGGAGGAATGTTATTGTTGATAACAAAAATAGGCCACACTGAGTAAATGGATCTCATCTCTCCAAATGGATTGACATCGTCCGCTGCCAATGAAAGCCTGAGATTACGAGGTTCTTCTTTAAAGTGTGGCCACTTTTCCTTTATGTCCATAAATTCTGAACCATCCACAAGCATTCGAATAATGTCATCTCGACTTCTATTGCATGCATGGTAATCCATAAACTGTGCCAAGGTAGTGCACTTGAATAATCATTGCATACGTGGAATAATGGGAATATAGCGAAGAACCTTGCGAGGAACCCTTTTTGTTATTTGATCTGGTCGATATCTACTGATATGACATTCAAGGCATTCACTTCAAAATTCATGTTGTTTGTGATATATAATATGATCATTGGGACAAGCATCTATTGCTTGATACTCCATTCCAATATCTTTCATAACGGCAGATAATTCTCGGTATGAGAGAGGTAGAATATTTGATGGTGGTAACAAAAACTCACCTATCAATCTACAGCAACAAAATATAATTTGTTATAATAAAGAATATTAATGGTACAACATGATTCATAGTTTATTATGACATATATGACATGCCTTAACATATGTGACATTGTTATGTTGGATAAACCATTCATAACCTTCAAGTTCACCAACAACAATACAGTAGAGAGAAGAGTTGCCCGTGAGCCTTCATAAAGGGCCTCAGATGCCTTCTCAAGTAGAGGGACATCATGAGAAACATCAAGGGCATCTTCATAATCATGATCAGTTGTGCGAGTACTAAATGAGTCATGGATCAATGTATTTGTACCATCATCTTCAGTTGTGTTTTCTGGCTCATGATCGTCATCTTCCATGGGATCATTATCTTCAGCTTCGATATTCACACCTCCATGTTCATCCACTTCGAAAATCATATTCTCAGGGTTGTGTTGATCCACACCATGGCTTTATGACTGTATGTCAACTTTATACTCAATCCAAGAAGAGCTATAACTAATATGCGATATCTAGATTTATGATCTCTATAATATAACAATCCAATAATTATGTTTCCATGAATCTATACCACAACACAAACATCATGCTAGTGTTTAGCCATAGCAATTGATATCCTAATTATACAATGTGAAATATGCACATAACTATGAATAAAGATTAAGAAAAACAAAGAAAGATGCTTATTACAAACATAAATGACTAATGGACAAGAATTGAATTCATTGTAGATAGTTTTGAATATCAAATTCACTTATTTGTGTGCATTTAGTAACTCCTGTACTTGTGGCCAACCATTTATCTCTTTCATAAATTAAACACTTATTAATAACATTAAATGGTTGAGTAATTATGTTTTAGTAGAAATTGAAAATAAAATATTTTATTTTAGGACATCTCACACTATTCCCTATCATATTTTAGACTCTCAGTTTTGTTAGTAGTGGTTTGATGTCTTTGGAGCTGATCATTGCATTTCTTTAGTTATGTTTGCTAGCCTACTCCTAGCCTGTTCCAAAATGGGAGCTTTGGAACAGGGTATGGACATCCATCAAAGCATAAAAGATAGAGGAATTTTGTCAAATGTGGTTGCAATTGCACAAAATGGATTTGTTGAGAAGGCTTTAGAAACTTTCAAGCAAATGCTATCAGCAGGTGTAAAGCCAAATTCCATGACCAATGCTACTATCCTCCCTGCCTATGCCAAAATGGGAGATTTGGAATAGGGTATGGACATTCATCGAAGCATAAAGGATAGAGAAATTTTGTCAGATGTTGTAGTTGTAACTGCCTTGGTAGACATGTATGCAAAATGTGGAAGCATAGACAAGGCACGTGAACTATTTGATAGAATGCCTGAAAGAAATGTTGTCTCGTGGACTACAACAATTGCTGGATATGCACAAAATGGATTTGTCAAAAAGGCTTTAGACACTTTCAAGCAAATGAAATTGGAAGGCATAAAGCCAAATTCCACAACCTTTTCCAGCATCCTCCCTGCCTGCGCAAAAATGGGAGCTTTGGAACAGGGTATGGACATCCATCAAAGCATAACGGATAGAAGAATTTTGTTAGGTGTTGTACTTGCAAATGCCCTGCTTGACATGAATGCAAAATGTTGAAACATGAACAAGGCTCGTGAATTGTTTGATATGATGCGGCAAAGAGATGTGATCTCATGTGAATAATCAACATGCACATATACGTGAGGAAGGGATTGCTGATACAAAATTGAACACTCACTCCTCAATCACAGTTCTATGGTTTTACGAGATTAAACTAGGACAATTAACCACCACATGCATATTTTTTGCAGCATGAAATTGAAAACTAGGGCAATTTGAATCTACCTCCTGCATGGGATTGCATTCGACACAGGTTTGATGTTCTTGGGGGTTGAAGTCACCACGGACGCCTACGCAGGATTACAATTCACAAATGAATTCCCTGCCTCTTTTTTTATTTTTGTAATGGCCATTGTCGTTGGAATTACGATGAAATCGAGCACTTTTTTGAAAAAAAGAAAATTCTCATTGCTAATGCCTTCTTCGTCGAAACCAAATGGGTAATTTCCGTCGGAATTACGATGAATGCGGGAATTTTAAAAAAAAAATTAAATTTGGCCACAATATACCTTCTCCGTCGGAAACCTCAGTCAAAAATCTAGTCCAAATGTATTAGTGGATCTATCCTGTGTAAGACATTATCTAAGTTAACTTAGGTTTTGATAAGATGTTGTTTGAACTAGCTTAAAGATGATCGACAAAATCATGCAACACAATGACAGGGGTACACTATCAAGGTTGTTTATACTCAGGGGGATGATGACCAATTTTATGCTTGTTGTAGACTAATTTGGGCAGGTTTGACTGTCCTGTACTGACAAAATCAGAGATTCATACGACATGATATGTCAACTTTTCTTTTAGTCTATTCAGATCTTAAGTAGTTAGGCTCTGATACCATGTAAATGTAAATAGACTGTGATGACTTTCAGAACAATCAGAATTCTAAGACAAAGAATTTATAATGTTAGTATTTGATTTAAAGAAATATAAATTGATTTTATTTATGTCTTATCAATTTTCCTCTGCAAATATGAAGACCAAGCAATTATATCTTCTATGTTCACCATGTTTATTGTCTGATGTTATTTCTCATTCAACGAGGGTGGCAGATATATATTACTTGTCTTCATTGGATCGTACCTCCACAGGGGGTCACGATCCTATGTGGAACCACATGGTTCCACATAGGGTCATGACCCCTGTGTGGAGCCACGATCCTTCTACACCAGTGGGATTACTTAACCAAACATATCAATAACAAACTAATGTGTTAGTTTAATACTCACTTACATAAATCTCAATTAAATCACAAGTATATCAAATTGAATTTATGGGCATTAATAACCAGATTAGTTATGACTGAGACTAATTTTAACATACATCTCCATTTCAGAATGGAGAAAGTACTTCCAACACCAGCAATTAACAGAACAATAATGATCACATTGTTGGGGTTGTTGTTGGATCTGTTTCAAGACCCCTCCAACCTACATTCACTCATAGGGAGGAGGTTAAAATTGCTCAAGAAGCACAAGTACCTATGACAAATAAAGCAAGGACAAGTTATGCAGAGTATGTGACCCTTCCAATTGAGATTCAAGAAATTTTGTCTCTTCATCAATTCATGAATCAAAAGAAGATGGGATGTGGTGGAAGACAAGATAACCGAGGTCCTGCTGTCCAAAGAGACCATCAACAAACTCCAAGGAAGGTGAAACTTCCTCATTTTGATGGGAGTGATAAGAGTACTTCTTGGGCATGGGTCCAGAAATTACACAATATTTTGTCCTTGGGGCCAATGCCAAAAGCAGAGGAGACAAAATTTACCATATTGCACTTAGATGGAGCAACCCATAAACAGTGATACCACGACTTGGTAACCCAAGTCCATTGCGTAATTACCACCTACGATGAGTTTACCAGTAAATTCATTGAAATATTTGACAAAAAGGCCCCAAAATTGCAGTTTAGAGAATTTGCACAATTGAGATAGCATGGGATAGTTGATGCCTACATTTCTAATATTCTAAGGGTTCCTGTGATGGTGCCTAACATCTTAGAGAGAAAACTTCTTGTGTTATTCAATGAAGGGCTAATTGAGACACTAAGAGGGTGGGTAAAATCTTTGAACCACCAACACTCCAAGAAGCCATCAAGAAAGAAAACAACATGGAGTTTGTTGTCCCCAAGAATAAATTTCCACCTATGCTCACCCAAGTTTTGAGGATGGAGACAGCAGGGGACAGAGGGATGTGTTTCCAATATGGGGTACTTTTGGACCATTTTTTAGGGGATGACAAGGGACAACTATTAAAAAATAGGGAAATTTTAAAAATATAGAGAAATTTCAAATATTCATATCATAACATAGATAAAACATTCATCATAGACATTGTAGAAGCTTAATACATAACATTAGACTTGAATTGAGATTTCACATGAGAACTGACAAACAAAATAACAAAATGCAAATGCATTCATTGTCAATGTGAATGCATATATTATATAAGAATTACAATAAAATGCCCAAAGGCTCCAAGTTTCAACTATAAAATGATAAAAATAGAGAAAATATATGGTTGTCCCTAATCAATAGATGCGACTGGTAGGTCTATATAAAAATCAGAGCTTGAGTTTGAGTGACTACTAGTATAAGGTGTTGTCTCAAGCAATGAAGCCCCAATCCCCAAGTCCCCTAAACATTTCAAGGATGAGGTTGAGGGTACCAAGGCAAGGGACATGTCCCCAGGGAGCATTGTTTTTTACCCAAGAGCTTTCAATAGGAAAAAAATAAGCATTCTAACAAGGAGTCAAATCAGTCCAAAGATCTCCCTTTACAAAAAGATAATGATCACATAAATGAGCCGAGGAAAAAATTATCCTTCAAATGAAAGGAGCCATGGGCCCTAGGCCATAAGTGTTTTGAGAAGTTCAAAATCAATAATTGGAGGTATATTCAACTAATGATTCTGAATCAAAAAATTCAAAACAAGCTAATAAGGAAAATGAGGAAGAAGAAGCACCAAAAAAATCTAAAGAAAGGGAAAATGAAGGCAGCTTTGTTCAGCTCTCAGTATTCAAAAGAATGACTCTTTCAAGGTCCATGGTGTGATGTGTGGGTAGAAAATTGTTGTTCTCATTGACACAAGTGATACACACAAGTTCACTGAAAAAGAAGTTGTAGCACAAAGAGACCTCAAGACTAAAATATTTGAAGGCTTCATAGTCATCGTTGCTGATGGATTCACTCTTTCATGCACAATGAGAATTTCACAATTGAGTCTACAATTGTGCAATTATAAAGTCAAAGATGATTTTTATGTGGTGAGGCTTGAGCATTGGAGACACTAATGTTGTTCTTGGCATCCAATGGCTCCATTCTTTAGGAGTGATCACTTTGAATTTTCAAACAATGGAGCTGAAATTCCAAGTTGATGGAAGGAAGATGATGTTGAAAGGAATGTCTAATGGATGACTTCATGTTTCCACATACAAGAGGATGGAGAGAGTGTTTTGTCATGGGTAAGGAACAAAGTCAAGACAAGAGGAAGACTGGCACAAACAAGAGGAATGGAAATAACTTTGAATCTTTTCATAATCAACTCTTTGGAATGGATGCAAAAGTTGTCCTTTGATAATTCACTTTTTGTTATAAATACTGTGATACTTCTTGATTCTAGTAACATACCAAGCAACCACTATGGGATATGGGATACAAATTAAACCTTCAAATATGAGAGAGATGTTATTTTATATACTATAGGTGGTCTTCAGTTTGACGAAGACTTGAGATCAACAATTAATGGTGAGCAATTTTATTTTCTCTACGATTATAGCTTAGGGCATGAAAGCATTCTTTCTAATGTATATGTCTTAAGTACTATGGGGAGATCTCTATAAATAGTTCATATGATTAGTAGACTAGTGCAACATAAGCATGGTAAAGTTGCTCCATTACTAGATTATCATATAGGAAGTCACCAACAAAGTTTGTTGGAGGTTATGGACCTTGAAAGAAATGACTCAAGGAGGATTATGGATAAAAATTTCAGAATTAATGCTACTTTCTTGTTTTCAATCAACCAACATATGATTCCATTTACATACCTAGAAGTATATTGGAGAGAAATTTTAATCAAGAATTGGAACATAGCTCAATTGATGAGCCCTAGGTAGGTGTTTTTAGCTGATAAAATGCTTTGATTTCTTACTCTTGCTAAAAGATTTCACTTTTGCAGCAGTTGTTCCATTTTTAGAGTGTTGTTCTTGCAAAAAACAGATTATATGCTATTGATTTCAGACTTAAACAGCTACAGGAATGTGTATTTTTAGACCACTCAGCCATTGGAAAAGGTTATCTTATGGTCTCAGCTGAAGAGGATGAATATTTCAACTAACCAAGTCCTATATTGGGTGGAAATTGAAGTACCAAACAATTGTCATCTCTTGTTTTTAGCTTGTATTTGTGGTTTGGATAGTAGACCACCGCACAGTTGTGACTATCATGCAGCGGTTCCCAAAGTTAAAACTATAGAAGTTAACATAAACTTTCTAGATTTTATCAGAATGGTTCAATGGAATCATGATAAAGGAAAGAAAAATTCAAGGAGCTCATTGAATTCCTACAAACAATTGATCTTGGAACAAGAAGGGTTCAAATGTCTTTATTGCAGGTGTGTTGCAACATGGTACATCAAACAGAAAGGCTCACAAACCTCCTAGATTGATTTGGGTTCTGCAGTTGTTACATCCCTCTTTTCGTAAATGGTTTTATTTCCATTTTGGAATATTTTAACGAAGTTAGCAAATATGATTAATACAATCATCAGTGAGATGGAATTATTGAAATGAATAATTATTGTTGATAATTTTTATTACATTTATTTGGAATTGTTGTTATGGCCAGTTAGTCAATTAGGAGAGTGGTATAATTCCTTATTCGTCTATGTTAGTATTAAGTCAGTGTTGATTTCATTATCCTATTGCTCTTTGTAAATAAATAAAATTGGATTATTAGTTAGTATTAATTCAATCATTAATCAGTAATCTTATTTAGTTAGTTTTGTTTTGTACGAGTTGCTACCTAGTACCATACGACATATGGGTATGTCTAGGATGACAAAAGATTCAGTGCAATTACATATCGTATGACACGGGATTTAGCTTCAGATGCCAGACTGCTAGGTTTCATATGATAGAGGATTGAGCTCAGACGACAAATAATTAGACTCATATGACATAGGATATGGTGTAGGACGATAAATGATCAAATTCGTATGACTGTTAATAGGACAAAGACAAAAATTCTAAGTTTCTCAATAGCTGAGTATGACCAATTTTGAGATGGATTGATTTTTGACCAGGATAGACTAGTTTTGGACAAAATTTTGACTTAGGGTAGACTAGTTCTAACATGGACAGAGTTTTTGATCACTGAGTTGTTTCTTGTTTTCTCCAATTTTGGTATTCCAGTTTTAGTTTGAGGGATGAAAACACAGAAAACACGCAGTATGAATAGTAACTCCAATCATAGCATGCAAACCCTATGGAAGTTGCCTTAGAGAAGAAAATCTTTGCTTGCTGACTTAGGTACACACAAAATAGCTAATCAGAATATGGCCACTGAATCTCACGCAATGGATTCTCAACACTATATTAGCTGACTCCAAACACTAATGGGGGCATGATATGGCAAGTGTCTTGGGAGAGTTACTATCTCTCTTGCACAAAGATTATCAACCTTTCAGAGGTGAATCAGGTAGCTTCTAATTTTAATTGGATCTAGTAAGGGGTCCGTTCAATGCGTTGAGGTATAAACTCAATTAAGAGGTCTCCCAGCCTTGAAAACCAAGGTTCAATATACTCGAAGGTACTGAGGAGAGCTATTCTCGAGCACTATTGTTGACTTGATTTTCATCAAATCATGTTTATTCTATAGTGGGTTGGAGTACTTGGCATTTACTCATTCCCACTTAGGTCATTCCCCTCACACTGGTCATAACGGCTTTAAGAGTTTTTAAGCTCCTCAGGAGGAAAGGCCTGCTAAAGATGTACAAATATCGAACAAAGAAAATGCCTCAAGGGTCTGGATTTCTGATTGTCTAAAAAGACAAGAGCATACTCTCCTACCTCTTGGAATTTACTTAAAACATGAAATACAGATTTGTTCTTTAACCAGATAGCAAGTTAGGTGCCTAAGAAATGAATTTAAAGAATACACAATGTTTAGTTGATTCTCTTTAGGAAACCTGAAAAAACAACGTATCAGTAGTCATGTTGTTTTCATTCTTTGACAGGTGTATGTTTGATTGATAAATTCTTTGACAAGTGTCCTACAAAAAATTGGTTAAGTTGTGAAAATATCAGGTAGACAGAAGACAATTCAGGGTTAGCGTTAGCGTAATCAAAATTTGACAGAAAGCTTGAAAAGTGAAACTTGTTTTAACCCAACAAAATACAGCATCGTATTACAATTATCATAAAGTAAAATGACAAAAGGATTTTATCGTATGAGTCAGAACTGAGCATAAAATGATAGAAGAAAAAATCAGCTATTCAGAACAGAATTTCGTATGACACCCCTTTTTGATTCGTACAACAAATCAAAGGCTTTGAAAGAATGTCATACGATGCAGTAATACCAATCATATGATATTTCACAGAGATTGTATGGGCAAAACCTGCAAGATAAAATAAATGATTTTGAGGTTGAAAAAGTAGTCTTCTGCCCCACGATGGGCGCCAAAAATGTGTGTGTGAAAAGTGGACTTGTATCTCTATTTGGAATACACAACACTTCAATTAAGTCATTGGATGCATTTAAGTAAATCAATAATCAATGAATAATAAACCATTACAAAGCAACCCATTGTCTTCTAGTAGATGTGAGTTTAGATTGCTCTCAGATTGCTAAGCTATCCAGTGACTAGACAACACCTAAACAAAATATTTTCATCTATATGAGCATGAATATGAGCTAAATGGATGCAAGATTTAAACTAGATATGCAAGATTAATCTAACATGATTTAAGCAATATATGAATATTTAAGCTAAATGATTTAAGCAATATGAAATAACTAATATGCAATATCTCAATGCAAATTCTCAATGAACCTAGAGCAAAAACAACATAATAACAATATATTCTCCAGGATTTTTTGAATGAGAGATGAGAGCTTGAATTTATAGAAAATTCAGAAAGAAACCAAAGACTGAGATCAAATGATGATGAGCAGTCAAGATTTTCCAAGAGGAAGCACAATCTAGGTGAATTGATCTGATTGGATGCTTTTCTCAGTTTTAAAGGAAATTGAACTAAAATTAAGATAAAATCAGAAAAAAACTGATTTATTCTCTATTTCATTCAATTTTAATATTTAATTGTTTTAATTGCTTTCTTTGAGATTATCTATCAATTTTTAATTTGTTTTTTTCAAGATTATCTCCAATTGATTTATTTCTCAATTTTTAATTCTTTTGTTTTTGTCAATTAATTCCTTTTTTGATTTATTTCCTTTTTTTGAAGATTTGTGCTCATAATTTCCAATTCCTCTTTCTTGATTTGTTTCCTTTTTTGAAGATTTGTTGGAAAATTGATTTATTTAATTAAATATGCAAAAGATATTTAAATAAAATAAATAAGATAATTGTTTAAAATGATTTACTTGGAATGATTTAATTAATTAAATAAATATTTAATTAATATTGAGTTATTAATTTGACAGGTGACATTTGATGATTAAAGAATTAATTGTGTGCTCAAGATTTATTTAATTGCCTTTGGTTAGGACCTTGGTGATGTTGTCGAGATTAGGGGCTCATGGTTTAGATGACTATTTTTAGGGTATTATAAAAATCACCTTAACTATTGTCACCTTAACCGGTGGTTTATACTAAGAACTAACATTCTCTGTGGCTTTTCCCTTCTTAGGTTTTCCACGTCATATCTGGTATGCATTGTGTGATCTATTTTGTGTATGTGCTTTCATGTTATATCTATTTTAATTAAGTATAATGGTATTCCATATTTGTGAAAGTATTGAAGAAAAAGTTTATTGTCAACTAATTCACCCCCCCCCCCCCACCTCAGTTGCCTGAATATTTAACAATTGGTATCATATCTTTGGTTCCTTGGAAAAGAGCTTATTTGCTTGAGGTAGATCCTAATTTGATGATACATAAACTAACTATTTCTATATTTTAAGGATCCAAATATAGCTTTTGGAAAGTGAATATGAGAGGTTACCTGATCTCATTGTGCTACAACACTTGGAAAGCAGTTGAAACTAAGTATTTACAACCAGAAAATGGTCTTACCACTCTGGATGAGATTCAATCCTATGAAGAAAATAAAAAGGCAAGGTATGTTATCTTTAGTGCTTTACCAAAGACTAAATTAACAAAGGCTATCTCATTTAATACTCCTTATGAGGTTTGGGAAAAGTTGAGGGACATCTATGAAGGAAACGACAAAGTTAAATTATCAAAAGAAGCAGATAGCTAAGCATAGATATGAGAACTTGAAAATGGAAGAATGAGAAGATATAAAAAGTTATTTTCAAAAGGTTGATAGAGCAGTAAATGAAATTAGAGAGCTTGGTGGCACCTTAACATATGAAGATATAATTGAGAAGATTTTGATGTCTCCACTAGAAAGCTACAATGACAAGATCTCTACTATTGAAGAAACTTATGATCCAAATAATTTTACTATGGAACAACTTTATGGTACATTATATGCATTTGAGATACAAAAGTTTGGAAAAGACAAAGCTAATTTGAGATTTCCTTTAAAACCCCCGAGGAAGATCCAGAAGATGAAAGCTTGGATGAGATGGAAGCAAACTTTGTAAGGAAACTGAAGAAAGGCATTGACAAATACAAATGTATGTTACCTCTTAAATGCTTTAGATGTGGAAAGATTGGTTATATAGCCTCTAGATTTCCAGAAAAGGATCAAGAAATTTTTTTAGAAAAGGTAAAGGAAGTTTAATAAGTGAGCCTACTATGTTAAAGATGATGTTGGCATTTCAAATGATGAATCAAACTATGAAGATGGTGATTGTTTATTCTTGGTAGAAAATTATGTAACTAAGATTGATGTTCCTAAAATTGTTTCTACTGTCTTACATGCTAGGAGAGATAGAAATGAATGGTTGATTGATAGTGGAGGCTCAAATCATATGATTGGTGATACAAGTAAATTTGTAAAACTTAAAAAGTATGATGGATGTTCTGTTAGGTTCAGAGATGATCAGACAACACAAATTGTGGGAATTGGTTCTATTACTTTTGATGGAAAACATAATACTGACAATGTTTACTATGTGAAGGGTTTACATCATAATCTCTTGAGTGTTGGGAAAATATGCAAAAATGGTTACAATGTTGTTTTTCAAGATGGTGGTTATATGATCTAGAAGGGATTATAAATTGTTATTGCAGCAGGGAAAAAGACTAGTGGAAACATGTATTTATTAGAAGGAGATACAAGACACTATTTGTTATCTTAGTTTAATGATAGCTAGCTCTGGTATCATAGGATGTGTCATATCAAATTTGATAATTTGGTAAAGATCAATTCATCAAGTGCAATGAGAGATTTGCCAAGGCTAACCAAACGGGCTAATAAATGTCAAGTTAGAAAGAAGACAAAAGAAACATTCAAAGGGAAGGAACAATCATCCACCAGACTATTGGACTTGGTGCACATAGACTTATGTGATCCTACCAAAACAAGGAGTATACAAGGTGAGAGGTATTTCATGTTGTTAATTGATGATTATAATTTTAGAATGTCATGGGTTCTATTTTTAAGAGAGAAGTCAAAAGCATTAGAAAAATTCAAGATATTCAAGGCTAGAGTTAAAAATGAAGTTGATAGAAAGATTAAGTGTTTGAGGTCTAACAGAGGAGGAGAATTTATTTCTGATGAGTTAAACAACTTTTGTGAGAAACATAGTATTAGAAGGCAATTGTTTGCCCCTAGGACACCACGACAGAATGGTGTAGTGGAAAGGATGAATTGAACTATATAAGAGGTAGCTAGAACAATGATCAAAGGAGAAAAACTATTGGAAGTCTACTAAAGAGAAGCAATTTACACATTATTCTACACTCTTAACATAATTTTGTACCAGTAAAGACATGGAAAGACATCATATGAACTATGGCATGGTAGAACTCTGATAGTGAAATACTTCAAGGTATTCGGAAGCAAGTGTTATATGTAGAGAGATGAAGATAATCATGCAAAATTTGGTAGTAGAGAAGATGAAGGCATAGTCCCAGGATATTCTACAAGGAGCAAGGAATGTTGATTTACAATAAAAGACTAAACAAGATTGTTGAAAGTGAAAATGTGAAGGTTGATGGAAATTTCCAAAGATTCTGACAAATTGGTAGGATATGAATCTAATGAATCCATTGACAGAAAAAAGAGAAGAAGAAACCAAAGAAGAAGAAAAATAATCTCGGGATGCTCTGACATCTACATCCAAAAACCCAAGATATGTATAGAGGAATAATTCAATAGATCAAATTATTGGAGATAAGAATAAAGAAATTATCACAAGAAGCAAAGAAGCTCAAGAACAAGTTTCGTTATGTTTATTGTCTGAGAATAAACCAAAAATAGTAGAAGAAGCTTGCAATGATCAAAATTGGATAAAGGCAATGAGAGAAGAGTTGGATAAGATTGAGAAAAATCAAACATGGGAACTAGTTCATAGATCAACAGACAAGAATGTAATTGGAAAAAAATTGGTATTTTGAAACAATTTGGATGACGATGGAAATTTTTTGAGAAATTAGGCAAGATTGGTTTGCAAAGGTTACACACAATTTGAAGGAATTGAATTTGAGGAGACATATGCCCCTATTGCCTTGATGGAATCTATTAGGATGTTTTTGGTTTTTGCAACCTTTAAGGATTTCAAGGTTTATTAGATAGATGTAAAGTCAACATTTTTAAATGGAGAGCTGAAAGAAGAAGTTTACACGGAAGGATTTAAGTTGAAATATGATCCGAACATTGTTTGCAGATGAAGAAGGCCCTGTATGGATTGAAACAAGCTCCTAGAGCTTGGTATGGAAGGCTAGATAAGTATTTGATTGATCAAGGTTTTAATAAGGGATCTGCTAATAGCAATTTATATTTCAAAATTGACCTAGGTAAAACCTTAATTGTTGTAGTTTATGTTGATGACATAATATTTGGAGGAAATGAAGGCATGTGCAGAAAGTTTGCTAATGAATGTAGAAGGAATTTGAGATCTCCATGATCAGTGAGTTAAATTTCTTTCTTGGTTTGCAAGTAAATTAGAATAGCAAAGGAATTTTTATTTTTCAATCTAAATACATTAAGGAATTGTTGAAGAATTTTGGGTTGGAGAATTCTAAATTGATGTGTACACCTATGACCACTAGATGCAAGTTAACTAAAGAGGATAAATACCCTAAAGCTGATGCAAGTTAGTATAGATCAATGATTGGAGGACTATTATATTTGACTGATACTAGACCGGATATCATGTATGCAGTTTGTTTGGCGGCTAGATTTTAGCAAGATCCAAAAGAATCATATGTTTGGCAGTAAAAATAATTTTTCAGATATTTAAAAGGAATAAAAGAGTCTAGCTTGTATCCCAAAAATTCAGATTTCACTTTGGAAGCTTATATAGATGTAGATTGGGTCAGAAGTGTTGATAACATGATAAGTACAAATGGTGGAGCATTCTTTCTTGGCTCTCGGCTAGTTTCTTGATCATGTAAGAAGAAGGAATATGTGTCTTTATCTACATCTAAAGAAAAAAATGTTGCAACATCTTCATGTTGCATACATATACTATGGATGAAGTAGACTTTGAAGGATATCAGTGTAATGTTCAATGAACCCACCTCAATTATGTTTGATAACATCGGTGCAATAAACATTTCTAAGGATTTGGCACAACATTCCAAACAAAGCATATATCTATTCAGTATCACTTCTTAAGGGAAAAGGTGTTGGATAATGAAGTAAAGCTTGAGTATGTACCTACAAAATAGCAGATTGCAGATATCTTTACCAAGGAATTGTGTAAAGACACTTTTGAGTATCTTTGATAGAAGTTAGGGGTAATACCCATTCCTAATTTGAACTAATGTATATTTGGATGTGCATTGGTCAAGTGAACTGCTTGAATATTCTTATCTGGTCTAATGCTTGGGTGCTTCCTCTTAGGGGGATCAGAGTGAGTTTCATAGGAGGAGTTTTACCCACCTTTGTCCTTGACATTAAAGGGGGAGAGATGTGACGAGATGTTGATATGATGATGCTGAGTAAGTTGTGTTTTTGTTGTCTATGGATATTGTCATTAATGAAAAAGGAGGAGATTGTTGCAAGTATGATGTTGATTCTTGTCATTGAAGTCAACATATTATTTTGGGATTGGTTCTTAAGTTGGTGATCCAGAAGATGTGTTCTCAGAATATTTGGTACTTTGAAAGATGTGTTACAGTTGATATTCTATTTTTTTTTGTTGATGGTGATCCATGTTTCTCTATTTACTGGATAAGGTATTGATCGATCATATTCATGAGTATCAAGTATCTTGGTTCCATTATTATTTTCACTAAGTTGGGTTGTGCTATTTTGGGTTTGGTTCAATCCAGAATTAGAGAATGTGTAACGACATTTGTGTAGCATATGAGTCATGATTTGGGTTTGGTATTTGTGATGGATGTAATGTGTTGATTTGTTCGCTGAAGTGCATTGTGGTTTGGTCCACTTCTCATTCCTTTCCACCACCAAAATGGTTAATGCGGACCTATTTCAAATTTCTACCTTGGTCGACTTAGAAGATATTTTTTCTCGTAGACAATATAAATAAGAGGATGATTTGAATGTATGCGGATATAGAAGATGTGCAAGACTGAAAAAGAAAAATTTGATTGATGTTGATATGTGAAGTGTGTTGTTGTTGAGAGGCACTAAAAGCATTTCTAGTATTGCAGATTATGTCATAGTGGTGGTTTCTCTTTTTCTTTCTTCTTCCTTCAGCAGTGAGCCCCATATAGTGAGAATTCTAGTAGGGAGCCATCTTTTGTAAAAATCACCTTAATCAGTGTTTAATATTGAGAACTAACATTTTCCATTCTTTTTCCCTTCTTGGGTTTTCCACCTCATATTTGGTATTCATTATGTGATCTATTTTGTATAGTGCTTTCATGTTATATTTATTTTAATTAACTTTGTTGGTTATTCCAGATCTGTGAAAGTATTAAAGGAAAAGTTTATTGTCAACTGATTCACCCTGCCTCTTAGTTGCCCGGATATTTAACAATTCATTGGTGGAATGGCCATAGATTTTATGATACTTGCAAAAAGAAGGACTACCTTGATGTTTCTTACAATTTGTTCTTCTATTTTTCAAAGGCGATGTAATTAAGTTGTCTTTAAGAAGCTCATACAAAATAATCTCTTTTTGTGATGAAAAGTCAAGAATGGATGCATTAGACAATGGAGGAGGGTTTCTGCAATTTATTACATAAGGACATGTTGAAGGGCCAAAGAGATGAATAGATGAGGAAAATATATCCTTTGTAGGAAGATTCTCCTTTCTATCATCATTATTCATATCCTCTTTGGTAGGTTGGGAAGGAGGATTGCTATCATCTAAAGCTTCATCTTTGCTCAATTTATGTTAGGAGATATATCATGAATAATTTGCATAACATCATACTACTTACAAATGTGTTGGTGATTGAAATATTGTAGCGTGTATGGTTATATCTTTGTAATTTGTAATGCGTATTGAACCGAACTTGAAAGATAGGTTGATGATATGTATAAATAAATGTAATACTCATGTGAGAGAGGTATATGTGTGAGCAAATAATCCTTTGATCTTTTAGAAGTAATGAAGTAGTGTGAAGAATTGTGAAGAAGTGTGAAAGAGCGGAATATGTATTATGTGCCTAACCGGAACTATAACCGGGAATTAGGAGATGTTATTTTATCAGTTCATGATCTTCTAGATGTGATATGAATTTGTTTGTAAGATAGTGAGTCTTCCTTGGGTTGTAGCCATTTGTTGTTTTTGAGCAGTGAGCTCTAGGCAATGTGCTTGAATGCATGTGCATTCCCCATTGTAATATTTCATATACTTCTCATAGGGTATCATCATATTGTGGGTAGGTTCCCATTGTGGTTTTTTCCTTGACCGGGTTTTCCACATCAAAAACCTTGGTGTTATGTGTGTTATTGATGTGGTGTTGATTTATGCTTTCACTGATAATTCTTGAATCTTAAATTTTGTTTGAGTTAAGAAAATATTTTGAGAAAACTAATTCACCCCCCCCTCTTAGTTTTCTGCCTTTTTGCCAACAATTGGTATCAGAGAAGGTTCCTCCAAATAAGCTTGATCGCTTGAGGTAATCTGGGATGACAACTTATAAGAAGGATAGTCTGAGATTTGATGGATCAAACTAAACTCTTTGGAAAATCTTGATGGAGTGCCGGTTGAGATGCATTGGTGAAGATTACTGAAAAAATACTAAAAAATGTGTATAACATTCCCCAAAATGGTCCTACAACTCCGAATGAGATAAAGGAATTTGAACACAATATTAGAGCTAAGGAAGTATTGTTGAGTGCCTTGACTGATTCTAAAATGACAAATGTGATGGATTTGTAGACTGCTCATGAGATCTGGAAGAAGTTGAAAACTTTGTATGAAGGTGAGAGCCATGTGAAGATTGCCAAGTTCCATAGATTGAAGGGAAAGTATTAGTTGTTGAAGGTGGGTGAAGATGAGAACATTACTTCTTTTATGTAGAAAGTGAATGAGCTTGTGTGCAATATCAGATGTGTCGATGGAGTATTGGAAGAATCAAAGATTGTTGTTAAAGTGTTGAGATCCTTGCCTCTTGCTTACAAGCACAAAGTTGTCGTTATTGACAAGATTCAGATCGTGACTAATGTGACTAGAGACATGTTGATTGGAAAGCTTGCTACCTTGGAATTGAGTGAGTTTGGTGACTCTCTTCCTAAGATAGAATCTGCACTCAAAGCTACTATTTTCAGAAAGCGGAGATATGATCCAAGAGAAAGTTATTCAAGAAAAATATCTAGATATGAGAAGGAGATGGAAGAAGAAGAAAAATAACTTAAGGATCTTGAAGCCCTTATTGCCAGGAGATTGCCTAAAGGAGTCGATGAGTATGAAGGAAAGTTGTCTCTTAAATTTTTTTCATGTAACAAAATAGGACATTTTGCTTCAAGGTGTCCGGAAAGAGTTCCTAGGAAGCAATACATGCCTAAATTTTAGAAGAAATGTTATTATGTTATTGATGAAGATGTGACAGGTGATGAATCTGAGAAAGGAAATTTAGGTGATTATGAATGGGAATTTATTTCTATCAAGGAAGATGATCCAATGCCTACTAATTCTACTAGTTGCATTATTGAGGAGAAATATTTGGCTGCTAAAGTTGAAGAGAAATATGAATGGGTTATTGACAGTGACTACTCTCATCATATGACAGGTGATAAGAGTAAGTTTTTGAGTATGGAAAAGTATGATGGTGGTGTAGTAAGATTTGGTGATGACAAAGATAGTATAATTTGTGGTAGAGGTTCCATTTCTCTTGATGGTAAGCACAATACTAATGATGTATTGTATGTAGAAGGTCTAAAGCACAATATTTTGAGTGTTGGACATATGGTTGACAAGGGATATGATTTACAATCCAATAATGGCAAGTGTAGAATCTTAAGTGGTTTTAGAATTGAGATTGCATCAGGGATAAAGACTAAAGGTTATATCTTTAACTTGAATGTTGGTGGTAAAAGTTGTTTGATTGCTCAAATTGATGAAAGTTGGTAATGGCATAGGAGGATGTATCATGTGAATTTTGATTGCATTATTTAGATAAGTTCTACTCAAGCAGTGAGAGATCTTCCTAAGTTCATAAAGCCTACTAATTTGGTATGCAAGGAATATCAGTTAGGGAAGTAGACAAGAGTTACTTTTAAAAGAAAATAGCATTGTTCTAATGGATTGTTGGATCTTGTGCATATTGATTTGTGTGGTCCTTCTAGAGTGAGAAGCTTGCAGGGAGACATGTATTTCATGTTGTTGATTGATGACTATTAAAGGATGATGTGGGTTACTTTCTTAAGGGAGAAGTCTAAAGCATTGGAGATGTTCAAGATTTTCAAAGCCATGTTTGAGACTGAGACATGATTGAAGCTAAAGTGTTTGAGATCTAACAGAGGTGGTGAATTCACTTTTGGCGAGTTTAATGCTTTTTGTGAAGATCATGGATTGAAGAGACAATTATCTACACATAGAACTCCTCAATAGAATGGTGTTGTGGAGAGGAAGAATAGAACAATTCAGGAAGCTATTAGAACCATGATGCTGGAAGGAAATGTTTTGTATATCTATTGGAGAGAAGTTGTGAGTGATGTTGTATACACTCTTAACTGGGTGCATATCAAAGGTGATACCAGTAAGACTCCTTATGAGTTATGGTTTGGTCATGTTTCTATAGTTAGATATTTCATAATTTTTGGAAGTAAATGCTATATCAAAAGAGATGAAGATCTAGGGAAGTTTGATGCTAGATGTGATGATGAAATTTTTCTTGATTAAGAGAAATTCGTTTTGGTTTTATAATAAGAGATTGAGAAAGATAGTTGAAAATGCTAATGTGAAAGTTGATGAAAGCAATGAGAGATAGATCAAATCCTATGGATATTATTTTGATGATCAGAATGGCATATCCGATAAAGGAAAGAAAGTGAAGACCCATAATCTAATTCAGATTGATCCGAAAAAGCCAGAAAATCAAGGAGAGACTAGTGCTAGTGTAGAAGAAATAACTCAAGAGTTTGAAAATCAAGAAAATCCTAAGACTCCCATGTATGTGAGGTTGAATCATTCAGAAAATAAAATCATAGGAGATAAGAATAAAGGTGTGATAACTAGAAGAAGAATTGTTGAAGAATATTGCTTAATTTCTAAGATTGAACCTAAAGATGTCAATGAAGCATGCACGTATGAAAATTGGGTTAAAGCAATGGAAGAAGAGTTAAACCAAATTGAAAAGAATAATGCATGGATTCTTGTTTCTAGACCTAAGGATAAAAATATAATTGGAACTAAATGGGTCTTCTAAAACAAATTACATGAATAAGGTGAAGTTGCTAGGAATAAAGCAAGACTTGTTTGTAAGGGATATTCTCAAATGGAAGGAATTGACTTTGAGGAGACTTTTTCTCTAGTGGCAAGAATTGAAGTTGTTAGATTATTTCTTGCTTATGGTGTTTACAAATATTTCAAATTTTATCAGATGGATGTCAAGTCAGCCTTTCTTAATGGTGAGTTGGAAGAGGAAGTCTATATTGAGCAACCAGATGAATTTCAGTTGACAGATCAGTAAAATATGATTTGCAGATTGAAGAAAGCATTGTATGGATTGAAGCAAACTCCAAGAGCATGGTATGCCAGATTGGATAAGTGTTTGTTGAAGCATGGATTCAATAAAGGTACCATTGATAGTAATTTGTATTTCAAGATTGATCATGATAACATTTTGATTGTTGAAGTTTTTGTTGATGATATTATTTTTGGAGGGAATGATAGTTTGTGCAAGAAGTTTGCTAATGAGATGTAGAATGGGTTTGAGATGTCTATGATTGGTGAGATGAAATTATTTTGGGGATTGCAAATTACTTAGCTGGATAAAGGCATTTTTATATCTTAGTCCAATTATGTGAAGGAATTGTTGAAGAAGTTTGGTTTAGATGACTCAAAGTCATTCGGTACTCCTACGTTGACCGAATGTAAGTTGACAAAAGATGATGAATCCCCAAAAGAAAATCAAACTAGATATAGATCTATGATTGGTGGATTACTATATTTAACTTAGACTAGACCAGATATTATGAATGTTGTATGTCTTGTTTCTAGATTTCAAGCTAATCCTAAGGAATCTTATGTTGTAGTTGTGAAAAGGATTTCTCAGATATCTAAAAGGCACAGTTGATTTGGTTTATGGTATCCTAAAGATGATGATTTTACTTTGAGTGCTTTTACTGATGCTGATTGGGCCGAAGATGTGGATGACAAAAAAATTATTAGTGGTGGTGCATTTTTCTAAGGAAAGAGATTAGTTTCTTGGATGAGTAATAAGTAGAATGCTATTTCTTTATCTACTGCAGAGGCTAAGTATATTTCTATTGCTAACAATTGTACTCAGGTGGTATGGATGAAGCATATGTTAAAGGATATCAGAGTTGTTTGTGATGATCCTACTACTATATATTGCGATAATTCAAGTGTTATCAACATTTCTAAGAATTTGGTGTTGCATTCAAAGACTAAGAATATATCAATCAAGTTTCATTTCTTGAGAGAAAAGGTGAATGAGAAGGAAGCTAGATTGGAGTATGTATCTACAAATGAACAAATTGCAGATATCTTCATGAATCCTTTGCCTAAGGATACTTTTGAGTATCTTAGAGAGAAGATAGGGGTTATTTCCCCTACTGATAAGAACTAAGATGCATGTATTTGCATCAGGCTAGTGGATTTCATAGTCATATCTTGTGATCCAGATTGATGAGTGGTGGTTGCTACTTAGGGGGAGTAGTCAGTGTTGTGGTTCATATGTTCAGTTTTGTGTGATCCATTGTTTGCAAATATATTCCTTTTCCATTGATATCAAAGGGGGAGAGATTCATGTGAAAAATAGTCTAGTGATTTAAGGGGGGGATTATTTATGCAAAGGGAGAGAGTTATCTGAGAGAGTTGTTGATTTTTTTGTCATTGATTATTTTTTGCATCATATGTTGCCATCAATGCCAAAGGAGGAGATTGTTTGGATAATGTGCAAATATGTGTTTGGATTGACTCGGTGATGTTTTGTCATTGATGTCAACATATTCCTCTGTGTGTTCTAGTATTGCAGTCAGATTAAGTGAGTTTGTTTGGCTAGTGTGTTGAAAATGAGTTGTTGTGGATTACAAGGTTTTGAGATAAGTATCTCTAGTTGATTTAGCTCAAGTTTTAGTGGTTCACATAGAGATTTGATTGAGTTATGAGATCTGGTATTGCGGTTGGTTTTTTAGTTGTTCATTGTTGATCAGTGTTCTAGATTTTTCTCTGCATTGTTCCACATTGCAATATCTTGGTTTGCGGATTTGGAAATGTTTGGCAAATTTTGGTGTGTCCTCAATTCAAATGGTTCGTGATTTGGATGTGCACAAGTGAATATTTTTGCTTGACAGTCATTGCAGTTAGTGCTCTTGAAGTTTGGTATAATGATGATGAAGATTCTAGTAAGTTGTGTTGGTTTATGTGGTAATTCATGATGCTTGTGGATGTTTCTAGATCATTTCCTACTTGTGTTGATGGTCCGCATTGATCATTGTTCTCATTGTTGATGATTTCCCTAGTATATGTGATATTGTTGGCGATATAATGATTGTAGCATGTTGTGGATGTTCAAAGCATAATTCTTGGAGGTGTTTCATGTTTGAGGTGTTGATTTAGGTCCATACTATGTCTTAGCTGACATTATTTTGGTTAGCATATAATATTGTAGTGTGTATGGTTATATCTTTGTAATTTATGATGTGTGTTGAGCCTACCTTGAAAGATAGGTTGATGATATGTATAAATAAATTTAATACTAATGTGAGAAAGGTATCTGTGCGTGCGAATAATGTTTTTATCTTTTGGAAGTAGTGAAGTAGTGTGAAGAAGTGTGAAGAAATGAGAAAGAGAAGAATATGTCTTATGTGCCTAATTGAAACTCTAACCAAGCATTAGGAGATGCTATTTCTCAATTCATGATCTTCTGGATGTGATTCGAATATGTTTGTAAGATAGTGAATCTTTCCTAGGTTGTAGCCCTTTGTTGTTTTCAAGCAGTGAGCTCTAGGCAGTGAGCTTAAATGCATGTGCATTCCCCATTGTAATATTTTATATACTTCTAATAGGGTATCATCATATTGTGGGTAGGTTCCCACCGTGGTTTTTCTCATGATCGGGTTTTCCATGTCAAAAATCTTGTTGTTATGTGTGTTATTGATGTGGTGTTGATTTATGCTTTTATTGTTAATTATTAGATATGAAATTATGTTCTAGTTAAGAAAATATTTTGAGAAAATTGATTCACCCCCCTCCTCTCAATTTTCTTCCTTGTTGCCAGCAAAAGCTTCTTTGAAGATGATCATGAATGTTGATGCAATAGCATGAATCCACATAAAAAGACCTAAAAGGACTTCACAAAAGACATGCTTGCATGAAGGTGTAATACCCTGAAATTGGTCATCTAAACCATGGGCCCCTAATCTCGACAACATCACCAAGGTCCTAACCAAAGGCAATTAAATCAACTTTGAGCACATTATTAATTCTTTAATCATCAAATGTCACATGGCAAATCAATTACTCAATATTAATTAAATATTTATTTAATTAATTAAATCATTCCAAGAATATCATTTTGGTCAATTATCCTGTTTAATTTATTAAATATCCTAGCATATTTAATTAATTAATAAAATTGCCATTTAATCATGCAAAAAAGGAATTAATTTATTATAAAAGAGGAATTAATTACAAAGCAAGAGTTGAATTGAAAATAAAATAAAAGAATTGAATTGAGAGAGAAATCAAACTTGAGATATTATTTCTTTTTCTAAATTTAGAACTTGAAATTAGAAAAGCAATTAATTGAATTATTGATTATTCTCTAAAATTAGAACTCAAAGCTTTTCAGAAAAAGAAGTTCAGTTGCATTGAAAGACTCTTTTCTTGAATAAATGAAAGAATTATCTATTTTTATCACAAATGCATGGAATTAATTAATTTTTATTTCTAATGCAACTTGAACTTCCTATCTAAATACATTTCAATTAAACTATAATTGGAATCTATCTCAAGGTTAACTGAACCTGATTTCTAAATTATTTTCAATTAATACTAAATTGATCTTTTTCATTATCTCTCTTGAGAATTCTCTATAAATTCAGCCTATCAACTCTCATTCAAACCACCCCAGAGATATTTGAGAAAAACCTTGGAGATTATTATTATGTTGATCTTGCTTTGGAGTCATTGAAGATATTGTGCTTGCTTTTTTTAGATTATTGCATATTAGCTTAGCTTTTTGCATATTTAGTTTATTCATATTGCTTGAATCCATATTGCTTGAATTATTCATCCATCTTGCATCCATATCATGCTTATATAGATTAAATCCTTCATCTTGGTGTAGTCTAGTCACTGGTATTGCTTATAAAAATCTAAGAGCAATCTTATACTCGCATCTTTTAGAAGGCAATTAGTCGCTTTGTTATGGTTTATTATTTATTGATTATTGATTTACTAACCATACATGTAATGACTTAATTGAAGTGTTGTGTCTTGCAGATATAGATTCTTATTTTACTTTTTCACACACACATTTATGGTGCCCACCGTGGGGCAGAAGACTACATTTTTCGGCCTCCAAGACTAAATTTGTATTTTTGTTATTTTTTAGATTTTTGACTTTTTAGATTTTCATCTGTACAGTCTCTACATAATATTGTACAACATTTCTCACAGGCCAAAATGACAAACTGTAGGTGTCGTACAAACTGGAATCCTGTATCATACAATCTAGTAAATATTGTCATACGATTCTGTATTTTTCATGGTTAAAAAGAGAAAAAAGAAAATTTTAAGACTGGTTTTTTGTTCATATTGATTATACTAACAACTGACCCTGGTTGTTTATCTGTCTATCTTAGAATTTTTCACAGCCTAATCAATTTTTGCAGAATGCTTGTCGAAGAATATGCTTGTCGCACAAAGACAATATGACTAGTGATTTGTTGTCTTTGCAGGTTGCTTGAGAAGAATCGACCAAACATCGTGTATTCTTTAAATTCATTTTTAGGCACCTAAATTGCTATCTAATTAAAGAACAAATATGTATTTCATGTTTTAAGTAAATTCTAAGAGGTAGGAGAGTATGCTCTTGTCTTTTTTGACAATCAGAAATCCAGACCCTTAAGGCATTTTCTTGTTTGAGATTTGTACATCTTTAGTAGGCTTGCCCTCCTGAGGAGCTTAAAAACTCTTAAAGTCATTACGGCCGGTGTGAGGGGAATGACCTAAGTGGGAATGACTAAATGCCAAGTACTCCAACCCACTATAAAATAAATGTGATTTGATGAAAATCAAGTCAATGATAGTGCTCAGGAATAGCTCTCCTCAATACCTTTGGGTATATTGAACCTTTGTTTTCAAGGCCAGGAGACCTCTTAATTGAGTTTATACCTTGACATGCTGAATGGACCCCTTACTAGATCCAATTAAAAATTAGAAGCTACTTGGTTCACCTCCGAAAGGGGGATAATCTTTGTTCAAGAGAGATAGTAACTCTCCCAAGATACTTGTCATTTTGTGCCCCCATTAGTGTTTGGAGTCGGATAATACGGCGTTGAAAATCCATTGCGTGAGACTCAGTGGTCATATTATGATTAGCTATTAGGTGTGTACCTGAGTCTACAAGCAAAGGTTTTCTTCTCTCACCAAATTCCATAGGGTTTGCATGTTGTGATTGGAGTTATTATTCATACTACGTGTTTTTTGTGTTTTCATCCCTCAAGCTAAAACTAGAATACCAAAACTGGATAAAACAAGAAACAAACTCAATGATCAAAAAACTTTGTTAGTGTCAGAACTAGTCTATCATAAATCGAAACTCTGTCAAAACTAGTCTATCCTAGTCAAAAACTCAGTCCATCTCAGAATTGGTCATACTCAGTTATCATACTCAACCATTGAAAACTCAAAATTTTGTCCTTGTCCAGTGAACAATTGTACGAGTCTGATCATTTATTGTCCTACTTCATATCCTGTGTCGTACGAGTTTGATTATTTATCATCTGAGTCTCAATACTATGTCATACGAATCTTAATAGTCTGTCATCTGAAGCTGAATCTAGTGTCGTACGATAAACAATTGCATTGAATAGTCTATCATTATAGACAACCCATCTATCATACAGTACTAGGCAGTAACTCGTATGAAACACTGTTGTTATTTCCTAGAAGATATTGAATTGTCATCTGGCGCAGTAAAACCTATCGTACAAATCTCTGATTTTGTTAGTATAGAATAGTCAAACTAGCCTAAAATAGTCTACAGTGAGCATAATACTGGTTATCATCATCTTGAGCATAAACAGATCAAGACAGTGTACCCCTGCCATTTGTGTTGCACGATTTGGTTGATCATCTTTCAGCTAGTTCAATCAACTACTTATCAAAACTTAAGTCACTTAGATAACATCTTATACAGGATAGATCATTCTTGAAACCAAACTAAATCTTAGTCACTTCTCTCAAATCAACTTAGATAAATGTCTTATACAAGATAGATATTTCTTGAAACTAGACTAAATCTTAGTTGCTTCTCTCAAACAATACGTTAACCGAACAACTAGCTTTGAATTTGATCTTGACCTCTGCATCACAAAAAACTTCAGGTCACACTAATCCATAAAAATGCCTACTCAAACTAGGAGTTCTCATAAGAAAGAGGCTAAAGGCAAAGGACAATCCTTCACATATCAAGATAACCCATATTATGTGAAGGACCCGCTCACTGATAAACCTCCATCATCAGAGGTACCAGTTTTTGACAAACCTTAATCTCCCACTATACATGAGATAGAACATAACAAAGACAACTTCAGTATTCATGAAACTGATAATGATTCCTCATCAAGTGAAGCTAAAGACTCTGAACCTCCACAAAAAGATATTCTTAAATGTCAAAAGGATAGAGATTTCCAAAAAGTGATGAAAGCTATTATGACTAGAGAGAAAGAAGACTATTTCTTAGAACTAGCAAAACAAGGAGCCAAACTTCTTACTGGATATGACGTTCAGACTCTTGTTACTAAAAAGAAAGAATCACCTATAATAATGGTACATAGACAATTACTAGCCTTACAGATTGAGATCATAGAACTGAAAAATGAGGACAAATCCCCAAAACAATATTCTCTAGATACAATATGCTCATTTCCATTTGACAAAAGCCTAAACATGCCTCCATTTCCTTCACGAATAGAGATCTCAAAATTCAACAAATATGATGGTACCTCAGATCCTCAAGATCATGTTAGAGAATTTTGTGCCTCATGTATGGAGTTCATGCATGAGCAAACATATCTCATGCACCTTTTCCCAAGGAGTTTAGGGGGTCAAGCAATGGAATGGTTCTCAAGTCTACCTATGGGGATTAAAACTTTTCAAGAATTAATCCAATTGTTTTTACAACAATACTCCTACAATATTTGACATCTTGTCACTATGATCAAACTTTGCAACACCAAACAAAAAACAGGGGAGCCTTTTCTCACTTTCCTCCAACATTGGAGAAAGATGTTCTCTAGGTATTCATGGCCTATCCTAGATACTGATAAAATGGATATATTCATCAATAATTTGGTCCCTGAATTGAAATATAGTATCCAAATTCAAGTACACCCATAATTTAACAAAATGGTAGATAATGCTATCCGAATGGAAGATGTGCTTATAAAGAAAGGAGATATCTCACCTTGGAAAGAAACACAACCAGGATCTAGCTCTCTAGAGAAGAACAAGTATTGGAAGTATGGCAAAGACAACAATAAGAATGTTGTTAATGACAGAGTAGTAGACACTATTAAAACCAACTTCAAGCCCATGATATTCAACTTGTCTAGTGCCACACAAGCACTCAAAGCAACTGAAGCTAGAGAAAAAAATCCTCCAAAGAAAACAAAAGAATGGTTCAAACAAAAACCTTGGCTTTCCAAACCTAAACGTGACTTTACTCCTCTCGAAGAATCATACGAATCTTCTTTCAAAACTCTGTTGGCAAACAATCTGATAATGTTACCAGATAATTATAGGCCATATGATCTGGAAGTCAAACCAAAATGATGGAGAGAAAATGAATACTGCGACTACCATCAGAATAAAGGTCATAACATAGACAACTGCATGAAGCTCATGCATGAGATTCAAGATATCATAGATGTTGGTAAAATTGTTGTCAGGAATCACCTGACCAATGCTAATCACAAAGCATTTAAAGACCCTTTACCTATTTACGAACAAGGTGAATCCTCAAAGACCAAAGGAGGTGCCAAAGTAAATTATACTTATACCAGCAATGACAATGTCATCAACATGATTGAGCCTTCCCAATCTATATATTGCAATGTGATTATAGTCCAAGAAAAACAAAATGAATCACGATATGCAAGAGCTATGACCCGTTCCCAAAAGAAAGTCACTCTTCAAGGAGCTAGTTCTTCAACTCCAGCTCAAGCAACATCAAACCTACCAGCCTCGTCAAACAAATAAAAAGAATCAACCTTTGATAAATTTAAAAAGCTAACTTCAACATCATCCTCTGGATATAGCGTTGTTGAATAGTTGAAAAGGACAAATGCTCAAATCTCAATCTTTGAATTGCTAAAAATCTCTTATGCTCACAAAGAGATCCTGGACAATACCTTGCTCACCACTAATATTCCAAAAGATTTAGACATTGATCGATTTCAATCCATGGTGGGTCATCTGACTTCACCTCACTATTTGACCTTCTCTGAAGAAGATGAAAACTCACTAAATCATCCACATAACCAGCCATTGCACATTGAATCCATGATCCATAAACACAGAGTCAAACATGTTTTGATAAATGGAGGCACGGGGTTGAATATCTATACTTACAGTCTGCTTACACAACTAGGATTTTCTGAAAATGTCATTGATCTGGGCAAGAAAATAACAATTAAAGCCTATGATGAAGAGGAAAGGACCTCTAAAGGTCTGGTATCATTACCAATTAGGGTGGGACCTGTAGAAAGAGATGTCATTTTCTAGATACTTGATCTTCCTATGTCATACAATATCTTACTGGGCAGGTCGTGGATTCATGAAATGAAGGCAGTTCCATCTACATACCATCAATGCTTAAAATTTCCTTATAACAGAGTTGAGGTCAGTATTCTTGCTGATACAAATGTCCCCTATAATGCATTGACAAAAGGTGTTGATACCTTTGTGCCTCATAATAGAGAAGTCTCTACAAATGAAAATCTGGAAGCTCTGATGAAAGACTTAGAAAAGAAATTGAAGATTACAAATACCGGCATGGATGGCTACAAGATAGAACCAGTACTTTCATTAGTCTCTCTCCCTCCATCACCAAAATAGTTGGACAAACCATTAGAGGCTATGAAAACACATACTTCAACTTTGAATATCATATATGATGGTCTTTTTGTACAATCCTCTACTTCCCTGGCAGATGAAATAGAAGAAGATGTTGTTCTAAAATGACTTTTTAAGGAAGATAGTGAAAACAAAGAAGTACGACATTGTGAGATTTCCTCAACACAATATGGTCCAGGCTACAAAATGATTCGACGCATGGGATATTTAGGTACTGGTCCCCTAGGAAAACATCAAGAGGGTATTATTGAGCTGATTCAGCTGCAAACAAAATCAACAAATGATAAGGTTGGCTGGGGTACAATCCAAAAAAGACATCAGACCAAAAACATGCTTCTAAATCTAAGTGGCAGAAAAGGATATCGCCTTCAACATTATAGGAAACAAACACTCAACAAACTCAAGCAGAGTGTGTAGAAGAAAAAGATGAACCAACAATCAAGAAAGAAGAAACAGTTAGCACTCAAGCTCCAATGGTGTTAGCTACAACAATACAAGGAGTTGAGGTCCCAGAGGATATAAGAGATGAAGTAGAAAGAATCAGAGAATTGTTTGCACCACTGAAAGTTCCAGTCACATACACTGGTAGGAAGCAAGTAGATGATTCAGAGACTGACTCAAACGAGTATGAATAGGGTCCAGACCACCTCTTAGATACATCCAGTACAAAAACTCCAGAAGAGACTAGCAGTATCACAGATGATACTCAAGAGTTGATGTGCATAAAACTAGAAAAGGAGATACAGGAAATCAGACTAAAAAGACAAGCAAACTATGAACAAGGATTGAAAGAAGGAAGAATACCAAAAAGTTTCTCATCTATTATGTACCCCTCTACTAAGACAAAACAAATCAAGTATAGCACTACATAAGAAGAATTGGAAGCTACAGAAGTAGAACCAGTCATCAGTCTAGAAGAAGTTGAATGGAGTAGACGATAGGGAGTCACAGAACCATCAAGATCATGTCAACAGGGGTGTCAGATACAAATTCTAAATGAGCCAAATCTTGAAGGAACTTGGAGCATTAAAGATGTTGGTGTTGAAACCATACATACAATCACTCAACCACTTGAAGAAGACTCAAAAACTTCATCCAATGACTCTGAGGACTTTGACAATAGTCCTGTTTATGACAATATCTACTCAGCATCAAACTCTAAATCCTCTGATATAAATGGCAAGAATCTATCTATTGATCTTGTTACTGTCGAACCTCGATATGAAGTTCAGCCTAGCGTAGAGAATGATGCTACAAGTAGGTCTATTGGATTAGGTCAATTAAATATTAACATGCACTTTAATAATCATATTTTGATTTTTCTTGGTCTCGAGACATTTACGCAAGGTATCCTTCTAGAACTCAACTTTTCGATCCGCAGTTGGGATGACAATACCATGAACTCCCTCGAACTTGTCCACACTCTATCCTTGGTACATCCTGAATTAATTGATTGTAGTCTACAAGACCAACCCATGAATGTACCTACTTTTTCCAATGACTATATGCTAGCCTATTACCTAAACATGATTGAACCCATGTACTCTTTCACCAGTGAACAGAGTGAAAACATGACTGAAACATATATCAAGTATCTTAGTTGCAAAAATTAGAAAAATAAAAATAAAAGATCTGATGGCAAAAACCACATTGTGGCGGTGTCAAAATCTAAAAAAGAGAAAATAAAGGACGTACCTAAGGGTGAAAACCTCTCTAAGGCACCTGAAGGTGAGATACTTGATATACTATCAAGTCACTTCCAGGAGAGATCTTCTATATCAAGATTGAACCAACTCAACCAGTGAACATTGGGAGTCAAGAGACACCACACATCATTCATGTAGCTCAATCATTATCAACAGAAGAATTGAAATATTTCACTCATCTCTTTTCAGAAAAGAAGATCAAATTTGCATGGACATACTCTGATATGCCAGGCCTGGATCCTGATCTTATCATGCATCATCTTTTTACCACACCAAGAGTTAAACTAGTAAAGAAAAAACTTCATAAGATGCACCCTCACGTGGCACTACTAGTCAAGTTGAGTTAGAAAAATTTTTAAAAGTTGGATTTATTAGAGCTATAGACTATGCGGAATGGATTTCAAACATATTACCTATGTCAAAGGCAGACAAATCTATTAGGGTTTGCATAGACTTCAGAGATCTCAACAAAGCTTGTCTGAAGGATGACTTTCCATTACCAAACATTGATATGATAGTTGTATTGTTGTATTTTTATTTTTGTTATTTTTTAGATTTTTGACTTTTCAGATTTTCGTCCATACAGTCTCTGTGTAATATTGTACGACATTTATCATAGGCCCAAATGACAAACTGCAGGTGTTGTACGAACTAGAATCCTATATCGTACGATTTGGTAAATACTGTCGTACTATTCTATATTTTTCCTGGTTAAAAAGAGAAAAAAGAAAATTTTATGACTCTAGTTTTCTGTTCAAATTGATTATACTGACGACTAACCCTAGTTGTTTATCTGTCTATCTTAGAATTTTTCACAACCTAATCAGTTTTTGCAAAACGCTTGTTGCACAAAGACAATATGACTACTTATTCATTGTCTTTGCAAGTTGCCTGAGAAGAATTGACCAAACATCGTGTATTCTTTAAATTCATTTTTAGGCACCTAAATTGCTATCTGGTTAAAGAAAAAATCTGTATTTCATGTTTTAAGTAGATTCTGAGAGGTAGGAGAGTATGCTCTTGTCTTTTTAGACAATTAGAAATCCAGACTCTTGAGGTATTTTCTTTGTTTGATATTTGTACATCTTTAGCAGGCTTACCCTCCCAGGGAGCTTAAAAACTCTTAAAGTCGTTACGACTGGTGTGAGGGGAACGACCTAAGTGGGAATGGCTAAATG
Source organism: Cryptomeria japonica (assembly GCF_030272615.1). Classification (NCBI taxonomy): domain Eukaryota; kingdom Viridiplantae; phylum Streptophyta; class Pinopsida; order Cupressales; family Cupressaceae; genus Cryptomeria; species Cryptomeria japonica. The sequence continues at coordinate 307,882,602 of NC_081413.1, forward strand.
CCAAGTACTCCAACCCACTATAAAATAAACGTGATTTGATGAAAATCAAGTCAACGACAGTGCTTGGGAATAGCTCTCCTCAGTATCTTCGGGTATATTGAACCTTGGTTTTCAAGGCTGGGAGACCTCTTAATTGAGTTTATACCTCGACACACCGAACCGACCCCTTACTAGATCCAATTAAAAATTAGAAGCTACCCGGTTCACCTCGGAAAGGGGGATAATCTTTGTGCAAGAGAGATAGTAACTCTCCCAAGATACTTGTCATTTCGTTCCCCCATTAGCATTTGGAGTCAGATAATACGGCATTGAGAATCCATTGTGTGAGACTCAGCAGTCATATTCTGATTAGCTATTGGGTATGTACCTAAGTCTACAAGCAAAGGTTTTCTTCTCTCACCAAATTTCATAGGGTTTGCATGCTATGATTGGAGTTATTATTCATACTACATGTTTTTTGTGTTTTCATCCCTCAAGAGAAAACTCCTACATTCCCACTTTCATACGCAACGTTGGCATTCCCACTTTCATGCATCTTCGTTTTCACTTGTACATACATTTTAGTCACTTTTGTGACATTCTAGTTCATTAGAACCCCTATTGCTTGAAACTAATTAATGTGCTAGTCTTAGGGTAATTGACTGCGCAATTTATGTGTCCTAAGAAATATCAACCAAGTCATCTTTCTATCAGTGAAACATGGTCATCCACTCTGAGCCAATCACCTATCTCCTAACTAGCGAAGAGTTTTATCACTGAGTACACAAGCAAAGCAATATAATGGAAAATAATCACTAGACAGTTTGAGCTATGCATGAAAAAATTTCTTTGTATGATGTCTTTTATATTGATTTTTGATTATTTTCCCTCTGAGTAACTCGAGGAAGTCTATCTTGACTAAGAGAAGCAAGGATTGGGGGCATAATATTTTCTTTGTTTTCTTCTTGTATGAGTGATTCCAATGATCTGGAAACATCTAATAAGTTGGGTGTCTGTGATAAGAGCCTTCACATCAAGGTGAAATCACCACACATACCTCGACTCCGCTTATTTGTATGCTACAAGGAGGTTCCCATCATTTCTTTTTCTATTTTGAGGGAATTTCTTTATCATGCAATCTGGGTCCCTATGAAATCTGTCCAAGGATATGAATGAAAAAAGGGTCATTGCGGACAAGATAATTAATATTGCACATGAAAAGAAAGGAACTCTAATCTTCCTATTATGTTTGTTATGCTCAGTGATGAAACTTAAGCATTTTTAATCCAGTGACTGCATTTCATTTTGCATCGCATTTTGCATTTCATTCTATATTTTGTGAATTTAGAGTGATTTTGGTATGGTAATAATCTCTTTATCTTTTGAATGAGAGTTGGATGCATCATCATTTATTAGCTAAGTGGTCTCTTTTTCATCATTTCTCCGATTGAGTACTTGTGTTTTGAGATATTAGCTGCATACATAAGAATCTTATATAGATCCATACATTTCATTATTACTCATTTGCATTCACCTTATTGCATAGAAAAATAAATTTTTGGATTACTCATGTGCAATCATCTATTTGCATATGAAAAGAAATAAAAATAGACATCCATATTCATTTGTATTACATACATCCATACTGAAAAGAAATGCATACATATAGAATAAAGCATATAGAAAGCATCTCAAAAATGAATCAACACAAGTACAATGAAGTCAAATCAGATCTCGTATGTATATATATATCGTATAAAGTTTTAGAGTACAAAATGATGTCAATTGACATATACAAACTCCCATCGGAGCAAGAATCGTAAGGGCTACAAAAAATGGGTGTCTACAAAAAATCTCAAAGCTACAAAAATAATATCTAGCTCTCGGCCTCTCCCTCATCGCCAGGTGGTGGAGGAGAGGAGCCTGTTGACCGGTATCCTGACGAGGTGCTCATGCTTCCTTTGATCATGCCATGTACTGCGAGTATGGAACAACCTACTGCACAAATGGAACTGCTAAGTTGTAAGTTGTAACATAATAGGCCACCCTACTCATCTAATGGAGTACCTACTACCGCAAAGAGTCTTGCTCTACTCTCATCTCTGCTACCTATTGGTCTCACTCTGCCAGCTAAGTTTTTACCACTTGTAAAGCGGAAAATCTGTCGAACCCTAGTTGCTCTCCCCTCTTCCAACTCCAAGGAGAGAGAAGGGAGTTTGCTAGGGTTGATGGTTTTCACTTGGGAGAATTTACATTCAAAAGAGGGGTTGAAACCCACAAGATCCAATCCCACGCAATCCAAGATTGGATGCTAAATGAGTTTCAAGGGTTATGACAGCAAGGCTACCCTCTTTTGTAAAGAATGTGCATAGAAGAATTAAGCTAGGAATGCATAGAAAGTGAGAAAGATTCGCTTATAAACTGAGATAGGAATACAGTATGAAGCTGTGGACCTGGAATTAGCAGTAAAATGTCGATACGGCGCTGTCCTGCAAATTTGAGTGAAAGTTGCTAGGACGATGGCGCCCGAGCGCCACGGTCCTCCGAAAAATCTGCGAAATGAAGGGGGATCTGTTCGTCTCTGCACAAGGATTCCAGATCTTCAATTTCAGCCGTGTACCTGCAACCTACACACAGAAAAGCGAAGACGATTGGGGGGTTAGGGATTAGGGGTTTGCCTTTAGGTCAAACCCCAGTTTTGGAATTAACCAAGAAATGAGCAATGTTGTAAATGTAAATGTCTGTAATGTAAAACAAGTACTAATACCTTGTTGTAAGGATGTTTGTATCCTTATGTGTGAAGGTATAGATGTTGTATGTTGTATGTTGTAGTAGTATGTAGTAAGTGATCTCCTTTTCAATGGTTGAATCCTTGTCTTGAATGCAACACTTAGCCTTGAATGGAGACTTGAAATGATCAATTGCTTGAAGGAATGCTTGAATGCTTGAATGCTTGAGTATAATTTCCACGCTTGTACACATATGACCTTCTTACCCAAATAGGAGAGGAAAATGTAGTTTATATACTTGCCAATTAGGGTTAAAAGACTGATTTTTCCGACCTTAGGCCGACCAGGAAATATTATTTCCAATTTGCAAACAAAAAGACTCAAAGTCCCATAGGAGACCGGGCCCAAAATAGGGCCAGGGACCAGGGCACTGGGCGCCATGGTCCTGGGGGACCAGGGCACTGGGCGCCCTGGTCCTGAAGGACCAGGGCGCTGGGCGCTCTGGTCCCACCTCCCAAGACAGCAGGGTGCAAAGGAGGTTCAGGCCAGGGTGCAAGAAAATGCAGTTTTTGGTGTCATAATCAGGTTTCGGGGTCTCCATTCAGGTTGCGTGTTGCGTCGCCATCGTGAAGACTGAAATGCAGTCAAAATTGCAAGTGTTGCAATTTTAGGACGCTAGACCACTATCAATTGTGACTACAGATCCGCTAGGCATGCTATCATCGACCGTGCTGCGTCGGCCCTCTGCTCCCTCACAGGCTCTCCACCCCCATCTCCACCTTCGGATCCACTATGCTCCTCTTGTCTCTACCTAACCTATCTAGGAGCTACATGCTCCTCCTCACCTCCACCAAACCTAACACCAACACTCCCTAGGGATCCACCCTCACCCCTCTATTGTCTACCTCCAGTTGGAACCCTGTTGCTGCTAGCACCAAGATTGCCACATGTCTGCCTCGGAGCATCCACTCTCTATCCCTACCTCTGCCCATGTCCCTATCCCTGTGTTGGGGTATCATCCTCTACCTCCTCAATACAAGGTTCTTTCTCTATTGGAACATTGAATCTAGGGAAAGGGTTCTACTGGAACCAATCCCTGTACTAGGGCAATACCCCTACATCTGCAATGTCATCCATGTAATCCCACCGGAGTCATTGTAATCCAGTCAACTCCTGCATACCCAAGGCATAACATAATGTCGGTGCCCATCCCTGCCTCTCCTCATCAGCATATCACACGTATGCAGTGAACTCCTCTGAGATCCCCTGAGGTCTACCATACTACCTCATCACTTGAGAAACCATGAATCGCTCAACCATAGTCTGCAATTAGCCAATAAGTGGGTGAGTCACAAATAGATCTCTCTGAATAATCCTCCAATCATCCCACAGCTCTAGGCCCCTATAAGGTCTCCATATCAGGCCTATCAAATCATCCAGTTGTCGTCTCCAAAAATCTGTCTTGCCTAGATGGGGTTGAGTAACATAACCTAAATATCTATATACAAAGGGCTGACCAGGATCCCTGTCATCATCTACAATCGTCGTGCATATTGGGAGGTGATCCTAGGCCCATACCTATAAAATCAATACTCTGGCAGCCATTCTCTTCCCCTCCCTATAAACAATCTCATGCATCTCATGATACATGTGGGCCAATATACATGAACCCCAGCCTAACCTCTGAAGGGTCTCAATAAGCCTCTCCAGCATCCTACCCCATCCACACAAAAATCCCTATTGTCCCCTGTTTGACATAAGAAAATAGCCGATAAACCCTACCAAGATGCAAGCAAGTGGAAAATCCTCACTATACCTGCTCATCATCACATCCCAATTGATAGAACGCATCAAAATGTCAGGATCATTGATAACATGTCTGACAACTAGTAACCCAGGAAGCTGCGTTGCATCATAATCTACCTTACCCCAGCAAAAGGGATACGGAGAATCCTAAAAACATCCTTGGGAGTGATGGTCATCTCCCCAACTAGCAAATGAAATGTGTTATGCTCATAACGAAATCTCTCTACAAGCATTGTGAGCATACCGTGATTCACACGGATATCAGGTAAATCAAGAAGGTGTGTGAATCTGCACAAGTTAATATGTGTCTAGTCAACATCTAACAACTACCGCACTAAATTCATCATCAGTGGATAGCACATCTAAAAAGAACATGAGGCAATCGAACCTACAAAAATCAAATAATGAAGAATCAGGAAACATTTCAAATAAGCCTACAAGAGAAGTAAAACATCATGCAAATTCAACTACGTTAATTGCCAAATCAAAATTTCAAGTTTGCACCTTCAAAAATGCTTACTGTTTTCCAAATGATAAAACACACAAGGGTAGAAACTCATATGAGTCAGGAATAGGCCTCGTATGACAAAAGACTCCCATACGATATAGGACTAGACCTAGGACAACAAAAGGGGCTCTTTTGAATGTTGTCATATGATACAAGGGTAGGCCTCAAATGACAAAACTACTAGGCTTAAATGACAAAACAAACTTTATCAGTTTTTCATACGAGACAGGATCTTGTCTCGCATGACAAAATGAGAATGGCCAACTTTAAATATGCTAAAAATTGAAAAAATCAACAAAAAAATTCAAAATTGAAATGAATAACTGGCTTAAGATAGATCACTTACCATTGGCTCATAGTTTTGTAGTTGATTATGTCATCTTTGGCACTTGAATCGATGTTCATGAGTGGGAACCACCATTTTTCTTCTCAGAAGGCTTTTTGAATTTTCAAACTTGGAGGGTTAAATGAATTGAAACTGACACTTTTGCCCCATATATAGCCAAAACCCTAATTTTTCAACTTGCTCTGAAGGACATGAAAATTGTACCCTTAGCTAATTTGCTCATTCTGATTCTATTTTTGGGATCAAAATTGAAATAAGAGATCATTTTCCTATTCAATTTCACAATTTGGACCACTTAGCGCTTTTCAACAAAAGCTCATTCTTTCTTCAAATTGTGCTCAATTTCTTTAGTAATCAATGTTGAATCTCAATTTCATTCTACAAAACAACTTTGCGCTCAACTTCAAACATCAATCAATGCCAAATCTTCAAAAATTCCTCAGAATCAATTTGTGCTCAAATCATTATTATCGATAAACAATTGCCTATAATCATGTACCCTCGCTATCTTTTGATTTCGCTCCCAAGGGGGCATACTCATGACCTCATGACCTCACATCTTCAAAGATGAGAAAAAATTTAAATATTCATCAAAAGTCGAGCAAAAATATTTTCAACTAAAGAAAATCAAAAAAATTCTTATTGCTAAGGGGTTTCTCAGCTTCATCACTTCATATCAAGTTGAGATCTCTCGATCATCTAAATTGAATCAATCACTAGGGGAATATCAGTTTCATCACTTCAAATCAAGCTGATATTTGTCTTCTTCTAAATCAATCTCTTAACGTTAATCAGTTTCACCACTTTTCATCAAGTTGATTATTCATTTAAACTCAATCAAACTTTTAAAGAGTATCTTTGATCACACTCTCAATCTAAGCAGGTGTTTAGTTTCATCGCATCAAATCAAGTAGGACATTTTATCTTCACTCATCATGTCTTGATCCATCAAGTTCAAGATCGATTTTATCTTTGCTCACTATGTCTAGTTCAATCAAGTTCTAGATCAGTAAGATCCACTTCTTGATCAATCAAGTTCAAGTTTGGTATCTTTGCTCTCTATCATTCCTAGTTCAATCAAGTTTGGGATCTGTTTCACTTTAATCAGACTCTATTCAGCTTCATTGCTTCAAATCAATCTAAACACCTTGCTCTTCATCCGGTTTGTGATCAATCAAGTTTAGAACTGGTATCTCCTAGACATCACATATTCTTTGAACCAACACGTTGCTCGCACATTAATTCAAAGAGGGGAAAATGTAATACCCTAAAATTGGTCATCTAAACCATGGCCCCCTAATCTCAACAACATCACCAAGGTCCTAACTGTACGTTAGGAAATAGGAAATCATCACAAGACAAGATAAACGTAATAGCTCAATCACAAATGCATTCATTGTAATGATCTATCCTAAACAACACTCAATAGAGACATGAAAACAAAGCATACAAAACTAGAAATTATGCAAACCATAGACACGATTTGAATGCTCCTTCATGCGGCTCCATTGTTCTTCTTTCCTCTCCAAATAGTTGTGGATCTCACCTACAAGTGCACACACAATTGAAAGCAAGTAGACGGGATTTTTTATCAAGAGTACTAGAAGCTTAGATTTGATAGTCTGATTAAGGATTATTGATTGCAAAAGTGATTACAAATTAGCTTTGATTGATGAAGATCATCCAATTTATAGATAAATTGGAGATAGGATCAAATTTAGCATGAAATCGATATTAGAAGCAATTGATTTCAAAATGGGAAAAATGAGTGAAAAGAAGAAGGTTATGACACCTTCTATGTCATGAATTATGACATATTGCCAATGCAAAGCTTAGAGGACTAGAACCTTATGACATCTTGCTATGCCAAGAGTATGACGCATGAAGCACAAAAATGGGGAGCACTAGAGACAATTTAATTAGGTGGAAATTGCAATTAGGAAATTAGAAAATAGGTGGAAATTAAGAATTTAGAAATGATGAAATTTAGGAAATTAGAAAATTAGAAAATTAGGTAAATTAATTAATAATGTGTCATTTATTAATTAATTCACAAAAGAGGAATAATTAGCCAATTAAATTAAACATTTAATTGCAATGAGAAGACTTTAGGATAAATAAATAAATTATTTAAGCTAGAGGAAGAAATGACAAATTAGGTTAAATGAATAAATCGTAAAACCTTAGAAGATGAATTAGCAATGCAAGAATGACAATTAGGTCTTGATGAAGGATAATTAATGTCGATTCGATTTAATCATGATTTTGAATTGATAAATGATTTGATTGATAAATTGACCAAGATTGATAAAGAGATCAAATTGACAGGCACCAATTGACGAGGAACAATGACTAATTGATCCAAATTGACATGATTGATAAAGACGACGACGATTGATGATAAATTGATTGCAAAATGACAATATTGACAAGTTGATAAGGATTCACCAAAATCATGACTAAAAATTGTTATCGACAAGACCTAATTCGAAAGCGAGACAAATGAAGAACGTAGAAGAAGGACTCGATGCTCGCAAATGATAAAGACCAAATGCATGACATAGGAGAAATGTTAATGCGACACAAAAACCCTAAAATAAGGCAATGCGCAAATGTTAAAGTATGATTCCGCAAGCGTTGACCATTTTTAGGTGTCTACATTTTGCCCCTCTTTGAGACAATGCGATTTTAAGCGTTGTTTCAAAGAACGATAATGAAAATGCCCCAGACAATAATAATGACATATGCATGCCCCCTCGAGGAATTGGCCGGAAACATGTAGAAAAGAGGCCAATTGATCGATAAGAATGATAGAAAATGATAGGATCAAACGCACTGCCAAGACTGACGGAAGAAATGTTAGTAAGCAGAAATTAGACAGAGGATAGGTAGAGATGAAGAAAAACTTGCTTTCAGTAATGCACTTTGTAGGTGAGAACCTTTATTTAATGTAGCAAAATGGATGCGTAGCATCATGGCATTGAAGGCCAGAGCTGAAATGCAACCCTTTTTGCAAAACACAGACACATCACAGACAAACAGCAATCACAACAAAAAAGAAAGAGATCATGAACCATCCCGGTCACTCTAAATCACTTAGTGACATCATCGAGCAACATAGGAGCATGATCGAAGATAAATCAATAGAAAGATAAGATGCACAAATTCCAACAAATCAAACAAACATCTTGACCTTCATTGTCAAAAGTTGAAAGTGTTGATAGGACGATCATGCTGTCTGGTTTCAGGAGATGCGGTACCCCGTCTAAGATAGGACACAGTCTGGTTTCGAGTATACCACACCCTGTATAAGACCCATGATAGTAGAGACAAGGACAAATGATTTTGAGGGTGATTGATATGACAATGTTGATCAGTTTGAATGTCTGAGTTGATTGAAAAAGTTCATCTGTTTAAGCGTGATTTCATTAAAGCACAGTGTATGATTGCATGTCATTGGAGGGATGCTCAGTGATTTGTCTTATGCACAAAGGGATCATTTATTGCAAAATGCTTGTTTTTGGATTTTAACGTTTTGAAATGTTTTTGTGTTCATTTTTTTCAGGACTTTATATGACTTTTTAGGGATTTTGCAGGACATTTTTCAATTTTTATGATTTTTTCAGGACATTATTTGATTTTTTAGAGATTTTTTCAAGACATTTTTCAATTTTTATGATTTTTTCAGGACATTATTCAATTTTTTAGATTTGGATTTTTTTCAGGACATTTTTCAATTTTTTATGATCTTTTCTCAGGACATTTTTCAATTTTTATGATCTTTTTTCAATTGTTAAGAGATTTTTTCAGACATTATTTGATTTTTAGAGATTTTGCCCCCAGTGTCTAGCAAGGCAAGGAATATGATAGGTGAATAAATAGGCTTGCTGAAATGATGGTGGTTAGAGGGAAGACAAAGGCCTTTTATCATGGAGACAATACAGATGCAATTTTCAAGGGCTATTGCGTGATGGGACAAGAGACTGGATATGACAATGTAAAGCAGTGACATGGCATGAGGGACATGTCAAGAGGTTTTTCAAACTATGTTTAAATTTTGGGTCCTTATGTCAGATCAAGATCAAGGGATAGAAAAAGTGTATGGATAGTGATAAGATATGGATAGGATAAGCAAGACCAAGAATGGCTAAGGGACATGGACTGAAGGTTGGGATTAGCTAAGGGATAGTGGCAGAAAGTTGCAATAAGATAGGGAATATGGATGAAAGGTTATAATAAGCAAATGGATAAAGACCAAAAGCTATGATGGACTAAAAGCTGCAAACAAGATGCATGATGCTCATGACGATCCTCAGCCTTGTCAAGATCAAAGGTGGAAAGGGAAACTAGACATGAGGGATGATAGGATATGAAGGGTAATGACAGGGGTTTGATAGGATAATGAAGGGCAATAAGATATGAAGGAGGAAACCTGCCCCCAAGTGTGGTGTGCAAGAAGTTCATAGATTACGCATGATGCCTGTTTGCCAGGTTTTCATCATGGTACTTGCCCAAGGCACCTATTTGCTAGGTTTTCACCAGTGGACGAATTATTTTTGCTTTACTTTTTTTCTTTTCTTTTTCTTTTTTCACTTTTTTTTTTTTACTTTTTTTGAGCTTTTTCAATAGAAGATGGACACATGATAGGGGATGGAAGAAGGACTCAAGCATCTTTTTTTTTGTTTGGATAGTAGCCTTGAAAAAAAAATGGACCATGACCTTTGAAAGTATGCTCAAAGACATTGGTGGGATAAGGACATGGAAAATAAGATGAAACTAAGGAAAGGATTTATGCAAAGGATTGGACCAAAGGGATGGAAGGATGGAAAATATGCATTGGATAATGGATAGGGTATTGGAAGAATTGGGCTTGAGTGGACGGAAATGTTGGCAAGATCGACATTGGCACACACCTTGAGGGGTGATGGACTGATGGAGGAAAAATAGATCTCAGATTGTGAGATTTGGATGGAGGAATAGCTTGGGATTTTGGGACATAAGGGCCCAAAATGGAAGAAGAAGGTGGTGGAGAAATAGAATTGGAAGGTTTGGATGGAGGAGTAGCAACTTTGGATGCCAAGTTGGATGTTTCTTTAGGTTTTTGTGCATCAACGAGCCACTTAGGGATCCACATGGTTTTTGATTTTTCATGCTTTTGCGGTTCCTTAGAGTGCATTGCTTGCACAAGGGATTTAGGAACCCATATATATTTTGACTTTGCTTTAATTTGCTCAGTGGGCCTTTGTGGCCTTTTGGATATTTCTTTTTCTTTATAGATCATATTGTTCTTTGTTTTGACATGTCGATTATATTGGACATGTTGATCCTTGAATACATGCGGATTTTTAGACTTATGACTTTTATACTTAGCATCCAAATTGCTTGGAAGAGGGAATGAATGTCGGTGTGGATGGGAATGATATGGAGGCATATGGGATGGATGGAAGGTTCTCCAATATGTGTGCCTTTTCTGATGTTGCATAGGAGATGGAGGGATATAGGGACCTAGAATGGATGGAAGCGATGATGGAGAAGGGTGGACATTTGGATTTTGACTTTGAAGGGATACCAGCGCCTTGAGTGTGAGCTCTGTAGCCATGACCATTAGTATATTCTTTGATATGGATGGGTTCTTGCTCATGAAGGTCTACTCCTTTGCCTTTATGAATATCTTGACTTGTAGGATACTCTTTTCTTTGGGAAGAAGATGCAAGTCCATTATGAGGTGGATATGATATGAGAGAAATAATGAGCTCTTGAAGTGGATCGGATTGGACCAAAGTGGAAGAACCCATTGTGCATGTCGAGGGTTCATGAACATCTTGCACTGACACATTAGAATCATGAGGGGGATTAGGATCATGAGGGGGACTAGGATTGTGTAGTGAACATGGTTCAATGACAGGTTCTTCAAGAGATGGAATGGGAGAAATAATGGGATCATCAAAAGAAATGCGATCTTGGAGTGGATATGGAGCATTAAGACAAGGAGATGGAGGAACAAAAGGATCTTGTGGAGGATTTAAATGAATAATTTGATCTTGACAAGGAGGAAGATCATTGGAATCCTTTTTAAAGGTGCTTTGCTCTTGACTTTTAATGGGATCATCGGAAAGGATGGAAGGGATATCTTGATCTTTCTCAGGAAGTGGAATGTCAATGGGATTTGAAAGGACATTTTTTTCATGAAATGGAAGGGGATCGTTTGGGATTGGATGGACTGGGATATCTTGATCTTGCTCGGGGAATGGAGTGTCAATAGGACTTTAGATAGGATGGACAAGAATAGGGGAATCATCATGAGTGTCTGGGAACATGGGGTCCTGGTCAACAATTGGATGGGATGATAAGGTTTCAGGATCTTGATCTTGATCTATTTTAAGACATGTTTCTTCATGCTCTAAATTATCCTCTTGACATGGGGTTGGACTTTGGATATGCATGGAGGATTCTGACAAGGAATCAATGATTTGGCATGAAGGGGATGCACTTTGAACATTTGTGATGGATTCTGGCAAGGAATCAATGCTTGAACATGAGGAAGAGGGACTTTGAATGGGGTCCTCTAAAACAGGTAATGGCAATAAAGTGCATGGTGGCATTGGGTCTTGTATTTCTAATAAAAGACAAGGATGTACATCATGGATTGGATTATCTTGGCAATAAATTATGGATAGCCCTTGGGTAATTTCATCCTTAGGTGTATTGTTTGATGAGGACAATATGGAAGGTTCTTGTGAAACTTCTAGAGGTGTAGGGATAGATGCCACTGGAGAGTCAATTTGCTTGTGGGGGAACGAGGCATTGCCAGACATAATTGTATTATCTTGATCCTCCTCAAAGAACTCACTTGGTAGTTTCCTTAAGAGCATTGCAATAAAGCCACCTTTCTTTCGAGGTTTTGACATGATTGTATCTGGAATTTAAACTTGTTTGGAAAGGAGTTGGTTTGATGTCATGTTTTGATATTGGACTTGGTTCAATTGTTCTAACATGTTTGAAACTTGGGTTGGTGTGTACTGCAACCTTTGTTTTTGAATGTTTGGTTGGGGTTGTTCACATTGATATGTTGATTGAACTTGTTGATATCCCACCATTGGTTGCACCATTTGTTGACATTGTATAGTTGGTTGGACATATTGTTGAAATTGGACCATTGGTTGTGTTGGTTGAATATGTTGGACAATTGGTTGAACCATTGGTTGTGATGGTTGAAAATGTGATTGATAGTAAACACCTTCTTATTCTTGTTGTGGAGGCACATAATGTTGAAATTGATGTTGTCTCTTTTCTTGAAATTGTTTCATCATCTCTATTTGGGAGAGGAGAGCTGGTATGTCCGATCGTTCGATAAGAGATCTTACATCAATTGGCTCAATCTTTGGATTTCGACCTGGAAATTTTTGAAACATTTTGGACATTTGTGATCTATTCTTCTCAATGTTTTTCACTCTTTGTTCCAAAATCTCATTTTCTTGAGCTAGTTTCTCCTCTAGTTTTTGTATTTGGAGACTTGTTTCATCATAAAAAGTTTGATCAATATTGCCTTGTTGTTGGGTTGGATAGAATTGTGATTGCATTGTCGGTTGATATGTCAAACTTTGTTGCATCATTGGTGCTTGGAACCTTGTTTCAATAGACATGTCACTATGCAAATGCAATATTTTTGGAATTTTTCAAGGATAATGTATGATATGCAACTAAATGCAAACTAAATAGATGAAAATGCAATCTATGACAAGAATGCAATCTATGTTTTTGGTTGTTTTTCAAGATTTTGACAAACTTTTTGGAATGCAGATCTAAGAAAGAGACCCTTAGGAAATTGAAATGATGTCTAGACCTCAAAGGACAAAAGGACTTAAGTGACAAAAGGACAAAATGACAAATTCTCCCCTATATGCTTGGATACTAAGCTAGGTTTGACCAAATGATATTGATGACAAAAGGACAAAAGATTTAATAAGGTCTAGATCTCCTAACAATGACTTAGGGTTTATCAAAGATTTGGATTACTCAAGTATGGCAAAACCTAGTTTGGCACTATATGCAAAGGGACAATTACTATGCAAATGACCCTAATATGATATGATAATGACCTAAGCTTAATGAAGAGACCTAGGGTAAGCAATGTATGACAATGGTATGACTTTAATGCAAGAGGACATATGCAAATGGATGACTTTTATTGAAAAGAGTATGACTTAGGTGAAACCTAACCTTGGTACTTGACAATGAACTTTGCAAAATGCAACCTAGGATGAACCTAAATGTAAGTGACATGAATGTTAAGACAAGATTTTGAACAATGTTTCCTGACCATGTTTGAAGATGAGTTTTTGAATCTAGTTGAACCTTTGTTGGATGAATGTCTCTTGTGCTTAATCTTATGTTGGATCAATTTGTTTTGCTCTTGAAATGAGATACAATTCAACTTTTGACAAGCAAAGAAGACAAGATGTTTTAACATAGACTCAAGACAATCATGCTCATTTCCACATTTCTTATGGTAGGCAAAGACATTAGGTACTTGAGAGGTAGACTCATTATGGGATTCAAGGAGAATACATAGATGCTTGACCCCATGGGCTCCCCTCCACGGCACTCACTTCTCAGGGAAGCCAAGCATCAGTCCCCATGGAAATCTCCCCATGGCGAACTTAGTATCTCTTCCAAGTATCCGAATTTGTCCTTCTCAAGCAACTAGAAGGGTTTTTGGCCTCTAAAACAAGGTGTGTAGTAAGGATTTCTGTTAAGCATTACTCCTTGATGTCACGCAAGCGTGATTGAGACATTAAGCCCATCAAGATACCAAACAAATGTAGTCATCCAAGCATGATTTAGACCAAGAGGCCCTACTTAGATGTTGATATGAGAAAGAGTCCAAGGGTCATCACTTCCCAAGTAACTACAATTCCCACGTAACACTTCCTTCAAAGCTTTCGCTCATCGGGTATTTTTTTATAGTGAGTTAGAATGCTAAGGTATTCTAGCCGTACTCACTTTGGGTCGTCCCCTTCTCATGATTATCACTTGCTTGCAAAAGTGAAGTGGTCGGGAAGGCAGGCCCTCTAAATGTGACACACAATCAACAATACAAGCATGGTATCGAAGATCTAGATTTCTGATCACCCTAAGAAGGATGAGAGCATACTCTCCTACTCCAATGTCATACTCAACAATCAAAGAAAACAAATGTTCATTCCAACCTATTTAGAAACCACTAGGTGCCTAAAAATTAAATGCAAACACAAAGTTTGATTGTTTCTCCAAGGCAACCTGCAAAAACCCAAGTTAGGAGTTTGATACGCTTATTCTTTGACTTTCGAATCTGCACAAAGCGTGTTAGTAGTTTGATTTATTGTCTTTGCCATGCATATGCCAAGATTCTGCACAGATAATTAGTACCAAAATCCAAAGCACAGAAAACAGAATGCAAAAACACAACAAATTTCAAGTAAACACTGCATTTTTTACCTCTGATCTGGACTTTACACAGGTGCAGAACCCATGACACAGGTGTAGAATGCAGGACACAAGCATAGAATGTCACCTACACAAGCGCAGAATGCTCAACACAGGCGCAGGTTGCTTCACACAGGCACAGGAGTCTCCAGAATACCCTGCACGACCCTATTTTTGGGTTTTTTTGGCCTGCAAATCAACTTGAGAGCACTCAAAACACCATAAAGAGGTTAGAAGGTTAGTTTTTCACGTCAAGTTCACCAATTAATGTATGTTAGGAAATAGGAAATTATCACAAGACAAGATAAACATAATAGCTCAATCATAAATGCATTCATTGTAATGATCTATCCTAAACAACACTCAATAGAGACATGAAAACAAAGCATACAAAACTAGAAATTATGCAAACCATAGACATGATTTGAATGCTCCTTCATGCAGCTCCATTGTTCTTCTTTCCTCTCCAAATAGTTGTGGATCTCACCTACAAGTGCACACACAATTGAAAGCAAGTAGACGGGATTTTTGATCAAGAGTACTAGAAGCTTAGATTCGATAGTCTGATTAAGGATTATTGATTGCAAAAGTGATTACAAATTAGCTTTGATTGATGAAGATCATCCAATTTATAGATAAATTGGAGATAGGATCAAATTTAGCATGAAATGGATATTAGAAGCAATTGATTTCAAAATGGGAAAAATGAGTGAAAAGAAGAAGGTTATGACACCTTCTATGTCATGAATTATGACATATTGCCAATGCAAAGCTTAGAGGATTAGAACCTTATGACATCTTGCTATGCCAAGAGTATGACGCATGAAGCACAAAAATGGGGAGCACTAGAGACAATTTAATTAGGTGGAAATTGCAATTAGGAAATTAGAAAATAGGTGGAAATTAAGAATTTAGAAATGATGAAAATTAGGAAATTAGAAAATTAGAAAATTAGGTAAATTAATTAATAATGTGTCATTTATTAATTAATTCACAAAAGAGGAATAATTAGCCAATTAAATTAAACATTTAATTGCAATGAGAAGACTTTAGGATAAATAAATAAATTATTTAAGCTAGAGGAAGAAATGACAAATTAGGTTAAATGAATAAATCGTAAAACCTTAGAAGATGAATTAGCAATGCAAGAATGACAATTAGGTCTTGATGAAGGATAATTAATGTCAATTCGATTTAATCATGATTTTGAATTGATAAATGATTTGATTGATAAATTGACCAAGATTGATAAAGAGATCAAATTGATAGGCGCCAATTGACGAGGAACAATGACTAATTGATCCAAATTGACATGATTGATAAAGACGACGACGATTGATGATAAATTGATTGCAAAATGACAATATTGACAAGTTGATAAGGATTCACCAAAATCATGACTGAAAATTGTTATCGACAAGACCTAATTCGAAAGCGAGACAAATGAAGAACGCAGAAGAAGGACTCGATGCTCGCAAATGATAAAGACCA
Source organism: Cryptomeria japonica (assembly GCF_030272615.1). Lineage (NCBI taxonomy): Eukaryota > Viridiplantae > Streptophyta > Pinopsida > Cupressales > Cupressaceae > Cryptomeria > Cryptomeria japonica. The sequence continues at coordinate 307,898,926 of NC_081413.1, forward strand.
AATGCATGACATAGGAGAAATGTTAATGCGACGCAAAAACCCTAAAATAAGGTAATGCGCAAATGTTAAAGTATGATTCCGCAAGCATTGACCATTTTTAGGTGTCTACACTAACCAAAGGCAATTAAATCAACTTTGAGCACATTATTAATTCTTTAATTATCAAATGTCACATGGCAAATCAATTACTCAATATTAATTAAATATTTATTTAATTAATTAAATCATTCCAAGAATATCATTTTGATCAATTATCCTATTTAATTTATTAAATATCCTAGCTTATTTAATTAAAATAAATTTGCCATTTAATCATGCAAAAAGGAATTAATTTATTACAAAAGAGGAATTAACTACAAAGAAAGAGTTGAATTGAAAATAAAATAAAAGAATTGAATTGAGAGAGAAATCAAACTTGAGATATTATTTCTTTTTCTAAATTTAGAACTTGAAATTAGAAAAGCAATTAATTGAATTATTGATTATTCTCTAAAATTAGAACTCAAAGCTTTTCAGCAAAAGAAGTTCAGTTGCATTGAAAGACTCTTTTGTTGAATAAATCAAAGAATTGTCTATTTTTATCACAAATGCATGGAATTAATTAATTCTTATTTCTAATGCAACTTGAACTTCCTATCTAAATGCATTTCAATTAAACTATAACTGGAATCTATCTCAAGGTTAACCGAACCTGATTTCTCAATTATTTTCAATTAATCCTAAATTGAGCTTTTTCATTATCTTTCTTGAGAATTCTCTATAAATTCAGCCTATTAGCTCTCATTCAAACCACCCCAGAGATATTTGAGAAAAACCTTGGAGATTATTATTATGCTAATCTTGCTCTGGAGTCATTGAAGATATTGTGCTTGCTTTTTTGAGATTATTGCATATTTAGTTTATTCATATTGCTTGAATCCATATTGCTTGAATCATTATTGCTTGAATTATTCATCCATCTTGCATCCATATCATGCTCATATAGATTAAATCCTTCATCTTGGTGTAGTCTAGTCGCTGGTATTGCTTATAAAAATCTGAGAGCAATCTTATACTCGGATCTTTTAGAAGGCAATTAGTTGCTTTGTTATGGTTTATTATTTATTGATTATTGATTTACTAACCATACATGTAATGACTTAATTCAAGTGTTGTGTCTTAAAAGTTGAATACTTGAATGCTTGAATTCTTGATCTTAAATTTACCCTCTTGATTTATGTTGACTTCACCTGAAATGAGGAGGATACCTTGCTTATATACCTCTCTCAAGCAATTTGGGGTGCAAAACATAGAGCAGGCCAACATGGGAAACAAATTCTCACTAAATCAAGTCGATTGTTATATGATTTCAATTTGGGGCCAAAATAAGGAGACTTGGGCACCCTAGGTTCCATTCTCCCTCCAAAGAAGGCTCAACTTAGGACTTGACATCCTAAATGAGAAGGAGATGTTCGAATGATATGTTGAATTGCATTGTGATGGATGAAACTAGATGCGAGAGACCATACATGCTAAAATAGGGCCTAGTTGACCAACAAATTTCATGAGTTCCTTGTGTATTTTTCTCTTACCCTCTAGGGTTCCTTGGTGGGGCATTACAATCTTCTTGTATCCTTCATAAATTATAGTAAGGTTCTCCCAAACAGCCTTGGCAGATTTCCAATCCATCACCTTCAAAATTTTAATATCAAACATTCCACTAATGACTGCATTCCTTTCCTTCTCATTATTAACATGTGCCTTGATCCCATCCAGAGTAGACATAGGATGTTGGTTTAAGTATAACCATCGACAATAGAGTCCCAAATAACATACTCCATAGCGTTCAAATATTATTATATTCTTATCTTCCAAAAAGAGTAGTTTGTCCCATCAAACTTAGGAATCTTGTAGGATCCTTCTTGTGCCATCCCAACTCTACGTCAAGAAATTAAGCTTCTTCTAGAGGAGCTCATCTTTGGTACCAATTATTGAAAACACTTTAGGACTGAGAGGGGGGTGAATCAGTCTAGACCTTAAAAATACTATACTTAAACATAAAACATAATCAACTTATTCTTAACTTTATCATCATTAATGGAACATGGAACTACAAAATACAATGCACAAGAGAACACTAAATTTATGTGGAAAACCATAAATAGGGAAAAAACATAGTGAGAGACAAATCATACTATACATGAAATTAAAAATTTATTTTAGGCAACTACTGCTAAGGAAGAACACAACCACCTAGAAGAATTGCAAGATGTGATGCACTATCCCAAGGCAAGATACAAAAGGAATTGCAAGTTGAAGCTCTTCTACAAGGCAAGATGCATAGGTCTTGTAGGTTGAATCTCATTGATCTAGGTCAAGGTATAGAGGACTTGTAGGATGAAGCTCACCACTCTAGGGAAAGATATGTAATCAAAAAATATTTGATTCAACAAAACAAAGTGTTTCTCTAACTATGAATTTGTCCTTGAGCCTCTGTTACAAGCAACAAACTTGAACAAAAATCACCACCACATTCATTGTCTTTGCATCACAAAACCCTACAAATGATATGATCATGAAAGTACTTGCAAATGAAACACTTCATTATCTTTGACAATACTCAATACTCCTCTAAAGACACTCCATCACACTAATTTGATCTTCTATATATACTATATGTTGTATTACAAACATTAATTAGGATGGCCAAAATAAGGGATAAGAATACGTCTGATCAAGTTAGCCACCAAACCCAATTGTGGTAAATGTGGTCCAATACTAGAGATAGAGAGGACCTAAATGCATCATATTACACTTATTTATGAAACTCCAAACTATATACATGCTAGCACACATCATCCAAAATCAGCAACAAGGTAATGTGTAGATAAGTGATGCAACACACAACTATTTAGCCAAAAATATATCATCCAAATGATATAACTCAATGTGAATCCCCACACACCATAGGTAGGACCCAAGAACACATCGACAAACTCTCCAATGTCAACACATATAATTAGAGTTTAGGCACAATCCAAAATACAAAAATTTATCAACCAAATAACCATAGTTACCTAGAAACACAAGGACACAATGTGGCACCAAAATAAACATCCAACACCATGTAGAGCATATAATTACATTCATATAACATCCATAAACACATCCAAATACTTCTTTCTTGTTGTCACATTGATACATGCTAGTGCAATACAAATAGATACATAATACCTCACCACCAGATTGTCGAGAAACACAATCCTGAATAGAACATAAATAAACCTTCTTGCATAACACATCAATACTTGAAGCTAGAACTGAGACAACACGTGGGCATTAGAAACATTTCCTCCATGTCACAACACTTGAAAGATTAATGTAGAGAAATTCAAAGCATTTATTGAATCATTTAAACCACTTCTGACAGACACCTGAACTGGCAACAAACAACAATCACAAACCACTTCAATTGCAACACCAACAACCTAAAAAGATAGTATTAAAATGTACATAGAACACAAAAATTAAGTCCAAATGCACAAGACCAAATTTACATAGGAGAGGAATGTGGAACATTCTTCTAGCTAGATATTAAATACTCTTTCTTACATATCACAACTCATCATACTACAAAACCTTCTAGAGACATCATTGGCTAGACAAAGAGTGTTAGGAGTGTAGACACCTAAAATTATCCTAGCCTAATCAAATAAATATTTTTATTTATTTAATTATTCCAATTTCTTCCATTAATTAAATGATTTTTTTTTTGTTTAATTAACTCACTTATCCTTTTCTAGCCCTTTTTTAATCCTAATTTAAATAAGTATTGTAATTTATTTAAATTACCTTTTCTCAAATTAAATAAATATTTTTATTTATTTAGTTTATGTGCCCCCTCTCTCTATAAATTTAATTCATTTATCTTTTTTTGTCTCATTTATCTTAACCTACTCCCTTTATTTTATTATTTCCTCTATCTACCCTTTAATCTTAACTGGCCATCTTTTATCCCACCTCTTAATCCCATCCCTCCATTTTTAGGATGTTGTCTATATAAGAGACTTTCTACCCTCTCTTTTCTATATAGAAACCTTGGAGCATAATTAAATTCTTCCAAATTGACTTTAGCCTACATCAAGTTCCATCATAACAACCACATCTATTCACCATTGAGCTCTTGTACAAGCATAAAAATATGAGAGAAATCATATCAAAGAAAGATCAATGAAGATAGGAGAACAATGAAGATCAAACCCATGTGAACGTATCATTTGAGTTATTTTATAAATTTTCACATTTGATGGTTCTTCATTGATGTATTGTTGAGTTTCATTATAGATATATGGTTTTCTGGTTGGAACTAGGGTTTTCAATATATTGAGTGGTTCAAATTTGACATATACAAGGACAAATGAGAACACATCCTCAACCATCATCATCAATCTTCATCCAAAAGATATCTTCATTATATCAAAACAATAGCTTCACCAACAATAATACAACATCTTAGATAGAGTGTAGACATCAAACACCAAAGAAGGTGAACATCCAACAACTACAACCATAAACCTCTACATATAACCACCTATGAACATCATCAACAATATCAAGAATAGTAATATTAGAAACATGAGTGACCATACGATTAATTGCCCAAACATCATCAGGGACAACACATATTGTTAGACATCAATGACAACACATATTGCCAATAAAATTTATGTTAAAGTACATAATGTATAATGTTAAAAGTAGCATGCATGACATGCCTAAATGTAAAAGTTTTTTGTTACATAAAAAGGTGTAATGGATGGAAATATCATTCACTAAATTATGCATGCAAACTAAGAATAAAACCTATTTCATAAAAATACATCAAAAGGAGAATGAACTCAATCTATCCAACCTCAATTTTATTAGGAAGAGGAATGATTTCTGATTGGATTTCACTCCTTTTGGTTAGTTGAAAATTAACTATGTAGATGCAAAGTGAATGGAAAATCTAGGGTAAGAAGGTACATTTATGAATTAGGAACTTGGACCTATTACACTATCTAGTACTAAAACAAAACTTTAGAACATGTATATGAATGGGAAAAGAACTCAAAAGTGCACTTGTGTCTAAAAATTTAGATGAAACTAGTGGGAAAATGGTGCTTAGGGTGTCCCTATCTAAACAAATGAATTTTTGAGCAGAGGTCTAAAAATGGGTCTTTAAAAGACTATTCATGCTCCTGGTCGAATCTAAACCTATTTTGGGAGGACTATGACACCCAGAATGTCCTTGTCCAAGTGTTTTCTGATGAGATTTTGAAGGGTCTTCTATCTTTGGGTCCTGACTACCTTTTTCTCCTCTGTCTTTGTTAGACACCTATAATTGAACTTGAATCTGTCCACAAGAGGAGATGTTGGGTTGATAGGGGTTTGCTTAGGTCAAACCTTGTGTTTGGAACTAACTGGGTATAATTGAATTAAAATTGAAATGGAAATTTCTTGAATGAAAATTCTCGATTGAAATGATTGGTTTAATAGATTATACCTTCAATTGGTGATGCAATGTGTTTAGGATAATTCCTTCACATGTTGATGCAATAATATGATAAGTCACATAAATTCCATCATGAAATAATAATTGAAAATATAATTGAAGATGCCTTGATGTATCGTGCTACTCCTTAGACTCACATATGCTCTTGAAGTGCCCTTGATTAGGAATGATGATAAGAATGTGATAATAGGAGATGGTGAAATGAATTAGGAGTGATTCCTTATATAGGGGTCTCAAAGTCAATCTTTAAGTCGACTTAGAATTATCAAATTTTCACATTGGGGATAGTTTTGCAAATGGTAAGACCGACTCTTTGACCTCCTAAAATTTCATCCAAAAAGTGTTGGACAATGTTGCATTGAGAAACCTTGTCCCAACAAAATAGGCCTAAATTTTTAGGATTAGGAGATTGTATGATCTTATTTCCAAAAATATAAGTTTTGTGAAAAACCATGATATTTAAGTGTAAGATTTTTTTTTTTTGAATTTTGAAATAGGGTGGGGCTTAAAATAAATTAAAGTTATGAGAGATAAAGGGCACACCTGGAATTAAGGGCCCATATAATAAAGTGTTTATGTAATACAATGAAATAGGACTCATAATATTAAATTAAATATTAATTTAAATTAATAAAGGTCCTATAATGCATAGAGGAATGGGTAATACTAAAATGAGTGCTAGGAGAGCATAAAATTGGATACCCTAATTAAAGGTGTACAATTTACAATTCCAAATTTATCCCCCACTTAGCAAAGTATGATCTTACGATCATAGTCATGGTAAAGTAGAAATGAAGAGATAAAGCATCTAATATCAAGAGAAACTAAGGATAGGATAATAATATGGGATCATCAAGCCTCCAAGCATAGGATGCTATCAATCCATGTGAGTAAATTTAAAGTATACATAAAGAAAACAACATTATTATTGAAACAAAAGGTTCCAATTCAACTAGTTGAAGAGACTTTGACGTCAAAATGCCTAACTACTAATATTATTCTTAGTAGGTTATTTCAAGAGCACAAGTGGACTTATAGGAAGAACGAAGATGTATAATAATTAAGAGGATATTAAGAAACAATGATCCAGCACTAGAAAAGTGTGTTATTCTATGGGTTCATGGGAGAGAAAGAGAGAGAGAGAGAGAGAGAGAGAGAGAGAGAACATGGATTACATAGGCTAGCAAGTTGTATTATTATAGGTGATCCACATAGAAAGAGAAATGAATAGTTAAAATAGTTTAGCAAGTTGTTTTATGCTAGTTCCACTCATATTGCAAGAGGTGTGCCAAGAAAATTTTTCTTATTTCAAGGTGATTGATTGGAAAATGTCCAATTTTAGAAATGAAGCATGAGGATGCAACAAGCTGTATACGACAAATGATAGATAAAATTGAAAATATTTGGTTTTGGGAATGAAGCGTGAGGATGCAACAACCCATATAAGACAAATGACAGTTGATAAATGTTGCAACTAGGAGGCCACATATAATGCGCCCCCACCCCCCGCCTTCTCCTTAAGATATCAATATAGCCCTTTGTTGATATCTTCATCACCAAGGAGATTCCCATTAGGCAACAATGCATGCATTCAAAGATAGTAAGAAATATGCCTATATTGGATTCATTTCCTTAAGGAAGAGATAATTATAAGAGATATCTTGTAATAAATGTAAAGGGGTCCTTTTGAGGGATGCATGATTAAAAGAGAAAGAGATATTTTCCTAAAGATATATACCATTGAAAATAGAGGAGATCTTTAATAAATATAACATCTTTGAACATAAGAGAGGGGAAGGAAAACAAGAATACACAAATTCCCAATTAAGTGGATTCTTAGTGAAGGATTGCACACTTTCTATCACTAAGGAGATATTATCTATTAAAGATGTATCATTTCAAGGAAGAATAGGTCCTAAAAAAGGAACACAGATGTACTTGTGTTAAGTATAATTCTATGCTAGAAAGGACATCAAGTTATAAAAGATACAACTCAATAAAGGTAAAGTGAATCCTTAGAAAGGATAAATGAATGAAAACTATTGTTTCCCCCAACCTTGGAGACAAGAATAACTATTATATTATGTTTCTACCTAAGTATGTTTGCACTTTAAATTATATCACCATGAATGATAGTGAGTCCCCAATAATTAAGCTAGCAACATCACATAGTGAGGAGCAACATAATAGGGACTTGAATGTTATGTATAAAGAATAAGATGAGAATCCAACTCATTATCATCTAGTATTTGAATGATACCAGTTACAATAAGTTGTTGAATTTTATTCTCTAAGTCATGAAATTCATTGGTGGAATGGCCATGGATTTTATGATACTTGCAAAAGGAAGGATTGTGTTGATTTTGTTTACAATTATTTCTTTGATTTTTCAAGGGAGAGTAATTAAGTTGGCTTTAAGAAGATCATAAAAAATACTCTCTTGTTGTGATGAAAAGTTGGAAAAAGAAGACATAGATGCACTAAACAATGGGGGAGGGTATGTTGACAAAGGAGGTTAGAAACCTAGATGTTCGTTAGAAAAGTGTGATGTAGATTTCTCACATGCCTCAAAACTTTGTTGCACACATCCTAAATCATACCCGTTGCATCCATGTGTTAGAATAAAATGTTAAAATGTCTAGAGGAGAGGTTTCATTTTTACTTTCAAAGTGTAAACAACTCCAATCATCATCAATACATGTGTTAGAGTAAGAGGCAGAAATTGATTTAGAAGAGACTTGGATAAATGACACACAAGGCTCCTTTGAGGTTTCATACTTAGATTGAGGGCCCTTATATCCATTAAAGGAAGGTGTAAAGTTGAATGTACCCAATTTTTCTCTAAAGCACCATTGATAAGAGACTGTGTTGTTGAAGGACTCATAGTGTGAAAAAGAGATATGCATCCTACTTCATCTTGAATGTTATCATGAGTAGGATTATCCTTGATTGTGTGGATTACATTGTTATGTATGAATTTGATTGTGCAATGAAGAGTAGAAGGGTTTGCTTTCATAGAATGAATCCATAGTCTACCTAGAAGAATATATTAATAAGATAATTGGGCATGACATGGATAAAAGTGGGTAAAGTCATGAGTCCTACTTTGATAGGTAGTATGAACATACCAAGTGACTCTCCCACAACATGACCAAATCCATGAACATACAGAGAATCAAGTTGAATGGAAGAATAATCCCAATTTATCTTATCTAATAAGTCAACACAACAAATGTTAAGGGCTAACCAATTATCAATTAAGGTACCTCTTATTTTATGTTCATAAATGAAAGGTGTGATCATAAGGGGATAATTTCTATTTTCAACCTCTAAGGAAGGCAATTCATCTTGTGATAATGCCACATCATTTGGTCTAGTAAAAGGAGGGGAAACTACATTTTTTAAGGCTTCTTGGATCAACCCATGATATGATGGTGAATTTTTAATCAAGTCCCAAATGAAGATCCTAGTTAAGGTTGCATGGAGTTGTTGAACAAGATTAGGTTCCGTACCAACATATTTATTAAGATGAGGGAGGGGAGGAAGGAGAGTGAGAAGAACGTTGTAATCTCTCTTGTCGATTCTAGTGTTTATGTGTTAGGTAATTCAAGACCATATTTTTGTGCTAGTTTCCTTTCCATATCACTTGTTTCACATATGTATTATTCAACTTTTAAGAAATAGTCAAGAGGTCTCTTTGGTTTAATCACATGTTGATTTTGAGATTGGGTGGCATGTTGAAAAAATTTAGGCTTCACATGACCAAAAATATGAATGAGATTGACTTGATTAGGCTCTTTGTTCTTCAAGGATTCATCTATAGAAGGAAAATAATCAATTAAAGTGCTAATGATTTCATCCTCTTGCTTCAAGGTTTTTTTATGAGTAGGACAAAATTTGGGAGAAGGGTTAGCAATATCCATCAATGCTTCATTATAGGTTAGATACCATGTATGGAAGGTAAAGTGGCATTAAGGAAGGTGTTTATGGTATCATCCTATTTCTATAATATATTCTTATGGGAGAGAAATATTTTAGGAGAAGGATCAACATCATGCTTGAAAACTTCATCCTTAGAAGGGAGAGTTTTAAAAGAAGTGTTAATAATCTCTTCTTGCACCAAAGTCTCCTCATGGGTAGGAGGATCATTAGGAGAGGAATAGAGTGACAAAAGGGAGGATAACACATTATCATATCTATGAAACATATGCATAATAAAACTAACTAAATGAAAATACAATGTAAACAGTTTATTTTTTCAAGTGATAAAATATGCAAAATTCATGATAAAAGAGATAAATAATGTGCATTTTTTATGATTTTTTTACTAATACAAGTACATAAACAATAAATGAATGCATCTAAACTTGATAATTATAAGAAAAATTTAGATTTTAAAATAAAAATTAGAAACATGCAAGTGTAAGAAGAGTTGGGTTCACCAAAAATGTAATGGATGGAAATAGGTTCACTAGCTTATGCATGCAAACTAAGAAAAAAGACCTATTTCACAAAGATTACATTGGAAGGAGAATTAAATAAATAGGTCCAAACTTAATTCTATTATAAATATGTATGAATTCTATTTTTATTCCATTCCTTTTGATTGAGTTGAAAATGAATTATGCAAATGTAAAGTCAATGCTAAATCTAGGGTAAGAAGGTACATGTATGAATTAGCAACTTGGATTGTTTATGCTATCTAGTACTAAAACAAAAATTTGAGAAAATATATAGGAATGGAAAGGAAAATAAAAGTGCACCTGTTCCTAAAAACTTAGTTGGAACTAATGAGATAATGGTGCTTATGGTGTACCTATCCAAACAGATGAATTTCTAAACACATGTCTGAAATTGGGTCTCTAAAACATTGCTAATGCTCTAGGACAAATTTGAACCTATGTTGGGAGGAAAATGGAACCTAGAATTCCCTTTTCCTAGACACTGGTGCCCCAACACCCTTGTCCATTTTTTATCCAATGAGCTTTTGAAGGGTTTTTTGTCTCTAGGTCCTGGTTACCTTTTTGTCCTTTGTCTCTATCAAACACCTGTAGCTGAATCTAAATTTGTACACAAGAGGAGATGTTGGGTTAATAGGGGTTTGCCTAGGTCAAACCTCAGGTTTGGAATTAACCCTATAATTAAACTGAAATAAAAATAAAAATTATTGAATGAAAATTCTTAATTGAAATGATTGATTGTATTCCTTCAATTGGTGATGCAATGTGCCTAGGATAATTCACCCATGTGTTGATGCAATAATATGATAAATCACACAAAATTCATCATGAAATCATAATTGAAAATATAATTAAATATGTCTTGATGTAGCTTGCTTCTCCTTAAACTAAGATCTTCTCCTAAAGTGTTGCTCTTGAGTAGGAATGATGATAAGAATGTGATAATAGAAGATGATGAAATGAATTAGGAGTAATGCCTTATATATGGATCTCAAAGCAAAATCTCCTTTAGGCTGACTTAGAATTATGATTATTTCACATTGGAGATAGTTTTGGTAAAGGTAAGACTAACTCTTTGACGTCCTAAAATTTTGGCCAAAAAGTGTCAAACAATGTTGCCTCAAGCGACCATGTCTTAACAAAATAGGTCCTAATTTTTAGTATCATGAGATTATAGGATCTCATTTCTAGAAATTCAAGTTTTGTGAAAAATCATGATATTTAATTGGGAGAAATGCTATCTTGAAATTTCAAATAGGGTAGGACTTAAAATAAATTAAAGCGGTGAGAGATAAAGGGCACACGTAAAATTAAGGACCCAAATAATACAGTATTGATGTAATAAAGTGAGATAGGACTTATAATATTAAATTAAATATAAATTTAAATTAATAAGGATCAATGATGCATATAGAAATGAGAAATACTAAAATGAGTGCTAGGAGAGTGTAAAATTGGACACTCTAATTAAAGGTGTACAATTTGTGACGCTACAAAAGGATATATTAAATTTTCATTGGTTGATTGCTTGTGACTTATAAACTAGATATGTTAAAAAAAATTCTTATTACAAATCAATTTTGGCAAATACATTTTCTTGAAAACCAAGTATCAAAATAACATAACTATTAAGACACGTCTATTAGATAACTTGAGTTAAAGAGGAATATCTAAAATAAGTATATTATAACATAATAATCATAATTCAATAATGCTGGAGTAATTTTAGGATAATTATCTAATTATTTATTAATTATATCATTTAATTACTTTAATTGTTTTTTTACTTAAGCTAAGCTTGGGTACTTTTTTATCTAGAGTTTATTTTTCTAACATTAATTTTAGATGTAGTTGAGCTTAATTTATCTCCTACTTTGCATTTCTTTAGTTCTCCTAATTTTAGCATTAGGGTTTGCACCTAGGGTTTCATTCATCTTTTATAAGGATTCATTCAGTCATTGTAATTTTAGCTCTAATATTGTATCTCCATCATTGTATCTTAGTCATTCTTTGTTCAATAATATAAAATTATATGGTTGTTATAGAGCATACAATATTTCATTGATCTCTTTTATGTGATAGACCTGTTTTTCTTGTAGATGATTCTTGGCTCATGTGGTTGATCATCAACTTCTACATGGTATCAAATATTCAAATCTATCATGTTACTATCTACATGCTTGAGGGATCCAACCTAGGAGAGTTATTTTGTGCACATTGGGCTCAAATAGAGGTTGTCATTGCATCCACAACCTCGAAAAACCCTAAGATCAACTGTCATTTAGTAAAAATTTGAGTAGTTGAAATTTTGGATCAAATTGGCTAAGGGCACAAAAATCAATGGAAAATCTAGGGGTAGTTAAAAATTTGGGCAATTTGGAGCAAAACAGAGGTCACCATCACACTTAGGAGGCTTGAGAACCCTAAAATCACTTGTCAATTTGCCAAAATCAAAGATTAGGGAATTCTTTGCAAAAAATTTCAAAAAAAAATTTGTTTTTGGAAAGTTTCCATTTTTGAAAAGTTTTCATTTTCAAAATATTTCTATATTTGGAAAATTTCTATTTTTGAAAACTTTCTACTTTTGGAAAGTTGCTATTTTTGGAAATTTTCCATTTTTGGGGACCCTTCAAGCCTTACAATTCTTAATTGACATGCAGTTGGTTTTTTGTCCATAACTTTATCATACAGAGTTAAAATTAAGAAAACAAGATATTATTAGAAAGTCAATTTCAATCCCAATCTAAATTTGCAGATGACTTTATCAAATTCTACACCAATTTTCCATACCATGCCTCCAAAGTAAGCCTTCAATTTTACCCTCTCGGGGCCATATCTTGCACATTTGTACTCTATTTTTTGACTTCTACACATCGTCAAAAATCACTCAAAGTCCCCTATTCAAATGTCTAGTCCTTTTTTACATAATTTTTACCAGGTACTCAAAGATCTCAATCTTGTCATTTTGGGCTACATACAAATTGAGTCTCTCTTTGTATTGAGGGTTTCTATTTTTGTAATATTTTTGGAGATTATTTTGAGTGAATCATGTATAAGGGTTGTAGGTGAAAATATTGTGGGAGCAATCAACATGAGCATGAAATTTGTCTTAATTTCTCACATAATGCTTTTCAACTCTTTCTTAAGTGTGCATTAAAATCTCAAGTTGCTCCTTCTCCACCTGTAGAGACAGTTGTTGAACCTTCATTGATTGAGACTCTTATTCCTATTAAGTAGGTTAATTTAGTTATTTGTCTTCCTGATTATGATTCCTATTTAATAGACATTACTTCATTATTTGTGCAATTCCACATTTGAGGGTTTATCTCTCCTATTTGATGATAGTTGTGATGCACCTATTGTTACATCTTGTTTCTATTTGGAGCTTGTTCAAGATAAATTTCTAGTGGTTCCTTGTTTGTCACCTTCTATTGTGGTTAGGTATGTAGTTGATTGGTTCATGGAATCATCTTCCAAGGTCTTGGTGACACATGAGTAGATTTTAGAAACATGATCATCCTACATTTGGATTTTTCTTCCTACTAATCCCTATCTAGAAATGGGAAGCATTCCTACATTTTTGCTTGGTTTATCTTATTCCCAAGGGGATAAATGTTGTTTGTAGAGATTGGACTATGTTTTTTCTTCAAGCACTCAATTTATATAGGATACTATACATTATGGGGGGACTATATAGTGATGTGGGAGGATCCTTGGTTCTTGACAATCTTGCACCAACCAAAAACATTTTCTTTTAGTTTTGCAATTCGACATTTCTTTCTACATTTCTTTGCATTTGATCACTGGGTCTTACGGAGTTGGATTTTGATTGTGGACATATGCATCTACCTTATCCTAAGTCCACAATACATTTGGATCTTTTTTGGCAAGTTATCACTTCCAGAATCTGAGACCATTATCTAGCTTGGAGCACCGGAATTGGTTGGACCTATTTTCTATTGGCAAATATTGCAGATTATTTCCATAGCTTGTGGAGCTTCAATTCATTGTTTTCAATGAACCTTGGATTGTGGCTGACCTTCTCTTAGGTTCATACTTCATTCTATAGATTTTCCTAAGGGATCTCTTTGGTGGAGGCCAATCTTGTTGTTTTACACATTTCATCCTGATTCATCAATTATTGTTTCATCTTGGGCCAATGCGGATAATCCTTGATCATAAAGATAAATGCAATCAAGCATGTAGAAAGTAGCATTAGAACATAGAAGATAAATCTGAAGGTTAGGAGGTCTAGAGTTGGCTAACATTCTTGCTTGAGCCCAGATATTGTATTTGAGCATGTATGTAATCAGGCCAATGGGCTGAATATTTTAAGCCCACATGTTGCGGACAGTTTGTAATTAATTTTCATGATATAATACAGTTTGTTTATGCATTTCCTCCATCACATTGAGTTGTTTCTATTGTGTAACTCTTGTTGCATGGTCCAAACTATTCTCTTTGAGGACTCTCCTGCCATGACTGCACCATATAGTCTTTATCTTTCATTCCTATAGAGGGATACTTGATTGTATATACATGATGTATGTAGTTGTTGGGGGCTATCACTGAGTGCTCCATGCATCAACTTGTTATTTTATTTTCTCTCTTTTGGAGAGTAGTTTTGTTCCACTGGGATTTTTCCTTTTCTCCATTTGTGAGAATTGTATTAATTTGCATTGGTTTGTACATGAGTATCTAATCAGGCCTAGTTGTCAGGATTCATTGACACATGAATTCTTCATTCATATTAGCTATTTAGTTTATCCCTAAGTTAATTTTAAGGGGGGTGTTGGAGTAATTTTAGGATAATTATCTAATTATTTATTAATTAGGTATTTTAATTGCTTTTTCACTTCCATAGTACTTCTTGGTCCCTAAGCTATATCATTTTATTTAGGCCCTAATATCACTCTTTTTTGAATCACCTAGAAATAAAGTAATGCTAGCCCAAGTGATTTGTATATTCCTTATTATGATCACCATCCTAAGAATCATATGCATATATCTTCTAGTTTTGTCCCTCATTCTTTGGAATGCTTCAATATATATGTTTGGATACCCCTTATCCACATCTTTTTGTATATTCCTCTCTATGTGTGTGTTTCTAGTTTCCTTTGCAAAAGCACACATACATACATGTTATTTCTAGAAGTTGATGATCAACCATAGGAGCCAAGAATCATCTACAAGCAAAACATCTACCAGAAAAAAGAGATCAAGAAAAGATTGTATGCTCTACAACAACCATAGAATTATGTATTATTGCACAAAGAATGATTGGTGCTTTTTATTATCTAGAGTTTAGTTTTCTAACATTAGTTATAGATGTAGTTGAGCTTAATTTAGCTCATGCTTTGTATTTCTTTAGTTAGAATTTTAGCATTAGCGTTTGCACCTAGGGTTTCATTCATCCTTTATAAGGATTCATTCATTCATTGTAATTGTACCTCCAAAATTATATCTCCATTACTGTATCTCAATCAGTCTTTGTGCAATAATACATAATTCTATGGTTGTTATAGAGCTTAGAATCTTTTCTTGATCTCTTTTTTCTGGTAGATGTTTTGCTTGCAGATGATCCTTGGCTCCTATGGTTGATCATCAACTTCTATAAATAACATGTATGTATGTGTGCTTTTGCAAAGGAAACTAGAAACACACACATAGAGAGGAATATACAAAAAGATATGGATAAGGGGTATCCAAACATATATATTGAAGCATTCCAAAGAATGAGGGACAAAACTAGAAGATATATGCATATGGTTCTTAGGATGGTGATCATAATAAGGAATCTACAAATCACTTGGGCTAGCATTACTCTATTTCTAGGTGATTCAAAAAAGAGTGATATTAGGGCCTAAATAAAATGATATGGCTTAGGGACCAAGAAGTACTATGGTGCAATATATAAGAAAGTGACATGGTCTATCATAGGGGTTATATGAAGCAATAGTTTAAATGGTAAATGAGAAAATAGAAAGAAAAAATGCATAAGTAAATATTTTTACATGAGGAATAGAAATAAAGAAAATATAAGAATTAGAAAGGAGTGAAAAAAAAGTGAGATGAATAAATGCAAATTTCACAATATAATTGAAAGAAAAATATACAAGAATGTGTAAACATATTACTTCCTTATTCTTAAATTTATGAGGAATGTAGAAGATAAAAATTGAAGGAAATAAGTAAGGAAAAGGGGTAGTATAAGAAGGATGTCCATAGAGAATTGTAAAATCTGGCTATGGAAATAGCCACCCAAGATCTATCAGCCTAATGGAAAGCGCAATGAAATGAGAATATCAATATGACAAGAATAAATTGTATTTCTATCAAGAATGCAATAGAATGAGTGTACAATGTATGAGAGACCATTGGTTATATAGGCCAATGTGGCACATATGATAGCATAAGATTAATGAAAGTGTCTTAATCTTATGTGATAAGGCATAAAGTGATAACTTATCACCCAATTAAGATGGAAAAGTGATAACAATCCACTAAAATGGGAATTATCCTATGTGATCCCTAAGTAAACTTAATTAACATGTGTGAATATGACCTAGGTGATGAACTTACTAGGTACAACACTTTAATCACACCAACACCCCCCTTAAGTGAAATTTAAATGAAAATGATTTAAAGATGCAAAGATGGGTCTTGACTACTAGGCCATGTTAGGTACCCATGTACAAATGCAATGCATTCTCTCTTAAAATAGAAAAATGGAGAAAACCAAGTGGGAAAAAACTCCTCACCAAAAGAGAGATGAAATATATAAAATAGTCTCAAAGAAGATTGAGAAGGACAAAACCCCATGTAAGGAAAAATTACCCCCCCCCCCTCCCCAATAAGAGAAAAGAAAAGAAAATAAGAGAGACCATATAGCCCCCTTCCAATGTAAAATATGTACCATTGGTAGATGCTCAAAACTAGATGTAAAATATGGTTCATGATCATTTAACAATGTTATTCCCCTTAGGAAGAAAAAAAACCAAAGGTGTATGTATAATATCCTCCCATTCCTAAAAGAAAGACATAGGAAGAATTCTCAAAATGTATAAAGTCTCTGAAGGTTTCTCAAGTGTCCCCATGTTAGTGCTGAAAGTTTCCCCTTTCAAATCAAGTGTACTAGGCCACATTCAACCTAGGATATTGTGAAGATGGATATAGAAAAATATCCAAAGACTCAAGTAGCTCCTTTAAAGCTAAAAATACCTCCTCTAAATTTTATTTCCAAAGTATCCATACTCATATCAAACCATGAAGACTAATCATGTAGAGAATGAACAAGAGGGTCAAAGTGTTACCTCACAACAATTGAAGAAGGATCATATCCATCAAATAGAAGATGCATGTCATCAATGCTACCTCCTAGATCTACAAAATAGGACTCCATAAACAAACCTATAATGTCTATTAAGTAATCATCCCAAGGAATTGTAACTCAAAGATAATGAATATCCTAATGCACTAAATCACTAGAAGCAAAAATTTTAGCAACATGAGCATCATTAGCTGCAAAATTATATGGAGGAGATGAAACATAAGGCTCAAGAACAAGATCACATGTGAGAATACACAAGTTCAAGTAGCTGAAGTTCTCCTCAAGATCAAAATCCACACAAGAAGTGTGATCATCATATGAAGAATCACATACATCAATAGGAACAAAGTCTAAAAAGGAGTATAATCAAGATACATGGTCCACCACCCCAATAGAGACAATTAATCTACTCTCCAAGTCTCTAATGATAACTAAATTAAGAGTGAACCACCATTAGTGATTTGATAGATGAAAATGATATTATTTGTCAAGTGAGGTACACACAAAAAAACATTGAAGGTGTCATCCCTAATATCAATAGATCCCCTCCTAGCTATATTAATATATGTATGATTACACATAAAAATAGTTTGGATGGTGCAAGGCTCAAAATAAGAGAACATAGGATGCAAAAATTTCATATGATGAGAAGCTCTTGAATTTGGAAGCCATCTCCTTGATCCATGACTTGTAGTAGCATAAAGAGGTTGTATTTTGTTCTTACTTGTCCCAAAAGTGTGACTTATCTTTATCAAATTTTGTTTGTTTGAAAGAAGATAAAGTTGACATTCAAGAAGGAAAATGATTCTATTTTTCTCAAGAATATGTTTCAATTCATCAATATCCTTCTTATAACAATAGTGTTCTTCATGTCCTATTTTATTACAATATGTGCAAGTAGGATTTTCTTTTTTAGATGAATCCCCATTAGGAGAGCAACTTTTAGATTCTTGTATGGGTTGTGTGTTCTTCCTAGGCTTATTATTAGATTTCTTATGTTTCTTATTGAATCCTATCTCATGACTTTCCACTAAAGCATGTGACTTGCATGCATTTCGAATACCCATGGAGATCAATTTTGATTTTTCAAGAATAAAAATTTATGTGAATGAATAAAATGATGGTGTAACATAAGAACTCCTCATAGTGAACTAAAGAGTTTAGAAACTAGAAACACAAGTTACATACTCTAAAGGAAGCTTGTATCGAAAACCAACTGTGCATCCTTCTTATAAATTTCACAATCTTTTAGTTGTGCTCTTAGTTCATTAGCCTTAATTTCATAGTCTTGGATTGTATAAAAATTCTTAGGATCTAGATTAGTAATATCATTATTAAGTTTGTATTCAACAACATTGTCATATAATTGAGCAAGTTTACCCCAACCATCCTTAGCTCTTTTACATTTATCAATATGAAAGATAAGATCAATAGATACATAATTTCTTAAATTTCCAAGAGACATAGTATTGTTATTGAGCCAATCCATTTTTAAATTAGGATCTATTCCAATTCTGGTATGGATCCATCAATGTAGTGAATTAATCATTTTTCCATTAATTTACTCTATGCATTTTTTTTCCATGTTGCATAGTTATGTGGAGTTAAAAGAGGAAAATTAGGATGGCTAATGAATAAAATTTAAAGAGAAAAAGAGACAATACAATCATACAAAACAACCCTCAAATTCACTCAATCAAAGAACCCCCTCTCCCCAACCAAATGAGTTGACACTTTATATTTAGTGCAATTATAATTTACACTTGCAAAAAAAAGGCTGAGTGGACTTTTGATTTCGTCGCTTACGATTACCACAATTAGGGAAGATCAAATTGTGATCAACATGTAAAATACCAAGTTGTGATCTATGAAATACAATTGTTGAAAACTATTATCAACATGCAAATGATAAAACTATGAACTATGCAATATAATTGCCAAAAGATGACAAATAAGGCTATGTGTTGAAAGTATTATTTTTCTTTCAATGGCTACAAATAGATAGCACCACTGTGAAGAACACAAAATATTATACACTTTTAAAAAAATGAGTCTGTATGAGCTTGAACGGAACCCCAAATGTTCCAAAAATGGGAATACTTACCAAACAACTATGAAAAATTAAATTTAATAAAATTTAATGCATCAAAATTATGTCATCTTCACCACTGTATAGAGCACAAAAAGCCTAAATAAAAAAATTGCTCAAAAAAAGGACAAACAGAGCTTAAGTTATTAGCATTTGAAAATCAAATCTGAAACCAAAATGAATAATGTAAAGGGGTTCAAAATTTCCAAAGCATATGATAATGCCATCATTACATCACTACTAATTTTGCTAAATTTACCACCAAATTTTGAGATATTGCTAGATGTAGAACTTTGCTAGCTAGTTTAAATCTCTGTCAAATCTAGAGACTACTAAATATAGTAGACCTAGCTAAATTTGAAATTCTTTCCATTTTTAACAAAATTGCTAAGTCTCCTACCAAATATACTAGACGTGCTATAGATTTTTGACTATTTAAAAAAAAAATCATTTTTTGTCTTTTTATTTTTTAAATTACAAAATGTGGAGGGGGCAAGTGAGCCTTGTAAAAGGTATGCAGTCCTTGTTAGAATGTTCTAATACTGGGATTAAACTATGAGTGGGGGATGGATCAGTTTACTAACAATAACAACAATCGATTAAGTTATAAACCTTAAACCAGAGCACAACACAATGAAAGATATATAATGAAAGCACAACATGCATAACACCAATATTTTGACGTGGAAAACCTAGAAAGGGAAAAACCACTGTGGGAAACCCTACCCACAATCAGATGAATACTATGTAGTAGTATTGTGAATAATTAGAATGGGGTCTACACATGCAGAAAGACCAATAGCCTAAAGCGTGTTGGCATTATACACTTTAATGAGAATTGAAGGTGTTGCCATTGATGACAACCTTGCAACCTTGTGGAAACCTTCACACAACCTTGTGACATTCATTTGGTAAACCACCGACACCATCACCAGTAGGCACCGACACCGGGAGACACTTCACCAACAGCGGCAATAATGTATACCAGCACCTTAGCCGACAGAAACAAACTTTTGTTTATTGTATTTAATTGTAAATATCTTTTGTAAAGCTGACATGGCATATTATAATAGACTCATATATGTATGAGATCTTGTAAATCATTTTATAATGATGTAAGATATGGATATGGTAGAAGTGATGAGCGAATATTAAGGCATATTTTGTATAAGGTTTATGGTTATAGTATAAGCTTAAACTGGTACTGAACCTAGCATAGCAGATGCTGAATTGTAGTAGTACATTATATTGGATTCTCATAATCTATTTTGTAAGTCAATGAGACTTCCATTTTGTAGATTGAGCAGTGAGCTCTAGGCAGTTGGCCTTCCTACATGTGTGGGCACCACATTGTAAGTAATATCCATTCATTGGCCAGTGAGTGAATATTGTGGGTCACAAATCCCACCAAAGTTTTTCCCACACTGGGTTTCCTCGTTAAAAATATTGTGTTATGGTGTGTTTTCTATGTTGTCTTTATTGTTCCTATTTACTGCATTAATTCTTATTTATCGGTACACTGTTTTGGAATGCAAAATACTTAATGAGGTTAAATATTCTATTAACCAGTTAGATACTGATTCACCCACCCCCCCCCCTCTCAGTATCTTTGGGACTATCATTAATCCTAACAATTGGTATCAGAGCTTGGTCCTCTATTTTCAAAAGTCTAATAGCTTGAGGAAGATTCTGACACTGGTACAAATGGAGAGCTTAAGAAAACAATTAGAAGGAGCTCTTATGGACTATGATGTAGAGAAGTTGAAGAATATCAAACTTGAAGATGATCTGAGAACTGCACAGGAATTAATTCAAGGACTTCAGGAGAATCTTACTATTGCTAGAAATAAAAGAAAAGAACTTCATGCGAAGATGCAAAGTGATGATGATGAAAAGGAAACTCTTAATGATCTTGTGAACAAATTGAGGCAAGAAAATAGTACTATGAGGAATGAAATGCAAGATATGACTATGAGATTTTGTAAAGACATTGAAGATAGAAAGAAGAATGAAGATGACTTGACTAGGAGACTCAGTCATGAAAATGATATGTTGAAGATAGATTTTATTCACATGCAATATGAGAAAAACTGAACTTATGAGACAAAAGGAAATTCTGGAAAATGAGTTGGCTATTGCAAATCAACATAAAGAGAAATTCAAGAAAAGTTTAGAAGAACTTGATGATATGCTGAAAAGTCAGAAACCTAATGGGGATACTAATGGACTTGGATTTGAAGTTGGAGAAAGTTCCGTTACTGCAAACAATCATGATCACAATAAACCGGTAATACAACCTAATGCTTACAAATTTAATGGGAAATGCTTTAACTGTAACAAGTATGGTCATAGAGAAAATCAGTGTAGATCTAGAAACAATCAAAACATTAATGCACCCACCAGTCAATGTTCTAAATGCAACAAAATTGGTCACAATTCAGAAAAATTCAAAATGAATGTAAGATGTTATGTTTGTGGAAGATTTGGGCACTTATCTAATCAATGCAAAACACAAATCGGCATAGGATATGGAAAGGCTATTCAGAAGAATAATGTGACTTGTTATGCTTGTAACAAGATTGGACACATTGCAAAATTTTGTAGAAGTAAGACTTCACTGGCAAATAATAAAGGACCCAGTTTGAAAGGCAAAGAGAAGGTAGATGAGGTAAAACAAGAATTTTCAAAATAGTGGATTAGAAAGAGAGATCAGAATGTTGATGAAACTATTCTTTCATTGGTAGAACAGAGTATTACTCCACTAGTAGGAGATTCTTCATCCAACTAAAAAATAACCCTTTGGGGGTATTGCAACAAGTTGAATATCATGCAATTTACCCTCGGTTAATGGTGAGAAGATGGATTTCTTCTCTACTAGCAGATGTGTTAAGTTTCACTTAACCGGCGAGCATTTAATGTGGTTGTTGGAAGAAAAGACATTATAAATCGTCGGTTTTCCCTCTTTTTTAATTCACTGAGCATTCAAACTTTCAGAGAGTGTGAAATCCAAGCGAAGGCATCCAAGGCGAAGAAGTGAAGCGATTTCTTTCAAGCACTCAACCATTATCAGGCAGCTTAAGGTATTTTTCAATGGCTTCCTCCTCTGCTCCAGAATTTATTGCAAACCCTACTATTGTGGAAGTTGTGAAACACCCTAAGCCTATTTTTAAGATTATCCCCGAAATAGCCAAGCAAGATGATTCCATAGGCGCATTTTCAAAAATTCCTAAAGGTGTTGCTTATGTTGAAGACCCTAGAATTTATATTTACTGCAATATTGAGGAATTAGGTTCTGAGGAAGTGTTGAAGATGTTTAAAACTGTTATCTGTGATGAAAATGGAAATGTCAAACCCAGACACAAGGTAATTGAAACTTTAGGTTTTGTGGAAATCTTGGACATCCCTGAATTTCCTAAGGAGGTAGTGAGAATTCTTCTCAACAGGGTTCATGGAGAATTTCTTTAGCTAGATTCAATTTGCAAAATCACTAAGGAAGCAATTAGGGCAGTGACAGGTTTACCCTCCATTGATAGTAGGCCAGATAAGACTAAGAAGGTACCTAACAACACTATCATGACCTTAACAGGAGCAACATATGATAGCAGATCCCTGAGATTAAATGACATCAAGGATGTAAATGTCAGATTCATAAGCATGATCTTAGGCTACAAGACCACACATGTAAATCAAATCAATTCAGTTTCTATTCTTTGCATTAAAAGTTCTTATGATATGGTGAATAATGATGCAAAAATAGATGTATGTGAGTGGTTAAAGGATGAATTAATAGACAACCTGAAAAAGATAAAAGGAGATAAGAAAGGAACATTTCATTTTGGCAATATTTTGGTATGTCTTATGTTATATTTCACAAAAGAAGTTCCCGGTATTGGAAAGAAAGATTTTGGATATGATATACCGATAGGCAAACAATTGCTAGAAATATTCACTGGCATGGGCACTAATAAAGAAAACAAAATAACTGAGTATTTTAAAACCTTCCAAGAAAAATGAAAACCATGGAGAGACTACCACAGAGTGTAGTAGACAAGTACAACAAAGAAATATATTTTGTGATTAAAAAAGGATGAAATATGGATGGAAGCAGTTCTTCCTAGAACTATATGGGTAACTAAAATGGGGTATGAGGCAGATGCAAACATTATTGAAACTTATGCTAAAGCCCTATTAGAAGCACCTAGAGAACCCATAGAAAAGGTTTTTGGTAATGCAGAAATAATTGAAAGTGGTGTACAGACATTGAAACAAAGAAAGAAAAGAGAAAAGTACATAAGGAGTGAAACAAAGCAAGTAAAGGAAATAAAAGAAAACATCATGAACATAACTGGAATAAAGGAAAGTGACCTAGAAGGATTACAACTAGAGGCACACATCTCACTGGTTGGTACATCATCTTAAAGTGTTGAGTTTAAGAGAGTTGATAGAAAGAGAAAACCCTCACGGTACCCTCTCCTTCACCAAAGAAAACAAGGCAGAAGCAATAGGCAGTAAGACCACCGATAAAGAAGTTGACACCAAAGAAGAAACAAAAATAGGTTATACCACCTCTAGATAACTTATTGAGTGAAATCATTGATGACGGCAAGTTATCAAATGTGATCAAACTGTATAATACATTCACTGATGCAGAAAAGGAAAGTATTGAGAACAACATTATTCTACATCTTGACATTTACAAGAAAGTGTTAATAGAAGTTGTAGATGATTTGCCTAATGAATTGTATAGAAGGTTAGATGCAAAGAGGATTGCAGTTATGGAGCTAGATAAGAAACTCGAGATTGAAAAACTTCTAGTAGTACATCTGGTTAACTTTGTAGAGGAGATTGATGAACTAATTAGTGAAGCTAATAGATCAGTTTTTGCAAGTGGTCACTGCCATGTAAGGCTAATGGCTGGTAGAGTCAATGAAATTGCAGAGGAAACAACAGACAAGTGGGATATCTTTTTTGTAGAGAAGGAAAAATAGGAAGAGTTGAATAGACCTAAGAAAACTTTCAAGGTTTATCAAAAGGGTAGAGAAAAAGGAAAAGGTAAAGTTGGTGGATTACCAAACATAAAAGTAACTGACAATCTACCACCACCTTTGGTTAGTACACCAACAAATACTGAGGACATAATGGCTACTAGAAATGTTGACACACCACATGAGGACACTAACCCCAAGTCATAAATTTTATTCACCATGAACATTGATACTCAGGAAGTGAACATTGTAGTGGACAAGGATACCACTGAGGTGAAAAATAATATTGCTAACACTGAAAAAATTGAGCAACCGGCAAAAAATATTGAGGTTAGAATAAAAATTGAGAAACCTACAGAGACAGTGACACAGACACTGGCAATAGATAATATAGAGAAATCGACAAATACACAGGTACACATTGAGACAATACAAATGGTAATCACTGATAAACCCAAACCATTGCTAGTAGAAATGCAAACTTAGATTGATCCACTGGAGGTTTATTCAAGCAAATTGGTTTCTAGTACTGCAAGCACTGAGATAGTAAAGGTAGTTGGTCAGACATCTAGTACTTCACTGAGCAAATTCAAACCTACAAATGTGACAGAGGTACTTCTCAACTCAATAAAGAAGATAACGGATTGTAATGCATTGGCCTATAAGGCAATTGATGACACTATTCCTATTCTTAAGATGATTGCACCAAAATGCAATATAGATAATGTAAAGGATTCTTTAAGTTAGTTAGACACATTGTCTAAATTCATTGCTGGAAATATTTTAACAGTTGATCAAATAAATGAGGAAACATTCAAAGAGAAAATGGAAAAGGAAAAAGAAAAATTATTTGAGGAAACAAAAAAGAAGTGCATGGAACACATTAACACACTTTTACCGGCACTGAATAAAAGAATTTTGGAGTACAAGGAACTATACAGGGACACATGCAAGCCACATATGTTAACACAAGATATTGAAAAGAAAATAAGCAAAGTACAAAAAGAGATAGATGATATAGATGATAATATCATTGGTTCATATTAACCTATATCAATTATTGAGAAAGAGATAGTAGGATTTGAAGAAAAATTGGAGAAGATAGAGAAAGAAAAAGCAAGGATCAAGGCAAATACTAGAGAGCTTAAGTTCAAACTCAGTCCTAAATTAGACAACCTTGTCTCTTTGAGGAAAGAGATATTTGAGGCATCAATTCAAGGGCAAAAGTCACCAGAGGAGCATATGCATCAACTCACCGGTACAATCCAAAGAACTGAGGCAACCATGAAGGACAACAAAAGATTCATATAGAGTTTAAACTTGGTTTTGGCCAACATATTTCAAATTATAACCAACCGGTTACAAACTTCAAGGTGAAATTTTGCACTCATTTGACAATTTTTGACAACCTTTGTCATTGATGTCAAAGGGGGAGTAGTGGATAGAGGAAAATGGCTAATCAGAGGAGATCATCTGCTTAGAGGGAGCACACATTTTTGGTAAATTTTTGGACCTCACTTTTTGGAACAGATTTTTGGATTTTTCTCATGAGTGTTGCCATCAATTCCAAAGGGGGAGATTGTTGGCATTATACACTTTAATGATAATTGAAGGTGTTGTCATTGATGGAAACCTTGCAACCTTGTGGAAACCTTCAGGCAACCTTGTGGCATTCATCTAGTAAACCACCAACACCATCACCAGCAGCGGCAACAATGTATACCGACACCCCAGCCAACAGGAACAAACTTTTGTTTATTGTATTTAATTGTAAATATCTTTTGTAAAGCCGACATGGCATATTGTAACAGACTCATATATGTATGAGATCTTGTAAATCATTTTGTAATGATGTAAGATATGGATATGGTAGAAGTGATGAGCGAATATTAAGGCAGATTTTGTATAAGGTTTATGGTTATAGTATGAGCTTAAACCAGTACTGAACCTAGCATAAAAGATGTTAAATTGTAGCAGTACATTATAATGGATTCTCATAATCCATTTTGTAAGTCAGTGAGACTTCCATTTTGTAGATTGAGCAGTGAGCTCTAGACAGTTGGCCTTCCTGCATGTGTAGGCACCACATTGTAAGTAATATCCATTCATTGGCCAGTGAGTGAATATTGTGGGTCACAAATCCCACCGAGGTTTTTCCCACACTAGGTTTCCTCATTAAAAATCTTGTGTTATGGTGTGTTTTCTATGTTGTCTTTATTGTTCCTATTTATTGCATTAATTCTTATTTTTCGGTACACTATTTTGGAATGCAAAATACTTAATAAGGTCAAATATTTTGTTAACCGGTTAGATACTAATTCACCCCCCCCCCCTCTCAGTATCTTTGGGACTATCATTAATCCTAACAAAACACACTTCTCATTATAAAGGGAAGTCTCATTGACTTACATAAACATCAGACTACAATCTGGAAAGCAATCAACTATGAAAGTAGCATCTACTAATGCCTGATATAGTTCCAGTTAAGTATTGATATCTACTCTGCAATACAAAACCTTTCCAACCTTCACTTGAATGATATGACTCTATTCACACATAATCCTTTCTCTGATAATGCAGACTTAACCAACCATAACCATCGATATCCAAATTACATGAATAAGTCACCTATAAATACAGATCATCAACCTTATTGACAAGGTTGGCTAAATCCTAAACCCATAATTATAAAAATTACATCACACGATACCACTAGACCAATATTTTGGTTTACATTACATAGCATGGACCTAAATCAATTATCCAAACAAATATATCCTTCGAGGATTTCGCTAAGACCAAAATCCAACATGCTTCACTTGCCAGTAGAAACCCTCAATGAAAGTTTAACCGGATCCAAATAGGACCACCATAATAGCACGCCATCAAATGCAAATTCATCAAACACTTAGGATATGATAAAGAAGCACCTTCAGTATGAAAGAGACTGATTCCAGAGATTTGATCATACCAAATCATAATCACAACCCAAACCAAGAAGATCACCAAGACTAAACGGGATAGATCCAATTGGGATAGTCTCCAACTAGGATACAGTGTTGACATCAATGAAAAAATTAACCAAATCTAGCATATTGCCAACAATCTCCCCCTTTGGCATTGATGGCAACACTGAATGTGAAAAACATCCAATTGCCAAGGAATGCCAACAATCTCCAAAAGAGAAAGACTGACCTGAAAACACCATCAAAAGATCTAGCAATTTTTCACATGAATACCTCTCTCCCCTTTTGACATAAATGACAAAGGATGGATACTAAACCAAGAGAACTGGACCAAATAACTGACTACTCCCCCTAAGTAGTATCACCATCTTCATCAACCCAGATCAGAAAAGTATGTTTGATAAGCTTATTGGATTGATGCATCTTTGCATCTCTAAGTCTCTTCCAGAGGGTTGGTAACCCCCAATTGATCTTTGAGATATTCAAAAGTGTCTTTAGGCAATGGTTTCATTAGAATATCTACAATCTATTCCTTAGTAGGCATATAAACCAATCTGACTTCCTTTGCTTCAACCTTTTCCTTCAAGAAATTATACCTCATATAAATGTGTTTTGATTTGGAATGAAATACCGGATTCTTTGACATATCAATAGCAATAGTATTATCACATTAAATAACAATAGGTTCATCATAACTTACCCTTATGTCCTTTAACATATGTTTCATCCATAAAATCTTAGTACAGTTGGTAGCAGCTACAACATATTCTGCTTCAGCAGTAGACAACGAAGTGCATGATTGTTTCTTTCTAAGCCATGAAACCAACTTCTTCCCAAGAAAGAATGCATACCATGTCACAAACCCAAGCACTACGGTGCACAACACAAGGAAACCAAGGGCGCACACCTTGCAATAATCCCCAAAGATCTGATCTCCAGAATTATTTAGCTTTACATACCTAGGAGTCTTTGAATTTTCTTGATTTGCTGACTCATTTTGTTGTCCATTTGTCACTGTTAAATTTTATGATGCTATCAGTGTCACTGGTTCACTGTTCTGAACTAATTCTTGCATTACCGGTTCAGGTCTGATAAATTCATCTTCTGGTCCATAATCAAATGATCTGATTTGATTACTGTTATGCTCATACACCTTGACATTTTTGCTTTCCAATATCCTATTCAATCTTTTGTTATAACATCTACATGCTTTTCTCTTAGTAGAATAACCCAAAAATATTCCTTCATTACTTCTAGAATCAAACTTTCCTAATGCATCATCTCTTCTAATGTAACATTTGCTTCCAAAAATTCTTAAATATCTAACAGTACGAGTATGACCAAACCATAGTTCATAAGGAGTCTTACCGGTATCACCTTTTATGTGTACTCTATTGAAAGTATATACATCAGTATTGACAGCCTCTCTCCAATAGATATCAGGTAATTTATCTTTTGTCATCATAGTCCTTGTTGCATCCAAAGTTGTTTTGTTCTTTCTTTCCACTAATCTATTCTGTTGTGGAGTCCTAGGTGCAAAAAGTTGTCTCCTAATACTATTCCTTTCACAAAAGTTGTTGAACTCATTGGATGTAAACTCACCACCATGATCTTATCTTAAGCACTTTATCTTCAGTCCTGTCTCAGTCTCAACCATAGCCTTAAAGATTTTGAATTTCTCAAAAGTTTCAAATTCTCTTTCAAAAATGCTACCCACATCATTCTAGAATAGTCATCAATAAGTAACATAAAATATATATCACCTTGAAAGCTTTTAGTCCTTGCCGGTCCACACAAGTCAGTATGAAAAAGATCAAGAATTTCATTAGATTTATCATGTACACTTCTGAAAGAAGTTATAACTTGCTTACCCATTTGTCATTCTCTACATACTGAATTATGAGGTTTGACAATCTTAGGAAAATCTCTGATAGTCGGTATTGAACTGATCTTTACTATGCAATCAAAATTTACATGACACGTCCTCTTATGCCATAACTAATTTTCATCAATCTGAGTAATCAAGCAAGCCTTCTCACTGAGTTCAAATAAAAGATATTTACATTGGTTTGAGTTCCGGAAGCAATCTCCAATCTAGATTTATTGATGATCTTACGTTTTCCATCCTTGAATTGCCAATGAAATCCTGTATCCACCATCTGACCTACACTTAAAAGATTATTCTTTAAGCCTTCAACATAATAAACATTATCAGTATTATTCTTACCATCAAATGATATTTTTCCTTTGCCTTTGATCCTACATGCCTTATTGTCTCCAAATCTGACCAATCCACCATCAAATTCTTGCAGTGATAAGAACTTTCTTTTGTCACCATTCATGTGATGTGAGCATCCATTGTGTATAACCCATTCATCCTTCTCTTCAATTTTTGCAGCTAAAGCCTTTTCTTCAATATGTGTTGTTTCAATGACACATTCTGAGGAATCATCCTTGATAGCAATAAAGACCCAATCTTTGTTGGATGAGGCACCATTATCGGATCCACTCACAGGTTCATCATCATCAGAAATACCAAAATCATCATCACCAGCATAATAACATGATTTATCCTTATTTCTTTTGAATCTAGGTCTACTCTGATACTTAGGATTAGGCTTATAATTCCTCACAAATCTTTCATGATTCCTAGTAGCTCTTTTAGGACATCTAGATGCAAAATGACCAATCTTATTGCATGAAAAAGATTTAAAAGGGACTTTTCCTTCATACTTACTTCCAGCTGGTCCTTTAGGAATTCTTCTAGCAATCAGGACTTCCAGCTCTTCAAGTTCTCTTTCTTCTTTCTCAATTTCCTTTATATCCTTAGCATACATCTCTTTCCAATCTATCTTCTATTTACCAGAGGTAGATGCTCTAAATGCAGTCTTAGTTTTAGCAGCACTCTGATCTCCAAGTTCTTCAAGTTCAAAAGAAATCAATTTCCCAACTAGTGTATCTCTGGTCATAGGGGTACTTGACATTGTCTAAAGTTCATTGATAACAATAGCCTTCATTTTGTAAGTAGGAGGTAGAACTCTTAGAACTTTTGACACTATCTCATCTTCACTGATAGATCTGCCACAACATTTGATACCCATTACAATCTCATTGACTCTATCCATGAAAGAACTTATCTTCTCATCTTCTTCCATCTTTAAAGTTTCATATCTTACCTGGAAACCTTCAAGTTTTATAATCTTCATAGCTTGGTCACCTTCATAAAGAGTTTTAATCTTTGTCCAGATCAGCTTAGCATTCTCCAACTCTATGACATTCAATAACTTTTCATTAGATAGGGTGCTTAACAATGCTTCTTTTTCTGTCACATCATTTTCAGCTCTCTTTTGCTCATCAACAGGTGTCGATGTTCCAAAATTAGGATCATGAGGTATATACCCTTTCTCCACTATCTCCCAAACTTCAGCTTTAAGACATTTGAGATGAATCTTCATTCGCTCCTTCCATATTTTATAATTTGTACCATCAAATCTAGGACTCTCCTTTTGTAGGGATTGAATATGGAACTGGATGCAGTTGTCATCGGATCTCCTCAAGTAGTTAAGCTTCTGCAAAGAGGACCTTGCTCTGATACTAATTGTTCGAATGTTCTGATAGCAGGAGTAAACTAAGAGGGGGGGTGAATCAATTTACTAACAACAACAACAATCAATTCAATTATAAACTTTAAACCGAAGCACAACATAATGAAAGATATATCATGAAAGCACAACACACATAACACCAATATTTTGACATGGAAAACCCAAAAAGGGAAAAACCATGGTGGGAAACCCTACTCACAATCAGATGAATACTCTATAGTAGTATTGCGGATAATTACAATGGGGTCTGCACATGCAGAAAGGCCAACAACCTAGAGTGCACTGCTCATCACAAATACTAGTCTCACTGACTTAGATAAACACCAGACTATAATCTGGAAAACAATGAACTGTGAAAAGTAGAATCTACTAATGCCTGATACGGTTCTAGTTAAGCATTGATGTCTGATCTACAATACAAAACCTTTCCAACCTTCACTTGAATGATATGACTCTATTCACACATAACCCTTTCTCTGATAATGCAGACTTAACCAACCATAACCATCGATATCCAAATTACATGAATAAGTCACCTATAAATATAGATCATCAACCTTATTGACAAGGTCGGCTAAACCCTAAACCCATAAACCCATTATTACAAAAATTACATCAGACGATACCACTAGACCAATATTATAATTTACATAACATAGCATGGACCTAAATCAAGTAACCAAACAATTATATCCGTCAGGGATTCCGCTAAGACCAAAATCCAACACACTTCACTTGCTGGTAGAAACCCTCAATGAAAGTTTAATCAAATCCAAATAGGACCACCATAATAGCATGTCATCTAATGCAAAGTCATCAAACACTCGAGATATGATCAAGAAGCACCTTTTGGATGAAAGAAATTAATTCCAGAGATCTGATCATACCGGATCAGAATCACAACCAAAACCAAGAATATCACCAAGACTAACCAGGATAGATCCAATCGGGATAGTCTCCAATCGGGATACAGTGTTGACATGAATGACAACACTTAACCAAATCCAACATATTGCCAACAGTCCTCCTATGGTAAAATTTGTGGCCTTTTAGGGCACCTATGTGTACTGGGTGTAGGGGTTGCATAGTGCACAAGTACCCTTGTACCTAACATATTTTTATTAATATTTCTTAAAAACTTTTACAAGCGAAAAACTACAAATTCATATTGGTGAAGTGGTGTAGGAGGCATGAGGGGTAGAGGAGGAGGATGGAGGGAAGATCAGGTTGGTCAGGGAGGGCCAGTACAAGCGGGGATATTGTTGTTGTGGAGGTCAAGGAGGGGTCAGGCAGTGACGGATCTGAGGAGGAGGGTGATTCTTTTGATGAGGAGATCAAGTCTGAGGAGGATGGTGGAGGAGTGGGATTGATGGGATTAGTAGGGGTATCAGTGGAGGAGGAGTCTAAGGAGGAGGAAGTCCAGCCATTGGCCCAATGGAGGAGGATTGATATGCCTCATCCTACCCCTTGATAGGTTGGTATGTAGGATTTGCAGCGATTGCAGCCACAGGGTTTGCAGATTAGAGTGCTTCCTCATCAACAATAGGCACAGATAGCAGCATTACAGGCCTTGCTGCATAGGGTCAGCTCACACATGCCCAAGCACAGGTTGCATAGTTGTAGAGATAGGTTGTGACAGTGTCACTAGAGTGGGATACTGCTTGGGTGGAGAGAGATGCAGAGTTAGAGCGACAAGGCTGGGTAGAGGAGAAAGTGCAATCATTACAGCAAACAGCTGCACAAGGTGTTATAGGGGACACCATCTAGAGTCTCATTGAGCAGATAGGGCATGCAGAGTACTATAGGACTCTATATTTTTAGGTTGTACCCTCAGACCGACGTGCTCCCAACTATGCTGCCAGCTCTCAGTGCAGGGGTTCTTAGAGATAGAGGGGTGGTGAGGGGGTTGTGGGTCCTAGGAGGGATTCTATTAGTAGTAGCATAGGTGCGGGTAGCTCGAGCTCTCGGTCGATAGGTCCTAGAAATAGCTAGGCTGATCCTGCCCCATGATTGTGCTCTTTGATGCTACATTTTGTAGTGAGATGTACTTTATTGATATATACACACCTCTTTGTATTTTGATGACCTCTTGATATGTGTTTTACTTTGATGTTTTTGATATTGTACTTTGTGGATGGTTTCATTAATATGATACTTTGATGATGCTCATGGATGTTCAGTGGTTATTTATGTTCAGTGATTATTTATGTTCATTGATTTGAGATACTGACATTTCTTGAGTTGATGGACATTATTCTTGATATGGTATCCAAATACTTTGGTCATTTATTGTGTCACCGACGATATGTTTTTGACTTACATCATTGATTTTTCCTTTGGATCAGCATGTGGTCACACCTATATATGATGATATGTTATGGATGCGGTTACTTTGATTTTGATGAGCTACATGATATGCTTTTAATCTAGATGAATTTTGCAGATGATGTGATGTGTCTGTTTTTTTATTTTTATGATCTATATGCTTATATGATGATTGTAATGTACTATGTTTAGAAGGTGATATGCAGATGATAGTTAAATTTTATAAATGAGGATGTTTCTAATCATGTTTTATGCTTCTATGTGATGTGGATAATGTGATCTATAATGGTACATGTTGTTGGTATGATATGCTCATGTATGGGATGCATTGTGATAATGACATGATTTTCAATGGTGAATTGTATTGATAATGTGAGATGTATCTTGAAAATGAGATGTATGATATGTAATGATAATGTGAGATGATAATGTCAAATAATGCAATAAATGTAACTATATGCAAGATTTTTACATGGTCTAAATGATAAGGATAATGTAAAGTTAATATGAGAATGCACTGAATGTCATATGCAACCTAATGCAAGGCTAAAAAAATGAGAATGATATGCAATTTAATGCAAGGTTTATTGAAACTTAAAAGATGATAAATGATACTAATGGAAAATGAAAATGATATCCAACTTAATGCAAGATTAATAATGAAATGATACTGATGCATTCTCATTTCCACAAGTTGTCATCTTCTTGATCAAAGTGTTAGTGTTTCCTTTGTTATCATCATCGGGCCTTGATGTGTTGAAAGTTGATACAAGCATCATGGTATAATTGAACCATAACTACTTGATTATAACTTACATGGATTTTGATATTGCAAGATAGCATAAGCATCGAGGTATAATTGAACCAAGATGACCTGAGTGTTGCTTGCATAAAATAGACAAGAGTTAACTTTTTTCCCAGACAAATCCAAAATGTCTTCAGTGATATGTTACCTGATCACGTCACAAGACAAATTTGCATAGTAGAAGGCTTCACTCCCAAACATCAGACAAAGAAAACATCACATTCCTTCCTTTCTTCTCTTGTTGTGAGACATCCATGAGTTTCTTAGGAGATATGATAAGCATCATATCAAATCCACAAGTAAACTTGCATGCTATTTGGAATGTATCTTTGTCACATAAAACATCTTGTAAGTATGATTAGTTCAAAGAGCCTAGATGTGTTCACTTTTGTGTTGGCGCTCATACATGGATATGTGCTTAGTTGTTTGTTATGATCCTTGTTTTCTCTTGATGCATGTTTGACCTATTGTTAAAACCTAAAGGTGAGATGCCCTCAATGAGGTCAAAAACTTGCCCCCACTCTAGATATTACTTGATATGGATATTTACACTGATCAACAAGCCATAGTGGGATATGATTTATATTATTAGGGACAATGACTACACTAAGTATGTCTAGGATGATGTGGTGTGTATAGGTGTTTGGAGGTGACTATGGGCTTAGATGAGATGGATCAAAGATATGATGCAAGTATTGATAGATAGAGGAGCCGTTCTCTCACAAGTGGCACTTCTTGCCAAGTTTTCACCACTTGTTTTTATTGCACTTTTTTATTTTTTTTTCATTTTTTTAAATATTTTTTTGTATTTTTTGCTTGATCTATGCATTGGATGACTCAAGTGCAAAATTTATTCAAATGGATGTTGTTGGTTGGTTTGTCGAGCACATCCCCTTCTGAAGTTGACAACTGATATGCTCCTAATCCATAGGTTGATATGATGACAAATGGTCCCAACCAGTTGGGCTCAAACTTCCCCTTCTTCTCTCGGTCTTGCTGATTTATGGGATTTTCTTTTTAAAATAGATCACCAATTTTGAAATCCCTTAGGATGACTTTGTGATTATAGCTTCTACACATTCGTTGTTGATATGCCTTGAGATCATCATAGGCACATTGTCATTTTTCATCAAGAATCTCTAGTTCATGCTACTCATTCACTTGATATTTCTCATCTGGTATGAGGCCCTTCAAAGATACTCAGAGAGATGGGATTTCTATCTCAAGAGGTAGAATTGCTTTTGAACCATACACCAATGAATATTGTGTAGCCCCTATAGGTATGCAAATACTTATTCTGTAGGTCCAAAGTGTCGGATTGAGTTGTACATGCCAATCTTTGCCAGCATCATTCATTGTTTTCTTGAGGATTTTCAGGATTGTTTAGTTTGATGCTTCTAATTGGCCATTCTCTTGTGGGTAGTATGGTGTGGAAAAGCGATGTTGGATATTGAATTGTTCACATAGCTCTTACATATATTGATTCTTGAAAGGATGTCTATTATCTATGATGATGGAACTAGGGATGCCATATCTTCAAATGAGATAGTTGAGGATGAATAATAAGATCTACTTTCCAGTCACATTGGTCATTGGGACTGCTTCAATCTACTTGGTGAAGTACTCGGTGGCCATGATGATGAACTTGTGTCCATTTGATAAGGAAGGATGAATCTTTCCTACTAGATCAAGTCCCCATTGATAGAAAGGCCAAGATGTGGTGAATGGTTGTAACTCCTATGCTAGTGCATGTATGAGGTTACCATGAATTTGGCACTTAGGACATTTCCTAGCAAATTGATAGGACTCTCTTTTCATTGTCGGCCAGTAATATCCCATTCTCAGAAGTTTCTTGGTGAGAGTAGGACCACTTGAATGCGTACCACAAATACCTTTGTGAAGCTCATGTAAGGTGGAGTCAGATTCATTATGATCGAGGCATCGAAGAAGAGTACCATCTAGACCTCGGCGGTAAAGTATGTCAGCGGTTAAGGTATAGTGGGCGGCTTGTCAGATGAAGCTTCATTTTTGGTTGTGAGATAAGTCAAGTGGGAGAGTATTGTCTTTGAGATAGTCATGGATTTTCCCATATAGAGGGGAATCAAAACCACTCAGGGCACAGATAACTTGGGATTTTGAATTGTCGTAGCCTAGGGAAAATAATTGCTCCATTAGGAATTCGTAACGATTCTGTTTATCTGGAATTTGTAGAAGTGAGGTGATAGTGGCCATTGCATGGGAAACTCTATTTTCCAATCTTGGAATCTTCTCAAAGGTGATGTGTACAAAGTAATTTTTAAAGTCATCCACCATTCTCTTGTAAGGCATTAGCTTATCATCTTTCGTCTGATAGTCATCATTGATCTGATTGATAACTAATTGAGAATCCCATAGACTTTTAATTTTGTGATTCTCCATTCTACAACTACTTTGATTCCTATTACCAGGGCTTCATATTCAACAATGTTGTCGATGCATGGAAGCATTAGTCTATAAGATCTCGAAATTGTGTGCCCTTCTAGAGTGAGGAACATGATGCCAACACCCGATCCATGTTGTGTATAAGATCCATCAAAGTATAGGGTCCATTGATTGGGTGTGATAGTGAGTACATCCATATCTGGAAATTCCACCTTTAGTGGATTTTTGTCTTGTAAAGGTGCTTCCACCAGTTGATTTGCAATCGCTTGTCCTTTGATGGCTTGTCATTATGTGTATTGAATATCAAAATCACTTAAGATCATGACCCATTTAGATAATCTTCATGTGAGAGTGACCTTGCTGAGTAGATACTTGAGAGGATCGATCTTTGCTACCAGCTTGATTGTGTGGGCTAACATATAGTGGTGGAACTTTTGAGAGGAAAACACCACTACTAAGCATGCCTTTTCAATGAATGTATAATTGAGTTCATATCCGTTCAAAGTCCTGTTAATGTAATAGATAGCCCTTTCTTTGCCTATTGGATCTGCTTGTGCTAGCAGTGCCCCCAATGACACTTATGTTGTTGATATATAGAGGATGAGTCGCTTGCCTACTATTGGTGGTACCAAAACTAGTGGATTCATTAGATATTGTTTGAGTTGGTGGAATGATTTTGCACATTTGTCTTCCCATCTAAAAGGTATATTCTTATGAAGTAGATGATTGAATGGGATACATGTGTCATCTAATTGAGCAATGAATCATCTGATGGATTGCAGCCTTCCCTAAAGAGATCATAGTTGGCTAATGTTTTTAGGAGGTAGCATCTCCCTGATAGCCTAAACCTTTGTTGGATCCACCTTGATTCCTTTTTTTGATACAATGTAGCCCAAAATTTTGTCGAATGTGACCCCAAAGACACACTTCTAAGGATTTAATCTAACATTGAATTTCTCTAATCATTGAAATATTTTATCTAGGATGCCTAGGTGTTCTTCTCTTGTGAATGATTTAGCTAGAAAATCATCTATATAATCCTCCATGAAATTATGCATCATGTCATGGAAGATTGTTGTCATGGCTCTCTAATAAGTTGCACCAGTATTTTTCAAGCCAAAAGGCATGACGTTCCAGCAATATGTTCCCCATGGACATGTGAATGTAATTTTATCTTGATCCTCTAGAGCTATCTTAATTTGGTTGTAGCCAAAAAAACCGTCCATGAGTGATAGCATTGTGTGCCTTGTTGTTATATCAATAATGGTGTCAATGTTTGGCAAAGGAAAGTCATCTTTCAAACATGCCTTGTTGACGTATCTAAAGTTTTTACAAATCCTTATGCTTTTATCCGGTTTAGAAACTAGCACAATTTTTGAGATCCATTCGGCATAGTCTATAGGTCAAATGAATCCGACATCTAATAACTTCTTTAGTTCTTCTTTGACTAATAATGCCACATGTGAATTCATCTTCCTTAATTTTTGTTTGACAAGTTTAGCTCTAGGAGTGATGGACAAGTGATGCATGATTAGATTCAGATATACCCCTAGAATGTCAACATAAGACCAAGCAAAATTTATTTGCTTCTCCTTGAAGAATTTGACAAAATCTAGTTTTTCTTTTTCTATGAGTGATTATGCCAGATGTATGGTTTTGGTTGCCACTTTAGTGCCGATATTTATTGATTGAGTTGGCTCAATCAAGATTGGTGACCTCTCTTGGTAATGTTCAGGAAGAGTGTCAAGTCTCCCATCTTTAGGTGCCTCAAAAAGGTTTTCACCTTCAGATACGTCCTTTATTTTTACTTTTTTGTTTTTCCGATCTAACACTACCATTAAATGGTTTTCACCATTAGATCCATTTTTTATTTTTCTTTTGCGGCTGAAAGACTTGGCACTCCCCTGATTGCAGATATTGTTATGTGGTTCATTGGTGGAGCATGTTTTCGAGTTGACTGAGCACAGGTATTGGACAATGGCCTCATCATTTGGGAATATGGGTGTATCATGATGTTCGGATTCTTCCTAGTCTATGAGGTCAGGATATATGAGCGGTAGGGAGTCATTTGGTGGGTCAAGATCAGCTATTGTAAGTGTCATGATGGAGACATTGTCATAGTTGTTTGGGACATCGGTGAGGTCTATTATATTCTTGAGGTCTTCGATGGTACTCTCATCGACATTGCCTTGTTCGTATTGTCGTTGCTCTTTCTCACTAGCCTCATAGATATGTTGTGGCCCGAATTCAAACGATCGAGATCTTGAGCCTTGTCCCTCATGAGAAATGGGTGTGTATGTGTGGATTTTATCCACTCCAATATCCTCTATAACATTAGAACAAGTATCCCACTCATACTCATTGGAATCAGTTTCGGAATCAATGTCCCAGGCTACGTCACTGAATCTAACAGGGATGTCGTATGGTGAGAAAAGATCATTGATAATTGATACCAGTTGGTTAGCTTGTTTTGATTTAGGATCTATGCTTGTTTTTATTCTTTAAATTTGTTCATACATAGGTTCCCTTCTTTGAGTAGGAATATCCTTAGTTTGTGACCCAGACTCGGTTTGATCAGGTTCTTGTACATGATGTACTTTCTTATAAGAAGCTTCCTCCCTTTGGATAGCGATTTCTTCTTGTCGCCTCTCATTTTCTTCATGTTTTTACTCCTTCCTTTTCTTTTCTACTGCTTGGTGTAGTGCTTCTTTCCATGAGTATTTGTTATGTTTTTTCTTTTCTCTCCATTGAGGTTTTTGATGATGAGCTCTCTTTTGTACAAGGGGAATATGTTGGCCATACCCAAGTCTTGTTTTATCTCTTGCTAATTGGGAATGGGGTTGTATGGGTTCTATGATACCTTCTTGATGCTAGACAATAAGTCCTTTTCCTTTGTATCCCATTTGTTTCATGATTTGGAACCCATTGCCATACTATTATGTTGGTATAGCTACTTCTAGGGTAGCAACTCTAATTTCTTCCTCATCCTTATATAGCCAGCTAAGGATGTATTTATCTTCTAATTCTTCAGCCAGTCTTCCCATTTGGATAAATTTACCATCAAACTTTGTGATGGGTTATGTTGCCTAATGTCTTGATGTGGAAGGTTGTCCATGAGACCTTGGCGAAGTTGGTAACTTAGATAGACACAAGGGTTCAAAAGAGTATTCTCCCATGCCTTGGTCCTTTATTTTCATCTTTTGCTTGAAGTTCATGGATAGGGACTTGAGTTCTTCTTGATGGTTGGATGATGAGGAAGCTTGGGCCTCCTTGTTGTGTGGAACCAATAAATTTTGAAGTACCCCCATAGCATTGCAGTACTGAAAAGGGTTAGTATCTGTAGATTTTAAAATTTCTTGTCCATTATAGGGGAACTTGAGACATTGATGGTACGTGGAAGGTACCACTTGCATTTCATGGATCCATGGATGACCCAATATTATATTCTATGTCAAGTCTATGTCCAAGACTTGGTATAATGTGTCTCTTTGCATAGTGTGTGTGTGAAAAAGTGAACCTGAAGCTGCAAGCACAACACTTGAATTAAGTCATTATATGCATGGTTAGTATTCAATAATCAATAAGAAATGAACCATAGCAAAGCGACTAATTGCCTTCTAAAAGATGCGAGTATAAGATTTCTCTCAAATTGTTATAAGAAATACCAGTGACTAGACTACACCAAGACGAAGGATTTAATCTATATGATATTAAGCTATATGGATGCAAGATGGATGAATAATTCAAGCAATAATAATCAATTCAAGCAAACAATGGATGCAAGCAATAATGAATGTAAAATGGATGCAAATAATCTAAAAAAGCACAATAATTTTCGATGACTCCAGAGTGAAATTAGCGTGATAATAATCTCCAAGTGGGTTCTCAAAAATCTCTGGGGTGAATTGGAATGAGAGCTGAAGACTGAATTTATAGAGAATCACAAGAGAAAAAGCTCAATTCAGGATTAATTGAAATAATTGAGAAATCATGTTCAGTTAACCTTGAGATAGATTCCAATTATAGTTTAATTGAAATGCATTCAAATTAGAAGTCCAAGTTGCATTGGAAAATAATAATAAATTAATTCCATGCATATTTGATAAAAATGGATAATTCTTTAATTTATTCAAGAAAAAGGTCTTTTCAATGCAACTGAACTTCTTTTTCTGTTTTTGAAAAGCTTTAAGTTCCAATTTTAGAGAATAATTCAATAATTCAATTAAATTGCTTTTCTGATTTCAAGTTCTAAATTTAGAAAAAGAAATAATATCTCAAGTTTGATTTCTTTCTCAATTCAATTCTTTTTGTCGTTTTATTTTCAATTCAACTCTTTGTAATAAATTAATCCTTTTGTAATAAGTTAATCCTTTTTGCATGATTGAATGGCAAATTTATTAATTAATTAAATATGCAAGGATATTTAATAAATTAAAATGGGATAATTGATCAAAATGGTATTCTTGAAAATGATTTGTTTAATTAAATAAATATTTAATTAATGTTGAGTAGTTGATTTGCCATGTGATTTTTGATAATTAAAGAATTAATAATGTGCTCAAGATTGATTTAATTGCCTTTGGTTAGGACCTTGGTGATGTTGTCGAGATTAGGGGCCCATGGTTTAGATGACCAATTTTAGGGTATTACATTTGCCCCTCTTTGAATTAATGTGCGAGCAACGCTTTGATTCAAAGAATGTGTGATGTCTAGGAGATGCCAGTTTTGAACTTGATTGATCATGAACTAGATGAAAAGCAAGGTATTTAGCTTGATTCAAAGCGACAAAGCTGAATGAAGTCTGATTAAAGTGATACCAATCCCGAACTTGATTGAACTGAGGAACGATAGAAAACAAAGATACCGAACTTGAACTTGATTGATCAAGAAGTGGATCTTACTAATCTAGAACTTGATTGATCTTAGATACAGTGAGTGATGATAAAAAAATCGATCTTGAACTTGATTGATCAAGACATGATGAGCGAAGAATAAACTGTTTAGCTTGATCAAGAAATGAATACTGAATACCTGCTTAGATTTAGTGTGATCAAAGAAACTCTTTAAACTTTTGATTGAGTTTAAATGAATAATCAGTTTGATTTGAAGTGATGAAACTGATTAATGTTAAGAGATTAATTCAAATGAAAGACAAATATCAGCTTGATTTGAAGCGATGAAACTGATATGCCCCTAGCGATTGATTTGATTCAGATGATCGAGAGATCTCAACTTGATGTGAAGTGATGAAAATGAGATGCTCCTTAGCAATAAGGATTTTTTTCTTTAATTGGAAAGATTTTGCTTGACTTTTGATGAAGATTTGAAAAATTTCTCGACTTGTGAGATGTGAAGTCATAAGGTCGTGAGTATGCCCCCTCAGGAGCGAAATCGAAAGATAGCGAGGGATTGATTATAGGCAATTTTGTGTGACAAAAATAACTTATTTGAACACAAATTGATTCTGAGGATTTTTTTTCTGAAAATTCCAGCGATGATTAAGAAATTGAGTGTAGAGTTGATTGTAATGTTGATGTGTAGAATGAAATTGAATTAAGATTCAGCATTGAAATTGAGCGCAATTTGAAGAAAGAATGAACATTTGATGAAAAAAGCGATAAGTGGTCAAAATTATGAAATTGACTAGCAAAATGATCTCGAATTTTGATTTCGATCCCGAAAATGGAATCAGAGCAGGCACATTAGCTAAGGGTACAATTTTCATGACCATCGGAGGAAGTTGAAAAATTAGGTTTTAAGCTATATATAGGAAGAAAGTGTCATTTTCAAATCATTTTAACCCTCCAAGTTTGAAAATTCAAAAAGCCTTCTGCAAAGAAAAATGGTGGTCCCTACTCGTCAGCATCAATTTGAGCGCCAGAGACGTCACAATCAACCCCGAAACTATGAGACAGTGGTAAGTGATCGATCTTTAGCCTCTTTTTGTTTCCAATTTTGAATTTTTTTGTTAATTTGTCATGTTTTTCACGGGTTTTGGGTCGGGTGTCATGGTTTATCGTGCAAGACAGGA
Source organism: Cryptomeria japonica (assembly GCF_030272615.1). Lineage (NCBI taxonomy): Eukaryota > Viridiplantae > Streptophyta > Pinopsida > Cupressales > Cupressaceae > Cryptomeria > Cryptomeria japonica. The sequence continues at coordinate 307,941,476 of NC_081413.1, forward strand.
TCCTGTCTCGTACGAGAAACTGGCAAATTTTCTTTTATCGTTTAAAGCCATTAGATTTGTCGTACGGGATTAACCCTCATGTCGTATGGCAGGTCTGTTAAAAGACCATTTTGTCGTCCTATGTGTAAAAGTTTGTCATCCAAGGTTGTTTACTCATACGAGAGCCATTCCTGACTCGTACGAGATGTTGTTTAACTATGTTTTGTCATTTGGAAGACAGTGATCATTTTTGAAAGTGTAAACATGAAATTTTGCTTCTGCATTTGACCTAGTTGGATTTGCGTGATGTTTAACTTCTCTTGTAGGCTCATTTGGAATGTTTTCTGATGATCATTGTTGGTTATTTTTGCAGGTGTGCTTACCTCCTGTGCTCTTCAGATGTGTATATCCTCCCACTATGGCTTTGGTTCATGATTTGTCTGAGGTTGAGTAGGCTCATGTTGATATGTGTGGCTTGACTCACCTGATGAGGTTACCTGATATCCGTGTGAACCATGGGATGCTCACAACATTGGTAGAGCGGTTTCATTCAGAGCATAATACCTTTCATTTGCTAGTTGGGGAGTTGACTATCACTCCCAAGGATGTGTATAGGATCCTTCGTATCCCTTTTGCTAGGCATAAGGTGGATTATGATACTGCATTGTTACTTGGACTACAGGCTCTTAGGAATGTATTCAGGGATCCTGATATCTTGACTCATTCTATGAGTTGGGATATATTGATGGTCAAGTACAGTGAGGAGTATCCACTGGCATGTGTCCTAGCAGGTTTCATTAGTTGCTTTTTGATGCTAGATAGAGGGCAATAGGGTTTTTAGAGTGGATGGGGTCGTATGGTGGAGAGGTTGATAGAGACCCCTCAGAGACTTGGCTGGGGCTCTTGTTTGTTGACCCACATGTATCGAGAGATGCATGAGATTGTCTACAGAGATGGGCGGAGCATGGCTGCAGGGGTGTACATTTTACAGGTGTGGGCTTGGGAGCACCTTCCTATTTGTCAGCCGATTGTTGATGATAGCAGAGAGCCAGGGTAGCCGATTATTTACAGGTATGCCAGATATATTATGCAGCCCCATCTGGGCAAGATAGACTTCTGGTGATGATAGCTTGATGATCTGATAGCTATCATATGGAGACCATACAGGGGATTGGAGTCATGGGATGACTGGCAGGTGGTTCGGAGAGATCTTTTTGTTACACACCCACTGATTGGGAGGTCACAGACTGTTGTGGAGTGATTCGTCATTTCATGAGTGATGAGGCAATACGGCTAGCATCAGGGGATCTCTCAAGAGTATACAGCGTATGCTCGATATGCCGATGAGGAGAGACAAGGATGGTCACCTAGGCTATCCTATACTTTAGCGATGTAGGAGCTGACAGGTTTACACTGTCTGAGGTGGGATTACCTAGATGATATAGCAGATGCGGGGGTATTGCCCCAGTACAGGGATTACTTTTAGCAGCATCCATTCCCTCGATTTACAAATCTAGGAGAGCATGCTCCTCATATTGAGGATGTGAAGGATGATGCCCTCGCATCGGCATAAGGATAGGCACAGAGACAGGGCCATAGGCAGGGACAGGGCTAGAGACTAGATGTTCCAAGACAAATTGGTGGTGATCTTGGTGCTAGCAGTAGTGGAGTGCGAGCTGATGTTGGACAGTAGAGGGGTGAGGGTGGATCCCTTGGGAGAGTAGGCGTGAGGTTGGGTGGTGGAGAGGAGGAGCAAGCAGCTCTGAGGTAGGTCCAGCAGTGGCGGGATGAGCAGGGTGGAGCCACAGGTGGAGATGGCGGTGGAGATGGCAGGGGAGAGCCTGTGAGAGAGCAGGGGGCTGACATGGGACGGTCGATGAGAGAACACCTTGCAAAGCTTTAGTCACAGTTGATAGTGGCTCAGACTCAGCTGGCGGAGTGAGACCGACAACTGGTCTAGGTTAGGGTCGAGCGTGATCACCAGATCACAGCATTGAGAGTCGAGTCAAGAGAAAAGATAGAGTCTCTTCGATAGGAGGTGCTTCTCCAGAGTAGTAGAGCTGCATATTATGTGGCGGCATATAGTGTTGCAGTTCCAGTTGCACAGCAGGTGCAACCCTATTCACAGTATATGGCTAGATCAGAGGGAGCACGAGCACCGCGCCAGGATCCTGAGCATCAGGCTCCTCCTCCTCCACCAGGCAATGAGGGAGAGGATGCCAGCTAGATGATTCTTTTTGTAGCTAGGATATTTTTTGTAGACACACCCATTTTTTTGTAGCCGATATGATTCTTGCTCCAATGGGAGTTTGTATATGTCATTGGACATCATTTTGTACCCTTATACTTGATATGATATATATATATATACGAGATCTGATTTGACTTCATCGTACTTGTGTTGATCAACTATGAGATGTTTCTATATGCTTTATTCTATATGTATGCATTTATTTTAGCATGAATGTATGTAATGCAAATGAATATGGATGTCTATGTTTTGGTTTTTTTTTATATGCAAATAAATGAATGAATGAAAATGAGTAATGAGTAATGAGTAATGCAATTTTTTCATTTTTCTATGCAATAAGATCAATATAAATGAATAATAATGAAATGAATGAATCTATATGAAATGTTATGTATGCAGCTAAACATCTCAAAATACAAGTACTCGATCGAAGAAATAATGATAAAAAGACCACTTAGCGTAAGAAATTATGATGCTTTCAGCTCTCATTCAGAAGATAAAGAGATTATTACTATATCGAAATCACTCTAGATTCACAAAAATGCAGAATGAAATGCAAAATGATATGTGAAATGCAACCTAAACCTAGTCACTGGATTTAAAATACTTAAGATTCATCACTGAGCATAATGAACACAACAGGCAGGTTAGAGTTCCTTTCTTTTTCAATGTGCAATACTAATTATCTTGTCCGTAATGACCCTTTTTTCGTTCATATCCTTGGACAGATTTTGCAGGAACCTGAATTGCATCATAAATAAATTCCCTCAAAACTGACAAAGAAATGATATGGACCTCCCTGTAGCATACAAATAAGCGGAGTTGAGGTATGTGAGGCAATTTCACCTTAATGTGAAAGCTCTTATCACAGACACCCAGCTAATTTATATGTTTCCAGATCATCGGAATCATTCCTACAAATAGAAAACAAAGAAAATATTATGCCCCCAATCCTTGCTCCTCTTAGTCAAGATAGACTTCCTCGAGTTACTCAGAGGGATAATAATCAAAAACCAATATAAAAGACAACACACAGAAAATTTGCATTCATAGCTCAAACTGTTTAGTAATTGTTTTCCGTTATGTTGTTTTGCTTGCGAACTTAGTGATAAAAACTCTGTAGTAGTTAGGAGACAGGTAACTGACTTGGAGTGGATGACCAGGTTTCACTGACGGAATAATGACTTGGTTGACACTGCTTAGGATATGTAATGTGCTCTGTCAAGTAACCTAAGACTAGGATGTTGACTAGTTTCAAGTCATGAGGGTTCCAACGAACTAGGTTGTCACAAAAGTGACTGAAAATATGTACAAGCGAAAGAAAAAGATGCTTGAAAGCGGGAAATGCCAACGTTGCGTTGATAGATGGAGCAATTGAGTACAAGAGGTGTCTGTTTGCCAGGTTTTCACCTGCTTGGCAGAGATTCATTTTTTTTTTTTACCAAGGTGCCTGTTTACTAGGTTTTCACCAGGGCAATTTCTCTCTTTTTTATTATTTTTCTTTTCTTTTCTATTTTTTTTTTCTTCAGGACTTTTTCTAATTTTTAGGATTTTTTTCAGGACTTTTTTCAATTTTTAGGATTTTTTTCAGTATTTTTTCCAACTGTACAAGTTTGCTTGAGCAGAGAGTGCTAAGCGAAGAATTTCTTCAAGTGGATGGTGTTAATCGGTTCATAGAGTTGTTCTCCTTCCAAGTTTGAGAGTTGATAGGCACCAGAGCCGAATACTGTAGTAACAATGTAGGGACCCAGCCAATTGGGTTCAAACTTCCCTTTATTGTCGCGAAACTGTTGATTTTTTGGATTTTCTCTCAGAACTAGGTCACCAACTTGAAATTCTCTTTGTCAAACTTTCTTTTTATACCCTTTGGACATTCTCTTCTGATACACTCTGAGATGATCAAATGCCACTTGTTGATGCTCATCCAGCAATTCGAGTTCTTGCAATCTAGATATTCTATGATCTTCATCAGTAACAAGACCTTGCAACGAAACTCTTAGAGATGGTATTTCTACTTCGATGGGTAATACTGCTTCAGACCCATACACCAAAGAAAAAGGTGTAGCCCCAGTAGGTGTTCTGATACTGGTTCTGTAAGCCCATAGTGCAGGATTGAGCTGTAGATGCCAATCCTTCCCAGACTTGTTCACTGTTCTGTGCAAGATAGTCAGTAGGTTTTTGTTAGACGCCTCAGCTTGTCCATTACCTTGAGGGTAATATATTGATGACCAGTGTTGCTTTATTTTGAATTTCTAACAAAGCTTGTCCAGATCTTTATTCTTGAATTGTCCTCCATTATCAGTCACGATGGACGAAGGTATCCCATACCTGCAAATTATATAGTTTAGGATGAATAAGGCGAGTTGTTTACTAGTTGCCTTGGTGAGCGGAACTACCTCTACCCACTTGGTGAAATACTCAGTGGTAGTTATGATGAATTTATGTCCGTTCGATGAAGTCAAATATATCTAACCAATGAGATCAAAGGCCCATTGCTGAAAAGGGCAGTGTGTTATAAATGGTATGAGGTCCCTTGCCGAGGCATGTATGAGATTTCCATGAAGCTAACATTTCTCACAAGTCTTAGCAAATTTTATGGCATCTTTTTCCATATCTGGCCAGTAGTAGCCAGCCCATAATAGTTTCCAAGCTAAAGTAAAACCATTCAAATGAGATCCACAAATACCTTCATGGACTTTCGATAATGCACGTTTAGATTCTTCAATTTCTAGACATCTAAGAAAAGTAACGTCCAAACCTCATCTAAATAAATCGTTAGCTATGATAACATACCACGAAGCATTTTGAGTTAGGTTTCTTTTCCCATTACGAGTAAGGTTTTTAGGGATAATTTGATCACATAGATAGGAATAGATGTGGCTATATCGGGATGAGTCATGTCTAATAATAGAACAGACTATTTGGGTCTCAGGAGAATCATAAGTAGGGTAATATAACTCTTCCACTAGGAAATCAAAGTGAAAATTGGACTCCTATAGCTCAGGTATAGATGCCAAGGTAGCCATAGCATCTGTTGCTCTATTCACTAATCTAGGAATTTGTTTGAATGATACAAAAGCAAAATACTTCTTGAGATCATCTACCATCCTCTTGTAAGGCATCAATTTCTCATCTTGAGTCTGATATGTATCGTTGATTTGATTGATGACTAGCTGAGAATCTCCATAGATATGTAATTCAGCAACCTTCCATTCAATGGCTAGTTTTATTCCATTCATCAAAGCTTCATATTTTGCAATGTTGTTTATGCAAGGGAATAGAATCTTATAAGACTTTGGAATTGAATACTTCTGAGGAGTAATGAATAGTATGTCAGCACCTGAACCATTTTGAGTAAAGGAACCATCGAAGAACATCTTCTAGGGTTGTTGAGTAAGATGCATTATTGATTCATCTAGGAACTTGATGTGTAGTGGTTGAGTATCCTCAAGTGGAGCTTCGGCGAGTTGATCAGCAATTACCTATCCTTTTATGGCTTTGTGTTCCACATATTCAATGTCAAACTTGGTAAGGATCATTACCCACTTTGCCAATCTTCCAATGAGTGTTGCTTTATTAAGAAGATACTTGAGTGGATCAATTTTGGCCACCAACTTGACTGAATGTGCCAGCATATAGTGCCTCAGTTTCGATGATGCAAAGACTAATGCCAAGCATGCTTTTTTCTATTATATTGTAGCTCATTTAATAAGACACCAATGTCCTACTGATGTAATAAATAGCTCATTCTTTTTTGTTGTCATCCTGTTGTGCCAGAAGTGCCCCCAATGATGAATCAATTGTTGATATATATAAGATTAGTGGCTCACCCTGAATAGGTGGCATCAATATCGGTGGATTAGACAAGCACTCTTTTATCTACTGAAGATGTTGTTCACACTACTGATCCCAGTTGTATATTATTCCTTTTCTCAATACTTTTGTAAAAGGTTGAGCCTTGTCTGCTAGTTGAGAAATGAATCTTCTAATGGATTGGAGACATCCCTGTAGACTTCTCATTTGACTGATGTTCTTTGGAGGCGGCATTTCCATTATAGCTTGGACCTTCTCAGGATCAACCTTGATTCCCTTCTTTGAAATGATGTAGCCAAGTAGTTTACCAGATGTCACTCTGAATGCACACTTCTTTGGATTTAATCAGAACTTAAATTTTTCCATTCTGTCAAGTATAGGACCTAACTCTTGAATATGCGTTGATCTTTTCATAGTCTTCACTAAGGTGTCATCAACATAATCTTCCATATTCTTATGCATCATGTCATGAAAGATAGTTGTAATTGCTCTTTGATAGGTCACCCCTACGTTCTTTAACCCAAATGGCATAATGTTCCAGCAAAAGGTTCCCCATGCACAGGTGAAAGCTATCTTTTCTTGATCTCCAGGAGTGATTTTAATCTAATTGTAGCCAAAAAATCCATCCATTAGTGAGTACATCTCATACCCAGTTGTCATGTCGACTATCATATCAATATTTGGCAATGGAAAGTCGTCTTTCGGACATGCTTTGTTGAGATCTTTAAATTTGTACAAACTCTGATAGATTTATCTACCTTCGACACAAGTACTATGTTGGAAATCCATTCAGCATAATCTATTGCTCTGATAAATCTAGCTTTGAGTAGTTTCTCTAGTTCAGCTTTGACCAATAGTGTGACATGCGGGTGCATCTTACGGAGTTTTTGTTTAACTGGTTTTACTCCTTGTGTGATTGAGAGATGGTGCATAATGAGATCAAGATCCAAGCCTGGCATATCAGAGTACATCCATGCAAAGTTTATTTTCTTCTCTAAGAATAGCTGAGTGAAATCCTTCAATTCCTCTACTGATAGTGATTGAGCTATGTGAATAATTTGTGGTGTCTCTTGATTCCTGATATTCACTGGCTGAGTTGGCTCAATCAATATGGAAGACTGCTCCTAAAAATGACTGGGCAGTATACCAAGTATCTCACCTTCAGGCACCTCAAAGAAGTTTTCACCTTTAGGTACATCCTTTATTTTCTTTTTTTTAGATTCTAACACCGCCACAATATGGTTTTCGCCATCAGATCTTTTATTTTTATTTTTCTTGTTTTTGCGACTAAGATACTTGATATCCTCTTCAGTCATATTTTCACTCCATTCACTGGTGGAAGAGTTCATAGGTTCGACTGCATTGAGATAATAGGATAATGTATAGTCATTGGCAAAAGTAGGTATATCCATGGGTTGATTTTGTAAAGTACAGTCAATCAATTTGGGATGTACTAAGGACAAATTTTGGATAGGTTCAAGAGCGTTCATGATATTGTTATCACAACTATGGATTGAAAAGTCGAGTTCTAAAATGATACCTTGCGTAAGTGTCTCGAGACCAGGAAGAGTCAGATCATGATTATTAAAGTTCATGTTAATATTTAATCGATCTAATCCAATAGACATACTTGCAACATCATTTACTGTGCCGGACTGGACGTCATATGGTGGTTTAACAACAATAAGACTAGTAGGCAACTTTTCATTGTTTGTATCAGATGATTCAGAATTTGAGGCTGAGTGGGTATCATCATGAATAGGAGTGTCATCAAAGTCATCAGAATCATCAGAGTTATCAGATGAAGTTTCCAAGTCTCTTTCAGGTGATTTAGTAAGCATATGTATGGCATCAATACTAACATCTTTAATGCTACACATTCCTTCATATTGTGGTTCATTTGTCATTTGTATCTGACACACCTGTTGACATGATCTCATTGTTTCTGTGATTTTTTGTCATCTACTCCATTCAGTTTCTTCTGGACTGATGACTGGTTCTTGTTCTGCAGCTTCTAACTCTTCCTGTGTAGTGCTATAACTGATTTGTTATATTTTAGGATAAGGACACATAGATGAGAAGCTTTTTGGTATTGTTCCTTCTTTCAATACTTGTTCATAATTTGCTTGCCTCTTTTGTCTAATTTCTTGTATTTCCCTCTCTAGTTTTATGTGCATCAGCTCTTGAGTATCATTTATGACACCACTAGATTCTTCTAGAGTTTCTATAGCGGATGTGTCTGAAAGATAGTTAGGACCCCATTCATACTCGTTTGAATCAGTCTCTGAATCATCTACTTGTTGCTTGCAAGTATATGTGACTGGAACTTTTAATGGTGCAAACAATTCTCTGATTCTTACAACTTCATCTCTTATATCCTCAGGGACCTCAACTTCTTGTATTATCGTAGCTGATATCGTCGAAGCTTGAGCACTGACTATTTCTTCTTTCTTGACCGTTGATTCCTCTTTCTCTTTTCTACACTCTACTTTTTCTTGTTTAGTGTCTGCTTCATGTAATGTTAAAGGCGATATCTTTTTCGAGCCTTTAGACTTAGAAACATGTTTTTGTTTTGATGTCTTTTTAGGATTGTATCCCAATCCAGCCTTATCATGTGTTGATTTCGTTTGTAGCTGAGTTGGTTTAGTAATACCTTCTTTTTGTTTGCCCAAAGGACCGGTACCTAAGTACCCCATGTGCTGAATCATTTTGTAACCACGACCATATTGGTTTGAGGAAATCTCACAATGCCGTACCTCCTTATTTGGACTATCTTCCTTAAAGAGACAGTTAAGCACAACATCCTCTTCTATTTCATCCACCAAGGAGGTAGAAGACTGTATGAAGAGACCATCATATATAGTATTCGGAGTTGAAGTTTGTGTCCTCATAGCCTCTGATGGCTTGCCCAACTGTTTTGGTGATGGAGGGAGAGAAACTAATGATAGTATCGGTTCTATCTTGTAGCCATCCATGCCAGTATCTGTAATCTTCAATCTCTTTTCTAAGTCTTTCATCAATGTTTCTGGATCTTCATTTGGAGAGGCTACCCTATAATGAGGCACAAAAGTATCTGCACCTTTTGTCAATGCATTACAGATGACATTTGTATCAGCAAGAATACTGACTTCAGCTCTATTATAAGGAAACTTTAAGAATTGGTGATATATTGACGGTACTGCCTTCATTTCATGAATCCATGGCCTGCCAAGTAATATATTGTATGACAATGGAATATCGAAAACTTGGAAAAGGACATCTCTCTCTACTAGTCCCACTCTGATTGGTAATGATACCAGACCTTTGGAGGTCCTCTCTTCTTCATCATAGGCTTTAATTGTTATTTTCTTGCCTGGATCAATGACATTTTTAGAGAATCCTAGTTGTGTAAGCAGATGATAAGTACAGATATTCAACCTCACACCTCCATTTATCAAAACACATTTAACTCTGTGTTTGTGGATCATGGCTTCAATATGAAATGACTGGTTATGTGGATGATTTAATGAATTGTCATCTTCTTTAAAGAAGGTCAAACAGTGAGGTGAATTCAGATGACCCACCATAGACTGAAACCGATCAATGTCTAAATCTTTTGGAACGTTGGTAGTGAGCAATGCTTTGTCTAGGATTTCCTTGTGAGCAGATAAGAGCTATAGCAATTCAAAAATTGAAATTTGAGCATTTGTCTTTTTTAACTGTTCAACCACACTGTATCCAGAGGATGATGACAAGGTTAATCTTTTAAATTTATCCAAGGTTGATTCCTTTTGTTTGTTTGGCAAGGCTGTTGGATTTGATGTTTCTTGAGCCAGGTTGGAAGAACTAGCTCCTTGGAGGGTAACTTTCTTTTGAGATCTGGTCAGAGCTTTTGCATATCGTGATTCATTTGGTTTATCTTGAACTATAATCACATTGCAATATTCTGAGTGTGAAGGTTCAACCATGTTGGTAACGTTGTCCTGGCTGGCATAAGCATAATTTACCTTGGCACCTCCTTTGGTCTTTGAGGAATCACCTTGTTCGTAAGTAGGCAAAGGGTCTTTAAATGCTTTATGATCAACATTGGTTGGATGATTCCCAACAACAACTTTACCAGCATCTATGAGATCCTGAATCTCATGTTTTAGCTTCATGCAATTGTTTATGTTATGACCCTTATTCTGATGGAAGTCACAGTATTCATTTTCTCTCCACCATCTTGGTTTGACATCTAGATCATATGGTCTGGAGTTATCTGGTAGTGTTATCAAGTTGTTTTCCAACAGAGTTTTGAAAGCGGATTCATATGATTCTTCAAGAGGAGTAAAATCACATTTAGGTTTGGAAAGCCAAAGCTTTTCTTTGAACCATTCCTTTGTTTTCTTTGGCGGATTCTCTGCTGCAATCTCAGCAGCTTTAAGTGCTTGTGTACCACTAGCCAAGTTGAATATTATGGATTTTGAGTTGGTTTTGATAGTGTCTACTACCCCATCATTAACAACATTCTTGTTGTTGTCTTTGGCAAATTTCCAATACTTGTTCTTCTCTTTGGAGCTAGATCCTATTTGTGTTTCTTTCCAAGTTGTGATATCTCTCTTCTTTATGAGCACATCTTCCATTTGAGTGGCATTATCTACCATTTTGTTAAATGATGGGTGCACTTGCATTTGTATGCTATATTTCAGTTCGGGGACTAAGTTATTGACAAATATATCCATTTTCTCAGAGTCTAGAATAGGTCGTGGGTACCTAGAGAACATCCTTCTGCAGCATTGGAGAAAAGTAAGAAGAGGTTCCCCTATTTTCTGTTGAGTATTACAAAGATCGATCATAGTCATAGGATGTCGAATGTTGTATGAGTATTGTTGTAAAAATAGTTGGATTAGTTCTTTGAATGTTTTTATTCCTTTGGGTAGACTTGAGAACCATTCTATTGCTTGACCCCCTAAACTCCTTGGGAAGAGACGCATGAGGTTCGTTTGATCGTGCATGAATTCCATACAAGCAGCACTAAATTCCCTAACATGATCTTGAGGATCTGAGGTACCATCATATTTTTCAAATTTTGGGATTTCCACTCATGAAGGAAACAGAGGCATGTGTAGATTTTTGTCAAATGGAAAGGGACATATTGTTTCCAGAGAATATTGTTTCGGGGACTTGTCCTTATTCTTTAGCTCTGTGAGCTCCATCCGCAAAGCCAGTAACTGTTTGTGTACCATGACTATAGGTGAGTCTTCCCTTTTAGTAACAAGTGTCTGAACATCATATCCAATAGGAAGTTTGGCACCTTGTTTTGCTAGTTCTAAGAAATAGTCTTCCTTTTCTCGGGTCATGATAGTTTTCATCATTTTTCTAAAGTCTTTGTCTTTCTTACAGTCAAGGATTTATTTTTCTGGAGTTCAACATCTTTGTCAATCTCACTTGATGATGAGGAGTCATTATGATTTTCGGGAATATTACGATCATTTTTGTTTCCATCATTGTATTCTGTCTCATGTATAGTGGGAGATTTCGGTTCATCAAAAATTGGTCCGCCTGATGACGACGACATGTCAGTGAGTGGATCCTTCATGTAGAATGGATTATCATGATAGGTGATGGTTTGTTCTTTGCCTTTGGCTTGTTTCTTATGAGAACTCCTGGTTTGAATAGGCATCTTTATGGATTTGTGTGACCTAGAGTTGTTTGTGATGCAGAGGTCAAGATCAATTTCAGAGCTAGTTGTTCTATTTAGAGTATTGTTTAGGAGAAACAACTGAGATTTTGTCTGATTTCAGGAATGATCTATCCTATCTAAGACATTATCTAAGTTAATTCTAAGCGTAGTATAAGATTCTGTCTGGTTTCAGGAACGATCTATCCTGTATAAGACGTTATCTAAGTGACTAAAATTTGATAGGTAGTTGATTGAACTAGCTGAAAGGTGATCGACCAAATCATGCAACGCAAATGGCAGAGGTACACTGTCTTGATCTATTTATGCTCAGGAAAATGATAACCAGTATTATGTTTTCTATAAGCTATTTCTAGGCAAGTTTGACTATTCTATTCTGACAAAAACCAAAGACTCGTACGACAGGATTTTCTGAACTGGACAATAATTTAGCAGCTACAAGACGACAATAGTTATGTTTCATATGAGTTGCTGCCTCATACTGTACAGCAAATGGGCATGTGTAGGATGACAAAAGACGTAGAGTAGTTATGTTTCATATGACACAGGATACAGAGTCAAACGATAGAATAAAATGACTCGTACGACACAAAATTGGGTCTAGGACAACAAACCAAAAAACTCGTATGACACAGGATGTGATATAGGATGATGAATTATCAGACTCGTACAACTGTTCACAAGACAGAGCCTAGAAATTTTGAGTTTTTCTGATTGCTGAGTATGACCAATTCTGAGATGGACTGATTTTTTACCAGGATAGACTAGTTTCTGACACAGACAGAGTTTTGACTTAGGATGGACTAGTTTCTGACATAGACAAAGTTTTGACTCAAGATGGACTAGTTTCTAACACAGATAGAGTTTTGACTTAGGATGGACTAGTTTCTGACACAGACAGAGTTTTGACTCACTGAGTTGTTTCTAGTCTTCACTGATTTTTGGTATTCTAGTTTTTGTTTCAGGGATGAAAACACAGAAAACAAGTAGTATGTATAGTGACTCCAATCACAACATGCAAACCCTAAGGAATTTGGTGAGGAAAGAAAACCTTTGCTTGTAGACTCAGGTACACACCCAATAGCTAATCAGAATATGGTCACTGAGTCTCATGCAATGGATTCTCAACGTCGTATTATCTGACTCCAAATGCTAATGGAGGCACGAAATGACAAGTATCTTGGGAGAGTTACTATCTCTCTTGCACAAAGATTATCCCCCATTTGGAGATGAACCGGGTAGATTCTAATTTTAAATTGGATTTAGTCAAGGATCCGTTTGGCACGTCGAGGTATAAACTCAATTAAGAGGTCTCCCAGCCTTGAAAACCAAGGTTTAATATACCTGAAGGTATGAAGGAGAGCTATTCCCAAGCACTGTCGTTGACTTGATTTTCATCAAATCACATTTATTTTATAGTGGGTTGGAGTACTTGGCATCTAGCCATTCCCACTTAGGTCGTTCCCCTCACACCGGTCGTAACGACTTTAAGAGTTTTTCAACCCCTTAGGAGGGCAGGCCTACTAAAGATGTACAAATCTCAAACAAAGAAAAAGCTTCAAGGGTCTAGATTTCTGATTGTCTAGAAAAAGACAAGAGCATACTCTCCTACCTCTCAAAATCTTCTAAAAGCACAAAAGACAGATTTGTTCTTTAACCAGATAGAAAGTTAGTTTCCTAAAAATGAATTTAAAGAATACACGATGTTTAGTCGATTCTCCTTTAGGCAACCTGCAAAGACAATGAATCAGTAGTCATATTGTCTTTGTGCGACAAGCATTCTGCAAAAACTAGTTAGGCTGTGAAAAACTCTGAGATAGACAGATAAATAGTCAGGGTCAATCGTCAGAATAATCAATAAAAAATGAACAAAATATGAAATTTGCCTCTTTTACCAGAAAATACAGAATCGTACGACAGACACTTGACTCGTACGAGACAAGATGCAGTGTCGTACGAAAGAAGATTGCTGATGATGTCGGCTCGTACGATAGAGGATTTTTGCTCGTAAGACAAAGGATTTTTGCTCGTACGATAGAGGATCTGATCGTACGATAATATATTTGCAATTCATGCGACACTTGCAGTTTGTCATTTCAGCCTGTAAGAATTGTCGTACGAGATGTATGGACGAAAAACTGAAAAATCTGAAACCTAGAAAATAACAAAAAATAAAGCAGTCAGTCTTGGAGGCCGAAAAAATGTAGTCTTTGGGCCCCACGGTGGGTGCCAAAGATGTGTGTGTGAAAAAGTGAACCTGTAGCTACAAGCACAACACTTCAATTAAGTCATTATATGCATGGTTAGTAATCAATAATCAATAAGAAATAAGAAATAAACCATAGAAAAGCGACTAATTGCCTTCTAAAAGATGTGAGTATAAGATTGCTCTCAGATTGTTATAAGCAATACCAGTGACTAGACTACACCAAGATGAAGGATTTAATCTATATGATATTAAGCTATATGGATGCAAGATGGATGAATAATTCAAGCAATAATAATCAATTCAAGCAAACAATGGATGCAAGCAATAATGAATGTAAAATGGATGCAAATAATCTAAAAAAGCACAATAATTTTCAATGACTCTAGAGCAAAATTAGTGTGATAATAATCTCCAAGCGGGTTCTCAAAAATCTCTGGGGTGAATTGGAATGAGAGCTGAAGACTGAATTTATAGAGAATCACAAGAGAAAAAGCTCAATTCAGGATTAATTGAAATAATTGAGAAATCATGTTCAGTTAACCTTGAGATAGATTCCAATTATAGTTTAATTGAAATGCATTCAAATTAGAAGTCCAAGTTGCATTGGAAAATAATAATAAATTAATTCCATGCATATCTGATATAAATAGATAATTCTTTAATTTATTCAAGAAAAAGGTCTTTTCAATGCAACTGAACTTCTTTTTCTGTTTTTGAAAAGCTTTAAGTTCCAATTTTAGAGAATAATTCAATAATTCAATTAAATTGCTTTTCTGATTTCAAGTTCTAAATTTAGAAAAAGAAATAATATCTCAAGTTTGATTTCTTTCTCAATTCAATTCTTTTTGTCATTTTATTTTCAATTCAACTCTTTGTAATAAATTAATCCTTTTGTAATAAATTAATCCTTTTTGCATGATTGAATGGCAAATTTATTAATTAATTAAATATGCAAGGATATTTAATAAATTAAAATGGGATAATTGATCAAAATGATATTCTTGAAAATGATTTGATTAATTAAATAAATATTTAATTAATGTTGAGTAGTTGATTTGCCATGTGATTTTTGATAATTAAAGAATTAATAATGTGCTCAAGATTGATTTAATTGCCTTTGGTTAGGACCTTGGTGATGTTGTCGAGATTAGGGGCCCATGGTTTAGATGACCAATTTTAGGGTATTACACATAGGCCCTACTTGAATGGGTAGTACCACTATTCCTTCATATGACCTTTCTTCATCATCATAGGCTTTGATGGTGGTCTTCCTTTTGGGGTCAATAGCTTGCTCAGAGAAGCCCAATGCATGGATAAGCTTTAGGGTACATATATTGAGACCAACTCCTCCATCTATGAGTACTCTCTTTACCTGGTGTTTGTAGACTAGGACCTTGATATGTAGTGGGGTGTTATGTGGATGACTCAAGGAGATGGAATCATGTTCGAAAAAAGATATGTTATGTGGTACCGTCATATGGGCCACCATGACTTGGAATAGATTGACATCTAGATCATTTGGAATGGTTTTTTCGACAAGATCTTGCCCCAAAATATCTTTGTGTTTTGGTGAGAGTTTGAGCAACTCAAGTATTGATATATGAGCAGGTGTTCTCCATAGTTGGTCGACCAAGTTATATTGAGTCTTGGGGATAGTTGTTGTTGTTGATGTGTTCCCCTTCAAGACATATTTCTGGGCCCTTGTTGTCACATTTATCAACGCATGTTCTTGTTTGTCTTTGATTTTTATGACATTCACTTGATTGTCATATGTCGATATGTGACTGATGGTGTTTTTGTATATGTGATTGATACGAGCTCCTGTATTGTTGTTTGATGTTGATGCTCCTCCTTTATCATAATTAGGAAGAGGATTTTTGAAAGCTACATGGTCACCATTGGTTTTATGACCATTGACTGTTAAGTCTCCCGTGTCTATCATATCTTGAACTAGGATCTTCAACCTCATGCAATCATTTATTCTATGCCCCTTGTTTCGATGATAATCACAATAATGTGAGTCGTTCCACCATGGTGGTTTGACTTGGGGTTCAAAGTTTCTTGTGACTGGCAATTTGATGATCTTATTTGCCAATAGTTCTTGAAATGTTGATTCCAAGGTTTGTCCCAATGGGGTGTATATTCTTCGATACGGGGGAGTGTTATCATTGCCTCTTTGATTTGTGTTGTTCCCCGAGTTCTTGTTGTTGTTACCTTGGTGATTGTTGTTGCTTGATGTTGATGCTCCTTGGTTGGTAGGACATTGATAATTGTTAGTGCCTTGCTGGGTACTTCTTTGATCAGTGTTGGATAATGTGTTACCTTGTAAAGCCAACACTGGTTGTTTAGACTTTACATTGATGGCAACGACTACCCCATCATTAACAACATTTTTTATTTCTAGTCCAAAATTTGGACTTGTCTGAGTTGTTATTGTATTGATTGTTAAAGGTGTTACTACTTGACAAACTAACACCTTCCTTGAAGAACTTCAAGGTCCCTTTCTTGATGGAAGCCTCCTCTACTTGGATACAATTTTCTATTAATTTTGCAAAAGATGGTATATATTGTAGTTTGAGGCAATAACTCATTTCACTATTTAAATTGTCTATGAAGATTTCCATATTTTCCTTTTCAGGTACATCTCGTGGGTACCTTGAGACCATGTGCCTCCATCGTTGAAGGAACACCATGATTGTTTCATTGTTTTTATTCTTTGTATTGCATACGATGGCGACCTCGTGCTAAATATTGTAGGAGTATTGTGTTATGAATTTATTCACCAACTCATCAAATGATCTGATGGGAGGTGTGAGTTTTGACAACCACTCCATTGTTTGCCCTCCCAAACTTCTTGGGAATAGTCTCATCGGGTATGTATCGTTGTGAGAAAACTCCAAGCTCATAGTACAAAATTCTCGGACATGATCACGGGGATCACTCTTACCATCGTATTTGTCATACTTTGGTATATCTGAATTTGGGGGAAAAGGTACCATGTTTAATCTCCTATGAAAAGGATAAGGACAGATGTCCTCCAATAAGTATCTTATTGTGGACCCTTGTTTCATGTATTTCATTTGTTGTTTGAGTGCTTGGAGTTGTTGTGTAATAATAGTTAGGGGCGCATTTGTCCTTTGATAGTGAGCTTCCCCTCGTTCATTAAGATTGTCATGGTCACGAGTATTGTCTTGTTCGTGAGTGTTATCTTGTTCATGGGTGTGATCTCAGTTGTGTGTGTTATTTTGATCATGCATTTCATCTCCTTCTTGATTTTTGTAAGTATAAGTCCTTTCTCTTGTTCATGAGATTCTCTCATCAGTATTCCTTAAATTGTCTATTTCAAAATCTGCAAGAATATTGACTCCTTTACTAGTTAGCATGAGGAGATATTTTTGCTTATCTGATTCTATAAGCCTTTCTACGAGTTTTTGGAAAGCGACATTCTCTTGACATTCTTGGAGAAGCTCTTTGGTGATCTCTGTTTCTCCCATATTTGTATATTCTTCAAAAGGATTCGACTCTCTACGACTCATGCTTGATTCTGGTTGTGATTCTTTCTCTTTGTTTCTCTGAGATCAAGTGATAGCAAGCATCAATATATCTCGATCATAGTGAATTCATCTTCTTATATTGGGGTTCTTGGTGGAGTTGGTGGCTTAGGTCGAGCTTCGTTGTAAGTGACAAGAAACTTTGGAAACAAGGCGGGATTAATCCTTCCTCAACTATTAAGGCATTGGATGAATGTTGCTTTTTGAATGTAAGCCCTACTTCTCAAATGATCTTTGTGAAATTCATTGGTCTTTCCTTGGATATACAACTGCATATGATGTAAGAAAACACGATGTGATTTAAAGAGTTGATGGTTGATATAGATAAATTTACTCCTCTTGATAAGTGCCTTAGAACTAGGTTGTCTCTTCTCCAACTTAGTCTTTTGATGAAAACTTCTTCTTCTCAAAATATGGGGAGTGGGGATACACAAATGATCAATGTTGATTTTTGATGTTGGATGCATACTTTGTTTTGGATACTCAAGTCTACTTGTCAGGTAAAGGTTTAGTTTTATTCGCCCTTATGACAAAGTGTGCCAAATGATATGAGTCAAGTTTCATGATGTAGAAACTTAAGTTGACAATTTGAGATCTTATCTAGGTATTGTTTTGATAAGACTTGTTGGATGATGGAACCTTTGATCACTCAAATGGACACTCCTTAATTTCGTTGGATGAAATCTTATCCTAAGATAGTTGAAGATCCAATACCTTTTTCTAAAGGTGGTTAGTTGGATTTGGAAATTCTCTTGTCACTAAGGTTGCTCTTTGCTCTTTGTTTTGAACTGATTGTTGTATTAGTTGATTTGTAACTTGCAAGATGTTTTAATGTTCATGACAAGAAGACATAGCATACATAAAAATAATGGCTATCCCTATGCTAAACATTGAGTGTATGTTCTTGTGAGGATGTTTTAAAATCCTCGATGTTTTCACTGGTTTGAGTTACAACAAAAGACACATCGGATAGACACTTTATTTAAGGGTCATCAACAATATCAAAGTTCACTAGTCTCGATAGTCCATCAGCTCAAACAACCTTGTCACCCCCTAGAGGGCACCCATTTTTTTGCCTTTTGCCAGAAATTAACCCAAAGTGAATTGCTTCACAGTTGGGTAGTTATCTTGGGAGATATATGGTGAGTAATCTTGGGGGCGGATTCTTCCCCACCCTTGCACTATGATATTGTCAATGTTTGGCAACTGACTTGGCTCAAAGTTTCTAATGCTAAGGTTTGTAATTAGGCTTTTGTTTGGTCTTCAGTGATAAACTCCCTCAGGAGGCTTCCCAACCTTTAGAACAAAGGCTTTACGTATCTTAAAGATACTAGGGGAAGACTAATCACTGAGAAAAACTGTTGGAGGGCATTTTCATCAGTCTCCACATTTGATTATAGTGGGTTGGAATACTTGGTGATAAATTTTTTTCCCACTTGGCTTGTACCCTTCACACTAGCCCTTTCGAGGCTTCGGGAAGGCAGACCCTCTAAAGGATTTAATGCTTGAAAGTAAATAAAGAAATGAAAAATTGGGTTCGGCTTTTTGATCACCCAATTAAGGGGATGGCATATACCTACCACTTAAGACAGAGAATCAAAGTTCTTTTTAACCTTTTCAAAAAAATTGTTGGCTAAGTCCTATTTGGAGATGTTGCTCCAACAAGCATGGTGTTCTTTTTATCTCACAAAGCAATTTGTTGTCTAACTAAGAAATTGAAATCCTAGTCAACATAAAGTAAATAACATTTACTTGAAATGGAAATCGCTTTCCAAAAAAAATGGAAAGATTGATTTTTCTTTTTACCTTTGCAAGAAAATGAAAAATTTGTTGTTCTTTTTAGAGCCCAAATTTGAGGTGTGAATCCTAACTTGAAAGAAAGTAAATGTTTGATTTGTTTTTCTTTTTACCTTGCAAATGTGTTTCTTTTTAGAGCCCAAATGAAAATGAGGTTGATTTTTAAGCCCAAAATAAAGATGAGGTTCTTATTAAACCAAAGGAAAAATGAATTCTTTTTAAGCCAACTTTGAAAGGAAGCAAAAAGAAAAAGAAAATCTATTCTAACTTCTCCAAATTTGCAAGAAATTGTTAGGAAAACATGGAAGAAAGGAAGTTAGCAAAATCAAAATCTCAGGTGGGCTTCCACAAGCCTGATCTTCAACACTAGATTACACTTTTCATTCTCTATTTTATATGCGCAAAAACAAAAATCATATGCGCCAAAAGAACTGTTGTATGCACAACATAAATAGTCATATGCGCCATAGAAAATATTATATGTGCAATAGAATGTATTAAATGCGCAATAAAAGATGTTGTATGTGCAAAAGAAAATGTAAAATGCATGAGAATAGATATTATATGCGCAAGAAAAGATGTTGTATGCGCAAGAAAATCTATTAAATGTGCGAAAATAACCATCATATGTGCTATTCTATGTTTGAAATTTGTAGGCGTGAATCCTATGGATTTTTTTTTAGAAATGTCTAAAAATGGGGTTTGAGCCCCACGGTGGGCGCCAATTAATGTATGCCTAGAATGTGGTATCAACTTGCAATAGGGGAAAACATCTCAAGCACACACATGAAACATTATGTTAGAAGTTAGAAATCAAAATCCAAAACCAAGAAGCTAACTTTGAAAAACCAAACTCTAAGCACATTCCATGTTCCTCTATCTCTAAAGATCCTCAAGATTCAAGGTGGCCCTCACTTGGAAGAGCACTTGATCTCTTGGATAACAACCTAGAGAACGAGATTTAGGATATGTATGATTCTAAGATCTAAATGTAATGCAACTAAGATCTTAGTGATACGCTAAGATGAGATGATGAAGATGAAATATAAAACTAGATGATTAAGATTTAGATGAGTTCCAAATTGAAAGCTAAGATGATGCTATATGAGTTATTTAAGCTAAGAAAATATATGCATCTAAGCTAAATGAAACTAAAATGCTATGATATGAATGCTTGATGCTTAAATATGACAAAGAGAGCTCCTTAACCTGCAATGTGACTATAATTTAGATGCACAAAAGACTTGATTATTTTGAAGAAGGAATGGGCTCTATTTATAGGGAAAATAGGGCAATGGAGGGTTGAGATTGAATAATCTCAACAAGGACTAGGATTGAAAGTTATCAATCCATGTGAGGGATTCAATCCAATCCCAAGTTGACAAATGTCATCTTGAGAGGGTTTGAGAGGAGATGTAAGAGGCATTAAATGCCTGAGGAGACATGGAGGTTACCTTAGGAGGTAGGTTATGGTTAGGTTAGTGGATAACCAATAAATAATGCCTTTACCCAAGGGGTAAACTCTTGTGCAAGGGTTAATAGGATAACTAGGGTCAAAGCCATGAGTGCTTGATGAGACCCTTGGGTTAGCTAAGGGTTAAGTTAGAGAGAAAGTCTCTAACCATGTGGGAAGGTTGAGCAAGCCATTAATGGTTAGGAAGACTTTGGGGACAAATTTGTAAGAGTCCTTCCAAATTTGGGGAACTCAACAAGTTAGCTTGTTGAAGGAAATAAAGTCTTAAATGCATTTAGAAGACTTTCTTCCAAATTTGAGAAGTGACCTCCTCAAATTTAGGGAAAGGACATGATTAGGAGTTGATTAGGCTAATTAAAAGGGTTTAGAAGAATCTAGAAGGCTCTAGAAGAGGTTTAGGAGGCAAGTGGGAAATGCAGGATTTTGCAAGTGGGTGAGGGAAAAAAGAATTTAATTAAAATAAAATTAATTTATTTTAATTTTGGTTGCAACTTGCATTAGTAGGATTTTGCAAGTGGGGGGATTTTTAAATAAATTTAGATTTATTTAAATGTAAAAGGGGTTTTAATTAAATGTAGATTTAATTAAAATGGTTGGAGGGGGGATTTTAATTAAATGTAAATTTAATTAAATGGCTATGAGGGAGATTTTAATTAAATGTAAATTTAATTAAATGGCTAGGATAGAAGAAGGGAAATATTAATCAAACCTTTAATTTGATCAATAGGCTAATTTAGAGAAATATGGATATTAATTAAATCTTAATTTAATTAATTGGAAGAAATAGGGATAATTAAATGAATAAAATTCACATAATTTGTTGTGCAACTTTTAGGTGTCTACAATATCGAATTAGGTAAAAAAATTATGTTTTTTTTTAATTTGTTACAAGGTGGTGCCACTACATTTAAATTTATGTATCACAATTGTAAGGGGTAACTTTTTATGGGAAAAAGGAGTAGTCATCCCATGAAAGAGGACAAACATGATATGAAGGCGAAAGAGTATGTGATGCCCACTAACCAGCTCAAGGATGATGAGATTTTGACCCTTAAACGTGAGGTTCGGGAGCTGAGGAGACGTCTGGATAGTCATGAGATGAATGGGGAACTATAGGCCTTGAGGGAAGAGATAAAGGAGATGAAGCACAGATGGGGCTCCAAGGACAAACAACTTGTCAGTATCAACAAGTTTTGCATCAGAGTAATGCATATCTCGACTATAACTCTCTTCTTGTTGCAGGATAAGGTTGTTGATAAAAAGGTCTACAAGTTCCTTATAGAGGATTGGGACAATGTCTTGGGTCTGGTTGGGCTTCGTAAGCCAACTCCTTAGGTCTTGGTCTGTTTAGTTTTTGTTTTGTGTTTCCTGGTTCTCTAGACTTACGAGCTATCTCCCATATTGCTCTTTTATTCTCTACCGTTAGACTTTTGTTTTCAGTTTGATATTTTGTTGTTAAAGTGTTGTTGATAGCTTCTAGCTATGAGGGTCAACTCTCTAGTTAATGATGCTTTTATAATAAAAAACTCTTTATGGGAAATCAATTTCAAAGGAAACATTGGGATAAGAGAGAGAAATGGATTTCCCATTTGAAATAGCTTTTCTACCTAGGTTTGAATAGATAAGAAAAGGTTAATAAAATATATTGTTTTATTATAATAAAACAAGTGATTTTGATAACAAAGATATTCAATATAGATTTTTTTTTCAAAGTTGAATTGTCATAAAAAAATGATCATGAATTCATCATCAGGTAAGAAACAACTCTTTTTATTATTTCAAGGGGATCTTGTGATATGTCATATTTTAGCGAGCTTTTTTTTTTTTTTTTTTTTTGGTAATTGGCCGAAGCCGTGACCCTAGACCTTCCCCATTTTTATGGAAGGTCAAGAGTGACAACTTAGAATTCATTTTAGATGTCCCTATTGGGAATTGAACTTGGGTCTCCACAGTGAGAACCCAATGTTTTAACCAATTAAGCTCAACCCCTTGGACATTTTAGTGAGCATGTTACATATATCTCTTTTTCTTTTTTTTTTCAATATGAAAATGACAACACAAACTTATATTTAAATGTACAAATGATAATTATACTTTTTTGATATAAATCACATACAAATATCTGATGTTGCAAATAAAAATGAATTGAAACCATGGCAATGCATCATTACAATGAATAGACAAATGCTTGTAGACACCCAAATAAAAATAATAGGGATGAAAGGGAACAATACAAACTCTCATAGATCTATTGTAGCAGAGTTTAAATGTCGACAACCAACAATAGCTATAAATCAAGCATAAAATCTCAAAGTACAGTCTTCAAATGAATCGTTAGGGTTCAATATGCAACTCCAACATAAGAGAACCTCTCAAAGTAAACCCTTAAATCAACCTTACCAAAAAAAAAAATGCCACTCCAATGATTGAAATTAGACTTAGAACTTTTGAAACACCAAAATGAGGCTTTGTACTAATAGGGGTGATTTGTATTATAATTTAAATATTTATTTTCTAGCACTCAAAACATTAATAAACACCTACTATCTATCTTTTAGACTTGGATGCCACCATTGGAGACTTATTCCACCTCAAATCACCTAGGAAAACCTAGTTTCAGTCCTCAGATGTGCTAAGAATAAACTAAACAACAAGCATAAAGGGTGTACTCTTCTAAAAAATAGTCTCTACTATAATAACCATATGCAATGTTCCTAATTTGATCACCCAAGGATGAGAAACAATTTGAAACAATATCTATAATCATATGATTGACCCTGTAATCATGGCATGGGAAAATGAGAGTTTTCACTTGCATAGGGAGGTGCATGGCCAATCCTCAAACTCTTTCAAATCCACCTGATAAACAATACCCAAAATGACAAAAACCCCAACAACAACAACAATATCCAAAAACTTCTATTAATTTACCTTAAAAAACTTCTTTTTTTTGAAACGTTGAATCTAAACTTCATTAATAACCTCCATGTTTCTTGAATGAAAACACTAGACAAGCTAGGGTATGCCTCTCATCATTTAAACCAATAGATTGAAGAGAGGTCTTTCATCCTCAATGACACCCAAAATAATTTTGTTTATTCATTCCAACAATATTCTATTATGTGTGCAAACTTTATATGAAGAAATGAGAGCCAAACCTCTAATTTATAGAGTTTGGAGGGAATAGGACAACTTTAAAAAATCAAATATTTAATTTACCTCAAAAACCTCTCAATAAGATTATAATAACAACTTAACTTATTCCCCACAATGTAGGCGTCCAACTTTGGGTTCAACACTTGACACTAAAGCGGATAATGTAAAGTCATTTTATAACTTTAGTGTACATATTGAAATAATATACATCACTTTATAGAACATGTCAAGACATTGAAAAAAGAACTTCAATAATGTCACAACATAATTGAAGTTGAAATATGATAGCTGATGTCAACATAAGCACTTAGTGTAATGTTCGTCGAGAAACAAAGAGAATAAATTCCCCCCCCCCCAAAAAAAATAAAAATAAAAAAAATAAAAAAAATAGAAATATTGGTGTCGTATGAGCACTTAGTATAAATAGCAATGTTCTCCAAGGATCGAGGATAACAAACCTAGAAAAACCCAGAATGATCAATGCCATATGAACACTTATTATAAATAACAATGTTCTCTGAAGACTGAGGAGAACAAACTCAAAAAAACCTAGAAAGATCAATGCCAAATGTGAACTTACTATAAATAACAATGATCTTGAAGGATTGAGGAGAACAAGCCCAAAAAAATCTAGAATGCTACAAAGAACTTGTCACCGACTGACACCCAAACTGTTGTCAAATACTAAGAAACTATACCCTGAGCTCTCCAATAATGTTGGAACACTTCCTACACAATCTAAGGAAAACCCCTAAAACTGGCCAACACTTATAGAACAAGATGGCATAGAAGTGGGGACATTACAGATCAACACTTTGATAGTTATGGTTTTCATTTTCTTTCATTATCTATCTTAAATTTATAAATGCTTTTAGAGAAAATTTGTGTGTAGTTATTTTTGTGTTAACATTTTGAATCACTCTATGACCCATCATCATGATGAGGATGAAGATGATGCAAAAAAAGCTACATACAATTTTTCTCCATAAGCATTTGCAAATTCATTATATGGCTGTAGAAATATCATGTGTTTAATATCTATCTTTTTAGATGCTGTTATATTTTGTTTTCCTTCAAATGAAAAAAATGACCTTATAACATTTACATTTTATTTGTACTTAAAATTTAAAACAAACAACTATTAAATTTTGTAGTTTATTGTTGTCTTCTCTTGGGCTATAGACTCTTGATGTTCTAGCCTTGACTATTCTTTTTCTTCTATTAAGGTTTATTTTTTATCAAGGCTTATTACAAACATTAGTTTGCATCTTTTGAATGATTTGTATTTCATCCTTTTGTAATCATTTCTTTATCCTATTTTAAATTCAATATTAAAATTAAATAAATATATTGAAGAATGACTTCTCTAAAAGTAAAATTAAAAGTTAGAAATGTGAAAACGTTCTTCAAATAGAAATGAACAATACATATATGTAAGTAATAAAATTCTTGTATATAACATATATATTGTCACCATTTATATATGATCATTATGAAAATATGAGAAAAGGAAAAAAAAAAATTAGCTATAAAATTGAAGTACAAAACCTTGGCAATGCTATTTCAAATGAGTCTACGAGGAATATGTTTAGGTTTAGAGATTTCTCAAGAGATACGACTCTTAATTTTTCTTTATTAATTCATCTTTATCAGTAGAATGAAAAAAATGATTAATTCAATATAATAATATTAATAGTCAAATTAATATTTTACATGTTATAATTACAAATACTATTAGCATACCTATTTTTAGAAAGATCTATGTTAAAAATCTTAAGATATATCATTTTCAAGATGCCCATTCTACTTAAATTATACACCTAAAATATGATATATTCCAATATATTTTGCTTACTTTTTAAAAATGATATCATACACCTTAAAGGAAAAATTGAGGTAAAAGAGAACTTTATGGATTTCCCATTTGAAATAGATTCTTTCCCTAGGTTTGAATTGTTAAAAAAAAGTTAATAGTTTTCATTATTTTATTATTATAATAATAGTGATTTTGAAAATGATGATAAACAATATGGATGCTTTTTTTTTTCAAAGTTGAATTGTCGTCTTTTTTTAAGTGAGCAACATTTTGGTAGTAATGGTTTTTATCTTTTCATATTATATATCTTGAATTTCTAAATGTTTTTAAAGAAAAAATGTTTGTAGCTACATTTGTATTAGATTTTTGAATCATATTTGACAATCCATCATCATGGTGTGATGAAAATGATGCAAATAAAATCACATATAATTTTCATAGATTGTAGAAATATCATGTGTTTAAGTACCTATTTTCTTAAATGTCATTATATTTTATATTCCTTCAAATCAAAAAATTGTGAACTTTTATCATTTACATTTTATTCCCACTTAAATCAAAACAAACAAACTATGAAATATCATGTGTTTAAGTACCTATCTTCTTAAATGTCATTATATTTTATTTTCCTTCAAATCAAAAAATTGTGAACTTATATCATTTACATTTTATTCCCACTTAAATCAAAACAAACAAACAATTATATATTGCAAATACTACTCACATACCTTTTTTTTTAAAAAAATTATCTTAAAAATATTAAAAAAAAATCATTTTGAAGATATCCATTCCACATAAATCTTACACCTCAAAAATGATCTCTCAAGAGTCAATATCTTTGCATAGTTTTTAAAAATATATTTTGCTAAAACATTTCACTAAAATAAACAAAAATAAATATAAACTGGCATGTGTGAACGACGACCTGTACTTCGACAAAAATCAAAGTCAAACAGGGAGAAATAGGTTTCAATTTCATGGCTGTATGGAGGTATTAATCCTTTTCACCGTAAAATATAATAAAAAATAATTTCTTTAATTTTTTTTTTCAAAGAACGATGAATTGAAAGGGAAAATTCTGTAACGTTTCTTTTTCCCAAGTAATGTGGATTTCCTTGAAATTGAAGACCGACCGTCAAATTTAACATTCTTCATTTGAGGTGACTGAGTGCCAAACAACTTTGCAATTGCTTAAATTTTACTCCGGAAAACGGTGACAGAAGTATATCTGTTTTCACACTTGTCAGTCAGTTGCAAGCCAGATTCCATCTATTTATGAAGCTGAATCTACATATTCTGAATTGAAGAAGCGACCTAATGTCTATGGAGAGTCTCTCTCTTCGGTACCCAATTGCGAACGCAGGTTAGTTCTTGCAACAAGGTTTTGATCTTTTTTTCACCTGAAATGCTGTTTTCTAAGCCCATGATATAGAAAATGCTAAATTAGGTAGTGCAACATTGATCAGAGTAGTTAGTATTTGTTATCATTTTGTCAAACACTTGCTTGCACTGCAAGCTCTGATTCTTCTATAGGTTTTTCGGAATGATAGTCATTCGTTATTATAGTGCACAAGCTACATTGTTGTATTTGTTTTCTAAGCCAGATCTTGAACTTGTGAGTTTTAAAGTGAAAAAAAATTGAATTTCTTGCAGCTTTAATGAGAATTTGAGTGTTCAAAAACATGGGGAAGCATTGCCAAGCTCTTTTTGGGTTTTGGGTATGGGCTGTAATATTGTCTTCCTTGTTAACTTCCTCCTTAGGCGGGTTTTACCCTTCTAAGTCTTTTTCTGGGGCTGCTGAAGTAATGAGTGCTGAACCCTACGATCCATCGAACTATAACAACCGCAAACCCACTTACAGACGTTTTAATGAGGTGAAAGAAGAATGTAAGTCTGTGTTAAAAGAGGCTTCAATGTTGCCTCCCAATTCTAATCGTGTATATGGTATTCAGAATGAGCTTTCATTTGTAAATGGAGATTGGAGCCAAGACAAGGGTTCTGCACCTCTGATGCCTTATAAATCCAAAGGTCAGTCCAATTATACTTTTGAGGAAATGCATTCTCCGATCAATCTGGCATCTTTCTATATCACAGATGTGGATTCAGACAAGGGGTTTTCTGCCAAAATGGTGAATCTGAGTGGGTTTTTACGATTGGCCATAGCAACAGACAGAGGAGCGTACTATGACGGGAGCAACCCTCAGAGCTTTCAAATTTATCCTGGCTTCACTGCACTTGGCATTACTTTTGAGGGTGTCTACTTAGAATCAAAAGAAGAAAAGGTGTTGTGCATGCTGGGAAGCTCAAATCTTCCCTCCCGTGGGGAGAATGCTTCAGATCCTTGGGATTGGGTAGAAAATTCAGACTTTCTGTCACCAACTTTGTTAGAAGATGATAAAATTTTGCTACAACTGCACTTTCCTAATAACTTTTCATTGACTACCAGAGAAATTCGTGGAAAATTGAAAAGCCTCAACCGACTCTCCAGTTCTAGATACTTCAATGAAATTGATATCCATTCCCAGTTGGGTGCTTTTACAAATTATCAGTTTGGTTCTGAAGGCGTGGTGGCAAAGGCTTGCAATCCTTACCCATATCTGGACAAATTACAGACGGAAGGTAGTCAAACCTACAGAGGAAAGCAATTTTGTTCAGTCTTAATGGAACTGATATCGGGTCAGCTTTTGGATGTGGTTCCAAATTGGCAATGTAATGGCACAGATGAATACTGTAGCAAGTTAGGTTCATTTATGAATGATACAGAAATTCAGGCAACAAATGGCAGTTTTAAAAACACGAAGCTTGTTGTGCAGGATGTGAGATGTGTAGATCCGCCAAATCCTGGCACCGGCAAGTCAGATTTTGCAAATGTTAGTGCTGTTTTTCGAGCTGTGCCTCCTTCACAGAGTCGGATTCTGGCATTAGAGAGATCAGGCCTTAATGGCTTAACTCTGTCTGCAGAAGGTAAATGGAGCTCATCTTCTGGCCAGCTTTGTATGGTTGGATGTCTTGGATCTAAGGGCAGTGGTGCTAGTCCTTGTAATTCTCGGATCTGCATTTACATTCCTCTTTCGCTTTCCATCAAGCAAAGAAGCGTAGCTGTTGGCAGCATTTCCAGCATTCAGAATGTAACATCGTCATTCTATCCTCTTATATTTGAGCTTCTTTTACATCCTCCACAGTTGCCATGGGATGTATTGAGCAATATGACATATACATACAGCAAAACCAAATTAGCAGGAGCCATGTTAGAGAAAGACGAGCCAGTTGGGTTTGGTGAACAGCTGAAGAAATCATTCTTGAAGTATCCTTGGAAAGAAAATGGAAAGGCGCGGGAGAGTTTTTCTCTGCTAAGTGAAGATCTTTCAGTGCATTCCTCAGGTATACTGCAAAGTTCCTCCAAAACAAATTTCTTCAAAACCTTCATAGACTTGGATGTCATAGCTATTGACAGCTTTGTGGGAGTTGACTGGGTACAGGCCTCAAATGTTTCTTCCATGACTGAGAATACTACAAGATCATCTCCATCAAAAGGACCAGAGGAGGAGAAGTTCTTCTTGAATGTTGCTGCACAGTTGAAAATGGAAGGA
Organism: Cryptomeria japonica; assembly: GCF_030272615.1. NCBI lineage: Eukaryota > Viridiplantae > Streptophyta > Pinopsida > Cupressales > Cupressaceae > Cryptomeria > Cryptomeria japonica. The sequence continues at coordinate 307,970,771 of NC_081413.1, forward strand.
AATTTTTCTAAGCTATTTATTGAGGGTCTATATGATCCAAGAGTGGGTAAAATGTACCTTATAGGATGCAGGGATGTTCGTGCCCCATGGAATGTAATGCATGATAGTGGTGATCTCGAAGATGGTCTGGATTGCTTGGTTAATGTCAAAGTGGAGTATCCACCGACAAATGCCAGGTGGTTCATGAATCCAACTGTCACGATTTCAGTGACAAGCCAACGGACTGAAGATGACCCTTTTTTTTTCCAGCCGATTAGTGCTCAGACACTGCCCATTCTATACAGGAGACAACGAGAAGAGATAATTTCTCGCAAGAGTTTGGAAGGCTTGTTGCGCATAGTGACACTATCAATGATGATTGGGTGCATCCTTAGTCAATTATTCTACATTCGAAAGAAGGTAGAAGCTGTACCATACATCTCTCATGTCATGTTGGGTCTTCAGGCCATCGGATACAGTATTCCTCTCATAACAGGTGCTGAGGCCTTGTTTGAGAAGATGAAATATGATTCTGAGAACAGTGACTATTCAGTACTCAATGAAGGTCGAATGTCTGAGATCATGGACTACCTGGTTAAACTTCTTGTGTTGATTGCATTATTGTTGACACTTAGATTGGCCCAAAAGGTTTGGAAATCTCGCATTCGATTGTTCACCAGGAGTCCGTTAGAGCCATGGAGAGTCCCAAGTGACAAGCGAGTCCTTGCCATTTGTGCATCTATTCATGCCTTGGGTTTTTTGATTGTGTTGGTTGTGCATACTGTGAAAGTCAGTCAACGCCCAGTTCAGTCTTCTACCTATCTAGACTGGAAAGGCAACATGCACAAGCAGCATGAATGGGAAACTGAGCTTAAGGAGTATGTAGGTTTGATGCAAGATTTTTTCCTGCTTCCTCAAATTGTTGGCAATGTTCTTTGGCAAGTTGATTGCAAACCACTTAGGAAACTATATTACATTGGTGTCACTGTTTTGCGCCTTCTACCTCACATATATGACTACTTAAGATCCCCAGTTTTCAATCCTTACTTTGCAGATGAGTTTGAATTTGCAAATCCTAGCTTAGATTTTTATTCGAAGTTTGGGGACATTGCTATTCCAGTTACTGCTGTGGTGCTTGCAATTGTAATTTATATCCAGCAAAGATGGAACGGGGTTACATTGAAGCGGGTATTGAGATCTAGCTCAGCTAAACTCATGCGGCTTGGATCAACCATGTACGAGAGGCTGCCCTCACAAACATTTGAAGCTGAGCTTGTTTCTGGTGTCAATGCGCAAGTAAACGGCCATTCTCACATAAGTGAAGATGAAAGTGCGAATTGATAATTGCTTCTTGAAGTTAATGTTTTTCCTTTGGTTGTCTAAACACCTGAAATTAGATGGTGACTTGAACTGCTTGCTTACATGCATGCAATGATCCTGTAATTGCAGCAAAATACACAACTCTGCTGAAGGAGGTCTTCCTCCTTGAATAGTGAGATTCAGTAAAGATATATGATGGATAAAGTTTCTAGACAAGGTCTTGCTAACAAGAAAGGACAGCTTCCTATTTTTCAGCATTAATTCAATTGTCATAAAGAATGAATGCTGTTTTGAATTTTGTGTTGTAACCTCTATCTTCTATTTATCTAAAAAAAATATTTTTACGTACGTCAGCCACTTTAGCATATTTCTTTATGCCCATTCAAGTTGACGCTTTTGTTTATAAACACTCAGTCTAGCTGCTCAAACATAAGTTCCATCGTTTAATCAAAATTTCTTAAATTTTGGAAATATTATAAGAGATGGCTGAGTTTCTAGTCAGGTTTTCTATTTCAACTGTTCTAATGTTTAACTTTTTGACAACTTATTGACTACAAGTGTCTGCTGAAGCTTAATGTTACATTCAAAAGTCGCACTTAACATTCAAATATCATATAATGTGCTTGATGAATTATATATAGACTTATATCTGTCATATGTTTTCTCTGGCTCAAATTTTCATATATTTGGGTAGCATTCATACTGCTTCCATGAAGTGCATGATGACAATTAACTGGTATATGTTAAACCGCTGAATGGAAGGCTTATATTGCTATCATTCAGATTGTCAGTCTATTGAATTGCCTTTTCTTGAAATCATAAAGAATGATCAATATAAACAAAGCTGTTGCTCTTGTCTGCAAGTTGAGAATCAGTGGGCTAGAAAAAAAAGCTTTGGTAGAGACTTAATAATTATAGCATTGCTCTATAACAGGGGTTATGATTTTCTGTGAGAGATTAATGTCTACAATGGCTTTTACATGTTTTAGCATTCCAGGTCTTGGTGACTTAATTTGTTTTACTCAAATGGGAATATATATGCATTTCATAGGGTTGCCCACACCCATCCAGCTGGTCTTCATACTTAACATGAAATGATATGTTTAGCATGCAGTACCTCTCTTTTTACTTAGTTTAGGAATGTTTCATCATTACTGTGGGTTTGATGTGGTGTGCCATCCTCAGCTTCATGACATAATCTTTGCATTTTTTTGAAAACAAGTTCCTTGCTTACATCTGTAGGAATTTGACTGCTTGTTCACATTGTAGAGAGTCCAGACTATGTTTGGAATCTGACATTTGTCCTCCCTATTTGAGATCAGCTTTTAAAGAAAAAGAGTCTGTCAATCGGATATCTTGCTGAGGATTGCGGCTGCTTCGTTTTTAGAATTTTCCACAAAAAATGTTGAACACCATTACCATAGATTTCCATCTAAATTTTTAGTGCTTTTCAACCTGTAATTTAAAGCATAGTAGCATCCCATGCCTCGACACGAACCTGAAACTGTAAAAGAAATTCAATTACTTGGGCTTTAAAATGGGAAAAACACAAGAAAACAAACAATGCTGAATTATGCATAAGAATATGGAAAACTGTGATTGTTATTTCATATGCCAATAGTGCATAGAAAGATAAACAAAATAAATAATTTGTTCAACGTTGTCAGTTACACTCAAACGCTCAACAAGTCTCAATTTATTAATCAAGTTAAAAAAACTAGGCCTTACATGAAAAACCCACGGTTTCTCAAAAAACCCACAGATTATATATTTTATTGGATACATTGTGGCTTTCGATTTAATGCAGAACACTTGGCTTTCCTTTGTTCTCTAGGTTCTTTCTGGTTGTCCCCAAACAAGTTAGTATTGTCCAAAGTAGGAAGTCTTTAACTTCCAGATTTTGACTATAAAGTTGAGCCATGCATTCTTCCCATCGTTGGTCCATGCTTATCATGCTTACTATCACATCAACTTCTGTCAACTTCTTCAATGTCGTTTCATAGAATTTCCAAGTTCGTGGTGTTCAACTGTGCTTGATCCTGCTGATTTGATACTCTTCTTGCATAGCCCTGCATGATTTCATTTCATTAGCTAGATCATCCAACTCGTAAGCTTCTTCTTGGAGAGCAGTGAATAGGTCATACTTGCTATCATGTCGAAGTTGAAGTTTTACCTCAGCTTCTGTCTCTACTTCCATCACTTGTTTTCGTGTGGTTTTATCCTTTTTGGCATAGAACTTCTTACTTGACTCCTGAACTCACAAATCTATTTCTTTAGTCTTCTGAAGGATCGGACTATCCTTTTCTGCGAAAGCCAAAATTATAGCATCTGTTCTGACTTTATTTTGTTCGAGAGTTTTCAGCTGGAGCTCCCATTTGTTTTCCCTTTCCGTTCATTGTTCTTGACATGCCTTATGTGGCTGCTAATTCTTTGGAGTGGGTTGTTCTCTCTGCTTGAAGACTTCTTGGATTGTCGAATGTATGAACGCAATTAGCTCAACTTAAGTTGGATCAAAATCACTCCCATGGTCTGATCTGAGCTGAATTATTATCTTGATGATCTCCTTAGCCTCCCTGTCCAATTAATTTATTGGTAAGAAACAATATTAGAGCGAAATGCAAACTGTAGACTTCATTGCTCTAAGACGTCACATTTAATTTGAAGTTGTCAAACTTGAGCTCTAAGATGGAGCAATTTCTCTACATTTCTCAAAATTTCCTTCTTGTTTCCATTCCATTTTGACTAAGGCAACTGTTAACTAAGATTCTCAAAGTTCATTCTTATGGCAAGTTACCACAGTCTTTTCAATTCCTTAACCAAACGCATGCATAGACAAATCAAAATTAGGATTGCGAGCATCCAACTCCAATTCTGAAAAATGAGCAGTTATCCAGACTTAGTAAACCATGGCATGGGAACCTTGGTGAGGTAATTTTTTCTTGTCTCTCTCCAATACTTAGTTTTCAAACCTCTTCTCAGTCCATTCCCTGGGAGTAGCTTGCTCTATTCCTCACACTTGTTTCTTTTTCACCTCTACCTCACTTGTAAACAATTCCAAAGTATTTGGAGATGCATCCACTTATTCTTTGGTACCATCCTTTGCAGGGATTATGGTTTTTGCAGTGTCCTGATCCTGTAAGTCAACTTGTACTCCTTTTCCTTAATAATGAGACATGTCAGGAAATCAATCCAAGTTGAGGTCTTGAGCGCCAAGCAAATCTAGGTTGCTCTCTATGATACTCGAGTTGAGATCCTCAATATTATATCTTTGCACGAGAGATGGTAGACATTCAGTTCAAACATTCCTCAATGTATCTTGACCCCATTTCATCCATGCTATCCATCTTGTTTATGGCTCTGCAAACTTGGCACAGCCCAAATTGTAGTTAGTCATTACCATCAATTCCGAATGGTTTGTATATGGTAGTTCAATCCGTGGGGTAACTCCATCCTCCGAGAACTAGTATATTGTACCAAATTTTCATCATGGGTTTATCATCAGGGTCATCTTCTTACATAACTTGCAAAATGGCTTGTATATGCTACTCCAATCTGTGGGGTAACTCCATTCTCCCTGAATTTTCTGACTATATATCATACCAATTTTCCATCATGGGTTTATCATTAGGGTCATATTCTTTACATAACCTGCAAAATACCTTTTATATGCTAGTCCAATCTGTGGGGTAACTCCATTCTCCCTGAATTTTCTGACTACAATATTGTACCAATTTTTCATCATGGGTTTATGATCTAGCGTTTACATGACTAGCAACTGTGACAATTTTAATGGTGTAATGGTTATGTGAATAGGAAAATCTTAAAATTAAAGCAGTCAAAAATTTATTAATTTTGTTAAAATATTATATTTAATATTTTATCATTTCATTTCATTTTTATCATTTTAACATATTTTATATTTTTTACGAAGATTAAAATAAATATAATTGCAATAAATGTATCTATAAATTAAATAAAATATTACAAAAATTATGAATGAAGCCAAACTCAATGCAAATGTTATTTCTTTAAAAGATTTCCTAGCTTTCTTAGCAATCTTTTTAAATTAAAAAAAAATTCAAAAATTTGATTAAATCAATCTTTTAAAGATATTTAAGTTGATACATGCAATTAATTAATACTTTAAAGATACGTAAGTTAATACATACAATTAATTAATAATAATACATACAATTAATTAATAGATAAATAAGTTAAGCACTTGTCACTTAAGAATTTTAATGAATATTTTCAAGTATGCTAAAGTAGTTGCTTCTTTCCTATACATGAAATGAATTGATTTGCATAGTTTATTTGAGTCAAGAATATCCCTTAACTATTTATTATTAGTGACTGTAATCCAATTTGAAACTGAATCTATGTTTGTATTTTTGTTATGGTTTATATCAAGGTATATGTTCATAACCTTTGAAAGAATATACAAACAATAAACAAATTGAAAAATACACAAAATATACGTAGAGAATATATCAAACATAAGATTATTCTACACAAAAACATATAATTAAATATATTAATCAATTTTTATTATCTTTCAATCTTAAATAGTTTCCTTTTTAACCATCTCATTTTGTCTTCATAAATGACAACCATAATCAAATTTATTTTTGAAATCTCAAAATATATCCTCTCCTTTAATTTTAATCATCTTGCCATTTATTGTGCTTTATATTCTAGATTTTATTATATTTTCAATAAGAGATAAGTAATATAATGACATTTGGAAAAGAAAAGCTAATATCAACTATTACATCTTCCTATTTTAAGGGAAATCATAAATAACATTATATTGTAGAATTTTGTGGCATAAGAATTTTGAAATTCATTCTTTTATCATTTGTATTTTATATGATGTGATGATAATTAAACATGGCTGACAATTTATGTAAAGAAATTTGAAAAGACTTAGAAAAATAATAATAAAGTAAATCAAGATATGAAAAAGCCTTTAATTATGGTGACTTAGCACACAATGCATTTGGATATGACTTATGTATAATGCTTAAAAAACTAACTCCAAAACACTTCTTTTTGAAGAAATCATTTAAATCATAATATAAACCCTAACAAAATCATGCACAAACTATTTAGTATCATTTAAATTTTATTTATTAATTTGAAAGACAAAAACAATAAAAAATATTTGTACAAATGTTTCATATTTGAATAAACCAAATACACCATAACACAAGTTTAAATACACTACAACACAAGGAATAGACATTTTTATATAAATTATGATAAAACAAATTAGAAATGTAAAAAAAATCAAACTAGATTAAAAATATATCTAATTAAATAAAAATAAAGAAATGTTTTTATTTTACCAAGCAAATGCATAAATTATAAAATAACATTCAATTATTAATTGAAAAAATGCAATCTATTGGAATTAGACCATAGTTAAATTAAAGAGAAATGTGGAGAAATCATTATTCAAAAGAAGTTTTGTTTAGTCTTGATAGACTAAATCTAAAGCTTCATGATGCACAAATATTATATGATTTGCGATACATATAAAATGTTTACATAATAAAGAAATATATGACATCATGAATTAAATCATCTTACATAATCTTAATATTAGTAATGGTTAGTTAAAAAAATTATAAAGTTAAAATAGATAAGTATTTCAAGGTAAAATTTATTTCTTAGTTGTAAAAGTCATTCTTTTTTTATATTTGTTGAGTAAATAACGTTTTTGATATATTCAGCAAAAAATAAGGGTGTTGGCCCTAATAAAACAAACAACTCATATGCAACATAAACAGGCTATTGACAACACATCAACAACATCCTAATCTAGAACCATATCAAAACATATAGTAACCTTATAGCGAAACAAGTTTAAAGCAGTATCAGGACTATGACTGAAACCATAAAAAACGAACAACAATAGGCAATTAAGAAAACAATTTGTTCCAATCCTCGGTAAGGAATTTAAAGAGGTCCTTATATTTTTCCTCTTTAGTAGCATCATCACCTAGGACCTTCTTCTACAACAAACACAAATTCGTTGTTGAGTTGTGCATAACTTTCAAACTGAACCTTGTGATGTTAACCAACTTCTTCTCAAGGTCCAACACTTTCACCTACAACTTAGCCGGTTCTTTCATAGTGGCAACACATTTGATACAGTTTTGACCTACTCTAGCTAGGCGGGATGATCTCATCTTCAAATAAATCTGTAGCTTCAATTAGGTCCAAGGGGCTCTCAAAGGTAGCAGTCTTCCCCAATATTTCCTCCACATCTTCATATATCACTTCCATCACATTAGGGTCCTCAATTGATTCATGTGACCATATCGTTCTTGGATTTACCCTTGGACTTACCAACCAACCTATTGGATCTATGGGGATTAATGTTTCCCCCACCTATTTCCTCCCCTTCACTCCCAATTTCTTCAATCTGAGGTTGGAGCTTCGCTTTTTTGGTAGCCATGGGCCCTTTACCTTTTTTACTAGGAGAAGGTGTAGTTGCCAACTTCTTTGGGGTCCCAGAGGCCACAGGGTGGAGGACCAGAAGCGAAAGGAGTGGTTTTGGCATCATTAGTGGTGTATAGGCTAGAGGTTGGAGTGGTAAAAGGAGTCTTATTGATGGCTTTGAAAGCATTCGAGATTCTTAGTTGTTTCTTGTTACTCTTACTAGGCCAGTCAAGAATAGTCGTAGCTGGAGGGGATTTAGAGTGCATAGGGGCTTCTATAATAGATATGACTTTAGGAGGGCATAAAGCAAGGTGGAACTTATAAAGTCTAAAGATAAGACCTTTGTGAAGCAGGATGGGTTTTTGTTATCCCCAATTTGGACTTGTAAAAAATTGGGGTAACCCTACAAATTTTTGGCCCATTTGTAGTTCAAATGCTTTATGCACACTTTTCGAGATGATTCTGTCACCTCGTGTGTGATTGTCATTTTGGAAGTCTTAGTAATTCCTTCACTTTTAGTTTTAGGTGTCAATCGGGCCTATGAACTTGATTTACACCTTTCCCTTTGTTTTTCCCTTTGCACACTTAGGTGCAAATTGGGTTCATGAACCCAAAATGCACCTTAAACTAGCTTTGAATGTAAATCAGGTTCATCAACCTGATTTGTACCTGTTAATTGCACTCATGGTTGAATTAAATGTCTCATATATTGATTTGATCTAGGAGTCTTTATTTGATTTTTAATTCCATCTTTTTTTGCATTTTTTCTTGATTGATCTTTTGTATGCTCAGAGACGGATTCGTTGGACTCATTTCTCCTTTGAAATCGTAGGGCTTCCCAATATTTTTTTCCTTGGTAAGTTTCTTTTCCATGACTTTCCTTGTTAGTTCTATTTTCTATTGTTTTTCCTCTCGTGCCCTAGCTGGAGTGCTTTGTTTGTGGTTTAAATCTTTGTTCTTCCATGATGTGGTCAGGTTTACAAACCCAAGCCACATTGTTTTGTTTGTATGGTATGTTTCGGGTTTGTGAGTTCTTATCATCACCATTCTTTCTTTTTTCTTTTTGTTTACCCTACCCTTGGTGGTATTTGGGTTGGTGAATCCGAATCACACCGATACTTGGTGGTATTCGGGCTCATCAACCCAAATACCACATTTGTTTTTTTTCTTGTTTTTCCATGTTCTTGCAAAGGTGATGTTCAAGTTTACCGACTTGAACAACACCATATACATGGTGTGGTTCGGTCCTATAAACCCGAATAGCACCATGTCTTATCCCTGCCAATGCTTGTGTATGTGGTGGTATTTGGGTTTGTCAACTCAAACCACACTATATTAGTGGTGTTGTTTAGGTTTACAAACCCGAACCTCACCACTTTGTGCCTCCTTTCTTGGTGTTGGTCGGGTCTATAGGTCTGGCCTATACCATGTTTTTTCCTTTTGGTGTAGTTCAGACCTATCGACCTGACCTACACCTATTTTTATCAAATGCATTGTTTAGGTGTAGATCGGATCTATGGATCTAATCTACATTGAGGCTTTGTTTTACCCAAGTGTAGTTAGGGTCTGTGGGTCTAAACTACATTGAGTATCAAAATGGTTGGTGATTGTTCTTCTCAAGTATTGATGATTTCTCTATGCTACAGTGCCATTCTTGTATAGATGACAAAACCATCTCCAGGCAAGAAGACCATGAAGTTCAAAAAGCAAGATCTGCATCCAGTCTTTCCTCCTTCGTTGGTATCTTCAAATATTGATAATGTAGACACCTAAAATTATCCTAGCTTAATAAAATAAATATTTTATTTATTTAATTATTTTATCCTAAGCCTTCTATTAATTAAATAGATTTTTTTAATTTATTTATTTCATTAATCCTCTTCTAGCCTTTCCTTATTTAAATAAATATTTTTATTTATTTAAATAATTCATTAGCTTATTCTCTTCATGACACATGCCATTTATCTCTTAATTTTCCTCTACCTACCCCCTTCATTATTTTATAATTTATTTTATTTACCCTTTAATCCTAGCCGACCATTTATTTCTTTCACCTCTTAATCTTATCCCTCAATTTTCTAAAGTCTCTTCTATATAAAAGGATTCCTTTATCCTTTCACAATCCCAATCTAATCCAACAATCTTTATGCAACCAAGTGACTTTACAACCACAATTTGTTCTTTGTTGAGCTCTTGTGCACAATACAAAAATCTAAGAGCAAATATATCAAACAAGATCAATGGAGATAACAGATAATGGAGATCAAACCCTACTTGGAATGTGAATGGTATTATTGTTTCAATTTGTTGATTTGCATGTTCTTAGGTTTCTTCATTGGTGTATGGTGAATGCTTTTGTTGTAGAATTAGGGTTTTCCTTATGGTTGGATCTTTGTGGTTTTACAATAGTTATCATTTTTTTCACCATATACATTTTGGCACACTTGATGGGACATGGATTTCTATTAGATTTATGTTTTTTTTTGCATGGTTTTTTCTAACCCTATATTGTTGTTTTGTAAAACAAATTGGAGAATAACTTTGTGCAGCTAGGGTTTTGGACACAAGATTAGGATTTTGGAATGATTTTCTCATAAATGGTTGGGAATTTCTACACAAGATTTTATTTGCAGGTTGGGAATGGTAACAAGAGTGTTCAGTCCAAAAATTAGATTTTTTGGATCAATTTTGAATTATTTATAATTTTTAATGATTTTTCATAAAAATTAATTCTAAGAGTAAATTAGCAAGTTTTTTTATTTTTCTTACATTTATGGAAATACCTTAGAATTCTATAGGAGGTATGTTCTTTATTATTTTAATTTTGATGCAAAATAATTCGTGAAGAATCAAATCTTTGAAAATTAGGGTTTTGCAATGATTTGATCATATCTCACAAACGATTGGGAATTTCTACACAAAATTTGTTTTGTAGGCTAGGAATGGTATTGGGAGTGCCCAGTCCGAAACTTAGAATTTTTGGATTAGTTTTGAATTATTTATAAATATTTTATGATTTTTCATAAAAAAATAATCATGAGAGTAAAGACCTTTGAATTTTAGTAGGTGTTTGTTCTTTGGTATTTTAATTTTGATGTAAAATAATTCATAAAAAATTAGATCTTTGGAATTTAGGGTTTTTTAATAAATATGCTTTCTAGGGCTCAAATCAAGGTATTTTTCAAAAAAAAAAATCATTTTTCGGAAAGCCCTCATAATTTTAGCAGGGGTTTGTTCTTTGCATTTTAATTTGTAAAAATCATTGCAAAAGTAAATCAAATCTTGGTGAATATGTCAAAAAAAAAAATGTATTGTTGAAGGCCTCCCCTTTTCACATTTTGATTTTGATTTAATAAAATTTACCTAACTTGTGTGCTTGCAGGTGGGGGTGATTATCAAAACTACTAATCATTTGTTGCAGGGGTAATTTAGTGTGTGTGTGTGTGTCTTTGCATTTCAATTCCTAGTTTAATTAGGCTCACACATTTTTATTAATCTTTTTCTTTGTTTGATGAGGGTTAATTAACTTGTTTGAAGTGTTTGGTGCCTTTGGCACACTTTGTATTCAACCCTAAGGTGATAACAAAAGTATCCTCTCCCCTCACCTTCCATTGGAACTTGGGTGTAAGATAAATTGTTATCATCTTTTAGACGACCTGCCTTCCATCTTGTGAGAGGGAACGACCCAAGTGGTAATTGGCTAAGGCCAAGTCACCTCTCAACTGCTATATAAAATATGTGAGGACGAAAGTCTTCACAACTGGTACTGATTGACTACCTATGCTGACTTCCCCAATACCTGTGTTCTACATGATGGAAGCTTCCCGAGAAAGAGAGTGTATATGGACGTTTGAAAGAGAGTCCTGTACTAAAATCCTTTTGTTTTAGAGGCTAAAATCCCTACATTTGATTCTTCAAGGTGTGCAGATTATACCTTGCAGATACATGACCCCTCATGTACCCTTTCATGTTGAGACAATAATTCCTTGATTATCTTTAGATCTTCAAGGTAAGAGAATCTGGTATTTCCGAGAAGTGAGTGCTATGGTGGGAGAGCCAGTGCTACCAGAATCTCTAGCTATCCGCTTGTTTGAGGTATTTCTATGTTGTGGGGGCCCCATTGAATGGTTTCTCTTTCAACCTAGGTTGTGTGTATTTTCAAGTGTCTTCAAACATACACATTTGCACAAAAAAACTTGACAAAAAGACCTTCAGGTATTGTGTCTTTATTGTTTGTCGTGTTTTCTTGCCACAAGACATTTAACACTAAGATCTGGTCACCCTCAACAATTGCAAAAAATTGAAAGATTACAAAATTTTGCCAGAAATTGTGTCTGTGTGGGTTAATTCTGCATCTGTGAACTCACGATGCGTCTGTCTTCTAAGATCAAAAGAGCTTCCAAGGCAACTTCTTTTAGGGCTTCATTTTTAGTCAACCAGTCTTTATCACGACCTTGTCACACATTTCCAGTCATTTCTAGTCATCATTTGTAGTACTCATACACACTTTTCAAACTAGAGTCAAAAGGTTGCTTTGTGGTCCTAATCATATCTTGCGAACATACTACAACATATCACTAGGTGGTTCCCTCATCAAATCTATCATCTTAAGGTTGCACTTGATCCTCTTTAGTCAAGGTCAACTTACCTCATCAAGAGATCTATCATCTCTTTGGAAGCCACAACTTACTTTAGATCAAACTTATCTTGGACTTACACTTTTGGTCATTGAAAGACAACCCCAGATTCATTCCATCTCATATTCCTTCTTGGTCTTCCATAGTCTACACATTTACTTCCATCTCTCATTTTAGTCAAGGTTTTGTTCATGGTTGAAACCCATCCAAAAAGTTTAAAAGAGAAGCCAAGGAAGTTGTAAGATCTCTCAACATGAGTATCTATGAGTTTGAAGGAGATGAATTTTACAACCCATTTGAGAATCACAGTAATATATCGGACAATGACAGTGAGAACAACAATGACAATGACAATGACAATGCATCCATTACTTTCACAGACATTGAAGAGACTATCATAGATCTAAGGTTCAATAGAATGGTTGAATAAATCATGAGAAGAGATAGACAATACTTCTTTCAAGTCATGACACAAAGTGGAACAAGACTACCTCATGATTTTGATGTGTAAACCAAACTTAATGCCAGTTGACATATTAGCAGTTAATATTAATACCTGATGAAACTCAATGCATAAAACAGAAAGAGAAACAACATCCACAACACATAACATAGAGATTTGTATGTGGAAACCCTATAAGGGGAAAAACCATGGTGGGAAACCTTACCCACAATCAGATGATACTATTGCAGATAGTATGTGTATACAAATGGGGTCGGCACATGCAGAAAGGCCAACCGCCTAGAGCTCACTGCTCAATCACAAAATAGGAGTCACACTGACTACAATTGGATGGTTAAATCCAATGATTATGTACTTCTCAAAGTAGCATCTCCAATGCCAAGTTCAGTACTGGTTTAAGGTCAGATAGATACCTTAACCAAAAACCTTCGCTACCATAAACAATTATTTTCTACCATACATATCATTTCCTCTCTTACCAAAATGACCTATAAGATCTCATACATATATGAGTCTTTTACAATATACCATGTCGTCTTACAAAAGATAATTATATTACAATAAACAAAAGTTCATCCCATGTCGGCTAGAGTGCCAATATGCTTTATTGCCAATGTAATTTAAATGCCGATGTAAGTGCCCATCGGTGCCGGTGTCTGCCGGTGTCTGCCGGTGTATGAAGTTTGTGATGTTGGGCATGTAGAAACTAATTTCCGGTGAGTTTTCAGTTGGTTGCCATCAATGACAACATCAACTATTCTCATAAGAGTGTAGAATGCCAACAAGAATACACAATGAAATACATATGTCCTTATCCATTTGACAAAAGTATTCCAATGCCTCCATTTCCTCCACATTTTGTGACACCAAAATTTGATAAGTATAGAGGCAAGGGAGATCCTAAGGCACACATAAGAGATTTTTTCACAACTTGCATTGAGGTATCAAGAGAAGAAACATACTTGATAAGGTTGTTCCCACAAAGTTTAGGTGGACAAGCTATGGAATGGTTCTCCCAACTTCCACTTGGAATCAAGTCATGGGGTGAGCTAGTAGAAGCTTTCATAAAACACTTCTCATACAATATTAAAACAAATGTGTCAATGACTACTTTGTCCAATACCAAACAAAAAAATGGAGAGTCCTTTGCTTCATTTTTACAACGATGGAGGGGTCTTGCTAGTCGATTCTCTTGTGATATCCCACAAAAACAAATGGTGGAAATGTTTACTCAAAATGTCAACAAGGATATTGGATATGAACTAAGAAAATCTTGTTTGTCCACTTTTAAGGAATTCATTGAAAAGGGATTGGTAGTTGAGAAAGTCCATATTGAACAAGGCATTATTAAGCTATTCAAGGATAACAAAGAGGGATCAAATGGGAAAGATAAACCCTTTTTGGAACAAGAACAAGAGCACAGTCGATGATGGGGTAGTAGATGCAAATATGGTGAAACCAAAGATGACTTTCCCGGGTACAAGCTCATCCAATTTGAATAATCAAGTGAATGCTCAAAGCCCATCAAAGCCTCTAAGAAAATACATTCCATTAGGAGAGCCAATTGAGACAACATTTATGAAATTGGTTGCAAACAAGATTATAACAATACCAAGCTATCCACCTTATGAAACAAAAGTAAAACTTGCATGGTGGAATGATGATGAGTTTTGTGAATATCACAAGAGAAAAGGGCATAAGACTAGCAATTGCCATAAATTGAAGAACATCGTACAAGATCTTAATGACAAGGACAACATAGAAGTGGATGGTCACACTTCCAATGAGGAACATGCAATGTTTAAGGAACCATTTCTGAAGCATGATAAGGGAAAATCCAAATCATATAACAATGTCAATTATACTACCCCAGCTTATGATTATATGGTCAACCATATTTAAATGGACAATCATATTTCTACCATTATTAACAAAGAAAAAACTTTTGAAGGTTCTACCTGAAGGAGTAAAGTTGTCTTGAAAGGCGTTGGACCATCCTCTTCATCATCTAATGATGAAACCCCTAGATGCAATGTTACAACTTGATGAGGTAAAATTACCTTGCAAGGTGTTCCATCCAAGTCCATGAATTTTTCATCTACCAAAAATGAGTATGACCTTGTAGACCAATTAGGGAAGACACCTACCCTCATTTCCATCCTTGAGTTACTGTGTATCTCTCCTTCACATAAGGCTATCCTTAACAAAACATTGAGAGAAACCTCTATTCCCACTAATCTGAATGTGGACCAGTTTCAAGCCATGATAGTATACCTTTCCCCTCCACATTGCCTTACATTCACAGAAGTCGATGACACATCTCCATGTCAGCCACACAATGCACCTCTCCATATTGAAGCATTTCTCCATAAAAGATGCATCAAACAAGTCTTTATATATGGAGGAGCAGGTCTAAACATTTGTACATTAAATGCTATTAAACAATTGGGATACTCTGAACAAATTGTGAATTCATGAAATAAAATCACCATCAAAGCATATGATGATGAAGAACACTCATCTAAAGGAACAGTCACCTTACCTTTAAGCATTGAGCCAGTGACCAAGGATTTGATTTGTCACGTTCTTGATTTAGATCTCACCTACAACATACTTTTGGGACATCCATGGATACATGAAATGAGAGTAGTACCATCAACATATCACCAATATATAAAAGTTCCACACAATTGAGTTGAAGTGTCAGTCAAGGGTGATCCAAATCCATTCATATATTGCAATAACCCGTGACCAAGATTAGAAGTAATAGTCTCAATCAAAAGAGAAGCAACTCCATCCTCAACATATATGGATCCAAAATCATTGAAAGCTTCTACGTCAAAACAAGGTGAGCTCAAAGGAAAATACAAAGACAAAGGCATGGGAGAATACACCTTGAATCAAACCATGTACTTAAGACAACTAATAGATTCTCCTAAAGATTATGGATGACCGCATCTTCTAAGAAAGTATCCACAATTACTATAAAATGGGATCTCACTACATTAAAGAAATGGGGTGAGATGGATGAAGAGGATCTTTACAAAATGCTTTATAGAGAACCCGAAGAAGAATCTACACAAGACCACATCAAAATACCATGTGAGAATAATGGAAAAGGTTTTAAGTTCTTATAAAAATTTGGATATGATGGAAATGGCCCTCTTGGGTTACAAAAGAAAGGAATTGTTGAGTCATTGCAACCAGAGCTAGTATCAAAGAAGCAGCGCACCAAAGGACTTGGCTTCAAACCCTTGAGATTAGGTGGTCTTGGTTCTAAGACAACATTACAAATAATAGGTTCTACTTCCACTAATGACTAACAATAAGAGAAATTATATTCCATAAACTCTAATGAATGGGAATGGGGTTTATATAAGTCTTCCAATGGCTACGAGCTTGCAAAAACATTCAGAGAACCAGGTAAATCCACTAAAGAAGAGAAGTTTAGAAAATAATTCAAAGTTGGTCAAGCAACTTTATCAAATTCTACATCTCAAGAAAATAATGATAGTGTAGAATCATGGATAAAAATATTTTGGGATCGCAAACCCTCTACATATTGAGGTTCCAGGTCAAAACCGCAAAGAGTTAAGACTTACAATGTTGAGTGTCCTTCTAGTGATTTCAATTTGGATTCGTTTACAATCAAGACTGATGAGGAGAGTACTAGTGATGATCTTGATGATTTCATTGAGATACTCGAAGACACTTACGTCTTTACCCTCACACCCGTTGACTTTGAAAACCATAATGGCCTTCCCCTCCTTCATCCGTAACTCATTGAATGAGACCAACAAGGACCTCCATGACTCTTTACATTTCAAAATGACAAGGCCTTTATTGATTACCTTGGCATACAAGATGATCTTCCACTTGGGAACCATAAAGAAGGATACATGATCATAGAACTGTTGGCTTGATGATGATTGTAATGGATGACTTCATGTGTTGTCATTGATGACACATATATACACACATATGTTCACATTGTCTTACTCATTACTCCTAAGTCTTTGTATTGCAAAACTGGTATTATATGTATAGAGAAGTTCAAACGGTTTTGAAGGTGTCTAACCAGTATATGTAGAGAACCAGTATATGCAGGAATGGCATGACACCAACTTGGAGATTCATCGAAGATCAACAAGGAAGCAAATGGAGGACAATCGATCTATGAGTTGGAAGAGGTTAACTCTTAACCGGTATCGGTGTTCCAACCGGTTTCACTGTTTGTGTGATGAGTTATCACCGGTCGTGATGAGTTATCCCTAACCGACAGATTTGGCAACAATCAATGATGGGTTATGTTAGATTGTCTAGATACACTACACCTAGGAAATTGTGATGAAGTTCCTGAGCTGACATGATATCTAATGTCTATATAATGACATTATGATGAACTATTTTTATGATGCAAGATAGAAGTGTTAAGTTGTTGAGATTTACTAAAGGCGTTGCAGAGTATGTCGGTGATGCAGTTTTGAGTGAGCAAAAGAGGATCTATTCAAGCAAGATGTGCTACTTCTAGATCACACTACATATTGTTTTCTAATCACTACAACAATCAAATCCTCTAACTGGGTAAGCTCTAACAAGCTTCATTGTACAAATCCTCTAACCAGGTGATCCATTAGTTTGGGTTTGAAATCCTCTACTGAGGTTACTCCTAACAAGGTACTACCTTTAATAGGGTATAGCTCCTAACAGGGCTTTGGGATCTTTAATAGGATTTTCTCCTAGCAGAGCACTTTTGTATACCTTAACCGATCAGTTACCTATTACTATAGATAGTTAACTTGTGAGTCCCATCTCACCGTGGTTTTTCCCAGTTGGGTTTTCCACGTATAAACACTTGTGTTATGGTGGATGTTTTACTTGTTGTGGATGCTTTAATATCATTTTGGATTTCATGCATAGTATTAAGTTTGTTGTTTAACTGTCTTTACCGGTCAGTGTTTCAAGTGGTATTGTTTTTACTGTCATTGATTCACCCCCCCCTCTCAGTGCTTTATAATTCTATCAATTGGTATTAGAGTCAAAATTCCTTAAGGCTTAATTTCTTGGAAGGAAACCCTAAAACCACAATGGGGGATATGATTTATCTAGAAATGGCTAGAGTGCTTGATGCAACTAAGGAAGATCTTGAAACCCTAAGGGCTAGATTTAAAGCTTCACAAGTCAAAAGGAGAGAGATGACTGAGAAACTATTGGAGATATCTGATAATAGTTCTTCAGATGAGGCCAAAATTGATGTATTGGCTGAAGAAGTTGAAAAAATGAATGGTGAAAAGCTAAATCTGAGGAGAGAGCTAGAAGCCCTAACAATCCGTATGAGCCAAGAGCTTGAAGCAAGAAGGGCAGCTGAAGACCTAATCAAAGAAAGAGATCATGAGATTGCTAAGATCAAACAAGAGAATGCAACTTTGCATGAGCATTGGCATGAAGAGAAGGAAGAGAAAGAAGCACTACAACTATATCTTGAAATGGCAATATCTCAGAGAGAGACTCTGACAAAACACAATGAAGATCTTACTAGAGAGCTCATTAAGGCTAATGGAAAGCTTGAAAAGTTCAATAAGAGATCTTCTATGCTGGATGAGAAAATCCAATCTCAGAGGATGAAAGGTGACACATCTGGACTAGGTTTCAATACATCTAAGAAAGGAGAATCTTATGGTACCAAGAGCAACATGCCCAAAGGTAAAATTGCTCCTAAGGCTAACAAGCCTACCGGTCAGAAAGCTTTTAAACCTGTTTTCTTTATCTATCATAAACCTGGACATACTGTTAATATGTGTAGAAGCGGACCTAATGAGAATAAAGGCTATAATGCAAATCCTAGGTATGTGTCTAGGAGATTCGAAGGTCATTGTTTCACATGCAACATGTATGGACATAGATTAGTTGAATGAAGATATGGAGCAAACAATCCAGCACCTCACATGAATCCTGATGGTATGATGAAACAATAAGGATTCGGTTAACTACTGAGAGGGGGGGGGGGGGGTGAATCAATAGATAGAAAACTGATATAAACTTTTACCAATCTCAAAATCAACCTCTCAAAGAAAACTGTAAACTGACAAGTTAAACCATTGAACTACAAATGCAATATCACTGTCAAGTTAAACCGGTTAACTGTTATAACATGTTAACAGTAAAACAACTTGAAACTGACAAACATCCAAATACTTTACTGACATAAGTAAAACCTCATTTTAGATTTTTGTCGATTAACATAATATATCAAAGTGGATTTAGCAGTTAAGAAATTCAACCATAGTAAACATAACCACAAGAACATTCACCACTTGACACAATATTTTTGACTTGGAAACCCAAATGGGAAAAACCATGGTGGGGATGAATACCCACAAGTATTATGAACTCTTCTGAAGTTTGCCCTATTAGGAGCCAAGCCTGTTAAAGCTTTACAATAAGTCCTGCTAAGAACAAATCCTGTTAGGGACCACCCAGTTAAGGGATTGACTATAATGCCCTATTAGAAGCAATACCCTGTGAGGAGTAACCTCGGTAGAGGATTTGAAATCCAAGCTAATGGACCACCTGGTTAGAGGATTTGAATAACACTAAGCTTGTTAGAGCTTACCCGGTTAGGGGATTTTAATTGTTGTAATTGTTAGAAAACAACAGGGGTTTGTTGATTTGTTTGAATAGCAATATACTTGCTTGTTCAGATCCCTTTCATGCTCCTATCTGCCTTTACACAAACTGCAGATACATCATCCTGTTTGGCAACCACACTCTCACTCTCAACTACAAATTGCCAACTCTGAAACAAAACAACTCATCGACCTTATAAACAAATCACTAGGTCAGTAATGCAACACAAACCTAATTCTCACATAGAGATTACAAACAAATCGGTTCGAGTATGACCATTGGATTCCATAATAATCTATGTACAACATTCAAGATAGCCTCAACCGCTTCATCGAACTCTGTAACTCATCACACGGTTTGTATTACATGCAATGTACTTGCTCATTCCCAAGATAAAAACCGTTATCTCAACGTGTCAAAAACTATTTTAAACTCTTCTCATACAACATGCATACGTGTCATAATCATTACTGCTCATCATCAGATCATAAACCAATACAACCAATTCACCGAACTTCATGGGTTAGGGTTTATCATATCAACAAGTAGGGTTTACCTGTTGATCTCACCATTTCTTTAGCAATACCGATTTTCTCCACAAACTCACCTATCCGTCGCAGTTCCCTTCACTAGCTCTTCCTATCGGTTATAAAACAACATTATAGCAACATCATTACTAGTTAATTGACATCAATGCAACATAACATTTCATTAATGCAATCTTCATGCAAATGCCAACAATCTCCCCCTTTGGCATTGATGGCAATACAAATATCAATACCCTTGATTGCTATGATTGTGAATATGTATCCTGGTTTACATTTTACCATGTACTCTCCTTGTCTTCAGCTGGTAGCTAGTTGTAGATCTTCTCTTTGTCAATCATACAATTCTTCTCCCCATAATCACATAGTTCTTCTCCCCCTTTGACAACAATGCCAAAGTGAAAGTAGAACATGCAATGTCAAACTTCACTGTTAAGCATCAACAACCTACAACTTGATGCTACCCTTGTGGAATAACTCCACTCTACACCAATCTTGATATAAAATTCTACAAGTAGCTCCGAGAATGATGTACTTTACATCATTCACAATTGACCTCATGAAGCGGTACAACCCCTAGCTGACTTCTAAGATACTCAAAAGTAGTCTTAGGCAAAGGTTTAGTAAAGATATCTCCAAGCAGCTCCTTGGTAGAAACATGCTCCCATATCACATCTTTACTCTGCACTTTTTCCCTCAATAAATGATACTTCAATTGAATATGCCTGGTTTGTGCATGCAAAATAGGGTTCTTGGAAATATTTATGGCACTAGTATTGTCACATAAGATCTTTACAGGTTTTGTAAACTTCATCTTGAAACCTTCCAAAACGTGTCTAATCTAGATAGGCGATAGCCTAGGTACAATTCATATAAGCTGCAACATACTCAGCTTCAGCAGTAGACTGTGATATACAACTTTTCTTCTTTCTACTCCATGAAACAAGTCTTCCTCCAAGAAAAAATGCTCCACCGGTTGTGCTTTTCCTATCATCAACATTACTTGCCCAGTCTACATCTGTATACACCTTCAAATCAAAGTTACCTGCATATGGATACCATAATCCATAGTCAATAGTACCTTTCAAATATCTAAATATCCTCTTGGTTGCTATCAAATGTGTTTCCTTTGGATTCTTCTGAAGTATAGCAACTAGACCAACTGCATGAGCTAAATTCGGTCTGCTGTGAACAACATAGTGCAATTTCCCAATCATTGACCTATACTCCTTTTCATCAATAGATTTGGCTTCATCTTCCTTAGACAATTTACAACCTATAACCATTGGTGTCCCAAATGGTTTACAATCACTCAAACTAAATGTCTTTAATACCTCTTTCACATATTTAGACTGTGTGATGAAAATACCACTCTTCATTTGCTAAATTTGCAAGCCTATGAAATTTTTTATCTCTCCCACTAGAGATATTTCAAACTCACTTTTCATTTCATTTGCAAAGTCATTGCTCATGTCATCATTGCCTCTAAATATGATATCATCCACAAAAACTTCACTAACTAGTATCTTATCTCCTTCAGACTTGAGATATATGTTGTTGTCTTCACTGGTTCTCTGAAAACCTATCTTCATCAGGTGTGAATAAAGCCTTTCATACCATGCTCTCGGTGCTTGCTTTAACCCATATAGTGCCTTGTGCAAATTGCATACCATGTCTTTTTCATCAGTCAAAGCATAACCATCTGGCTACTCAATGTATGCTTCTTCTTCCAGTATTCCATTAAAAAATATTGACTTCACATCCATCTAATATACTTTGAATCCCTTATATGCTGCAAATGCAAGTAAAGTCGCGACACCTTCCAGTCTAGCAACTAGTGCAAAAGTCTCACCATAATCTTCTCCTTCTTCCTGTGCATAAGCTTTGCAAACCAATCTAGCTTTGCTTCAGACTACTATACCATCTTCATTTAGTTTGTTCCTGAATAACCACTTAGTACCTATCACATTTTTATTCACCGGTCTGGGTACTAGGTGTAATACCCTAAAATTGGTCATCTAAGCCATGGGCCCCTAATCTTGACAACATCACCAAACCAAAGGCAATTAAATCAATCTTGAGCACATTATTAATTCTTTAATCATCAAATATCACATGGCAAATCAACTGCTCAATATTAATTAAATATTTATTTAATTAATCAAATCATTTCCAATAATATCATTTTGATCAATTATCCCATTTTAATTTATTAAATATCCTTGCATATTTAATTAATTAATAAATTTGCCATTCAAACATGCAAAAAGGATTAATTTATTACAAAAGATGGATTAATTTATTACCAAGAGTTGAATTAAAAATAAAACAAAAAAAATTGAATTGAGAGAGAAATCAAACTTGAGATATTATTTCTTTTTCTAAATTTAGAACTTGAAATCAGAAAAACAATTTAATTGAATTATTGAATTATTCTCTAAAATTGGAACTCAAAGCTTTTCGAAAAAAGAAGTTCAGTTGCATTGAAAAGGCCTTTTTCTCGAATAAATCAAATATATGCATGGAATTATCTATTTTTTATCAGATATGCATGGAATTAATTTATTATTATTTTCCAATGCAACTTAGACTTCTAATTTGAATGCATTTCAATTAAACTATAATTGGATTCTATCTCAAGGTTAACTGAATTTGATTTCTCAATTATTTTCAATTAATCCTAAATTAAGCTTTTTCATCATCTCTCTTGTGATTCTCTATAAATATAGTCTTCAGCTCTCATTCCAATTCACCCCAGAGATTTTTGAGAACACGCTTGGAGATTATTATCACGCTAATTTCGCTCTAGAGTCATTGAAGATTATTGTGCTTTTTTAGATTGTTTGTATCCGTTTTATATTCATTATTGCTTGCATCCATTGTTTCTTGAATTGATTATTGCTTGAATTATTCATCCATCTTGCATCCATATAGCTTAATATCATATAGATTAAATCCTTCATCTTGGTGTAGTCTAGTCACTGGTATTGCTTATAAAAATCTAAGAGCAATCTTATACTCGCATCTTTTAGAAGGCAATTAGTCGCTTTGTTATGGTTTATTTCTTATTGATTATTGATTACTAACCATGCATATAATGACTTAATTGAAGTGTTGTGCTTGTAGCTATAGGTTCACTTTTTCACACACACATCTCTGACATCCACCGTGGGGCCCGAAGACTACACTTTTTTGACCTCCAAGACTGACCACTTTTTTTTGTTATTTTCTAGATTTTGGATTTTTTTCGGTTTTTCGTCCGTACATCTCGTATGACAATTTTTACAGTTTGAAATGACAAACTGCAGGTGTCATACGAATTGCAAATATCCTATCATATGAGCAGATCCTCTATCGTACGAGCAGATCCTTTGTTGTACGAGCAGAAATCCTCTATCGTACGAGCAGACATCATCAGCAATCTTCTTTCGTACGATACTGCATCCTGTCTCATACGAGTCAAGTGTCTGTTGTACGATTCTGTATTTTCTGGTAAAAGAGGCAAATTTCATAATTTTCTCATTTCTGATTGATTATTTTGACGACTGACCCTGACTGTTTATCTGTCTATCTCAGAATTTTTCATAGCCTAACTAGTTTTTTTGCAGAACGCTTGTCGAAGAATATGCTTGTTGCGCAAAGACAATATGACTACTGATTCGTTGTCTTTGTAGGTTGCCTAACGAGAATCGACTAAACATCATGTATTCTTTAAATTCATTTTTAGGAACCTAACTTGCTATTTGGTTAAAGAACAAATTTGTCTTTCGTGCTTTTAGAAAATTCTGAGAGGTAGGAGAGTATGCTCTTGTCTTTTTCTAGACAATCAAAAATCCAGACCCTTGAAGCTTTTTCTTTGTTTGAGATTTGTACATCTTTAGCAGGCCTGCCCTCCCGAGGGGTTGAAAAACTCTTAAAGCTGTTACGGCCGGTGTGAGGGGAACGACCTAAGTGGGAATGACTAGACACCAAGTACTCCAACCCACTATAAAATAAATGTGATTTGATGAAAATCAAGTTAATGACAGTGCTCAGGAATAGCTCTCCTCCGTACCTTCGGGTATATTAAACCTTGGTTTTCGAGGCTGGGAGACCTCTTAATTGAGTTTATACCTTGATGCACCGAACAGATCCCCGACTAAATCCAATTTAAAATTAGAAGCTACCCGGTTCACCTCCGAAAGGGGGATAAAATTTGTGCAAGAGAGATAGTAACTCTCCCAAGATACTTGTCATTTTGTGCCCCCATTAGCATTTGGAGCCGGATAATACGATGTTAAGAATCCATTGCGTGAGACTCAGCGGCCATATTCTGATTAGCTATTGGGTGTGTACCTAAGTCTACAAGCAAAGGTTTTCTTTCCTCACCAAATTCCTTAGGGTTTGCATGTTGTGATTGGAGTCACTATACATACTACTTATTTTCTGTGTTTTCATCCCTGAAACAAAAACTGAAATACCAAAAATTGGTGAAGACCAGAAACAACTTAGTGAGTCAAAACTCTGTCCATGTCAGAAACTAGTCCATCCTGAGTCGAAACTCTGTCCATGTCAGAAACTAGTCCATCCTAAGTCAAAACTCTGTCCATGTCAGAAACTAGTTCATCCTAAGTCAAAACTCTGTCCGTGTCAGAAACTAGTCCATTTTAAGTCAGAAATCTATCCGTGTCAGAAACTAGTTTATCCTGGTAAAAAATCAGTCCATCTCAGAATTAGTCATACTCAGTTATCATACTCAGTAATCGGAAAAACTCAAAATTTCTAGGCTCTGTCCTGTGAATAATCATACGAGTCTGATAATCCATCATGCTGCACCAAGTCCTGTGTTGTACGAGTTTACTGGTTTGTTGTCCTATACCATATTATCTGTCATATGAGTTTGAGTCATCTATCGTCCAGCACTATATCCTATCTCGTACGAGAAAAAATTGCCCTCAGCCTTTTGTCATCCTGTACATGCCCATTTATCGTATGGTACAGGGCAACAACTCATACGAAATAGAACTATTGTCATCCTATAGCTGCTAAATTATCATCTGGTTCAGAAAATACTGTCATATGAGTCTTTGGTTTTGTCAGAACAGAGCATTCAAACTTTCCTAAAAACAACTTACAACAAACATAATACTGGTTATCATTTTCCTGAGCATAAACAGATCAAGAAAGTGTACCTCTGCCATTTGCATTGCACGATTTGGTCGATCACCTTTCAGCTAGTTCAATCAACTACCTATCAAATTTTAGTCACTTAGATAACGTCTTATACAGGATAGATCATTCCTGAAACCAGATTGAATCTTACACTACACTTAGAATCAACTTAGATAACATCTTAGACAGGATAGATCATTCCTGAAATCAGACTAAATCTCAGTTGTTTCTCCTAAACGATACTTTAAACAGAACAACTAGCTCTGAAATTGATCTTGTCCTCTGCATCACAAAGAACTTTAGGTCACACAAATCCATAAAGATGCCTATTCAAACCAGGAGTTCTTGTAAGAAACAAGCCAAAGGCAAAGAACAAACCTTCACCTATAAAGATAATCCATTCTATGTGAAAGATCCACTTACTAACATGCCATCGTCATCAAGTGGACCATTTTTTGATGAACCTAAATCTCCCACTATACATGAGACAGAATACAATGATGGAAACAAAAATGACCGTAATGTTCCCAAAAATCATAATGACTCCTCATCATCAAGTGAGACTGACGAAGACGCTGAACCTCCAGAAAAAGAAATCCTTGACTGTCAGAAAGACAAAGACTTTAGAAAAATGATGAAAATTATCATGACCCAAGAGAAGGAAGACTATTTCTTAGAACTAGCAAAACAAGGTGCCAAACTTCCTATTGGATATGATGTTCAGACACTTGTTACAAAAAAGGAAGACTCACCTATACTCATGGTACACAAACAGTTATTAGCTTTGCGGATGGAGGTCACATAACTGAAGAATAAGGACAAGTCTCCAAAACAATATTCTCTGGAAACAATATGTCCCTTTCCATTTGACAAGAATCTACACACGCCTCCATTTCCTCCACGAGTGGAAATCCCAAAATTTGACAAATATGATGGTACCTCAGATCCTCAAGATCATGTTAGGGAATTTAGTGCTTCTTGTATGGAGTTCATGCACGATCAAACGTACCTCATGCGTCTCTTCCCAAGGAGTTTGGGGGGTCAAGCAATGGAATGGTTCTCAAGTCTACCTAAAGGAATAAAAACATTTGAAGAACTAATCCAACTATTTTTACAACAATACTCATACAACATTTGACATCCTGTGACTATGATCAATCTTTGTAATACTCAATAGAAAATAGGGGAACCTCTTCTTACTTTCCTCCAACGTTGGAGAAAGATGTTCTCTAGGTACCCATGACCTATTTCAGACTCTGAGAAAATGGATATATTTGTCAATAACTTGGTCCTTGAATTGAAATATAGCGTACAAATGCAAGTACACCCGTCATTTAACAAAATGGTAGATAATGCCATTCGAATGGAAGATGTGCTCATAAAGAAAGGGGATATCACACCTTGGAAAGAAACACAAACAAGATCTAGCTCTAAAGAGAAGAACAAGTATTGGAAATTTGCCAAAGACAACAACAAGAATGTTGTTAATGATGGAGTAGTAGACACTATCAAAACCAACTCAAAATCCACAATATTCAACTTGGCTAGTGGTACACAAGCACTTAAAGCTGATGAGATTGCAGTAGAGAATCTGCCAAAGAAAACAAAGGAATGGTTCAAAGAAAAGCCTTGGCTTTCCAAACCTAAGTGTGATTTTACTCCTCTTGAAGAATCATATGAATCCGCTTTCAAAAATCTATTGGCAAACAACTTGATAACACTACCAGATAACTCCAGACCATATGATCTAGATGTCAAACCAAGATGGTGGAGAGAAAATGAGTATTGTGACTTCCATCGGAATAAGGGTCATAACATAAACAATTGCATGAAGCTAAAACATGAGATTCAATATCTCATAGACGCTGGTAAAGTTGATGTTGGGGATCATCCAACCAATGTTGATCATAAAGCGTTTAAAGACCCTTTGCCTACTTACGAACAAGGTGATTCGTCAAAGACCAAAGGAGGTGCCAAGGTAAATTATACTTATGCCAGCCAGGACAACGTTATCAACATGATTGAGCCTTCACACTTAGAATATTGCAATGTGATTATAGTTCAAGATAGACCAAATGAATCATGATATGCAAGAGCTTTGACCTGATCTCAAAAGAAAGTTACCCTCAAAGGAGCTAGTTCTTCCAACCCAGCTCAAGAAACATCAAATCCAACAACCTTGCCAAACAAACAAAAGGAATCAGCCTTGGACAAATTTAAAAGGTTAACGTCATCATCATCCTTTGGATACAACATGGTTGAATAGTTAAAAAGGACAAATGCTCAAATTTCAATTTTTGAATTGCTACAACTCTCATATGCTCACAAGGAAATCCTAGTCAAAGCATTGCTCACTACCAACATTCCAAAAGATTTAGACATTGATCGGTTTCAGTCTATGGTGGGTCATCTGACTTCACCTCACTATTTGACCTTCTCTGAAGAAGATGACAATTCATTAAATCATCCACATAACCAGCCATTGCATATTGAAGCCATGATCCACAAACACAGAGTCAAATGTTTTTTTGATAGATGGAGGCACGGGGTTGAATATCTGTACTTATCATTTGCTTACACAACTAGGATTCTCTGAAAATGTCATTGATCTAGGCAAGAAAATAACAATTAAAGCATATGATGAGGAAGAGAGGACCTCCAAAGGTCTGGTATCATTACCAATCAGAGTGGGACCGGTAGAGAGAGATGTCCTTTTCCAGGTTCTCGATATTCCATTGTCATACAATATATTACTGGGTAGGCCATGGATTCATGAAATGAAGGTAGTACCGTCAACATATCACCAATGCTTAAAGTTTCCTTATAACGGAGCTAAAGTCATTATTCCTGCTGATACAAATGTCATCTGTAATGCATTGACAAAAGGTGCAGATACTTTTGTGCCTCATAATAGGGCAACCTCTCCAAATGAAGATCCAGAAACATTGATGAAAGACTTAGAAAAGAGATTGAAGATTATAGATACTGGCATGGATGGCTACAAGATAGAACCGGTATTATCATTAGTTTCTCTCCCTCCATCACCAAGATAGTTGGGAAAACCATCAGAGGCTATGAGAACACAAACTTTAGCTCCGAATACCATGTATGATGGTCTCTTTGTATAGTCTTCTACCTCCTTGGCAGATGAAATAGAAGAGGAGTCTGTGCTTAACTGGCTCTTTAAAGAAGATAGTCCAAATGAGGAGTTACAACATTGTGAGATTTCCTCAAACCAATATGGTCTTGGCTATAAAATAATTCAATGTATGGGATACTTAGGTACTAGTCCTCTGGGCAAACAAAAAGAAGGTATTACTAAACCAATTCAGCTACAAACCAAATCCACAAATGATAAGGCTGGACTAGGATACAATCCGAAAAAGACATCAGACCAAAAACATGTTTCTAAGTCTAAGTGCTCGAAAAATATATCGCCTTTAACATTAAATGAAGAAGACACTAAACAAACAAAAGTAGAGTGTAGAAAAGAGAAAGAGGAATCAACAGTCAAGAAAGAAGAAATAGTTAGTGCTCAGCCTTCGATGGTATCAACTACGATAATACAAGAAGTTGAGGTTCCTAATGATATAAGAGATGAAATGGTAAGAATTAGAGAATTGTTTGCACCATTAAAAATTCCAATTACATATACTAGCAGACAACAAGTAGATGATTCAAAGACTGATTCAAACGAGTATGAATGGGGTCCTGACTATCTTTCAGACACATCCACTACAGAAACTCCAGAAGAATCTAGTGGTGTCATAGATGATACTCAAGAGCTGATGCGCATAAAACTAGAGAAGGAAATACAAGAAATTAGACAAAAGAGGCAAGGAAATTATGAACAAGGATTGAAAGAAGGAAGAATACCAGAAAGCTTCTCATCTATGTGCCCTTATCCTAAAACAGAACAAATCAGTTATAGCACTATACAGGAAGAGTTGGAAGCTACAAAACAAGAACTAGTCATCAGTCTAGAAGAAGCCGAATGGAGTAGATGACAACAAATCATAGAAACAATGAGATCATGTCAACAAGTGTGTCAGATACAAATGACAAATGAACCACAACATGAAGGAACTTGTAGCATTAAAGATGTCAGTATTGATACCATACATATGCTTACTAAATCACCTAAAAGAGCCTTGGAAACTTTATCTGATGACTCTGATGATAGTCCTATTCATGATGATATCCACTCAGCCTCAAATTCTGAATCATCTGATACAAACAATGAAAAGTTGCCTACTAGTCTTATTGCTGTTAAACCACGATATGACATCCAGGATGGTGTAGTAAATGATGTTACAAGTATGTCTATTGGATTAGATTGATTAAATATTAATGTGAACTTTAATAATCATGATCTGACTCTTCCTAGTCTCGAGACACTTATGCAAGGTATCATTTTGGAACTCAACTTTTCGATCCGCAGCTATGATAACAATACCATGAATGCTCTTGAACCTATCCAAAATTTGTCCTTAGTACATCCCAAATTGATTGACTGTACTTTAGAGAATCAACCCATGGATATATCTACTTTTGCCAATGACTATACATTATCTTATTATCTCAATGTAGTCAAACCTATAAACTCTTTCACCAGTGAACAGAGTGAAAATATGACTGAAGCGGATATCAAGTATCTTAGTTGCAAAAATAGGAAAAATAAAAATAAAAGATCTGATGGCAAAAACCATATTGTGGCGGTGTCAGAATCTAAAAAAGAGAAAATAAAGGACGTACCTAAAGGTGAAAACCTCTTTGAGGTGCCTGAAGGTGAGATACTTGGTATACTGCACAGTCATTTCCAAGAGCAGTCTTCCATATTGATCGAGCCAACTCAGCCAGTGAATATCGAGAATCAAGAGACACCACAAATCATTCACATAGCTCAATCACTATCAGCAGAAGAATTGAAGGAGTTCACTTAGCTATTCTTAGAAAAGAAAATAAACTTTGCATGGACATACTCTGATATGCCAGGCTTGGATCCTGATCTCATTATGCACCTGTAGCATCCTAAAATTGTGACACTTGCAATTTCGACTGCATTTGGGTCTTCACGATGGCGATGCAACACGGAACCTGAATGGAGACCCCGAAACTTGTTCATGACACCAAAAACTGCATTTCTCAGCACCTTGGCCTGATCCTCCTTGCACCCTACTGTCCCGGGAGGTGGGACCATGGTGCCCAGCGCCCTGGTCCTTCAGGACTAGGGCGCCCAGTGCTCTGGTCCCCCAGGACCATGGCGCCCAGCGCCCTGGTCCCTGGCCCTATTTTGGGCCCAGTCTCTTATGAGGCTTCGGGTCTTTAAGTTTGCAAATTGGAAAATAATCTTCCTAGGTCGGCCTAAGGTCGGTAAAATCAGTCTATCAGCCCTAATTGACAAGTATATAAACTACATTTCCTCTCTCAAAAAGGGAGGAGGACATAGATGGAAAAAAGGCGGAAACGATATTCAAGCATTCCTTCAAGCAATTGATCATTCTAAGTCTCCATTCAAGGCTAAGTGTTGCATTCAAGACAAGGATTCAACCATTGAAGAGGAGATCACATACAACACATTACATACTACATACATTACACCTTCGCATGTAAGAATACAAAGATTCTTACAACAAGGTATCAATACTTGTTTACATTACAAACATTTACATTTACAACATTCTCATTTCTTGGTTAATTCCAAAACCGGGGTTTGACCTAAAGGCAAACCCCTCATCCCTAACCCCCTAATCGTCCTCTCTTTTCTGTGTGTAGGTTGCAGGTACACGGCTGTAATTGAAGATCTGGAATCCTTGTGCAGAGACGAACAGATCCACCTTCGTTTCGCGGATTTTTCGGAGGACCGTGTGCATGCCGGGTGCCATCGTCCCGTCAACTTTCGCTCAAATTTGCAGAACAACACCGTCTCGACATTTTACTGCTAATTCCAGGTCCGCAGCTTCATCCTGTATCCCTATCTCTGTTTATAAGCAAATCTTTCCTATTTTACATGCATTCTTAGTTCAATCTTTCTATCTACATTTCTTTACAAAAGAGGGTATCCTTGATGTCTTAACCCTTGAAACTCATTTAGAATCCAATCTTGCATTGTGTGGGATTGGATCTTGTGGGTTTGAACCCCTCTTTTGAATGTAAAGTCCCTCCTAAGTGAAAACCATCAACCCTAGTGACTCTCCCTTCTCTCTCCTTGGAGTTGGGGAGGGGAGAACGACTAGGGTTCGATTTTTCCGCTTTACATTTTGGTGAACCCCACGTGAACATCCTCATTCTGATTATTCATGGTTAGATCTGAAAATTTGCTTCCTTAATCACATTTCCATGTTTGATCTTTTGCAAATTTTAGAGGTTAATTGCATAAAAACCCTAAAATTTTCTTTTTAGTAATTGAGCTTGTGAAATGTTTAATTGTTAATGCTTGTTTCAGATCTACCCTTCTATTGCAAATTGTCAATTCATATTTGTGCTTTAATTCTAAAAATTAAGTGGTTAAATGTCAAAACCCTAGTTTTTAAAACCTCCTTGATTCAACCTTTGACTGATAATTTCACTAATCAAAACACTTCCAAATCGGCTGTAACTTTGGATTCTGCAATAAAATCACAATATCTTTCATCCCTGAAAATTTGGAAAAAAGTTGCAAGGACCGTGTGCACCCCGAGCGCCATCGTCCCCGACATTTTTTCCGAAATTTCGGGAGCTAGATCTTACTGTATTTTTCTGCTAAAATCCAAAATTTTGGCTGATTTTATTAATTCTAACACTTTCAAAATTAAAGTCAAAGTTGGTCTAGTGATTGCTTGGATTAAGGCTTCTAATCATTCAAAAATCATTGAAATTGAAATTCATATCAAAATTGTGTTTCTTGCTGTCCTAAATCTGAAAAGTGTGTTAGCATTCATTCGAAATTTCAGTGTTTTATTCAAATTTTTGCAGTTTGTGACTTTTGAAATTAAGTGTTTAATTGCAACAACTTTGATTTCCACTTTCAAATTCGAATTTTGCATGAAATTGAGTCAACTTTCAAATTTCAAAACCTGCATTGCTTTCAGTATTCCTTCTAAAATCATAAAATTCAAAATTTCAGTTTCCCTCTCTTTTTTTTCAAAATTCAAATTTTGCATTTTTCAACAATCTTGGTAGGGTTCAATTTTGAGATTGCAACTTTAATTTGGCCTATCTACAGATTGTAAAATCACTCAATTTTTTCAGATTAGCTTTAAAATCATCATAACTTTCATCCCTGAAAATTTCAAAAAAAGTTGCGAGGACCGTGTGCACTCCGTTCGCCACGGTCCCGGACATTTTTTCCGAAATTTCGGGAGATTGTCCTGATTGCATTTAACAACTTAAATCTAGGAGATTGGCTGGTTTTATTGAAATTTGCTACCTCTAAAATTCAAAATCTTCTCTCTCTCTTCAATGCATGAGTTTTACAACAATAAGCCCTACTTACACTATTCCTGTTAGACGAAGCCTTAGAATTAAGTCTTTCCAAGGTTTAATTACTGAGGAGATGGAACCTAATTTGAATGGCCCTTTTAACGAGGACATGGGTAATTCCTCCAATCCTCTTAATGATGAAGAAGCTCTCCATGAGGTTTCTATAGAACAACTTTCAAAATTGGATAATCAGTTTGATGATTTTCGACAATGGATGTCTCAAGAATACCCCGATAGCGAAGCTCTTTCATTAATTGAGGGTCTAAAACGTATGGTTCAAAGTGATAAGAATGGAATTGATATTTTGCGTGGTATTGCACACATTGTGGATTTGAATGTGATGCCTATGAAGAGTTGTGCCGAAACTTTGGGTTATACACAACCTCCTACTCAAGTCAATCATTCTATTCCTTTGACAACTCCTATTGCTAGTATACCTACTTTTACATCAAACATAATGACTACTTCAACACAAGACATTCCTCCTATGATCACCAGTCATGGGGGCAATCCCTCTTCTTCAATCTACCCTCTTCCTTCATTCAATCTGACTTCTTCATTCATTCCTTCAATGAGTGTCCCTATTTCATCTCCACAAATGAACATGACGCAAGGGGGCAATTCATTTAATCATTCCATTCCTCCTTGTAGTGTTCCTCCTGTCCAATCATCTCCTATGACTAACTATCATAGTGTCCCACCACCTTATTCTCTACCTTCTTTCAATAACATAACACCTCCATCACAATCTAACACGTCTAAGATGAACTCTTCGACTGAAGCGACCATTAACAATCTTGCACAAACTGTCTCTTCTTTACAGCAACAAATTGCCTCTATGAATCAATCTAAGTTTAGTGTGCCCACATTTGATGTTGCGAGCCCACTTTCTCTTGACATTGTCCGAGCTATCTCCCCTAAACATGTTGAAATTCCACATTTGGAGCTTTATAATGGTAAGGGTGATCCTCTAACACATGTTAAGACCTTTCAAACAATATGTACTGATTTTGCTTATGACCAAAGGTTGCTTGCAAAACTATTTACTAGAACATTAAGAGATAAAGCCCTACAATGGTATTGCTCGTTGCCTTCCTATTCTATTTCTTCTTTCGAACAACTTGCAAATGCTTTCATTCAACAATTTCAAAACAATATAAGTCCTAAAGTTACTTTGATTGATTTAATGCATTGTAAACAAGGTGTTAAAGAAAAAGTGACTGATTTCATTGGTAGATATAAGCATTTGTATGCTCAAATTTCCTTTCCAGTGCCTGACAATGATATTCAAATAATCTTTATTTCTAATTTACAAAAAGACATTAGAGAAAAACTCCTGTTTTCTGAGTTTACCTCTTTCCAACAGTTGTGCGCAACTCTTCACAATTATCAACTGACTGTGAGTCAAATGGAACAAGCAAATCCTATGGCTCTGAGTGATAAGGGTGATAGTAGTCAACAACCATTTGGGAAGTTTAAACCAAACAGAGAGTCCATTGAATTCAATGAAAACATCATCAACAACAATGTGAATGCAACATTAGGTGTGCCTCCTATTTCTAAGTTTTTCAAGAAAGAAAGAAAGTTTACTCCTTTGAATGAATCATTGCATAGTATTATGAATAAGTTATTGGAACAAAATGTGCTTACTCTTCCTCCTATAAGGCAAATAGATCCTGCAAAGATTAATTCACCCTATTTTGATAACAAATCTTTTTGTCAATTTCATCATCATCCTGGGCATGATATTGAAAAATGTTTTGCTTTAAAGGGTAAAATTCAAGATTTGATTGATAATAATACTATCTCTGTTTCTGGTGTGAATGATAAAGGCAACACATCTGTAGCTCCTCCTAACCAAAATCTTCAGATTTTTACTGATCCATTACCTTCTCATACCTCTAATGCGATTGATACTAATGATTTATCTGTCTCACCTGATGATCTTGTGTCTATGACTCCTAATGTGATCAACTTTGTGGAGCAGCAGAAAATCCCTAAAGAACCTTCCATCACCTTTGATTCCAGTGAAACTATCAGGGCACCTGATGGTCCTTTATATATAGTTGCAAAAGTCAAGAATACACCTTGCCGTGGAGTGCTTATTGATCCTTCTTGTATGGTTAATATCATTACTGAAGAATTTCTTTTTACTTTGCAATTGAATCAAGTGATCTATGACAAAACAAATGTGGTTGTGAAACTATTTGATGCATTTTCTTCTCCTGCAATCGGTTCTATTACATTACCTAACAAATCCCTTGATGTGGACTTTGCTATTATTCCATCATCCGAACAATTTCGTGTGAAGCTAGGCTATCCTTGGCTATCTTCCATGAAAGCTATTGCTTCTCCTATTCACAAGTGCTTGAAATTTCCCCATAATGGTGAAGTTGTTACTGTTAATCATAGTCTCTTTAAACCAGCTAAA
Organism: Cryptomeria japonica; assembly: GCF_030272615.1. NCBI lineage: Eukaryota > Viridiplantae > Streptophyta > Pinopsida > Cupressales > Cupressaceae > Cryptomeria > Cryptomeria japonica. Next base: position 308,005,832 of record NC_081413.1, read on the forward strand.
AGAACTTCTAGCGTTCCTATTGATTACTTTTGGCCTAAACAATTCCAATCTCTTCCTCCGCGAAGTGATCATCTTTTCAAATCTTATCAAAAGTGGAAAAAAGATATGATCCTATCTCTAAGTGAACCTAGAACACCCAAACTTGATATTCCTATCATTCTTGAGAAGGAAGTTCTTCCTTTGAAAGATAAAACTAATGTCTTTCCTCAAGAAGATTCCCAACCCATCCCTATGGATGTGACTATGCCTATGATTAATAAACTTCCTAAAAGTAGACCTATCCCTCCTCGTCATGATGGACTTGGTCTCCTTCCTAAACCAAATATTCCTCCCTTATATGGAGCAGTTCCTCCTCCTTCCTCTTATGGAGAGAAGAGACCTTCCTCTTCTCCTATTGTTCAACCTAAGAGACCACAACCTAAACACCCAAGTGATAAGGATGAGAACATTCCTCCTCCTCACTCTTTGCAACTTCCTACTAAGACTAGACGAAATCATTCTGCACATGAACGCCGACGAAAGCGTCGTCTTAGAGCTTAGGCAGCTGCTTCTCAAACTTTGCAATCCCCAAAAACACCTTCAGCCAGTATTATTCCATTTTCTCCTCAGCCGAAAATTGAGCCAAAATCTCCTAAACATAAGATGCATGATGGTCTTGATCCTGTGCGAGTTAAAGATCCTATTTTTATAAATCTTGATGATGATATAGCTGAAAATGTTATTCATGATGAAAATGTTATTCCTATTCATTCTGATAGTGAATATGCATATGTTGATGTTGATAACCATTTATCTAACGAATTTTCTAAAGCACTTATCCTAGCTCCTAGACAAGAACAATGTGGCGTGGAACATGCACATAGCCCTTGTTTGGATCTTGTGATAGCTCCATTTGCTATGTTGGATGTTCCTCTTCTAGAATTTTTCCTGCCTTCCCGAAATATTGATCAGCAAGATCGGGGGGTAGATGACGTGCTAGACTAGTTTCATTAGCATAGCAGATTCTCTCCTCCTCTCTTTTGTTACTTCTTCTATGTGTTATTCTCATTCTTCTATTTGTTGTCCTTAGTGTTGTCTACTTGAGGACGATGCAAAGCATTGAGATCTCTTTTGGTCTCTCTCATGTTGACTCAAAAGACACATGTGTTCCCTTCTTCTAGGTGACCTTCCTTGATTGGGGAATGAAGAACAATTATGCATACATACATATGATATACATGAATTATCATACAACATACTGACCCCGAGGAAAGCGAAGTCACCTTGTGCTTTGTGTTTTGTGTCTATTATCCTTGGGCTTATCTCACACTTGGGGGCTAAATCCTTGTGATAACGTGCTCCTTTCTCATTTCTTATATTTATCACTACCTTAAAGCAATCACCCTCGGTGAGGCGTGTGCGATCACTTTAACGTAGGGGGGCATACATCCTGTTCATATCTTTTCAAGATACTTGAAAATTTCTTGACAAATTTAGCTTTGCCTTGAAATTTTTTGATATCTTTCTTGCATGACTCATAGTGAGGGAACCTTACTACTGACAGTCATGGTTATCCCTCATGATCTTCCCTTTTACTTTGTCAATCGAAGTCGTAAGATCCTTAGTCCACTGGGGGCTTGGTGTATCTTGCCTCCTTGACGTGGTGAAAGTTTTTCAATGTTGTTTCCTTGTACTTTACCGAAAGTATGAGCGTACGCTTATACTCCCGCTAAAGTGGGGGCTGAATGTAGCATCCTAAAATTGTGACACTTGCAATTTTGACTGCATTTGGGTCTTCACAATGGCGATGCAGCACGGAACCTGAATGGAGACCCCGAAACTTGTTCATGACACCAAAAACTGCATTTCTCAGCACCCTGGCCTGATCCTCCTTGCACCCTGCTATCCCGAGAGGTGGGACCATGGCACCCAGTGCCCTGGTCCTTCAGGAATAGGGTGCCCAGCACCCTGGTCCCCCAGGACCATGGCGCCCAACGCCCTGGTCCCTGGCCCTATTTTGGGCCCGGTCTCTTATGGGGCTTCGGGTCTTTAAGTTTGCAAATTGGAAAATAATCTTCCTAGGTTGGCCTAAGGTTGGTAAAATCAGTCTATCAACCTTAATTGACAAGTATATAAACTACATCTCCTCTCTCAAAAAGGGAGGAGGACATAGATGGAAAAAAGGCGGAAACGATATTCAAGCATTCAAGCATTCAAGCATTCCTTCAAGCAATTGATCATTCTAAGTCTCCATTCAAGGCTAAGTGTTGCATTCAAGACAAGGATTCAACCATTGAAGAGGAGATCACATACAACACATTACATACTACATACATTACACCTTCGCATGTAAGAATACAAACATTCTTACAACAAGGTATCAGTACTTGTTTACATTACAAACATTTACATTTACAACATTCTCATTTCTTGGTTAATTCCAAAACCGGGGTTTGACCTAAAGGCAAACCCCTCATCCCTAACCCCCCAATCATCCTCTCTTTTCTGTGTGTAGGTTGCAGGTACACGGCTGTAATTGAAGATCTGGAATCCTTGTGCAGAGACGAACAGATCCACCTTCGTTTCGTGGATTTTTCGGAGGACCGTGTGCACGCCGGGCGCCATCGTCCTGTCAACTTTCGCTCAAATTTGCAGAATAGCACCGTCTCGACATTTTACTGCTAATTCCAGGTCCACAGCTTCATCCTGTATCCCTATCTCTGTTTATAAGTGAATCTTTCCTATTTTACATGCATTCTTAGTTCAATCTTTCTATCTACATTTCTTTACAAAAGAGGGTATCCTTGATGTCTTAACCTTTGAAACTCATTTAGAATCCAATCTTGCATTGTGTGGGATTGGATCTTGTGGGTTTGAACCCCTCTTTTGAATGTAAAGTCCCTCCTAAGTGAAAACCATCAACCCTAGTGACTCTCCCTTCTCTCTCCTTGGAGTTGGGGAGGGGAGAACGACTAGGGTTCGATTTTTCCGCTTTACAGCACCATCTCTCAATCACACCAGGAGTAAAACCAGTTAAGCAAAAACTCCACAAAATGCACCCGCATGTAGTGTTATTGGTCAAAGATGAACTAGAGAAATTGCTCAAAGCTGGATTTATCAGAGCAATAGATTATGTTGAATGGATTTCCAACATAGTGCCTGTGTCGAAGTCAGATAAATCTATCAGAGTTTGTATAGATTTTAGAGATCTCAACAAAGCATGTCCATAAGATGACTTTCCATTGCCAAATATTGATATGATAGTTGACATGACATCTGGGTGTGAGATGTACTCACTAATGGATAGATTTTCCGGCTACAATCAGATTAAAATCGCTCCTGGAGATGAAGAAAAGACAGCTTTCACCTGTGCGTGGGGAACCTTTTGTTGGAATGTCATGCCATTAGGGTTAAAGAATGCAGGGGTGACCTATCAAAGAGTAGTTACAACTATCTTTCATGACATGATGCATACGAATATGGAAGATTATGTTGATGACACCTTAGTAAAGACTATGAAAAGATCAACGCATATTCAAGAGTTAGGTCCTATACTTGACAGAATGAAAAAGTTTAAGCTCCGATTAAATCCAAAGAAGTGTGCATTCAGAGTGACATCTGGTAAACTACTTGGCTACATCATTTCAAAGAAGGGCATCAAGGTTGATCCTGAGAAGGTCCAAGCTATAATGGAATGCCGCCTCCAAAGAACATCAGTCAAATGAGAAGTCTACAGGGATGTCTCCAATCCATTAGAAGATTCATTTCTCAACTAGCAGACAAGGCTCAACCTTTTACAAAAGTATTGAGAAAAGGAATAATATACAACTGGGATCAGTAGTGTGAACAACATCTTCAGCAGATAAAAGAGTACCCGTCTAATCCATTGATATTGATGCCACCTATTCAGGGTGAGCCACTAATCTTATATATATCAACAACTGATTCATCACTGGGGGCACTTCTGGCGCAACAGGATGACAACAAAAAAGAATGATCTATTTATTACATCAGTAGGACATTGGTGTCTTATGAAATGAGCTACAATATAATAGAAAAAGCATGCTTGGCATTAGTCTTTGCATCATAGAAACTGAGGCACTATATGCTGGCACATTCAGTCAAGCTGGTGGCCAAAATTGATCCACTCAAGTATCTTCTTAATAAAGCAACACTCACTAGAAGATTGGCAAAGTGGGTAATGATCCTTACCGAGTTTGACATTGAATACGTGGAACACAAAGCCATAAAAGGATAGGTAATTGCTGATCAAATCGCTGATGCTCCACTTGAGGATACTCAACCACTACACATCGAGTTCCTAGATGAATCAATAATGCATCTTACTCAACAACCCTAGAAGATGTTCTTCGATGGTTCCTTTACTCAAAATGGTTCAGGTGCTGGCATACTATTCATTACTCCTCAGAAGTATTCAATTCCAAAGTCTTATAAGATTCTATTCCCTTGCACAAACAACATTGCAGAATATGAAGCTTTGGTGAATGGAATAAAACTAGCCATTGAATGGAAGGTTGCTAAATTACATATCTATGGAGATTCTTAGCTGGTCATCAATCAAATCAACGATACATATCAGGCTCGAGATGAGAAATTGATGCCTTACAAGAGGATGGTGGATGATATCAAGAAGTACTTTGCTTTTATATCATTCCAACAGATTCCTAGATCAACGAACAAAGCAGCAGATGCTATGGCCACCTTGGCATCTATACCTGAGCTATAGGAGTCCAATTTTCACTTTGATTTCCTAGTGGAAGAGTTATATTACCCCACTTATGATTCTCCTGAGACCCAAATAGTCTGTTCTATTATTGAACATGACTCATCCCAATACAACCACATCTATTCCTATCTATGTGATCAAATTATCCTTGAAAACCTTACTCGTAATAAGAAAAGAAACCTAACTTGAAATGCTTCGCGGTATGTTATCATAGCTAACGATTTATTTAGACAAGGTTTGGATGGTACATTGCTTAGATGTCTAGAAACTAAAGAATCTAAACGTGCATTATCAGAAGTCCATGAAGGTATTTGTGGATCTCATTCGAATGGTTTTACTTTAGCTTGGAAACTATTACGGGCTGGCTACTACTGGCTAGACATGGAAAAAGATGCCATTAAATTTGCTAGGACTTGTGAGAAATGTCAGCTTCATGGAAATCTCATACATGCCTCGGTAAGGGATCCCATACGATTCATTACACACTAGCCTTTTCAGCAATGGGCCTTTGATCTCATTGGTCAGATTTATTTGGCTTCATCCAACGGACATAAATTCATCATAACCGCCACTGAGTATTTCACCAAGTGGGTAGAGATTGTTCCACTCATCAAAGAAACGAGTAAACAAGTCACCTTGTTCATCCTAAACTATGTCATTTGCAGGTATGGGATACCTTCGTCCATCGTGACTGATAATGGAGGACAATTCAAGAATAAAGATTTGGATGAGCTTTGTGAGAAATTCAAAATAAAGCAACACTGGTCATCAGTATATTACCCTCAAGGTAATGGACAAGCTGAGGTGTCTAACAAAAACCTACTGACTATCTTGCACATAACAGTGAACAAATCCGGGAAGGATTGGCATCTGCAGCTCAACCCTGCACTATGGGCTTATAGACAAGTAACAAAACACCTACTGGGGCTACACCTTTCTCTTTGGTGTATGGGTCTGAAGCAGTATTACCTATTGAAGTAGAAATACCATCTCTAAGAGTTTCGTTGCAAGGTCTTGTTACTGATGAAGATCATAGAATATCTAGATTGCAAGAACTCGAATTGCTGGATGAGCATCGGCAAGTGGCGTTTGATCATCTCAGAGTGTATCAGAAGAGAATGTCCAGAGGATATAACAAGAAGGTTTGACAAAGAGAATTTCAAGTTGGTGACCTAGTTCTAAGAGAAAATCCAAAAAATCAATAGTTTCGCAACAATAAAGGGAAGTTTGAACCCAACTGGCTGGGTCCCTACATTGTTACTGCAGCATACGGCTCTGGTGCCTATCAACTCTCAAAATTGGAAGGAGAACAAATCCATGAACTGATTAACACCATCCACTTGAAGAAATTCTTCGCTTAGCATTCTCTGCTCTAGCAAACATGTACAGCTGAAAAAGTCCTGAAAAAAATCCTAAAAATTTGAAAAAGTCCAAAAAAAGAAAAAAAAATATAAAGAAAAAAATTGCCCTGGTGAAAACCTGGTTAAAAAAAAAAAGAATCTCTGCCAAGCAGGTGAAAACCTAGCAAACAGGTGCCTCTTGTACTCAAGCGCTCCATCTATCAACGTAACGTTGGCATTTCTCGCTTTCATGCATCTTTTGCTTTTGCTTGTACATATTTTCAGTCACTTTTGTGACATCCTGGTTCATTGGAACCCTCATGACTTGAAGCTGATCAACGTGCTAGTCTTAGGTTACTCAATAGAGCACATTACATATCCTAAGCAATGTCAACCAAGTCATTCTTCTGCCAGTGAAATCTGGTTGTCCACTCCGAGTCAAGTCACCTATCTCCTAGCTACCAAAGAGTTTATCACTGAGTTCACAAGTAAAACAACATAACGGAAAACAATAACTAAACATTTTGAGCTATGAATGAAAGTTTTCTTTGTATGCTTTCTTTTATATTGATTTTCAGTTATTGTCCCTCTGAGTAACTTGAGGAAGTCTATTGTGACTAAGAGGAGCAATGATTGGGGGCATAATATTTTCTTTGTTTTTTGCTGGTAAGAATGATCCCGATGATCTGGAAACATATAAATTAGCTTGGTGTCTGTGATAAGAGCTTTCACATCAAGGTGAAATCACCTCACATACCTCGACTCCACTTATTTGTATGCTACAGGGAGGTCCATGTCATTTCTTTGTTTGTTTTGAGGGAATTTCTTTATGATGCAATTTGGGTCCCTGCGAAATCTGTCCAAGGATATGAATGAAAAAAGGGTAATTGCGGACAAGATCATTAATATTGCACATTGAAAAAGAAAGGAACTCTAACCTACCTGTTGTGTTCATTATGCTCAGTGATGAATCTTAAGTATTTTAAATCCAATGACTAGGTTTAGGTTGCATTTCGCACATCATTTTGCATTTCATTTTGCATTTTTTTTGAATCTAGAGTGATTTCGGTATGGTAATAATCTCTTTATCTTCTGAATGAGAACTAAAAGCATCATCATTTCTTATGCTTAGTGGTCTATTTATCATTATTTCTCTGATCGAGTACTTGTGTTTTGAGATGTTTAGCTGCATACATAACATTTCATATAGCTTCATACATTTCATTATTACTCATTTGCATTATCATTTATTTGCGTGTCAAAGAAACAAAAATATACATTTATAATCATTTGCTTTACATACATTTATATGGAAAAGAAATGCATACATATAGAATAAAGCATATAAGAGACATCTCATAAGTGAATCAACACAAGTATGATGAAGTCAAATCAGATCTTGAATATATATAATGTCAAGTATAAGAGTACAAACTGATGTCCAAAGACATATACAAACTCCCATCAGAGCAAGAATCATATAGGCTACAAAAAATAGGTGTGTCTACAAAAAAAAAAAAAAATCTAAGCCACAAATGAATCATCTAGCTGGCACCCTCTCCCTCATCGCTTGGTGGTGGAGGAGGAGCCTGATGTCTGGGATCCTAGCGCGGTGCTCGTGCTCACTCTGATCGGGCCATATACTGCGAATAGGGTTGCACCTACTATGCAATAGGAACTGCGACACTATATGCCACCACAAAATATGCTGCCCTACTGCTCTGGAGAAGAACCTCCTGTCGTAGAGACTCTATCTCTGCTCTCAACTCTACTCTCAATGCTATGATCTCGTGATCATGCTCATCCTCACCTCGACCAACTATCGGTCTCGCTCTGCCAGCTGAGTCTGAGCCACTATCAACTGTGACTGCAGCTCTGCAAGACATTCTCTCATCGACCGTCCCGTGTTAGCCCCCTACTCTCTTGCAAGCTCTCCGCCACCATCTCCACCGCCATCTCCACCTGTGGCTCCACCCTGCTCATCCCACCGCTGTCGAACCTACCTTGAAGCTGCTCGCTCCTCCTCTCCACCACCCAACCTCACACCTACTCTCCCAAGGGATCCACCCTCACCCTTGTGTTGTCTAACATCAGCTGGCACCCTGCTGTTGCTAGCACCAGGATCACCACCAGTCCATCATGGAGCCTCTAATCTCTATGCCTGTCCCTGCCTATGGCCCTACCTCTAGCCCTATCCTTGTGCTAGTGTGGGGGCATCATCCTCCACATCCTCAATATGAGGAGCTTGCTCTCCTGGATCTGTAAATCAAGGGAATAGATGCTGCTGAAAGTAATCCCTAGACTAGGGCAATACCTCCGCATCTGCTACATCATCTAGGTAATCCCATCTCAGGCGATGTAAACCTATCAACTCCTGCATCACCAAGGCATACGACAACCATGGAGGCCATCCCTGCCTCTCCTCATCAGCACATCAAGCATATGTTGTATACTCCTGCGATATCCCCTGAGGCCGACCATATTGCCTCATCACTCGTGAAATGATGAATCACTCCACAATAGTCTATGATCTCCCGATTAGTGGGTGTGTCACAAAAAGGTCACTGTAAACCCTCCACCAGTCATCCCACAACTCCAAACCTCTGTATGGTCCCCAGACAACTGCTATCAGGTCATCTAGCTGCCATCTCCAAAAATCTATCTTGCCCAGATGGGGTTGTGTGATATATCTGACATACCTGTAAATAATCAGCTGCCCTAGCTCTCTACTATCATCAACTATAGGCTAACAAATGGGAAGGTGCTCCCAAGCCCACACTTGTAAAATTTATACACCCGCGGCCATGCTTTGTCCATCTCTGTAAACAATCTCATACATCACCCGATACATGTGGGCCAATAAACAAGAGCCCCAACGAAGTCTCTGAGGGGTCTCTATCAACCTCTCTAGCATCTAGCCCCATCCGCTTTGGAAACCTTGTTGCCCTCTGTACGACATCAAGAAGCAACCAATGAACCCTGCTAGAACACATGCCAAGGGATACTCCTCACTATATCTGCTCATAAGTATGTCCCAACTCATGGAACAAGTCAAAATGTTTGGGTCCCTGAATACGTTTCTAAGAGCCTATAGTCCAGGTAACAATGCAGTATCATAATCCACCTCATCCCCAGTAAAAGGGATACGAAGGATCCTGTACACAACCTTGGGAGTGATAGTCAACTCCCCAACTGGCAAATGAAATGTATTTTGCTTTGAATGAAAACGCTCAACCAATGCCATGAGCATTCCGTGGTTCACACGGATATCAGGTAATAGCAATAAATGAGTCAAGCCACATAAATCAACATGAGCTTGCTCAACCTCAGATAAATGACAAACTAATGCCATCGTAGGTGGGTATACACATTTGAAGAGCACAAGAGGTAATTGAACCTGCAAAAACCCAACAATGATCATCAGAAAACATTCCAAATAAGCCTACAAGAGAAGTTAAACATCACGCAAATCCAAATAAGTCAAATGCAAAACCAAAATTTCATGTTTACACTTTCAAAAGTGATCACTATCTTTTGAATGACAAAACACAGTCAAGCAGCATCTCGTACGAGTCAGGAATGGCTCTCGTACGAGAAAACAACCTCGAATGATAAACTTGTACACATCGCACGACAAAATGGTCTTTTAACAGACCTATCGTACGACATGAGGGTGGACCCCGTACGACAAAACTAATAGGCTCAAACGAAAAAAGATTTTTTACCAGCTTCTCATACGAGACAGGATCCTGTCTCACATGATAAACCGAGACACCTGACCCAAAACCCATGAAAAACTTCAAAAAAGCATAAAAAAATTTAAAATTGGAAACATAAAGAGGCTTAAGATCGATCACTTACCACTAGCTCATAGTTTTGGGGTCGATTATGTCTTCTTTGGTGCTCAAATCGATGCTGATGAGTAGGGACCACCATTTTCTTCGCATAAGGCTTTTTGAATTTTTAAACTTGGAGGGTTAAAATGATTTGAAAATGACACTTTCATCCCATATATAGCCTAAACCCTAATTTTTCAACTTGCTCCGATGGTTATGAAAATTGTACCCTTAGCTAATTTGCCTGCTCTGATTCCATTTTTGGGATCGAAATTGAAATTCAAGATCATTTTGCTAGTCAAATTCACAATTTTGACCACTTAGTGCTCTTTTTTCATCAAATGCTCATTCTTTCTTCAAATTGCACTCAATTTCAACGCTGAATCTTAATTTAATTTCATTCTACACATCAACATTACAATCAACTCTATGCTCAATTTGTCATCAATCAACGCCAAAATTTTCAAAAATTCCTCAGAATCAATTTATGCTCAAATAACTTATTTTTGCCAAACAATTGCCTATAATCAATCCCTCGCTATCTTTCGATTTCACTCCCAAGGGGGCATACTCACGACCTTATGACTTCACATCTCACAAGTCGAGAAATTTTTTCAAATCTTCATCAAAAGTCAAGCAAAATCTTTTCAATTAAAGAAAATCAATCCTTATTGCTAAGGGGCATCTCAGCTTCATCGCATCACATCAAGTTGAGATCTCTTGATCATCTGAATCAAATTAATCACTAGGGGCATATTAGTTTCATCACTTCAAATCAAGCTGATATTTGTCTTTCATCTGAATTAATCTCTTAACGTTAATTAATTTCATCACTTCAAATCAAGCTGATTATTCGTTTAAACTCAATCAAAAGTTTCAAGAGTATCTTTGATCACACTAAATCTAAGCAGGTGTTCAATATTCATTTCTTGATCAAGCTGAACAGTTCATTCTTTTCTCATCATGTCTTGATCAATCAAGTTCAAGATCGATTTTTATCATCACTCACTGTATCTAAGATCAATCAAGTTTTAGATCAGTAAGATCCGCTTCTTGATCAATCAAGTTCAAGTTCGGTATCTTTTTTTTCTATCGTTCCTTAGTTCAATCAAGTTTGGGATCAGTATCACTTTAATCAGACTTCATTCAGCTTTGTCACTTCAAATCAAGCTAAACACCTTGCTTTTCATCTAGTTCATGATCAATCAAGTTCAGAACTGGCATCTCCTAGACATCACACATTCTTTGAACCAATGCACTGCTCGCACATTAATTCAAAGAGGGGCAAATGTAATACCCTAAAATTGGTCATCTAAACCATGGGCCCCTAATCTCGACAATATCACCAAGGTCCTAACCAAAGGCAATTAAATCAATCTTGAGCATATTATTAATTCTTTATTCATCAAATATCACATGGCAAATCAACTACTCAATATTAATTAAATATTTATTTAATTAATCAAATCATTTCCAATAATATCATTTTGATCAATTATCCCATTTTAATTTATTAAATATCCTTGCATATTTAATTAATTAATAAATTTTCCATTCAATCATGCAAAAAGGATTAATTTATTACAAAAGATGGATTAATTTATTACAAAGAGTTGAATTGAAAATAAAACAAAAAGAATTGAATTGAGAGACAAATCAAACTTGAGATATTATTTCTTTTTCTAAATTTAGAACTTGAAATCAGAAAAGCAATTTAATTGAATTATTGAATTATTCTCTAAAATTGGAACTCAAAGCTTTTCGAAAAAAGAAGTTCAGTTGCATTGAAAAGGCCTTTTTCTTGAATAAATCAAATATATGCATGGAATTATCTATTTTTTATCAGATATGCATGGAATTATCTATTTTTTATCAGATATGCATGGAATTAATTTATTATTATTTTCCAATGCAACTTGGACTTCTAATTTGAATGCATTTCAATTAAACTATAATTGGAATCTATCTCAAGGTTAACTGAATCTGATTTCTCAATTAATCCTAAATTAAGCTTTTTCATCATCTCTCTTGTGATTCTCTATAAATACAGTCTTCAGCTCTCATTCCAATTCACCCTAGAGATTTTTGAGAACATGCTTGGAGATTATTATCATGCTAATTTTGCTCTGGAGTCATTGAAGATTATTGTGCTTTTTTAGATTGTTTGCATCCATTTTATATTCATTATTGCTTGCATCCATTGTTTCTTGAATTGATTATTGCTTGAATTATTCATCCATCTTGCATCCATATAGCTTAATATCATATAGATTAAATCCTTCATCTTGGTGTAGTCTAGTCACTGGTATTGCTTATAAAAATCTAAGAGCAATCTTATACTCGCATCTTTTAGAAGGAAATTAGTCGCTTTGTTATGGTTTATTTCTTATTGATTACTAACCATGCATATAATGACTCAATTGAAGTGTTGTGCTTGCAGCTACAGGTTCACTTTTTCACACACACACTAGGGTCCATGTGTTGTTCTTCTCAATTTGATCAAGCTCCTCCTCCATAGCTTTAATCCAATGATTGTCTCCAGCTTCTTCCTTAGTAGCTCTAGGCTCAATAGTGGAGATCATGCAAGAATTTTCTCTAATTCTTCTTCTAGTTAACACTCCAACATCCTTATCTCCAATAATCTGGTCAGGATTGTGATTGAGTCTCACATACCTCAGAATAACATGATCATTATCTTTAGGTTCTTCTACTTCATTATCATCATCTTCTTCTGAATCTACCTGTTCCGGTTGACCAACAACATTCTCTTTATCAGTTTTAGGTTTCACTGGTTCTGGTTCCAAAAATAGAATGCAAGGTGTAGACATCTAAAAATGTCTCATTGATCATGTACTAATTATTCGTCTAGTTGATTAAATAATTCTTTAATTATTTAATTAAGTTAATTAATCATATTCTTCTAAATTCATATTTCCTCATCATCTTACTAATTATTCTATTTCCTATTCTATCATCATTTTATCATTTTAACCATTTTCTAATTAAATATTTATTATTTAATTAATTTTGATTAATTCTCCAATTTAAATAATCTTTATTATTTAAATAAATTCCATTTTCAATTTCTATCTCTATTCAGTTAATCAATTATCATTAACCCTTTTTCTAAATATTAATTAATTTTGATTTTAGTCCTTTAATTTGAATAATCTTTATTATTGAGTTAAATTCAATTTCTCAATAATTAAATAGTTTTTTTAAATTAATTAATTAATTAATTAATTCTTTTAATTTCATTAATTCTTTTAATTCCATTAATTCTTCTAATTCCATTAATTCATTCAATTTTTAATTCTTCCAATTTCTCCTAATTTCAAATACATGTGCATGATTTCAAAAATCAATTTGAAAATCAAAGTCAAGTTCCAAATATATTCAAAAGGAGCTAGTATTTGTAATAAGCTTGCTAGAAAGGAGCTGGTATTTGTAATTGTTCTATGATACTTAATACAAAAAAATATTAATTAAATATTTATTATTTAATTAATTGTGATTTTAGTCCTTTAATTTGAATAATCTTTATTATTGAGCTAAATTCGATTTATAAATAATTAAATAGTTTCTTTAAATTATTTATTTAATTAATTAATTCTTTTAATTTCATTAATTCTTCTAATTCCATTAATTCATTCAATTTCCAATTCTTCCAATTTCTCCTAATTTCAAATACATGCGCATGATTTCAAAAATCAATTTGAAAATCAAAGTCAAGTTCTAAATATATTCAAGTACTAAATTGAATTTAAAATAAATTCAATATTTGAATTAAATCTCATGCAAAGATTAAATTGAAAATCTAAGTCAAAGTGCAAGCACATGCTGAATTAATTAATTAAATCATTATCTTTCCAATCTCTATTTCTATCTTCCACTTTGTTTTTTTCTCAAAAAGATTTCAATCAATTAACTATTCTATCTATTTTAATTGATCTTTTCAATTAATTGATTAATTACATCTTTTCTTTAATTCTCTCCAATCATTCTTTTTCATCTTTCAGCCATCTTTTTCTCAATCAGTTGACTCAATTAATCTATTCAATCTATTATGTTTCACCTCCAATTCAACAACTCAACTATCAATCAGCATGTGAACTCACCTGAGTTCCACCTCTTAATCAATTCTCTCCAATAATCTATAAATTGAGCATTCAATCTCCATTTTCAACAATCATGAACTTTGAATCTTTGTGTCATTTGCAGGTTGTCAGCGCAATATCTGAGAGCCATCATACCACAAAGAAGAGAAAAAGAATGGAAGCTATATGCAGTCATGAAATAGGGAGTTTGAATTGATTATTTTACATTCCTATTGCTTGTTTGCATTATTTCATTGGTTTATTTAGAATTCTTTGATTAGATAGGGATTCATGATTTCCCTCTTTTTCTAATTGATTTGATAGATGAATTTTACTTATGACATTTTGGTGAACTCAACGTGAACAACAACTAATTAACCTTCTCTGTTTTCTGTGTGATTTTTTTTTCAGATCGTACGATTTTTTTTCATTTTTTGCAGGTTTTGTACGTATTCCAAAGCATATTTCATCATCATGCAATTGCGTTTGCATCATCACGCAATCACATAGAAAAAATTGTGCAATCGAATGGATAGGGTCATGCTTTCATGCAGAACCCATCACACAAAGGTCCTTAGAGGATCACACATTCGTTAGGAATATTGTTGTTCTATTTATTTTGTGCTTTTGTATTTTGTGCTCTTTGTTCTGTCAAATTTTGTATGAAATTAGGTAAATCTAAATACGGTTTATTTTTATTGCATGTTTAATTATGACATTTTATGGCACGTAAGGTACAATTCAGAATTCTAGGTGCCAGGAGGACGAAAGAGCAAAGAAGACAAGTCAGACGCTATCAACAAATCCTCAAACTAGAAAAGAAGATACAAGATTTAGAAGACCAACCGGCCATCGACATATACAATAGCCTAGTTCTCTCATATAGGGTGAAATATGATTTGATTAATATAGAATGGATGATGAGAGATCTAGCTAGAGCATCACAATTTGTTTTGCAGGTTCCAGATCAAAATTAGCTTTTATTTTTTTATTTTTTGTTTGGTCTGTTTGTGGATCACGTAATCACTCTGTTAGGATCACATAATCACTCTATTAGGATCACACAATCGCTCTGTCAGAATTACACAATCACTCTGACAGAATTATGCAATCGGCCATACAGAATCATGCAATCGCTCAGGTATCATCACACATTTGTTTTTGTCATAGTTTTTTAATTTGTTTTCTATGGATTTTATTGGGTTATTAATTATCTATCTGCAGCCTGTGGCGAATTTATAGAGAGGACAGATTATTATTGAATCATAAACACTCATGCTCTCACACTTCATTTTTTTGGGCTTAAAATTAACAATGGTTTAAAATGGACATGCATGTATCACACTTCAGTTTTGGGCTTAAAATTAACAACAGTTAAAATGGACATGCATGCATCACACTTTAGTTTTGGGCTTAAAATAAACAATGGTTAAAATTGACATGCATGAACTCACATTTCAATTTGGTGTTTTAAAATTGACAAGCACATGCGTATCTAACACCTAAATTTGGGTTTTTAAAATGAATGTGAATCAAGATGCTCAATAGATTAACTCACATTTTATTTCTTTAAGGGAAAGAATCTTTTATCATGTTTGGGGTGGACCTACTATTGCATCAACTACCTTTCCACCCACCTTTGAGGTCTTGAAAGAAAGGGAGAAGGTGACAACAATGCCCAATTTTATTTTATTTCAAGTAGTGAGGGGTATCTTTGACTAGGGATTTCATCACCCCACAGAGGTACTTAGAATTAGGATGTGTTGGGGATATCATCTCTCCCAGTGTACTCTCGAGTAGGTTTTTCGAACCGCTATATAAATATAATGGTCAAGCAGCTAGAGTGTTGAGTGAATTCAATGTATGTGGGGGCCTTCTCTACACTGATAAGTTCAACTAAAGTCTTAAGTGGCTTTCTCTGAGAATTCATCATTGGATCGGGAACCCTCAAAATTTTACAATAAGAACCAACTTAGTAGCCCAAATCCTACATTTAGTGATTTTGGGAGTGCAGATCGTACCCCATAGATTCCCTTCATGTACCTTGCATGGTGAGACATAAATCCCTTGGTAATAAGATCTTCCCAAGAAGTGTGTGCCATGGAGTGGAGCCAGTGTTGCCAAACTCTCTAGCTATTCATCTTGTTTCGGTATTTCATAAGGGCCTCATTAAATGGTTTCCAATTTTCAGCCTAAGATTGTTGTCTGTGCTTTTATATGTATCATTGTGTCAGACTAGTATTGAGTCAGTTTTGGGCTATTTCAGGCCCTACCTTACATATCTTTGAATTCTTAGAGATTGTTTGAAAACAAGTTTAGTCAACTATACCTACCTCAAAACAATTGTTCTCAGGCTTGGAAAACAACAAACTCATGCTACACACAATATTACTAAAAATAAAGCCCATTTTGAAACATCAGACAGTCCTGCAAACTCAAGGTTTTACATACTTGTGACCATACGTAGTCCTTGCATAGTCCTCATTTACGTCCTTATTATCATTCTTAGTCCTTAAATAGTCTTCATTTACATCCTTATTATCATCCTTTGTCCTTCCATAGTCCTTGTATAGTCCTCATTTACATCCTTATTATCATCCTTAGTCCTTGCATAGTCCTCATTTACATCCTTATTATCATCCTTAGTCCTTGCATAGTCCTCATTTACGTCCTTATTATCATCCTTAGTCCTTGCATAGTCCTCATTTATGTCCTTACTCTAACTATTATTGACTCCCTAGATGCTCAGACACCTCCACCATCTAAAGAAACTTCCTGCACTCCTCGATGGCTAGGAGCGTCTATTGGGAGGAAACTTAATGTTGTCCCTATCAAAATTTCCATGGAGGATATGGTGATCAAGTGCCTCAGGAATGTATCTAAACCAAAGAAGCTCAAAATGCAGGCAATGGTGGAAGTGGACAAGGAAAAAGTCATTGGGTGGCTAAATTAGCACCGCGTGACTATGAGCAAGGGAGGGGGGGGGGTGAATCAATCTAGACCTTAGAATAACTCACTTATAATCCACTAAACCTCAAACCACAATTAACTTATCTATACAATTATGAAACATGAAAGCACAAAGCACGACAAACACAAGAACACCATACTTATGTGGAAAATCTAAGAAGGTAAAAACCACAGTGAGAAGCACACCCACAATATGAAAAATTGATTACAAAATTTTAGGCTCAAGGCCAAGGAGAAATGTGTGAAAGCATTTAAGAAATTATTTAAGTTGTCAACTGATTCAGCCCCCCTCTCAGTTGCCCAGATATTATGCAATTTAGGCATCACACTATAATCTACCATGCCCTTGATTGATCATAGAAGTCTATTTAAGTTGTATGACAACACAAAATAAGGAATGCAACCAAGTTGTATGAACTTCAATAGAGTCTAACATGTGAAGAGATTGAATCAACTCAAAAGGACCCACATGTCCTTATGATCTTAGATTCTCTTATATATAATGATAGGGACAAATATCTCTCATTGTTATTACAAAATGGGGCCAAATTACCTAAAGATTTTGATGTCACAAAAATATTACCACTAGGAAATACTCTAGGTCAAAATAGCAATCAAATACAACATATGACACAAATGCAAGCAAGGAACTCAAGTTTTCCTAAGAATACATCAACATCATATATACAAACAAATGACATTTTAAATGCAAATTCTCAATTGAGTGCATCATCATCAACAACAAATGTCAGCACACCAACACAAGCTATACCAATGATGTCAAGTGTCTCGGTACCTCTTCAAACACAAGTTCCTCATACAACAAGTGTAACCCAACCTTTGGTTTCCTATTCTATAGGATCTACATATAGTCATCAGAATGCAAATCTAGGTTCCACTAATACAACGAGTACAACTCAGCCGAACATGGGTTCACATATCGCTTATTTCACAGTACCTAGTGGAACTCATAACACATGGAATTGTAATCATGGTACCATTCAACAACCTCCTAGTTATACTGCCATGAATCCTTTTATGGGAAATATACATGCACAAAGTGTACCTCTAACTCAAATAGATATACTGTCACAACAAGTACATATTCTACAACAATAGATGAAAACTATGCAAACCGGTAACAATAAAAAGAGCTACACAATGCAGGACTTACGCCCTTATCCTTTTGATCACACATTATACATGCCGCCTTTCCCACCACATTTTGAAACACAAAAATTTGACAGATATCAAAGGAAAGGTGATCCTAGAGACACTAATACATTTGGATCAGATTTCCGACCGAGGTTTTCGACAGAGAAGGTAACCAAATTTGATTTTTTTTTGAAAAAATGCTCAAATTCATCATAATTCCGATGATAATTTGCCATTTGGTTTCGATGAAGAAGGCATTAGCAATGAAAATTTTCTTTTTTTCAAAAAAGTGCTCGAGTTCGTCGTAATTTCGACGACAACGACCGTTACTTAAAAAAAAAAAAGAGGGCAATTCATTTGTGCATTACAATCCCACATAGGCGTCCTTGGCAACTTCAACCCCCAACAAGATCAAACCCACATTGAAGGCATTTGTGCATTGCTTGCAATCCCGCGCAGGAGGTAGATTCTTCACCTTAATTTCATGTTGCAAAAAATATAGCATTCAAGAGATTCTACAACTTTTGCTTGCTTTTATACATGCTAGCTATGCCTGCATTCTTGTGGGATATTGACCGATTGTGGAAGAAACTCTTAGAGTATGAGAGATTCCTTTTTTATGCAAAAGATGTTAGAAAATGAGACATGTGGTGGTTAATTGCCCTAGTTTTTAATGCAAATTGGTCAATCTCATATTCATATTGATTATCCAATCTCAGGTCGGATGGCTCCTAGTCAAAGGTGTGGTTCCCTGAATGTGTAATACCCTATAGGAATCCACTCCTCATAAAACCATAGAACTGTGATTGAGGAGTGAGCGTTCAATTTTGTCGCATCAATCCCTTCCTCTTGTATACGTGTTGATTGATCACTATTGTATGAGCTAATATATAGGGCGGTGTCTGCCTTTGGCTGCTAAATCGATGGAGATCAAACCAACACACAAGAAAACAATGGAAATGAATATTATTCAAGTGATTTACAACCTTCATTCAGTGTTGTTCGGGCAAGCCTTTCTTTCTCTTGCCAGCCAGCCTAACACACCTGACCCGGAAGCCCTAGGAAGATACAATTGTGTTTGGTTCAACACAATCCTAACCTAGAAGGGGTGGACTTAAAATCTCCAACCACACAACTTATCACTTTGTAATTAACATACAATATAAAGCTAGTCTATATGACCCCTGAACCATTTTCTTACTGTCTCGGGTTACCCTAGTTTAGGGTATTGGCAATTTTTACTAAATCTTCTCTATTTTAGGGTATTGGCAACTATCTCTCCTTTTGCATAGTTTTAGGTGGCATACAAAGTCATTGCCTTCTTTGGCTTCCTTGCGGCCTCAACCTCAATGATCATATTTTGAAAAATTACTTTCTTCAATACTCTCTTCTTTATCCTTTCAAAGTTGAATTGTAGCCACTTAGGAACATATAGACTCTCATCACTTTGGATGGACGGGTTCATGGTAGTTACAACCTACTTTGGCCTTTGTTCTTCATCTTGTTTCTTGTGCACCTAAGTTAAAATTTTTGGAGGAGTCATCTTGGGGGTGAGGGCCTAGATAGATCCTCTTTTTCTTGTTCTCCATGCTTCTTTGACTCCATATTCTAAGTTCCTTATGACTTATATTTCATTTTCATGGGTCAACTTATAGTTCTTAATTTAGTTATAGGCTAGTATCTTGTGTGTTGATTGTACCTCTTAGTTAGATAAGGTTTTGGGTGGAATTTAATCTTTAATTTTGAGGAAAAAGTTTCCCTATAAATGTAATTTCAAAATTCATTTTGAGGCTCTAATAATTGATTATTTAAGGTCCAAGTTTAGTAACACTCATTAGTGTGTTTTATTTCAAAAGACATTTAGCAATAGGCTATAGATTGAATACTTGTGCTTTGCTAGTATATTTTGAAGAATTAATGGAAATGAAGTTCATAGTTTGCAACGGTATTGGTAGTCTTTTTTGATTTCTTAGTATTCTTTTATTTCTTTCATTTTCCTTAGTCCTGAATTAAAATTTACATTTATGAAACATCTTCTTTGTTATAATCAATTTGTGCATCTTCCGTGGTGATTGAGGTTAATAAGGAACATGTGAATGAATAGTAGTATTTGTTCTAGAGCTTTCCTTGGTCTCATTTTCATGTTAGAATTAGCAATTTTGGCATGATAAATTATTTACATACAAGGTTATTTCTAGATTTTGTTGATAATGTGGATTTAGGTAATATTGATGATTCATTTTCTCGTAGCCTTGTTCTATCTTTTGCAATTTATTTTAACCTTTTAGCTTAGGCAGATTGAGAAATTGACATTTCAACTTGATTAGTGACATTTTCCCCTTGAACAACTTGATTAGGAAATGATAAACTCTAAAGGTAAGCTAACTTAACTCAAGGGACAGAGATGGTATCCTACCATGAAAGATGATAGTTCTAAGCAAAAAACTACCTAGTGATATGAAAGTTGATGCAAGATAGTATGGACAACAAGGAAATTTATTTTGAACTTTGACAAGATTGAATCTTTGGGTGAAAGTTTGAATGGATTGATAGCGAAAAGGCATGTTGATGCAGAGAATCCAATAAACTCAACCAACAAGGGAGATGTTTCTCCCAAATCACCTATTCAATTAGGTGCCAACCCTTCACTTACTCACAAGACCCCTCACAAGGCCACAAGTTACTCAAAAGGATTCAATACCCCAAAACACACCCATACTCACCAACCCTCACCCAACCATTGAATCACACTCAAATAGGAAAAATAAACATGTCTAAGTCACAATCCAACTCTCCAACATTCAATCACCATCAACACCCTCAACCCTTATTCACACAAATCCTCCTTCAACTGGGTCTTCTAATCCCCCCTGGTAGTCAACTCACAAAATGTACTAGATATCCAAAAACCAATGTACTTTCGGATACTCTTACAAGAACCACTAAACATATACCACCATGGGTCTTTACCCTCCCAACCACCCAAAGGTCAAAGGAAGATTCATTGCTGCAACACTCTATTTTTGTGACAGTATCAAGCACTTAGGATAGTCACTCCTTTTATGACAGTATCAAGATCAGATTGATACTGGACTGGGTAATAACGAAACTGCCAACAATGTATTTCTCATCTGAAATAATAAAGAGAATATAGGACTGCATCTATGAAGAAAAAAAATGTTGGAAAAGACTATTTCCACCTACTTGGCCACCAGAGTGGTTTTTGAGGTGTATTCAAATCTTTTACTCCTTTTGTTGCATTTTCACTTGAAATATGGTTGAATTGGCTTTGTAAGCTCCTAGATACCTGGTACATGTTCTAATCGAGTTAAAAGAGTCTCAAGACTACCCTATAGTCATGTTCTACCTTATCTAGCTACTCAATTAGCTTCCCAAACTTATAGGACATATGGTTTTATTCCTTACCTTGAGTTGAAATTGTCTTGGGTTAGATATAACTAAAATAAGCCATTCCTTCAACTACTTCAAAAATCATCAAAAAGACTTCATACTACTATCTACATGTGTTTCTATCCTTAAAAAGTCTAATTTATGTAAGTGAAAAACACCAAAGAGGTCATAGATACTCCTTTTGACTTGGTAATATTCATGGTTTTTCTTTGTCTATTTAACTTCATTCCTTGCATCTTACCCACTATCTTGTAGCATATTTTGTTTTCTTTTTTAGTGAATTGCATTTAGTGGACTATTGTGCATCTTTAAAATCATTTGACAACTTCAGGAAATGGTTTTCCTTCTTTATTACTTGACTATATCATTTAATATGCATGGATGGTATTATCATTTAATTTTCAAGATGGACCTTATATGGATGGTCCTTGCACCTTTTCAAATTTAACTTTTGCAAAAGTCCAAATTTGGAGAGGAAATTCCTACTATTTGCGAATCCACCATTCATATTTCAAATTTTAGGTCCAATTTCCATGAATAAGGGTTCCCAAGACCCTAGTCCTATAAAAATGAGCCATGAGGAACATCATGAATAAGGGAATGAACCAAATTTATCGAAACATTGTCAAACCTAAGTACAATTAGGCATAAATAAGGCACAACCACTTAAAATTGAGTCCAAACTTAGTGTATATTTTTAAAGAGATACAACTTATGATGCAATATTTAGCCCCCTCTTAGCAAGAGTATGAAATTATGCTCATTTACTCTTTGGAAAATATGGAGAAACCAAATATTCTTTCACCAAGATATTGAAGAGTCAAGATGTCTACAAGTTTGGAAAGGTGGTAGCTCCCAAGACTTATGATATTGTCAATCTAGAATATTGAGATAAAAGGGAAGTACAAAGTGAGTAATATGCGTAACATTGGTAACACACATGGAGCATTCAAAACAAAAAGTTATGACATTTAGAACTAGTAAGATTCATATATTCTCACTAGGAACCATATCAAAAAGACAAGGCATAGATCTAGGACTAGTAAGATCCTTATATAGTTACTAGGAGTCATATCAGAGACACATAAAAGCATGATACCCAAGTTAGTAATATCCTTTAATACTTAGTCATAGATCACATTCTAACAACAAATAGAGACCTAATTGTGAAAGTTTGAGGTCCATTGGGAAACAAATTGTCATATTGCCATGACAAATTTTGCATTTCTTGTAGAAACTTCTTAAAAATATGGTTGGAAAGTTAGTTTATGGTGTTTTGAGGTTGTAACACACATGGATGGGAATAAATAGGCCTCTAGCATGCCATCCAAGAGTTTTTCTTAATGAAATTGAGGTTTTATGTGCATTTTTTCATGCTATGTATCATATCATGCTTGATGATAGACCTTTTTTCATGCTATGAATCATATCAGGGAAGAATTTGGTGGGAAGACCAAGCGATTGGTATTTTGAAGTGGTTGATGATAGAGAGAGGGGTGAGGGGACCCTATCCAACCTTCAGAAGGGTTTGTCTATCAAAAACAAATGAAATAGATTAAATTTCTATGACTATCCTAAGGGTATTGATTGTCATAGTCATAGTTTTACTACTGATATTGTTTTTGTTTTGACAGAGTTGTGTTTGTAAACCCAAGTGTGGACATGTAATGGAGTCATGAGATGTCTTAAGAATACATCAATACTTAACAACAACATAGTGTGTAGGCACCTAAAATATGAAAGGACTACATATTGGAAGGTGCGTGTGATGATGCCTGAAAGGTTTGATATCCCTATGTATTGGAATGAGAAAACCAGTGAAAGACAAAAAAAATGCATTGAGAAGGCAAAAGGTTGAATTGCCTAATGTTTGTTGTTGAAGTGATGTGTGGGGACCCTACCAAGTCAAATACCTTGTTTTAGTTTCAAAGGGTGGAAAAAGAATAAGCATTTTATTTACCATCCTAATAGACCATCCATCATAACAATTATTACCAATATTGATGTGTGCGCTGCAAACAAAGTTCTAGAGGAAGGCTCTTTCTATTGTAATACCAAGTGAGTGTTCATAGACCTTATGTAGGGTCCTCCTAGCCTAGAGTTACGAGTTTGAAGCCTACATACATTGATTTGGCCTTGTGGCCATCGATGAGTGCTCACCCAATAGGACAAGTCTTGAGACTGACAATTTCAGAAGTGTGGCATTGTTGAGAGCCAACACTTATGTGTGAACCCCGTCTTCACATATTATGATTAGTTGCCATGATACTTGACCCTATCCTCATGGTGTTGGCTCAATTCATATTAGTGTGTTTTATTGAAGAAACATGATGTGAGAAGTTTGATGCAGAGGCAAGGGTAGAACTTAGTATATCATATTAGGACAACAACCACATTGATTAGGCAAGTCAGATAAGGTCTCTCGAATGTTTAGGATACTGAATTCACATTAGACACTCATGGATTACCCCAATTAGACATTAGTCAACTTAATATCTTATACAAGAATTGCATACCACAAAGCCATTAGATATGTTTTGAGATGAAAAAGAAGAGTTAAATGGTTTTGGTTCAATGATGATAATTTCTAATTTCAAGTAATTTAATTTGGTATATTATATTGAAACGTGATTTCATAACTAACATTTCAACTTCTACATAACTAGTTCTATAGCCCAATTTTCTTGCCTATGAAGAAAGACCATGTCAAACAATATCAACAAACAACAAAATAAGGAGACAATTGCTAGATTGTGGTCTAACTTGAGAGGTGATGGAAAATGTTATTGTCCATGCAAAATTTGTAAGGGGTTAAAGACTAGAAGACTTCTAATCAAAACAATGAAGAAACATTGTAGGCTGCATGGTCACGTTGAAGGTGGACATGATTATCATCCATTGGCAAGTTTTTCATTATATCATTTTAACAATTTATATACATAATAAATCAGGTGATGATGAGATCATGATCATGGTTTATTTATGTTTATCAATTTTATATAGGTCGAGCACCCTGGAGCACATGGTATGGATCAACACAACCCAGAGAATATGGTTTTCGAAGTGGACGAACATGGAGGTGTGAATATCAAAGCTGAAGATAACGATCCCATGGAAGATGACGATCATGAGCCAGAAAACACAATTGAAGATGATGGTACAAATAAATTGATCCATGACACATTTAGTACTCGTGTAGTTGATCATGATAATGAAGATGACCTTGATGTTGTTCATGATGCCCCTCTACTTGAGAAGGCATCTGAGGCCCTTTACGAAGGCTCGCAGACAACTCTTCTCTTTGCTGTATTGTTGTTGGTGAACTTGAAGGTTATGAATGGTTTATCCAACATAACAATGTCACATATGTTAAGATATGTCATATATGTCATAATAAACTATGAATCATCCTGTACCATTAATATTCTTTATATTAACAAATTATATTTTTTTGCTGTAAATTATAATTGGATGCAGATTGTTAAATATAAAAAAAGTATGCGTAGGTATGCAATATCAGCAAATTATATACAATAGAAAGACAATGATCAAAGTAAACAAGTGGCTGTATACATTGATGGTCGGCCAAAAGCAACAGGGAATATTGCAAGTTTTATAAATAGTACGCGACCTAGGTCAACTAATAAACAACCCAATTGCATATTTGAGGCGCGTGAGGGAAATCGTGTATTTGTATGTGTGATAAAATCAATAAGTGCAGGCGAAGAGCTTCTAATCAATTACAGTTTGAATCATATAGATACAAACAAAGTTAATATCATGGGGGTGGTATGTACTATATACCATTTAAATTAACCAACCTCCAATTAATGAATCCAATATACCATTTTATTATGAAGTTTTTTTGCTAAGTCTATTGGTTTAATTTTGCTAACGTTTTTTATATTTTTTCTTTGTCATAGGGCGACATGGATCCATCACATATCGTAGACAGGGATGTAGCTTGCGATACTTCTACCAAGCAGGTAAACCTCATTGTAATAGTACAAATTAGATAGAAGCAAACTGTTACATTATTATGTTCTTTTTTTTAGTGATTTATACTAATTCTGTAATTGTTAATGACATTCTTGACACAGACAGATGTTCGGGGAAAGGGAAAGGGAGTTGCAGTACTTGAGCACCTTTCTAGGGATGTGGAATCATTAGGGTTAAGTGATGATGACCCTGAAGATTCCACACACCTTATGAAATTCTTTAAAATGCCTCTTAGAAAAAATAGAAAAGAGATTGTTGCTTTGGTAGCCGTGCATCCTATTACTGATGAGATACGAGAGAGGGTGCAATTATTGCTTCGGACAACAGAAAACTTGCAAGTAAGCAGTAATGAAAGCTTTAATTATAACAAAAGTTCAATAATGGTTTATATTTTATTCTCTTTTATGTCATTAACTAAAATATGTACGTATTGTTTTTACAACAATTTATCCGCCCTCATGAAAGTCGTTCCCATGATCAGGGTGTTGCAGGGTCTTCAGGTGATGACGATTTTCTTGTATTATTGCTTGCTTGGCTTATCACTCTGAGTACCCAAAACACATCATACTTGATACTGTCAATTTTCAAAATAAAGGTTCATCCTTGTTTACAATTCTTGCACTTTTCATATATTTAATGTTTGATATATTTACTGTATTATTCTTTAGGTGTTGTCAATGTTCCTGTGCAAATGTCGCTGCCACCTCATCAAAGGTTACCCTCACCTGTATTGCTGACTGCAATGTTGGCAACATGTAGCATGCAGACATCCTCTACCACACGCCATATTGGCCCACCCATTGTTGGTAGATCCCTCTTTTCATCTATCTTCTGTCATGTGTTTATTTCCCTTCAAGTGTTCTTTTTTGAATTCTAATGCCATTTCATAGTGGATTCAGTTTTTGCAAGAGGAGATGCACATGAGGATGTGCCAGAGGCCACTACTACTGATAACATACCATCATTTCCTAGATCTTCTGGTATTGCTAGTACAGGAATGTTGCAAGCCACATTCGTGGTGAGTGACGAAGAAATGATTCCATTAAAGATACATAAGGTTCTAGGTACTTTAAAATTATTATTATATATACTCTAATTGTAATTTACTTTATGATCACTCGTTTTGGACTAATGATCCAATGAATTTTTTGTAGGCAATGATATTTTCTATAAACATCTTAGTGACATTGCATTGCAGATATTTGGGCCCACCATATGTAAAAGGTGGTACATCATATGTGAACTAGCCCTAATCCACTATTGTGATTTCATATCATTGCTAGAATAGTTTTCCTTTGATCCATTTCTTGAAGTGTAATAAATGTAGCTTCAGTTCATTTCTGAATCTAACAGGTTTGTTTTTGCTGTAAAAGGTGGAATGACCAAGAAAAAAGGTTAAAAGATGAATTGACAAACCAAATGGTTGAGTGGTTTGGAAATGACACCTTTGACAAAACCAAGCTCCTTGAAAAAGCTGGCACATATCTAAAGTATGTGAGGGACCAATACAGGACCCATTTAGAGAGGAACCTAAAGTACGAGCGTCCCCCCATGATTCCAAAGTGGGAGTGGAAGGACCTGATTTTGGATGCCAAGGAGAGAATTGAAAGGAAAAAAGGAAATACACCACCAGACGCCAGAAGAAGGTACAAGATACTATTACAAATGTAATTATGTACTAATTAATTACTCTTTATATTTATATAATCTAACATATTTCAAACTTTTTATAGACCGAGTGACATGTCAAAGATAACCAAGGCAAGACAAGAAAAGCATGGGAAACACAAACTCGGCTATGGTGGTTACATGAAACTTGTTGCACGAATTGTAAGTATCTCATGTAAACGAAATATTGCATCAAAATATTAATAAATTGTAAATGTTTTTTTTTATCAAACAATGCAAGCAAAATTCATGGTACCAAGCAAAAATGTAGGGCTCTGAATTCAATAGAGCACCCACAGAAGATGACAACAGAATTACC
The DNA here is from genome assembly GCF_030272615.1 of Cryptomeria japonica. Classification (NCBI taxonomy): domain Eukaryota; kingdom Viridiplantae; phylum Streptophyta; class Pinopsida; order Cupressales; family Cupressaceae; genus Cryptomeria; species Cryptomeria japonica. The sequence continues at coordinate 308,033,353 of NC_081413.1, forward strand.
TACCAGCAAGGCTATTCAGCCGTGGCTGATCGACTATGAGAATTGAGTGGGCATACAAAACATTCAAGTGCATCCATCATACAGGTAAATATGCTAAATGGAAATTGTTTCAAATTGAATACTTTACCAATAATATAATTGATGTTGAGTTCCAACATAAAGTGACTATATTTGTTTCAAATAAGCAAGCAATGATAACAATGTGCATGACATTGGAATGTAGCCTGCTAATCATGAAACACCACCTGCACATGAAGGTCTGGATGTGCATCCCAGTAGTGGAGGTATTCATTTGCTATTCAAATTTATTTATTTAGCTATTAATTCAATTAAACATCTTAATTTGTAATTAGAGTACTAATTAATGTAACCATTTTTGTTAATATTTTAGAGCATGTAGTCGCCGGTGACCAAGTGGAGCATGATCTGGGTACACAACATCAGGAACGTGATGTTCCCCACTCAGGTAAAGAGGACCACTGTTATTCCTTTAAACAAATATAATTGCAATTGGTGTTTAGCATTAATGTAACCTTTAGTATTTCAACTCTAGATGATCTAGAGTGTGTTCAACATGTTGAGGTTGAGGCTGCACAAAATGATGTGGCCCCATCAGGTAAAGAGCACAACAATTATGTTCTCTAAATTAATGAAATACTTGTAACAATAATATTTTTTTTTTTGAATTTAACCCATTTCTTTGTTATTGCAGAGGACCCCCCTTTGCTTCAGTGTCCTCTTCCTCATTATAGGACTAGGCATACATCGAGATCATGAGCGGTTGGCAGAACATCTATAGAGGGGGGTGTAGCATAGGAAATCGGAAATCATCAAAGCAAATTGATATTAGTAATCATAGCTCAATCATGAAAGCACAAATGCAATGATCAATCCTAATTACATCCAATAGAGACATGAAAGCAAAACATTCAAGATTAAAAACTAAGCAAACCAAATGCAGATCTGAATATCTCCTTCATGCGGCTCCATTGTCCTTCTTTCTTCTTCAAATAACTTTGTTTATGGATCTCACCTACAAGTGCATGATCATGATATGAAAGCAAGTGGACAAGATGATTGCTTAAGAATACTCGAAGCGTGATTGATTCGGGAGTCGATTCGTTCGATAATGTGATTAGTTGGGATTGAAGAAATTCATCCAATTTATAGACAAATTGGAGAGATGATCAAATTAGCATGAAGAGATTCAAATGGAAATTGCAAATCAAGAATGTCAATTATGACAAATTTGCACTTTCTATGCAAAATTGATTGATTGATAATTTATGACAAAATTATGACAAATTGAAATGTCATTCCCATGAAATTAGAAGAAAAATAGGAGGAAATTGAATTAGAAATTAGGAAAATTAGAAAATAAGGAAATTAAGAATTTAGTGAATTAATTAATAGTTTTTCATTTATTAATTAATTCACAAAGAGGGAATTTAGAAATTGATGAAAAATTAAGAAATTAGGTAAATCAATTAATAATTTGTCATTTACTAATTAATTCACAAAAAGAGGAATAATTAGTTAGCCAATTAAATTAAACATTTAATTGTGACACGAAGACCTAGGATAAATAAATAAATTATTTAACCTAGAGGGAGAAATGACAAACAGGGTTAAATGAATAAAATCATGAAACCCTAAAAGATGAATTAGAAAATGCAAGGATGAGAATTAGGTCTTGACAAAGGATAATTGATATCGATTCGATTTGATCATGATTCTGACTTGATAAAAGACCAATGCTAACAAACAATTTGATTGATAAATGTGCCAATTGATGAGGAACAATGACAAATTGATCCAAATTGACACGATTGAGAAGGACAATGATCGATGACAAATCGATCACAAAATGACAAGATTGACAAGCTGATAAAGATTGATGACAAAATAGATCACAAAACGACTAGATTGATGACAAATTGATCAAAAGACAAGGATCGATGACAAATCGATCGCAAGATAATAAGATTGAAAATGACGGAAAGAGGACAAGGATCGATCACATGATGACAAGATTGATAAGAGGACAAAACCCTAATTAGGATTGACGATGTCCAAAATGATGACAAAATGAGCACGCACATAGATGCGACAGGATAAAATTGACCAAAATCATGACAAATATTGCTACCGACAAGACCAAATTCGAAGACGAGACGAATGATGAATGCAGAAGAAGGACTTGATGCTTGCAAATGATAAAGACCAAGTGCAAATCATAGGAGAAATGTTAATGCGATGAAAAAACCCTAAAATAAGGCAATGCGCAAATGTTAAAGTACGATTCCGCAAGCGTTGACCATTTTTAGGTGTCTACATTTTGCCCCTCTTTGAGACAATGCGATTTTAGGCGTTGTTTCAAAGAACAATAATGAAAATGCCCCAGACAATAATAATGACATATGCATGCCCCCTCGAAGAATTGGCTGGAAACATCCAGGAAAGAGGCCAATTGATCGATAAGAATGATAGAACATGATAGGAACAAATAGACTGACAATCGGAGACCGGATGCATGAAGGAAAAGCAATTGAAGATGCAAAAGACCATGACCAACATGAGATGGAGAGAGTGCACGTCCATCTATGCACTGACAAAGATCTATAAATGAGGCAAAGAGAGTGAAATTTGCTCATTTGCACTAGCCCAAGAAGAGGATTTGTTGCTCTGGAAAAGGACACTTGCAGAGAGATGACGAACATTCCAATGGTAGATCACCTCGGAGAACGTATACGCACGTACAGATGACCAGATGACATAGGAGCAGCGGTATGCATCTCAAAAACCCATATTTTCACTTTTATGAATTTGATTGGCTTGCGGGACATTGCGGGGCCCACAGGGAATGCAGAAACTGACTTCTGCGCTTGTGTAGGGCAAATCCTGCACTTGTGTAATGTCTTTTGCGCTTGTGTAGGGGGACACAGGCGCAGGATACACAACACAGGTGTAGTTGTGACCTGGTAACTCAATTTAGGTCAAAAATAGTATGCAAATGACCCAAAAAGGGGGGATAAGGGTAGGATAGGTCAGAATAGATGAAAAAAACCCTGATTTAGACATGAAATGAGGAAATGCAACCTATAGGAGCAAACTCTAAAACTGACAAAATATGCCCCAATTGTGATGCAGAGTTGACAGTATCCATTGATCACATAGGAGAACCGACCAGACTACTTCATGCTACGACATAGACTTAGGAGCATAGACAGAGATGCATTAGCAGGACCGTGGATATACTATATCACATTCATGCCCGAGATTAGGGCAAACACAGGACTGCTTACCGCATTGGCAGAGCGATGGCATTCAGAGACTTCCTCTTTCCATCTGGCGACTGGAGAGGCGACAATGACACTGGAGGATGTATGGCATATTCTCCGCATTCTGATTCATGAAGAGATGGTAGAGTATGACCCAGTGATAGGGAGAGATGCGTTGTGCAGATTATTTGAGTGCGACGCCGATGATATGGATATCGTGGAGAGGGAGATCGACTGGGAGACCATGGCGTCAGAGTATGATCGAGGATATGTGGTGATAGTAGTGGTGATAGCATGTCTACTAGTAGGAGACAGACGAGGACATGGATTCCCTATTGGATGGGGAAGAGTGCTAGAGCGGATGGCGATAGAGGGTACAGTGTATGCATGGGGACCATGTGTACTAGCCATGCTGTATTTTCAGTTGCATCAGATAGCATATCAGGGAGTGCAAACTTTGAGCTGTGGAGTCACACTGTTATAGGTATGGGCATTCAAGCACATAGCCATATGTTGACCAATTGCAGAGAGACAGGTAGTACCACACCGACCATATGTGTACTACTATGGGGGAGCACTGAGATAGGGTCCTTTTGGATACATATTGTATTGGTGACATGAGCTAGACAGACTGAGAGAGTTCACATGGAGGCCATATCATGATTGCCCTGGATGGTCAGATGATAGTGAGGAGCTACCGTATTGTAGATAGGAGAGGTACCTGATTGAGTGACCAGTGAATCACCAGAGAGTAATTGAGATGTACCTACCAGAGAGCGTCACATGACAGTTTGGAGAGAGGCAGGATGTACCCAGGAGGACTGCACACTTTGCTCGATCTCACAGAGAGACGAGTCAGTGGGGGAGTATGATTTAGCCACACATAGCATATGCTGACTTCTCACAGCTACAACAGAGACAGTGGGATTGGAGATCAGATGTGGAGGATGCTGGGATGACAGAGGAGTATGAGAGATGGTTTGCACGATGACAACCAGTGCCATTGACAGATCTGGACATTCCAGTATCGAGGAGACAGGAGGACTTCCCACTCATAGGAGATGAGGAGAGAGATGATGAGGACAAGGAGGATGAGGGTGATGATGAGGATGAGGGGGATAATGAGGACGAAGATGAGGAGGGGGATGATGAGGATGAGCTAGATTCAGGCGAGCATGAGGCATTGCAGGATATACCCATAGAGCCGGAGATAGCTAGAATAGAGGAGATGGAGATGTGCAGGGATACCATAGCGAGTCAGCATGATCATATTGTGACATTAGAGAGACATAATGCCATCTTGAGGATAGAGCAGGATCAGTTCAAAGCGGAGATAGCTAGACTCATAGTGGCTTGAGATGCAGCAATAGCTTAGGCACAACGAGAGGAACAAAGAGTCACTGAGTATATTGGGTCAATTAGGGATGCCAGTGCACGGGAGATGGCACAGATGTTGGTAGAGACCGGAGAGGAGATACGCCATTGGAGGACACTATATGAGAGTGCAGTTCCACCAGCGCAGAGAGCAGCTTCATATTAGGCACGATCGAGGATAGAGAGCAGGGCACGCTCTCGGAGGTCAGTGAGCAGCATGGGGGTGAGTGGACCTATGAGACCACCACAGCCAAGACCAAGAGGGACATCATCCATGAGACATGGTAGGGATGAGGAGGATAGAGGGAGCACCCAGTGACAGAGGCACATGATCCGTATGACGGATAGTGGACATTATGTAGTTTGACATTATGTAGTCAGCCTGCGGGCCATACTTAGGACAGACAGTCCAATTTTGTACTCCGATATTATTTTGATATATGATATGATATGCATCGATATGATGGGATGCAATGTGTTATGACATATGTTTATTTTCCATGTATGGATGCCTTAGGCACTATTTATTGTGGAACATGTATGGATGTATTTTTATGTGTTTTTGATGCATTGATAATATGAAATGGATAAAATGCTTGATGTGATGCTCGATGTGATGTTTGATATAATGCAAATGTACTAACCAATGAATACAGGATGCAACATATGTGTGTGGAGATCGGAGCATGAGACCGGACTGACTATCCAAACTGACAGAAGAAACATTAGCAAGAAGAAAGGAGACAGAGGACAGTTAGAGACAAAGAAAAACTTGCTTTCAGTAATGCACTTTGTAGGTGAGAACCTTTATTTTAATGTAGCAAAATGGATGTGTAGCATCATGGCATTGAAGGCCAGAGCTGAAATGCAACCCTTTTTGCAAAAGATAGACACATCACAGACAAACAACAATCACAACAAAAAAGAAAGGGACCATGAACCATCCCGGTCACTCTAAATCACTTAGTGACATCATCGAGCAACATAGGAACATGACCAAAGCCAAAGATAAATCAATTAAAAAGATAAGATGCACAAATTCCAACAAATCAAACAAACATCTTGATCTTCACTATCAAAAGTTGAAAGTGCTGATAGGACGATCATGTTGTTTGGTTTCAGGAGATGTGGTACCCTGTCTAAGACAGGACACAGTCTGGTTTCGAGTATACCACACCCTGTATAAGACCCATGATAGTAGTGACAAGGAAAAATAAATTTGCGGTTGATTGATATGACAAGTGCGATCAGTTTGAATGTCTGGTTTGATTGAAAAAGTTCATCTATTTATGCATGATTTCATTAAAGCACAGTGTGTGATTGCGTGTCGTTGGAGGGATGCTCAGGGATCTGTCTATGCACAAAGGGGATATTTTTTATTATTTTTGTTTTTGCTTCTCGAGATTTTACAATTTTTTCGTGTTCATTTTTTTTAGGACTTTATTTGACTTTTTAGGGATTTTTTCAGGACATTTTTCAATTTTTATGATTATTTCAGGACATTTTTCAATTTTTTTGAGATTATTTTTTCAGGACATTTTTCAATTTTTTGGATTATTTCAGGACATTTTTCAATTTTTTTAGAGATTTTTTCAGGACATTTTTCAATTTTTTTTAAGAGATTTTGCCCCCAGTGTCTAGCAAGGCAAGGAATATGACAGGTGAATAAATAGGCTTTCTGAAATGTTGGTGGATAGAGGGAAGACAAAGGCCTTTTATCATGGAGACAATACGGATGCAATTTTCAAGGGCTATGGCGTGATGGGACAAGAGATTGGATATGACAATGTAAATCAGTGACATGGCATGAGGGACATATCAAGAGGTTTTTGAAACCATGTTTTGCATTTCGCATCCTTATGTCAGATCAAGATCAAGGAATGAAAAAGAGTGTATGGATAGTGATAAGATATGGATAGGATAAGCAAGACCAAGAATGGATAAGGGACATGGACTGAAGGTCGGGATAGGCTAAGGGATAGTGGCAGAAAGTTGCAATAAGATAGGGAATATGGATGAAAGGTTGTAATAAGCAAATGGATAAAGACCAAAAGCTATGATGGACTAAAAGCTGCAAACAAGATGCATGATGCTCATGAAGATCCTCAGCCTTGTCAAAATCAAAGGTGGAAAGGGAAATTGGACATGAGGGACAATAGGATAATGAAGGGCAATAGGATATGAAGGAGGAAACCTGCCCCCAAGTGTGGTGTGCAAGAAGTTCATAAATTACACATGACGCCTGTTTGCCAGGTTTTCATCATGGTACTTACCCAAGGCACTTGTTTGCCAAGTTTTCACCAGTGGACGAATTATTTTTGCTTTACTTTTTTTTGTCTTTTTTTTTCTCACTTTTTTTTTCACTTTTTTTTTTGATTTTTTTGATTTTTTGTATGTTGACTTTTTCAATAGAAGATGGACACATGATAGGGGATGGAAGAAGGACTCAAGTATCTTTTTTTTTGGATAGTAGCCTTGAAATAAATGGACCATGACCTTTAAAAGTATGCTCAAAGACGTTGGTAGGATAAGGACATGGAAAATAAGATGAAACTAAGGCGAGGATTTATGCAAAGGATTGGACCAGAGGGATGGAAGGATGGAAAATATGCATTGGATAATGGATAGGGTATTGGAAGAACTGTGCTTGAGTGGATAGAAATGTTGGCAAGATCGACATTGGCACACACCTTGAGGGGTGATGGACTAATGGAGGAAAAATGTATTTCAGATTGTGAGATTTGGATGGAGGAATAGCTTGGGATTTTGGGACATAAGGGCCCAAAATGGAAGAAGGAGGTGATGGAGGAACAAATTTGAGAGGTTTGGATGGAGGAATAGCAATTTTGGATGCCAAGTTGGATTTTTCTTTTTGTGCTTCAAGAAGCTACTTAGGGATCCACATGGTTTTTGATTTTTCATGCTTTTGTGGTTCCTTGGAGTGCATTGCTTGCACAAGGGATTTAGGAACCCATATATATTTTGACTTTGCTTTATTTTTCTCAGTGGGCCTTTGTGGCCTTTTGGATATATATTTTTCTTTATAGATCATATTGTTCTTTGTTTTGACATGTCAATTATATTGGACATGTTGATCCTTGAATACATGTGGATTTCTAGACTTATGATTTTTATACTTGGCATCCAAATTGCTTGGAGGGGGAAAGGAATGCATGGATGAATATGAATGAAATGGAGTTATTTTGGATGGATGAAATTTACTCAAGGATGTGTGCCTTTTCTGACCTTGCATAGAGAATGAAGGGATATAAGGACCTAAGATGGATGGAAAGTATGATGGGGAAGGTGTATGCTTGGATTTTGAAGGGATGTTGGATTTAGCAGGGGTACCCACGTCTTGAGGAATTTCACTAAGGCCATGACCCTTAATATTTTCTTTAACATGAAGGGATTTTTGCTTATGAAGATCTACTCCTTTGCCTTTATGAATATCTTGACTTGTAGGATACTCTTTTCTTTGGGAAGAAGACACGAGTCCATTATGAGGTGGATATGATATGAGAGAAATAATGAGATCTTGAAGTGGATTGGATTTCACCAAAGTGGAAGAACCCATTATGCATGTCGAGGGTTCATGAACATCTTGCACCATGTTAGAATCATGAGGGGGACTAGGATTGTGTAGTGGACATGGTTCAATGATACACTCTTCAAGAGATGGAATGGGAGAAATAATGGGATCATCAAAAGAAATACGATCTTGGAGTGTATATGGAACATTAAGACAAGGAGATGGAGGAACAAGTGGATCTTGTGGAGGATCTAAAGGAATAATTTGATCTTGACAAAGAGGAAGATCATTGGAATCCTTTTTAAAGGTGCTTTGCTCTTGACTTTTAATGGGATCATCAGAAAGGATGGAAAGGATATCTTGATCTTTCTCAGGAAGTGGAATGTCAATGGGATTTGAAAGGACATTGTGTTCATGAAATGGAAGGGGATCGTTTGGGATTGGATGGACTGGGATATCTTGATCTTGCTCGGGGAATGGAGTGTCAATAGGACTTTGGATAGGATGGACAAGAATAGGGGAATCATCGTGAGTGTCTGGGAACATGGGGTCCTAGTCAACAATTGGATGGGATGATAAGGTTTCAGGATCTTGATCTTGATTTTCTTTAGGACTCATTTCTTCATGCTCTAAATTATCCTCTTGACATGGGGTTGGACTTTGGATATGCATGGGGGATTCTGACAAGGAACCAATGTTTTGGCATGAAGGAAATGCACTTTGAACATTTGTGATGGATTCTGGCAAGGAATCAATGCTTGAACATGAGGAAGAGGGACTTTGAATGGGGTCCTCTAAAATAGGTAATGGCAATAAAGTGCATGGTGGCATTGGGTCTTGTATTTCTAATAAAAGACAAGGATGTACATCATGGATTGGATGACCCTTATTGATATGCAAATGTATGACAATGGTATTACTCTAATGCAAGAAGACACATGCAAATGGATGACCCTTATTGATATGCAAAGGAGTATGACCTAGGTGAAACCTAACCTTGGTACTTGACAATGAACTTTGCAAAATGCAAACCTAGGATGAACTTAAATCTAAGTGACATGAATGTTGAGACAAGATTTTGAACAATGTTTGACAACCATGTTTGAAGATGTTCTAAACTTTGTTGAATGAATGTACTCTTGTGTTTAGCCTTGTTTTGAATCAATTTGTCTTGTTTTTGAAATGAGATACAATTCAACTTTTGACAAACAAAGAAGACAAGATATTTTAACTTAGACTCAATACAATCATGCTCATTCGCACATTTCTTATGGTAGGCAAGGACATTAGGTACTTGAGAGGTAGACTCATTATGGGATTCAAGAAGAATACATAGATGCTTGACCCCATGGGATCCCCTCCATGACACTCACTTCTCAGGGAAGCCAAGCATCAGTCCCCATGGAAATCTCCCCATGGCAAACTTAGTATCTCTTCCAAGTATCCGAACTTGTCCTTCTCAAGCAACTAGAAGGATTTTTGGCCTCTAAATACAAGGTGTTTAGTAAGGATTTCTATTAAGCATTACTCCTTGATGTCACGCAAGTGTGATTGAGACATTAAGCCCATCAAGATACCAAACAAATGTAGTCACGCAAGCACGATTTAGATCGTGAGGTCCTACTTAGTGTTGATATGAGAAAGAGTTCAAGGGTCATCACTTCCCAAGTAACTGCAATTCCCACGTAACCCTTCCTTCAAAGCTTTCGCCCATCAGCTATTTGTTTATAGTGAGTTAGAATGCCAAGGTATTCTAGTGGTACTCACTTTGGGTCGTTCCCTTCTCATGATTTATCACTTGCTTGCAAAAGCAAATGGTCGGGAAGGCAGGCCCTCTAAAGGTGACACACAATCAAAAACATGAGCATGGCATTGAAGATCTGGATTTCTGATCACCCTAAGAAGGATGAGAGCATACTCTCCTACTCCAATGTCAAACTCAACAATCAAAGCAAACATATATTGATTCCATCCTATTTAGAAATCATACTAGGTGCCTAAATATTAATTTCCAACACAAAGTTTAGTTGTAGTCCAAGGCAACTTGCAAAACCCAAGTTAGAAGTTTGATATGTTTAGTCTTTGACTATCGAACCTGCATAAAGCTTGTTAGTAGTTTCATTTGTTGTCTTTGCCATGCGTATGCCAAGGTTCTGCATAGAGAATTAGTACCAACAAAACCAAAAAAGCAAAAACAGAATGCAACAGAAAACAATTTGCAAGTGAAAAACACTGTCTTTTACCTCTGTTTCTGGTCCTACACAGGCACAGAATGTCTGACATAGGTGCAAAATGCTTGACATAGGCACAGAATGTCTTTGACATAGGCGCAAAATGCTTGACATAGGCACAGAAGTTCCCAGAAGACCCTGCACTACCCTGTTTCTTAGGTTTTTGACCTGCAAATCAACTCAAAAGCACTCAAAAGCATGGTTAGGGGGTTAGTTCACGTCGGGTTCACCAATTAATGTAGCATAGGAAATCAGAAATCATCAAAGAAAATAAATATTAGTAATCATAGCTCAATCACGAAAGCACAAATGCAATGATCAATCCTAATTACATCCAATAGAGACATGAAAGCAAAACATTCAAGATTAAAAACTAAGCAAACCGAATGCAGATCTGAATATCTCCTTCATGCGGCTCCATTGTCCTTCTTTCTTCTTCAAATAACTTTGTTTGTGGATCTCACCTACAAGTGCATGATCATGATATGAAAGCAAGTAGACAAGATGATTGCTTAAGAATACTTGAAGCGTGATTGATTCGGGAGTCGATTCATTCGATAATGTGATTAGTTGGGATTGAAGAAATTCATCCAATTTATAGACAAATTGGAGAGATGATCAAATTAGCATGAAGAGATTCAAATGGAAATTGCAAATCAAGAATGTCAATTATGACAAATTCATGACAAATTTGCACTTTCTATGCAAAATTGATTGATTGATAATTTATGACAAAATTATGACAAATTGAAATGTCATTTCCATGAAATTAGGAGAAAAATAGGAGGAAATTGAATTAGAAATTAGGAACATTAGAAAATAAGGAAATTAAGAATTTAGTGAATTAATTAATAATTTTTCATTTATTAATTAATTCACAAAGAGGGAATTTAGAAATTGATGAAAATTAAAAAATTAGGTAAATCAATTAATAATTTGTCATTTATTAATTAATTCACAAAAAGAGGAATAATTAGTTAGCCACTTAAATTAAACATTTAATTGCGACACGAAGACCTAGGATAAATAAATAAATTATTTAACCTAGAGGGAGAAATGACAAACAGTGTTAAATGAATAAAATCATGAAACCCTAAAAGATGAATGAGAAAATGCAAGGACGACAATTAGGTCTTGACAAAGGATAATTGATATCGATTCGATTTGATCATGATTCTGACTTGATAAAAGACCAATGCTGACAAATGATTTGATTGATAAATGCGCCAATTGACGAGGAACAATGACAAATTGATCCAAATTGACACGATTGAGAAGGATGATGATCGATGACAAATCGATCGCAAAATGACAAGATTGACAAGCTGATAAAGATTGATGACAAAATAGATCACAAAATGACTAGATTGATGACAAATTGATCAAAAGACAAGGATCGATGACAAATCGATCGCAAGATAATAAGATTAAAAATGATGGCAAGAGGACAAGGATCGATCACATGATGACAAGATTGATAAGAGGACAAAACCCTAATTAGGTTTGATGATGTCCAAAATGATGACAAAATGAGCAGACACATAGATGCGACAGGATAAGATTGACCAAAATCATGACAAATATTGCTACCGACAAGACCAAATTCAAAGACGAGACGAATGATGAATGCAAAACAAGGACTCGATGCTCGCAAATGATAAAGACCAAGTGCGAATCATAGGAGAAATGTTAATGCGACGCAAAAACCCTAAAATAAGGCAATGCACAAATGTTAAAGTATGATTCCGCAAGCGTTGACCATTTTTAGGTGTCTACAGGGGGAAATGATGAAGAAACCAATGTTCCACTTAATCTTTCATAGCTTCAAAGAAAAAACAAAAAAAAGAAATGATTGTAATATAACTTATTTGATAATGACTGATTTTTATCTGTTAGTGAATGTAATTATGTGCTAATTAATGGTTATGGATGACATGTGCTAATTAATATTGATGAATGTTACGTGTTAATTAATGTTAATCAATGTTATGTGTTAATGAACGTTATGTGATATTAATGAATGAATGCTATATTTTATTAATGGTAGAAAGAAAGAATGAATGAATGTTATAAGATGTTAACGGGGAATTTAGAGTGATGTTGGGGGGGGGGAGGGGCCAAATGAGCTTCCACCTTCACATGGTTGGCCCTGTTAAGTAGAGAATATTAAACTATTCTTGAAACCATGCAAAGCTCAACAAGATAACACACTGTTCAATATTTCATTATGTTGCACAGTTAATCTTATTGAATAATGTATATTGCAAGGTCCAACAGAGCCAACACGAACAACACCACCACAAGTTGCTAAGTATAATGAACTCCCATATTGTCTTGTCTGTACACGAACAATATGAGTTGCTTCTAGTGTTGATATCCAAGGCGGGACTACAAAAGTTATGAATATGCCTCATCCTTGTAAGTTTTTTTATTACTTGTAAGTCATGAATATGCCTCATCCTTGCAAGTTTTTTTTATTACTTGTATTTCATGAATATTACTCTTTAGTTGAATAAAATCATTCCAGTGAATATCAATCTTGAATATTATAAAGTGATATCTCCACTATCAATATCAATTCCAAATTGAAACCCTTTCAGTGCATGCATGTTGTTTGCCAAAATGCCATCTCAAAAGTATTAGCAAACAAACATTGGCATTCACAAAATCAAGAAAGACAAACTGAAAATTAGTAGTAGAGCATTCAAGTAAACTGTTTGTCAAGAAGCATAGTTGAAAAGGTGCAAAAGAAATTGGTTTCAAAATAGGGGTAGACCATTACAAATTGGCAACTTGGCATCACTTCTTACTTCTCCTCAACCCTCTTTCTCTACACTCTCACTTTTTCACCTGGCACCTGCAACTCTCACACTCACATTCATAGTTGTCAGCTTCTTGCTCTTTGTTTTTGTGAGTTGAAACAAAAATATGAGGCAGTTTTATAAAGTTGGTGGGGTTTGGGTGGGGCCCATAGGCTATGAGGGTTTGACCTTGGGCATGGAGTTTGAAAAAAAGTTCTGATTTTTTAAAAATCACTTATGGGCTGTTTGGCCATGGGAGATGCTTGGATGTCCCTGAGATGGTCAGGAGGCTCTTGGGAGTCCCTCAAATGTCTCAAGGATGTCCTAGAGATGTCTCAAAGATGATGGCATTGGATTGCACTGGGGTGGCAGGGGACGTCCCATCCAAGTCCCTATATTCTGAAGGTGTCCCCTTTTAAAAAACAAACAGTTTTGGGGGAGGAAATGTCCTTGTGGAACACTAGTTCCAATACATATGTCTTGGTATATTTTTTAAATAAGACACCACAATTCATAAAATAATATCTTTAGAATCTATATTAATCAATAAAAGATGTTTCTAATTCAATGTATGTACCAAACCCTATTACCAACAATATAACAACCCTAGCCTACAAATTGGACTACTTAATTTTCTCCAATCAAACAAACATGTAATCACTCCATAAACTAGGTACATTAAGCACACATCGAATTATAAAATAACTAACTATGATACATCAATATGTGAAAGTTTAATGACCTAGATATTAGGACTGTAAAATACTATATCGTATCCTAATTCCTAAAATAACCCTTTTTGTGTGATGTGTGAAGTACAATACACAACTAGGAATTATGTTGAGTCAAATACAAAATTGGTACTAACCATGGAAGCTGAGGATAAATCATGAAAAACACATATGAAGCAACACAAGAATGAATCAAGTGTAGATGAATGCTAGGAAATAAAGTAGAAAACAATACAAAATTAGGTAAGAAACTAGGTGACAATAAACCATGAACAACCTGAAATAATCTATAATTAATGATCTATGTGATCCATCAACCTGTGAATATGAAATGTAATCTGCAAACAGTAAACTTGTGGACCATTAAGAACAAGAAGAAACTTGTTAGTAGATCTGCCATTTCTTGTCAATCAATCATCAAAGAACTTGTGATCTGCCATGCACCATGTATGTCGTATACCATATCTATATACAAACATTTTGTACCAATTAAACTACATTTATTGATTCATTGAACTTGTTTTGCTTGGATCCAAACACCATGGAAACATAACCATTAATCCTAATAACCTGTGAACCATGGAGTACAAACTAAATGAAATCATGTCCAAAATTTTGGTTAAAACAATCTAGGAAAAATATTGGGATCCCAATTATCTATCTCAAAACACCATCATTGAAACTTCCATGTTCAATATACAGAAAAAACTCTATTTTTTTAACCATTTTACTCATCAATATATTTTTTTGCTAAATAAAAGTTGGATTTATATTAAAAGAGCTAAATATTACAAAACCATTTCAGCACAGTTTATATCCCTATCATTTATCACTATTTCTTTTTAACAGATTGCTGCCTTTTTCCAGTGGCAGTGTTGTAGTATTGATTAATGTGCTACATCATAATGTGATCAACTAAAAAGAAGTACTAAATTTTACCTGATATTTCTTTTAAATTGAGGGGTGAATTATCTATATCCTCTAAACCAATAATTATTTTATCATATTTATTGTCAACATTCCTTCAATACCTGTTTGTGAATATTTAGGGTGACATGATTGGCATCGTCTCCTTTGTAAAAAATTATTGATTACATGAAATGGATTTTTTATGTCATTTCTTAATATACCATGGTTGTATATGTTTATACGTAAAGTTATGAATCCAAAATTGTCAAATAGATGTTACATAGATAACAGTCTTTCCTTCTTGCTATGTATTACAGACAATGGAAAAGTTTCCATTGTCCTTTAATTCTTGTATACATTACTTCAACCCAGTCTATGTGTCTCTATGGTCGAAGTCATGAAATTTGAGCAATTTAATTCTTAGTATATAGCAATAACCTATTAGCAAGCTCACTCCAGCGAAGACAAATTTGAAAGAATTCATAAAATAGGAATTGTCAATGACATATACTGATGCTTGAGTTTTATGTTTCTTTTGTTATAGGCTCCTTTGATGTAAGGGATAAATAGGATCGATGGATACGAAGATGGGTTAAGAAGGGGGATATGACTATCCTCCCAGGAGGAATCTATCATTGATTTACCCTTGACACAAACAACTACATTAATGTAAATTCTCTTTTATCTCAAGGAAACTCACTATAAATCATTTCTTATATGAACTAGAGGATATTATTATTGTTTTGTTTGACTTTTATCACAGATCCTAAGGCTTTTCCAGGGTGAGCCAGTCTGGACAACATACAATCATCCTTGTGAGGAGCATCCTACTAGGTAAGAACCCTAATACTTGTAAGAACAAGATGAGAATTTCAATTTGATTGTTTTCAAGAAAACCTGAACATTCTAGTTTTACATATAAAAATGACATATTTTTGTGATGGCATGTTCCAATATGTATTTTGTTTTGATAGATTGGTTGTAGGTTCTAGAGAGGACCCACTTCCAAACAGATAAAGTTCTTATAAATAGGCTATTGGTGAAGAATAAGTGAAGAAAATCAATGAAAAACCACATCAACAATAACCAACACAGTCTAAAACATTAATCTAAAGATTATTTTTAGCCCTCACCTTTCTTGACAACTTATTTATCTTTTGACAACACCAAACTGCTTGAGAAGGATCTTCTTACTCAAAGAAAAAATGTGATAAAAAATAATTGTCCAATCACTCGCATCAACATCAACCATACCAGAATTTGATGTTGCAAGATCCAAGATGGATATTGCATAACATAGAGAAGCCATCATTTGAAGGAAATAGGAACCCAGTGAAGACATTTAGAGGGCATGAAGGCACAACCAAGGGCCATTGAGTAGAAGGCAAAGGAAAAATCTTGGAAACAAGAGGAGGAACACTTGGAGAAGAAGGTAGGGAAAATAGTAGTCTGACTAATAGAGAAGTTGAACTCCGAGGGCAAACTACCAGAGATAGCAAGAAACTCTCCAGCCAAAGCAGGGGAGACAAAACCAACAATCTCTGCTTAGGGAGGAGCTCTAGACCCCAAATCTGAAGAAAGAAACAGAGCTAAAGTAAGTCAATTGGATAACAACAAGAATATAAAGTGCACCCCTGATTTGTTAACCAATTGTTTTTTCACTTTTTCATGATTTAGTTTTCAGACATTATAACAAACACTTGACATGTAAATTACTCAAATAGTATGCTCTGCAAAATTCTGCAGCCAACCCTTTTTTCCAAAATACAAACAACGGGCATTACATTAAATAGTTTGCTTGCAATTTAGATCACAATATTTCTGATTTGAAACAAGTTTATTGATGTCTCAGTTCTAATGATATTGCATGTACTGAATTCGAGATTATAAACCCAAATATCATTCATGGATAAAAATTGTTAGGAAATATATTATTAGTGTGAATTTTGTTACAATGGTTATGAGTTGTTTTAAACAACTGACTAATTCTAGAGTCAGGTAAAACTACATGGAGAAATTTGTCAACCTTTCCTTCATTTAAACCAAGTAGTAAACCTTTATGTATATGTATATGCATATGCATATACATATGGATATGTATTTTGAAAAGTACTCACTTAATTTAAAAATTATTAACAATCAAATGGTTGTACTTAAATCAGTTGAGAATAATTGGTGAGGGTGATGATATGTTTCTTGATTATACCATCCACCAAATGCTCAAAATTAAATGAAAATCTTTAATGAATACACAAAACTATATACATATGCAGGCACACCATGGTTGAGATGGTCCAACTCCCTAGTCTCACTCTAGGACTAAGCTCATTCCATATCTAATTGAAAGACATCTCAAATAAATCATCGGTGGAAAGCTGCAAAATGCCATTTTCATACATAAGAGAGACATACACAACTAGGCACAATCACCTAGAGAATAGTAAAAAGTATGTTTGAATATGCATATGCATATGCATATACATAAATGTTTACTTGGTTTAAATGAAGGAAAGGTTGACAAATTTACGGTGATCTCTTCGTGACCACACCACAATTAGGACAATGATCTCAAACACACTTTTTACCGTTATCTTGGTGATTGTGCCCAATTGTGTATGTCTTGCTTATGTATGAAAATGGCATTTTGCAGCTTTCCACCGACGATGTATTTGATGTTGGAAATATTGCATTATAACAGACAATGAAAGATTGTTGGCATTTCATAAGGATATTGAGAAGGTTGTTGATGATTATGGATAAAACTGATTAAAGATGTTTACTATCTTGATATTATGATTTTGTCATTGATGTCAAGAAATTGATTTTCTAATTTAGTATGATGTTGCCATATCTTGAGAAGTATGATTTAAAAGAGTATAAAGATGTCGGTAAAAGACATAGGAAAGAATATGATGAATAAGGGGATGAATAAGGTATTCAATTGGCAACTACGACCGAGTTAGACAATGATGAGATCATGATGTTTAGATTGTTTTAACATCATACATATGTTGTAAATTGTGAAGGTTAATACTATACTATGTTACCAAGCTAAGGAACCTAGTCGGTAAACCCTAAGGTTATCGCTATCGGTTAATGAAGGCAGAATGTCTACCGAGTGAAGTTTAGTATCTACCAAGTTATAACTGAGTTGCTATCGAGTTGTAACCAAGCTATAACAGAATGCATTAAATGTTTGCATGTGTTATTTAATGAAGGAAGCTGATGAGCTAGAACTAATTAAATGATTGGTGAGTCATGGATGAAGTTTGTTAATGAATCTAAGGCAATGGAAAGTTGACATGAAGATCTACAGCGCAGATTGAACCGCAATACCTTGGCACAAGTTCCAAGAAATGTAAGCAAGTTCCAAGGTGGGGTAAAACATTTTTAGATCGAAAGATGCATTGAACTTGGACAAGATTGAAGATCTGATGGCTATGATTGATCATGGGAAATGTGATCAAAGAGATTAAGCGGTTACCTAATTGTTTATAAATAGGAAACTGTTGATAAACAATGTATGTGGGCAAGTGTATGCACAGGGATGCTACATAGTGATTACCGAGCACATAAGCTTGAAGACCTGTTTGAATAACAGAGTATAGAAGCCCAACAAATAGACAAGATTAGCTCTATGTCTAGATTGTATTGAACAAATAGGAATCTACTTTAGCATTTTAGATGTGAAGTTGCAGATAGATTTTTATTACTGTTATTTTGTGAAAGTGATAGAAAATCTCTTAACCAAGTGGACTTAACAGATTATTTGTAAAACCCTCTAGCAAGGTGACATTCTGATTGAGTGTTTGAAATCCTTTAACAAGGTCACTTCTAACAAGGTGAAGATCCTAATAGATTTGAGGGAAATCCCTTAACCGGGTCACATCTAGCAATGTGTTTGTAATCTTTAACAGGATTTGCTTTTAACTGAGCATACTCTAGAAGAGTATATTTCTTAGTGGGTCTGAAATCCCACAGTGGTTTTTCCCTATTTGGGTTTCCACGTTAAATCTGTTATGAGGTTTATGATGTTTATATGCTTTTGAGTTTGCATGTTTGACAGTTTTGGTTATATTACTGATATATATGTTACTGAGGTTGAATCTGATGTTTTTATGGATGATTAAGTTTGTATGATTCATCCCCCCTCTCATCTTATTGGATATTGGATCTGTACTTATATTAAGTATCAGAACTATCATTTGAGATGTCTTTCATTTAGATATGGCATGAGCTTAGTCCTAGAGTGAGACTAGGGAGTTGGACCATCTCAACCATGGTGCACCTGATCATATTAGCTTGAAACCATGCACCTCATATTAGCCTCAAACCTATGCCCCCTACTGGTAGGTGGTGGGGATAGAATATCATTCATTGTACATATCAATGACTGGATAATAATAATTTTTTTTGATAAAAATATTATCATCATCGGAATTATGACGAATACCAAGCTTTCCATCGACAATGAAATCGGTGGACATACAAGGTTCTCGTCGGTGAAATGTTTTGGAGTTGTCACACTTCCGACTCAAACTACACAAACATCCGACGAG
The DNA here is from genome assembly GCF_030272615.1 of Cryptomeria japonica. Lineage (NCBI taxonomy): Eukaryota > Viridiplantae > Streptophyta > Pinopsida > Cupressales > Cupressaceae > Cryptomeria > Cryptomeria japonica. The sequence goes on from NC_081413.1 coordinate 308,052,771, forward strand.
GATGCTGTACGTGCGATGGCACTTCATAGTTGGACGGTTGTCGATGCCTCCAAATGGACCAATGACACAAGCATCAGACAAACAACATCACTATCAGTGTGAAGTTCCAAATTACCATCGGCTTTGCGATGAAATCAACTGAACATCCGACGAGGATGCTGCATGGCCAATGACTTTTTTGACCGAAAGAGCGATCATGCCCACTGTTGGCAGAGTCCATGGGATTGTCATATTTTCGATGGTCAGGGCATCATCGACAAATCCGATGATGAGTTTTCGACAACTACTTTTGTCGGCACTCTGACGAAAATTAGTCACAATTCTGACAATCGACCATCAGAAATTAGCTCTGAATGTACTAGTAAGACCATATCAGAGAGTTTTTTACGACATGTATAGAGGTTGCAATTGAAGACACTTATCTAATGAGGTTGTTTTCTAAAAGTCTGGGAGGCTTAGCCTTGGAGTGGTTTTCACATTTACCACCAACTATCACATCATGGGGAGAATTAGTTGAACACTTCATTGCTAACTTTTTGCATAACATTGAAACCCCAGTCACTTTGATGGACTTATGTGCCACAAAAAAATATGAGAATGAAACATTCGCGTCCTTCATACAATGATGGAAAGCTCTCTATAGGAGGTGCAAGACTATTATTCCAGAAACAGAGCAAGTTGACATGTTCACATAAAACTTAATCCCTAAGATCAAGTACCTGATACAAATGCAATGTTTGACCACATTTAAACAAATCACTAAAAAAGCCCTAAGAAGTGAGAAAGGACTAGTAGAAAAAGGTCTCATAAAATATGGCAATAACAACAACAATGACAAAACCAAATTTTGGTCAAAAAACAAAAATGTGACCAATGATGGTGTTGTAGATGCCCGTACAGTGAACAAAACTCAATCGATTTTGTCTTTACAAGGTCCAAGTCAATCATTTAGTCTTCACACAGAGAATAACATTGTCTCAACAAATGTCAACGCTGTGCAAACTATGAACACAAAGTTTCCAAGGGTAAACGCTCCAAGAAGGAATTACACACCTCTAGGGGAATCTATTGAATCAGTGTTAAAAAAGTTTATACAAACAAACATGATCACTTTACCAGAAGTAAGAGTATATGAACTAGGTCCTTTCAAACCTACATGGAGGAATGATAGTGATTTTTGTGATTATCGTCATACTAAAGGTCACAAAACTGGTAGTTGCTATAAATTGAAAAACTTAGTCCAAGACATGATCGATCAACATGACATCATAATTGATACCAACAAAATGTCAGCAAGCATGAATCACACTATCTTTAAGGATTTGTTTGTCAAACATGACAAAGGGAAGGAATCTACATCAGGCACACAAGATAATAAAACTAACTACACAAAAGTTTCATATGACTACACTATTCATGCCATTAGCTCAGGAGATGTAGTAAAAGATGATTCACAAGAAACACTTGATAATGATGAGAAATATCAAGAGACTCACAATGATGATAACCAAATTTGCATGCTATGAGAAGCACTGAAATATGATGAAGACAAGAATATCTATCTTATGGACTGGGGGCATGAAGAACCATTTCATTCGGGATGGTTTAAAGATGAACTTATAGCAGATATCATGGATGTCAGACTTGCACATGATGACTATAGGGAGGGATATGACATAAACCTTGATAACACAACATATGCTATAGACAGTTCCTTCACAAGAGATGATATAGTGGCTATAATCGTGATAACTCCTAGAGATAGAGACTGTGCAGTAGTTACTCGTAGATCTAAAGTAACTTTACAAGGAATACCATCAAACCCACCACTAGCAGTAGGAACTTATAATGTTGTTGAGAAACTCAAGAAAACCCTAGCACATATATCACTCTTTGAACTATTACGTATATCACGAACTCATAAAGCTATCCTAGACAAAGCACTTCAAGATTCAGTAGTGGACATAAATATAGATGAAAATGCCTTCCAATACATGGTAGGGAATTTGACATAGGGTACCCGCATTGCATTCATAGAACATGATATTCCTAGTGATATACTTCTCCATAATGACCCGCTACATCTAGAAGCTTACATACATAAGAGAAGAATCAAAAGAGTATTTATAGATGGAGGAGTCGGTCTCAACATTTGCAAATTAATGTTGGTTAAGGCATTGGGATATTCTAAGCTTCATATTGATTCTTCAAAGATAATAAACATCAAAGCATATGATGATGAAGAGCATCCCTCAAAAGGTATAGTTACACCACCAGTGCAAATAGGACCTATAACAATAGAGGTTACTTTCCAAGTGTTGGACATAGAACTAGGATACAACATGTTATTGGGCCACCCATGGATTCACACCATGCAAGCTATACCATCAACATTTCATCAATGTGTCAATTTCCCATACAATGGTAATGAAATCACCATAAAGGGTGATCCAATTCCATTCCAACATTGTAATCACTTAAAGGAAAGTGTGGATAACCAGGTACCAATTAATCAAGTAGCACCCCTCACTACACAAATGGAGTCATTAGCAATCACAAAAACATCGAAGAATGTGCCTACAACATCCTCTTTGCAGATAAATGATATTGGTTGTGGAGAATACTCTATTTCGAGTACTTCAAATGGAAAATAGTTGTTTTTGTCTCTTAGGTCTTTTGGGAAACCTCAAAATGCAATAATGAAACAAGACAAAGGAAAATAAATAGTCAGATACTCAGATTCATGCTCTTTCATTAGGTGGGGTGATTTACAAGAAGAATCTCTGAATGAGGATGTCAATCATTGGATATACAGAGAAGAAGATGACATGACAATACCCAAGTTACCTTTAGATTAGTATGGTAATGGATTCAAGATGCTACAAAACATGGGTATGATGGTACCACAGGCTTGGGATTACAAGAGAAATGAAGTACCCAATGACAATCCAAGGAATCAAGGGTTAGGATATAAACATGTACCAAATCTAACGGAAACAAGACAATGTACATTGGATATACTAAATAGACCAAGGCTACCCTCAGAGTACATATCTCAAAGTCATTCGTCAACATGAGTGTTTCCCTCTTCATCTCAGACAAGCAAGAAAGTACCAACAACACCTAGTGCAGAATCAGATGGTGAAGATATGAGACTTCTACAAGAACCTAGCACCAAGTCACCCAACAATACAGTATCTGACACGTCCGCACAAGCAAATATGGTAACAGACATAGACTTAGCACTAGTAAATGAGCCTAATCCTTGGTTGTTGTCAATACTTCTACCAAGGGAAATAACTCAAGCTCTACCCAATGAATCAGATGAAGAAAGGATACAAAGACTTATACCAAGTTTAAGAAGGGTAACCCCTATAAAAAGGAGGCCCGCTGATCTACAACAAAATTAGATACAAGAACAAGGGGAGATAAGTGATACAACGTCAAAAGTTGAAACATAAATAGAAAGTAAGACAGATTCTCATGACTACAAATTTTTATCTAACCATGATTCCAACCCATGAGCAATTGACATGATAAGGTATCACAAATCACCTATAGATGATGAAAATATACCAGGTCCCTCAAATAACTAGGTATGCATGTTATCAAAATATATTATGATAGAAGGGAGTAATGAGTTACCCCTTGTACACTCACATCTGATTGATTGGGGAGGAGAAGGAAAACCAACTCTAGATTGGTTTGAAAATGATGAAGCTATTACAAAATTCCTTGGTGTTAGAGAAGGATTTCCACAAGGTGATCACTAGGTAGGATTTGCTGTAGACCTGGATAGAACAACATACTTTGGAGAGGCAAGCACCTCTGTAACAAAAGATATGGATCAAAATAACCGTAATGGAAAGAATGAGTTAGACAACCTCCCTATTGAAAGAGAGAATTCATCATTACTCATGGAAGAAACTAAAGAAGTAAATATAGCAGAAGGAGAAGTTGTACATAATACCCACTTAGCAAGGTCCTTAAACCAAGAAGAAAATGACAAATTCATGCATTTTTTCAAACAACGTCCTATCAATTTTGCTTGGTCCTATGCATATATGATAGGCTTGGATCTAGAATTGGTGTTACATCATTTATGTTAGTTACCAAGAATTAAACTATACAAACAAAAGAGAAGAAAGATGCATCCACAGATTGCATTATTGGTCAAAATAGAACTCTAAAAGTTGTTGGATACATGGGCTTCATTTGACCCATTGACTATGCAGAATGGATATCCAGTCCAGTACCTATGATTGAGCCTACATGGGGCATAATAATATGTACTGACTTCTGAAATCTAAACAAAGCATGTCCTAAGGATGATTTCCCATTACCCAACATAGATATGATAGCTGACTTAATTGTTGGGAATGAAATGCTTTCTTTAATGGATGGTTTTTCAGGATACAACCAGATCCCGATTGTACTGGAAGATCAACACAAGATGACATTTACCTATCCATGGGGGACATACTGCTAGAATATCATGTCGTTTGGTCTTAAGAATGCAAGAGCAACATATCAAAGGGCTATGACGACGCTATTTCATGACATGATCCACAACATCATGGAAGATTATGTGGATGATCTACTGGCTAAATCACAGACAAGAGAAGGTCATCTTGAAGTCCTTGCAAAGATATTTGATCAATTAGAGCAATACAATGTCAGGATAAACCCTAAAAAGTGTGTTTGGTGTAACAATAGGAAAACTATTAGGGTTTATTATGTCTAACAAAGGAATTGAAGTAGACCCTACAAAATTCAAAGCAATCATGGATATGAAACCTCCATCAACACATAAGAAGTTAAGAGGGTTAAAAGGAAGACTATAGTCCATAAGGAGATTCATAGCACATCTGGCAGATAAATATCATCTGTTCTAGTATTTACTCAGGAAAGGAGTTACCTTCAAATGGATAGAACAGTGCCAAGAAGATTTCCAAGCTTTAAAAGATTATCTTCTAAATACTCCAATGTTAGTTCCACCTACTCCAGGAAAACCCTTATTACTATATATATCGGCAACAAACTCATCTTTAGGAGCCTTGTTGTCACATCATGGTGATCAAGGAAAGGATAAAGCAATATACTATATAAGTAGAACCTTAATTGGATATGAACTTAATTACACTCCTATAGAATGAGCTTGTCTAGCAGTGATATTAGCATCTCTAAAACTTAGACATTATATGTTGAGTCACAAAGTACAACTCATAGCACACTTTGATCCACTCAAATATTTGTTAAGCAGAGAAACATTGATTGGAAGATTGGATAAGTGGGTCATGATTTTTAGTGAGTTTGATATAGAGTATGTGGACAAAAAGGCAGTCAAAGGGCAGATTAGAGCAGATCAATTAGTAGAGGCTCCTTTACAAGACAATCACCCACTACTAATATAATTTCCTGATGAATTAGTATTTACATTGACAACATATACCATGTGGAAATTATACTTTGATGGGTCATATACAAATCATGGAGCTGGAGCTGGGATTCTTTTCATCACCCCTTAAGGTGATTCTATCCCTAAGTCATTCAGAATAAATTTTCCCTATATGAAGAATATAGTTGAATATGAAGCTCTTATCATAGGACTTTGTACCATTGTACAGTGGAGGATAAAACAATTACAAGTCTAGGGTGACTCACAACTGATTGTAAATCAAGTCAATGATGACTATAACACAAAAGATGATAAACTGTTGCCTTATAAACAACTGGTAGAAGATTACAAAGAACATTTCAGTAACATCACTTTTGAACAAATTCCAAGGATATAGAACAAGGCAGTCGACACCATGGCTACAGTAGGGTCTCTATTAAATATGCCTAATAATGAAACTCAGTTTGTGTTTATCATAGAACAATATATGATACTGACATATGAGATTCCCTCATTAGAATATGTATGCACAATTGTGGGTCCAAAATCCTAGTGGTATAATGAGATATACACATACTTACATACTCAATATATGTCTCCTAATTTGTCTAGAAATCAAAAGAAAAATCTTATTCGTCAGGCATCCATACACACTATTATTTTCGACACATTGTATAGAAAGTGCTTTGATGAAAATGAAGCACAAACTTCCCTAAAGGAGGTACATGATGGAATTTGTAGGGCACATCAAAGTGGCCCACCATTGTCAAAGAAATTGTTAAGAATTGGATATTATTGGCCAACTATGGAAAAGGATGCCAATACATATGTACAAAAATGTAAACAATATCAAATGCATGGAGACCTCATTCATGCACCGGCACATGATCTTCAACCTATTACATCACCATGGCCATTTTCACAATGGGGGTTGGATCTTGTTGGTAAAGTCAATCCTACTTCTTCCAACAGGCACAAATTCATCTTAACAGCTACTGAGTATTTTACTAAATGGGTCGAGGCAATTCCCCTTTCATACACCACTAGTAAGAAAATAGCAAAAATAATGCTTAATTACATTATCTGTCGATACGGGATTCCCATGTGCATAGTGACAGACATGGCCATCCATTCAAAAATCAAGAAATGAGAGAATTGTGTGACAAATTTCAAATACAAAAGAGATTTGCAACACCATATTATTCGCAAAGCAATGGACAAGAAGAGGCAATAAACAAGACAATATTGAAGATCCTTAAGAAAGTTGTTACTGACGCAGGATGGGACTGACATCTCTAGTTAAATCCCACTCTTTGGGCTTACATAACAGGAGTACACACCCCTACAGGAGCAACACCATATTCCTTGGTCTATGGTACAAAATAAATACTACCTATTGAAATAGATCTACCATCTTTAAAAGTTTCCTTAAAAAACATCATATCAGAGGAAGACTATCGGGTTGCAAGATTACAAGAGCTAGAAACGCTCGAGGAAAAGAGACAAACTACTTTAAATCATTTGCAAGGTTACCAGAACAGATTGAGAAGGAGTTATAATAAATGGGTACACCCAAGGAATTTTTAAGTGGGAGATCTAGTTCTCAAGGAGAACCAAAGGAACCTAGCAGAATGAGAAAAGCCAGGGAAGTTTGAACCTAACTGGCTAGGTCCTTTTATCATAACAAGGGTTATAGGTAATGGAGGGAGCTCCACTCTTTGACCCCATGAACAACATGCACCTTAAATGATATTATATCTAAGAGATAGGTTAGTTTAGGTTTTACTTTCCACATTGCATATCATTTTATTCAAAAAAAAGCATCGCATATAATCTCTTTTTTCAAATGCATTGCATTCATAAAATTTCTGCATTAGCATATAACTGCATCAATAAAAGAAGGCAATTGTGCAAGCTTATCATCTGTTTGCATTCAAGAGAAACAAGGGTCATCTCCTTTCTTATATATTTAGACATGAAGTCTTTGAGGTCCGAAGGTCATTCATTTTCAACATTACCCTGTGACGACACTTTATTTATGGTTGGGTAGAGATTTCACTATTTGAGACTTGTTAACAAAAAAATCTATCAATTTATATATCTCAAACACATTAACAAAATATCTAATTCATTCTAGATACCTAGTTGATCATATGACTAGTGAAAAATCTAAAATTCTACTTCAGCACTACTGTAATTGTCACACCCAAGTAGGTTTCATTACTTACAAGTCAAAGCAAGAAAATAAAAAAAATAAAAAGTGTTATGCCAAATATTCATCTCAAGGCAAAAGAGCAATGATATATAGCTGAAACATCACGCATACAAAGTGCGACAAAAAATATTGACTATGGGAACATGCAGGTAACTCCATCAGGGCTATGAACACCTGTTGGCAATGGAGCAATATTTGAGAAATTACAGTCTATAACCTTGTCGGAGCTCTAAAAGCTTGCTGGTAGCAAGGCTCTATTCAGGATGCTTTTAAAGTTAGGATAATCCATGTAGCTAGTCATATAGGATGCTAAGAATCTTTAGTGAACACAAGAGCAATAATTAACTCATTTGCACACAGATGAGCAAAAGAAGATCAAAGTTTCAAGAACCAATGGAGAAGTTTTTTTGCATCTCCATTTGTAAATCCTAGTCACTAAGTGTGTTAATTTATATGTTCCAAGGGACCTTAAGGATCGATTGACCACTTATCTACTAAATGTTTTGTACCTCCAATTCAATTAGTGTATTACAAAATGCTAAACAAACACAATAATCCTTTTTCGAATAGGATTTTCATCATGCATATTGCATTAACATAGGTCATATCAAAAAGTCATTATCTCTGCATGCATTCTGCAGATCATTATGTCACACAGGTTTGCACACTAAGGGCATAACTAGGAAAAATTCTAAAAATCATATAAAGTCCTAAAAAAACCCTAAAAAATCAAATACGATCCTGAAAAAATCAATCAAAAACATTCAAATAGGGGAAAACATAAAATCCAAAAACATTGGTAAAATCTTTCAAAAATTCAAAAACAGTGAAAAACATAAAATCCAAAAACAGGAAAAATCCTTCAAAAATCCAATCACATTCTGAAAGAGTCATGAAAAAATTAAAAACATTTGGAAAATGTCCTGAGAAAATCAATCAAAAACATTCAAATATCGATCCACATAATTCAAAAACATCGAAAAAGCTCTTGGAAAAGAACTAAAAATCAAAAAATCAATAAAAAAACTTGCAATAAAATATCTCGCAAGAATCAAACACCCTAGTAGATATCCAGCAAACGCTTTACACAAAGTTAACAAAGGATACGACTATCCAATCAAACATCCGCAATCAACTGATCAAACTATCTTATCAATCATATCATATCCGTATCAAGTGATCATTATCTTGTCTTAAACAGAAGAGGATACACTCGAAATCATATAGGTCAGTCTTAAACGGGGTCCACAACTTTCTGAGATTAGACATTATCAACCATCACATAAAGCAACTAAGAATGAAGGCACAAGGTCAATATAGCTGCTGAATTTTATCTAGGTCAGTCTTTATCTTTTATCATTTGGCCACATATTATGTTCCTATGCTACTCAAGGATGTCCACAAGTGACTAGAGGAGCCATGATGGGCATTATATTTTTCTTTGTTTGCTATTTGTGGGGTGAACCAATGAAGTTCTAGGGAAAATTCTCTAGTTGGTGTCTGTGATAGGAGCATTTAGCTATTGAATGCCACACATACCTCGACCCTTAGTGTACTTCCCAGAATGGAGGGGTTCACTCCTTGTCTGCTATGTGTTTGTTTCTTCAATGAGATATCTTTACATCTTGGTTCCTTATACCTTGATGTGCTAAGCTCCATTGTTCAATAATAAGGCTCAGTGATGAATATATATTGTGCAATAAATAAATGACACAGGTTCATGATTCAATCATTCTCATTCTCATCTCATCTGTTTATTGATAATTTGTTGATTTCCCATCTTCTTTCTAAATCATATTTTTTTCTAACATTATTCTTTCATCAATCTCTTCTTTCTTTCATCTTACTAACATTTCTTCAAGGTACATCTAAGTCAAAATATTATTCTAGCATTATCAAAACAAAAATGCATCCATATAGTTTCAACTGCATCCATATAGTTTTAAGTTGCATTAAACCATTGCATTCATAAGTTCATTCATAAATCATATAGAATCATATAGAAAGCATTAAAATATTGCATTCATAACATCACTCATAAATCATATAGACATGCATCGCATAACTCATTGCATCATGCAACATACATGGAAAACAAGGCATAATAAATCACTGCCAAAAAACTGCATATCATATATACATAACTCAAAAATGATAATGTGTTTGAATACAATAATCATAAATTAGATCGAAGGCTTAGATAACATGATCTAAATGTCTCAACCAACACTGCCTCTGTCAACAGGTGGATCTTGCCCACTAGATCCTGCCCCGGGATGTTGAGGTGGACCCATGACACCACCACTGCTGGTCCTCTGTGAAGAAGTCCTATTGGAACCAGAATGACCTCTAACCTCACTAAATCTAGGAGCTCTCTATCCCTCAAGTACAGTGTCATAGTAGAGTTGTTGATAATAAAAGCCTCCTATGCAGCTTTATAGAGTCTGTCATATTTTCTACATGCATCAGTACCTGGAGCAAAATGTTGATCTTAGGCATCCTGAATCATCTACAACTGTCTCACTGCCTCATCTCTCTCACTCTAGAGACAATGTCTCTCGGTCTCTAATGCACTATAGTCTATGTGGAATTCATCCTGCTCAGTATCTCATCGTTGCCTAAGTCTGAAAACCTCGTCCTCTCTTTGGATCTATGCTCTGAGAATCTGCGGATCATCATCATCTTTGTCACCACCCTATCCTCCTCCCCCCTCTGCAGCGGGCATGTCCTCTAGCTTTGGCATATCATCATCATCCCTGTCCTCACTGCTCGATGAATTTGAAGAATCATTATCGTCTTTACTTCTCATAGAATTGGTATCTCCACCAATATCTATGTCCTCATCTCCTCCCTCATCTCCTCCTCCTCCTTCCTATCCCCTATCATCTCCCCTCCTATCCCCCATGTCAATCCTCAGTCACTATCTAGGATGTCGTATCTATTGTACTATGATCAGAATAGTTAGATCAGTCAGTAGAATAGGCCTATGTCTAGCCCACCATGCATCATACTCTAGAGTAGTCCCTATATATTCTACACCTGCACTCCAACCCAAGGTAATGCCTAAACAACATCAAAATCGGCAGCAACAACATGTGGCTATATGCATACACCCCAATCAAAAACCTCATGAGAAACACGAGCGAAGTACGTTGTAACAATAGGTGTCACCTATATCTCTCCAAACTGTCTGAGTACTCGTCATGGAAGAGATATCTCAATGATCCTCTGAGTCTCAATGATCCTCCCAATAAGATATCTCTACTGTCTGCAAAAAGGCAAGTGTTGTGCATCATCTGCCCAACTGGGGCAATCTAAATATGGTCTCCAAATGAAATATTGCAATATATCAAGCTGATGTCACCAGTACAAGGTGTTACCTGAACCCCTATGTCTAATACTAGGTGTGTATCTGTACGCATAAGGCTCACCAGGTTGCAAGTCAACATGAATAATAGGTCTAGAAATAGAAATGTGCTCCCACTCCCAAGTCTAGAGCAATGTCACACCACAACTGATAGATCAGTATCCCAAATATACAATGTCATGCATCTGATAATAAACCATGGCTAAAAGACAAGGACCCCAAACATATACTCGATGATGAATAATCATATCATGGAGCACTCTGGCCCATCCAACTAGAAATCCAGGACCTCATTTATGAGGAATAAACAAACCACCTACGATACTGCATAATACAATAGTCAGATCATCATAGTCCAATCGAGCCCAAGGGATATCATAAGGTCCACTGATTTGTAAGTCCTACTCCTCACACTCAAAAAGGTCACATAGTCTAGCAACACCATCGTCATGATTGTAGAAAACTCTCTCGCCATGAATAGGAATGCGCAATATACGCCATACATCCTCTAAGGTAATGGATGCCTCACCAGTAGGAAGATGGAAGGAACACGTCTCGGAATGCCATCACTCTACCAATGCTATAATCAAGGCCCTGTTGGCTATAACCTCTAGCAAATGTAAAACATAATATAGTCCAAGATGTCGAATATGTGCCATCTCCTCCTCAAGTAAATCAACACGAAGATCAAGTCCACTGGGTCTTCTCTGTCAGTAGTATAACACTCCAATATTCTCCCGCACAGAAAAAATATTGAAAATGTCAGATATCGAATAACGAGATTACAAGAAATTATCAAATGCATGACAAAAAACTTCAACATACAATGAATGTGTAATGTTTTACACCTATGCATTACATTTTACACTAATGCAATATAGTTAATGCTTATGCATGTCATTTAACATGAATGCGTGAACATATGAGCTAATGCGTGAACAAATTAGTGTATGCGTAAGAACTACAACCTATGCAGTACACTTAAGCTCTTGTGGTACATTTAAGGCGAATGCATAACACTTACTGCTAATGCATTAAAACCGACATGCGGATGTGTAATTATTGAAAATTAGGTCTCTAGAAAAATTTCAAAAAAATAGCAAAAAAAGGCAAAAAATTAGGCAACAATTTAGAAAAAAACCATGCCGCTAGTCCCCGGAGGTCTCTGATAAGAGCATACTCAGTCAGACAAGTGCATTCATGCCCTATAGCCAACCATGATGATCAAATACTCGCAGGAAAGCACAAAACTCGCAAGGATTTCCACGAACTCACTACAATGCAAATGAGCATATGAAAAGATAAAATCTCTATTTATAGCTCAAAATTAGGGTTTTTTACCACCTCAATGCCCGTGGTCCCCGCCAACTTCAAACAACTTGTAGGCTACTCAAATGATCTCGAAATTGCATGAAACTTCACACGATTTCTCATTATATAGATATCGAAAATATGGTCTCAATTTCTCAATTTACACTATACAGTGATACTAAGGCATACTGGGGCAGAATTTTTCTTTGTCTTTGAAACAATGTCATTTCAACTTTGTCTCAAAGAGGGGCAAATGTAGACACCTAAAAATGTCTCATTGATCATGTACTAATTATTCATATAGTTGATTATATTATTATTTAATTTTTTAATTAAGTTAATTAATCGTATTCTTCTAAATTCATATTTCCTCATCATCTTACTAATTATTATATTTCCTTTTCTATCATCATTTTACCATTTTAACCATTTTCTAATTAAATATTTACTATTTAATTAATTCTGATTAATTCACCAATTTAAATAATCTTTATTATTTAAATAAATTCCATTTTCAATTTCTATCTCAATTCAGTTAATCAATTATCATTAACCCTTTTTCTAAATATTAATTAAATAGTCCAGGGGGTTAAGATTAGTTGGTTAAAGCATTGAGTTCTCAATGTGGAGACCCAAGTTCAACTCCCAAGAGGGACATCTTTGTGGAATTCTAAGTTGTGACTCTTGGTCTTCCATTGGTTGTATTTGTCACATTGTTTAAAGTGGATTTCTAAGTTGTGACACTTGGCCTTCCAATTGTTGTTTCTAGTTTGGTGCTCGAAAGGAGCTTGTATTTGTGCTCAAAAGGAGCTAGTATTTGTAATAAGCTTGCTAGAAAGGAGCTGGTATTTGTAATTGTTCTATGATACTTAATACAAAAAAATATTAATTAAATATTTATTATTTAATTAATTGTGATTTTAGTCCTTTAATTTGAATAATCTTTATTATTGAGCTAAATTCGATTTATAAATAATTAAATAGTTTCTTTAAATTATTTAATTAATTAATTAATTCTTTTAATTTCATTAATTCTTCTAATTCCATTAATTCATTCAATTTCCAATTCTTCCAATTTCTCCTAATTTCAAATACATGCGCATGATTTCAAAAATCAATTTGAAAATCAAAGTCAAGTTCCAAATATATTCAAATACTAAATTGAATTTAAAATAAATTCAATATTTGAATTAAATCTCATGCAAAGATTAAATTGAAAATCTAAGTCAAAGTGCAAGCACATGCTAAATTAATTAATTAAACCATTATCTTTCCAATCTCTATTTCTATCTTCCACTTTGTTTTTTTCGCAAAAACTTTCAATCAGTTAACTATTCCATCTATTTTAATTGATCTTTTCAATTAATTGATTAGTTACATCTTTTCTTTAATTCTCTCCAATCATTCTTTTTCATCTTTTAGTCAACTTTTTCTCAATTAGTTGACTCAATTAATCTATTCAATCTATTTTGTTTCACCTCCAATTCAATAGTTCAACTATCAATCGGCATGTGAGCTCACCCGAGTTCCACCTATTAATCAATTCTCTCCAATAATCTATAAATTGAGAATTCAATCTCCATTTTCAACAATCACGAACTTCAAATCTTTGTGTCATTTGCAAGTTGCCAGCGCAATATCTGAGAGCCATCATACCACATAGAAGAGAGGAACAATGGAAGCTATATGTGATCATGGAATATGGAGTTTGAATTGATTATTTTACATTCCTATTGCTTGTTTACATTATCTCATTGGTTTATTTAGAATTCTTTGATTAGATAGGGATTCGTGATTTCCCTCTATTTCTAATTGATTTGGTAGATGAATTTTACTTATGACATAAGGATCTTCATCCTTTTTCTCCACATTGGTTTCCCTTGAGACTTCAGGATACTCATCCACTCGAACATCAACACTCTCAATGGCTCTCTATGTCTGGTTGGTGTAACATTTGTAGGCCTTACTCTTGGTGGAGTAAGCAAGAAATATACCTTCATCACTTTTAGCCTCAAACCTACTAACATAGTCACCTCTCTTAATAAAACATTTACTACCAAATATCTTAAAATAATTGACATTAGGTGATCTACCATACCAACATTCATAAGGAGTCATATCCTTACCTCTCTTTACCAATATCTGGTTCATAGTGTAGACAACTGTGCTGACAGCTTCTCTCTAGAAATTTTTTTCTACACCTCCTTGTATCAACATCATTCTAGCAGCTTCAACAACTAACCGATTATTCCTCTCTGCACTACCATTCTATTGTGGTGTCCTCTTTGCAGAAAGTTGTCATTTGATACCATTTTCTTCACAATATCTAGTGAATTCCTCAGAAGTAAATTCACCACCTTGATCAGTACTTAGACACTTTATCTTCTTACCACTCTCTTTTTCAGCTAAGGCCCTGAATGCCTTGAACTTACTAAATGCTTCTCTTTTATCCTTCAAGAATGTGACCCACATCATTCTTGAACAACCATCAGTGAAGATCATTAAATATCTGGCACCTTGAATACTTTTAGTCCTTATTGGTCCATAGAGGTCTGTATGAACCAAATCTAACAGATGTTCCGCTGAAAAAGATTTTCTCTTAAAACTTGAGGATGCCATCTTTCCCAATTGACATTCCTTACATAGAGCATTAACTAGTTTGTCCAACACTGTTTAAGAAATGGATTCTCTTTTCCCATGATTGGCTAAGTTTTGAAATTTTTGGGTCAGGTATGCTATTAGTTGCTTCAAATTTGTTCTAGGTCTTTAAGGGTTGAGGGTTTAGTTTTTAATCGCTCAAATGTCTAATAAAAAAACCCTCTGGCTTCTATTTCTACATTACTTTATTCACTTAAGTAATGGGTCTTTAAATCATGTAAAATGTCCCCCCCTCGTTACTTGCCTAGGCGGTCGTTAAATAATTGTAAAAATTTATGCCTTATGCCTTTTCCTAATGTTTGTCGGGCCCAGTAAGTGTCGTGCAACTCTTAGATAGATCTACGACTTTCACTGCTTTGTTGGGCAGAGTTGCTAGTGTGTGAGCCTCTATGAAATAGCGAAAGGCATAAGTGCACTCGACCGAGTACACTAGGATCCAACTTAATGAGACTCCATCTTGT
Source organism: Cryptomeria japonica (assembly GCF_030272615.1). Lineage (NCBI taxonomy): Eukaryota > Viridiplantae > Streptophyta > Pinopsida > Cupressales > Cupressaceae > Cryptomeria > Cryptomeria japonica. The sequence goes on from NC_081413.1 coordinate 308,068,181, forward strand.
TTTGAATCTAACGGCTTGAGTTGTTTCACAAAAGAAATAAGATAGTAAGTTACCTTTCACGAAATGGGAAAAAGGTTTGGCGGGACCTAGCGGTGAAGACTTTTCCATAGCTAAAAGGCGATTAAGTTTAAAAGAAATCGACGGATCTCATTGTTTTGCAGCTGAGAGATGCTCACAGTTTCTCTGTGAAATAGCGAAAGGCTCTTTAGCCTGGGCAAAAGAGGTTACTAAAAGGCATAACAGATGCACAGGTCCTCGAGTTCTAACAGTTGGCATAGTTTCGCGGGGTGAAGGTGCTCAAAAGATAGCTTTCGCGAAATGGTGAAATGACATGGCATTCCAAGCGAGTAGTCTAGCTGGCTGAGATGGCAAGTAAGAAAGTGACATGTGGCTGAAAAATTAAAGTGTTCAATGAGTATACATTTGAGGATTAAGAGGTGGGCTCAAGGAGATGAGTCATACTGCGAGATGAGAAATGACCTGGCAAATATGGGTGGCAAGGATGAAGTGGATCCTACAGAATTCTCTCAACAAATAAGAAGTTGACACATCAATTCAAGAGAGATAAGATTCCAGGTGGATAAAGCTAAGTTAGAGGCCCATGTTTGTTAGTTTTTAAGCAAGTTGTTAAAGCATCATGCAAGTTCTTGAGATCTGACGGCTCACGTGAATTTGTGAAGCTAAGATTCTAGTATTTTAAAGCCTGTGGAATGGCGAAAGAGCCAGTGGACCTAAAGGACAGGCAAGGCATAAAGGTAAAGGCCGATTAACTTTGTTTTGATCTAACGGTTCCTATGACTTCATGGCTGCAAACCAATCAGACATTAATGTTCATGAAGTTGCGAAAGACAGGTGGAAGTCACATGAAGGTGTGACATGGCATGACAACAGCTATTTTTTTAAGAGCCCGATGGTGATGTGTTGATTGACATGTGGTTTTAAAAGGTAATTGAGGGCCTGCCAAGGTATAACCGGCGGTTATGTGGGAATAGCTAAGTAAGACACGTGGCTGACTCGGAACTAAACCCAAAGGGGCTTCCAAGGCTAATGGTCAGATGCCACATGGCATTTGTTAACCGGTGAACAAGTGGGGTATGTAGTACTTGGATAAAGGTCCCATTTAAAAGGTGTTCATCTCAAGATCAATCCAATGCTTCTTCTTGTTTCATGGCCCAAAGATGGAAGCGGATTAACCCCTGTGAAATAGCGAAAACTGTTAGCTATCAAGATGAGGCGTGGTTAGTGAAAAGGGTTGACGGTCTCGGTTGGAGTTAAAGACTGGGTGGTTAGAGTCCCATCTAATGCTTGGCATAGCTTCATGAAGAAAAATGCTCAAGGGTTAAAGCTTGCGAAGTGGCGAAAAGGAAATAGGGCCCGACACTAAGGTAAAAAAGGTTAAACAGAGATAAAGACCGATCAAGTTCCATCCGATCGAACGGCTGGCGTGGCTTCACTGGGTTAAAGTGCACATTGGCTACTCTCTACGAAGTAGCGAAAGGATTTTTAGCTCATTGCTAGATGAGGAAAATAAAAGGGAAAAAGCAGCGCAAGTTTGATGTGATCTAACGGCTAGCGCAATTTTGCTAGATGAACGTGCAAGGATGTTATGCTCTGCGAAATGGCAAAAGAGTGAAAAAGAAAATACACAAGGGTGTTATGACCCGTTGGAGCAAAATTTTCAAATTCTTCTATGAATTCAATTCTAAAGGGACGACCGAAGCATGCGGCATTAATGTCACAGTTAAGAGCCTGACTACCGTATATGATCTCGTATCAATTGAATGAAGACATCATTTTGAAGAGCTATTGCAAAGGAGCGGGTGCAGAGCAGATTTTTTCAGGTGCAAAACAGAATTCTTCGAGCCAAGAATAGGTTCTCTTGTACTCTTGCTTAGAAATTACTTGATAGTTTGTTTCAATTGAGGTTTTAATCTGTTACAGGACTATATGGTTAGTAATTAAGTGCTTGCCTAGTAGTTTTAAGATGGCACCTAAAAGGGAGTTCTCAGGAAAGGTTAATTACCAAGAGAGGGCAATCTGTGATGATTTCCTAGAATAGTTGACCATGTCAACTAATGTGGCAGCTAGGGTAAAAGAGTTAGTGCCAAGAGATCCTCACCTGAAAATAGGAGAAGGATTGTATGACAAAGGCAATTAGATGAGAGACCCACAGATTGGGTTGTCTGGGTTAGGGATATTCAAGGTGGGATTTGGTATGAGACACTCCCCAGCCCCAATGAACAATATTTGGGAGTTGGATGTAGGCAAATTGGTTGTCCCCGGAGTATTCATGGATGTGGATCTCCTAACTTAGATTGCACACAACTATGACCCAATTACAAGGAGTGTTAGGGATATAAATGGAAAAACCCTCATTGAAATAAATAATGAGGAGTTCAGAAATGCTTTTGGGCTTAGTGAATTTTCCAATTTTCTAGAACCCATCAATTTTAAATCACTAGCTCAGGTTTACAGTGTACAGAGGAATCACCTTAGGGATGGGCCTCTTAAAGAATTCTTTGTGAAGATAGGTGGATTAACAGTTGTAGGACCCAACACTATGGAGCCTTTCTCCTTAAATCTGTTCACCCTTAGAGCCAAGGGATTATACTGGCCACTCTACCAGATTTTAGGAGAGGATGCTGAAGCAAACATGCCAAGTCATTACATGTTAATGATTGCTCAAATTTTGAATCCTTCTCTGGCAGTGACCTTTGATTATGCCTCCTATGTAACTGATGCCATCCATGAAGGCTTAATAGGGATAAAGAATGGGAAAGTGGATAGGCCTTTTGGGTGGTACTCCCTCCTCATGCACTTATTTCTATTCAAGGGTGGAGACTATTTTGCAAATGGAATGGATCTTGTGAAAGAAAAGAATGGAGAGAAGATGCTAGTTCAGTTATGGAATACAGTGCTTTCATGGGACAAAGAAGATGCTAGCTACTTGAGATTTGATAAGTGCTTTGCATCCAAGATCAGAACTCTTATATGTTCAGAGAATCCAAGAGTTCCTAAGGTTCTTTTGGAATTCATTAGGCCAAAAGAGTTTGCTGAAAATGTTAAAATTGTCCACAATTGGGGTGATATGTACTTATACCCTGTCTCCATAGTTTTTAGAGTGTATGGTTTCAGAGGCACTCCATTTTTGTTGCCATATCAGGTCCCTCTCAAAGTAGGAATTGCAGAAGTTCTCAGGCAGATTGGTAGCGTGCAAGAGGCAGAGCTAATAGGTAGAGGTAAAGGGACCATTTTCCCTAAAATAACTATAGCTCATCAGTTTGTAATAACTAAAGGGGGCTAGAAGTGCTTTGAAGATTTCCTTAAACCATACCATTTATCAACTATAGTATCAAGGTGTGCTGACCCTGAAGATTTCTTCAATGACATGTTCAGAAAGAGGGCAGTATGCAGAGGTAGACCTCACCAATTCTAGTTTCCCGAAGACCTCATCAGGAATGAGTTTGATTTGGATGAGAAAGAGCTCAGGAAAGAAAAGTGGGTGGCCTACAAAAAGGCCCTAGATTTTGTGCACCAATTTGACACTAGCTATGACCCTTTGTCCAGCTTTCACCCCTTTGAAGAAAAGGTAAAATTCTCAATTCTTTGTTTTGAAGATGTGATGCAAACATTAAAAGAGAAGAGGGAGGTTGTGATTAAGAACAAACCTAAGAAAGCAAGACTAGTTTTAACTAGGACTACATCTACCAAAGCAATCCCTCTAGGTGATTACATGTTACATAAGAATTCCAATTATAGTGTGTTGATGCCAACAATAGGGGGGCCTTCTACCTCAAAAGGGAAGAGGAAGATACAGGATGTCATTGACATTCAAGAAAGCCCAAAGAGGCAAAGAATGGGAAAGGAAGTACAATCTGATGAACCCTTGTATTCCCCATCTCAATCCCCTATTCATATAGGAGATGAACAGGCAGCAACTGAGCAATTGTTACAATTAGGCAGTCTTAGAGAGATAGCCTACACCTATAATGAAGTAGAAGAGGGAATGCCAGAAGAGCCCCTTAATGCTAAAATGAATATAACTATTGATGAGTTCAAAGGCCAGTAGTTGGATCTTGAGATCAAGCAAGCCAGTGAGGATTTCTTGGCTGATAATAACTTTTTCACATCAGGAGCTTTCATGCAATTCATGTGGAAGTTGAATATTGATCAATTTAATGCTAGGTGTGAAAAGAGGAAAGGTGAGCAGCCCCACAAGGATCTAGCTATGGTGGAGGAAGAAATAAAGCAAGAAATGGTCACTGAGTTCAAGACCATCACTCCCGAGCAAGGAAGAGACATGGTAGCAAAGGCTGGTGTACTCATTCTCCTTGAATGGGACATAGCAGATGCCTTGGTTTTAGAGGCAGTAAGGAAGGAGACTAAACCTATGGAGGGAGTCACTTTCAGCAAGGATATTGTTGCCATGGTCATGTGGTCTCTTAAAAGAGATGTAAATAGAAAGAATAAGGACACCTTAGGGTCAAGCTACCTTGGAGGTATGGTAGTGAAAAGAGTACAAAGCACTGGGGTGGTAGAAGCTGCAAGCATAGTCCTAGAGACTACAAAATTCAATGTTGCAGTAGAAAAAAGAGAGGCAAAGGAAATGGCAGATCTCCAAGCTAATTTGGAGACAGTTCTAAAAGCTTATAACCATGCCAAGGAAGAGGTAAGGGGTAAAGATAGCATCATTGCCAAGTTACAAAGCCAGTTGGCAAGACATTACCATCAAGGTGAGTCCTCAACATTAATGATCTCCTCTTCTCCTGCAAGGCCTCCACCTACCAGCCCCATTATTAAATTCCCACCATCTCTAGCACCTTCTAGTTCCTAGTTGATTGAAATCACTCCCCATGAATTGGAGAAGCTAAAATAGGCTCAGGCCCTGTATGCAAAGAAATATGAAGATAGAGTAAAGGCTACAATTTTGAGTTTTGCTGACACCATAGGGTCCTCACTAATGTACAATAACATGAGTAAGATTTTGGAAATGTGGAATGAGCTAAATGGAGACAAGGCTGTTCTAATGCCTATTTTTGACAAATGGAAACCCAGAGAGCAGGATATAGAACTTATTTGTGTATCCTATGATGAGGTAGGGGCTGACCCCATTATTAAATCTACCAATGATATGACAAAGGATTTAGTAAAGTTGGCAGAAGGAGTTGATAATGTAGATAGAAAGATCAATTTGTACAAGAAAGAGTATACTAATCAAATTTTTGAATTACTCCCAGGGGGTTTTGCCAGTCCAACACAATTAAAGGACAAACAAATATGGCTTAAGGAATTAGAAGCCAAATTGTCATTGAGAATAAAAGGAATTATTAATTCAAAGGATGCCTCCATATTTATCAAAACAATTGAGGAGATTGAGAAAATCAAATCTCATTATGGTTTTTTGAACTCAGAGGTCAACAAAATGAAGAACTCTTGGAAAAGATTAGCCAAGACAAAAGGAAAAGTGGTTAACTTCTCGTGGCCTACTGATGATGTATACGAGGAATGGACAAGAAAATATGCGATATTGGATGTGGAGTAGTTAGAAGATGTTGCAAAAGAACAACAAGTAGAAGAAGCTACGAATGTTGAAAAAGACTTGTAACCGCATTTGGAAAAGGTTTTGTAACTACTTCTTAAGAGAATTAATGATTGTAACAAACTCTCCTAGGAAAGTCTGAAGCCTTGTATGCATCCATGTTATTATAAATGGATACCAGGACTAGTAAAAAAGGGATCGCAAGGAATTGAAAGAAAACACTGCAGAAATTTATCTGAGCTTTTTTCTAAGTCTTAATGGAGAATATCCAAATGTTTTTGTAATACTTTCTGAAATAATATCAACACACAGACCATGGGTTTTGAGCTTAAACTTTGTGTTGTCTTCAAGTATGTTTGCAAATATTTACTGTTTCATTCTGAGTAATCCAAGGTTATTCCTTTTGAATATGGGTTGTAAGGCGACTTCAAGTAGATGTGCTTTTTAGCTTTTCTCTTCAGGAGGGGAATTAAATATGCAGGAATCACTTCTACTAGTAAATTCTTTGTGGGATATTTTGAATTTGATAAATGCAATTTAGTTTTGGTATGAATAAATTCTTATGTATGTTAGGCATATGTGGGGATCTGCAGAAGCCAAGCCAAATAGGATGTATGGGGATATTTGATTGTGGGAGTATTGTTTAAACTTAGATGACTCTGTGGCCTGGATAAGGCACTGGTATTAATCGTGGTTATCTTTTACATCATCTTGTAGGTCAATACTGAACATGAGTACAAGTTTTATTTCTTCATTTCAGTTGGTTTTAAGGTGATAAGATCCACTGGTTTTCAGACTGGTTTACTATGGATTTGTCTTTTAAAAGTGTGAATTCAGTTCACAAAAGGTATACCCACCTAAACTTTGGACAAGTTCGAAGTGTAGAAGGTTAATCAAACCTTGTCATATGTTGTTCTGGAATTTCTTTCTCCTTGTTTTCTCTCTCATACATAGAGTTATTATTTTATTACCAAGGGACTAAAAAGGGAATCAAATTTTGAGAACAACAAGGCAAACCTCTCACTGCCTTGGACTTACTCACTTTATCAATGTTATCAAAATTTATGTGACAAAATCTCATATGCCAAAGCCAACTATCATCTACTTTAGCAATTGAATAGTTGTTGACTTTAGGATTTAGGTGAAATAGGTTACCTTTAGTCTGCTTGTTGGTTGCAATTAGTTCACCTTTTCTCCCATAGATTTTGCACATACCATTCTTAAACTCCAATGGGTATCCTTTTTCATTGATTTGAGCAACACTCAAAAGATTGTGCTTTAGTCCTTCAACCCAGTAGACATCATCTGCACTGCTCTTACCATTAAGAGAAATAGTTCCCTTACCTTTTACCATGCAAGGTGAGTCATTACCAAATCTCACAACTCCACCATCAAATTCGTTCAAGGAAAGAAATTTGCTCTGGTCACTAGTCATGTGATGTGAACAACCACTATCAATGATCCAATCATCAGAATTATCCATGCGAGAAATTAATGCTTTCTAATCAAATGTCTCCTCTTTAATGGCTATAAAAACAATGTATTCATTAGTATCACCCTCAGATTCCTCATCAGTGATACCACCATCAACTGCAATAAGACAATCTCTTTTGCCTTTTCCTTTGTACTTCTTGAACTTCTATTGCTTGTGCTCATTGTCACCATTAGACAGTTAGCTGCAATTTGTCCAATCTTGTTGCATGCAAAACATTTCAAAGGTAATTTACCTTTATACTTACGGGTACCTCTAGGCAACCGCTTGGCCAACAATGCTTCAAGCTCAACCAAGCTGTCTTCATCATCAACTTCTCTGCTGAATTTAGATTCATAAATGTGACTGACATTTCTACTTTTCCTCATAGATGGGTTAGAAACTGAAGCTCTAAATGCAGATTCAGATTTCTGAACAATGCCATCATAACCATTTAATTCAAAAGTAGTAAGCTTACTAATGATGGAGTCAAGGGTTACCTTAGTTTTGTCAATTGACTTTATCTCCTGAATGGCTGCAACTTGGATAACATAGACCGGTAGAAGGGTTCTCAATACCTTTCTAACCACTGTCACATCTTCCAATTTACCACCAGCACTCTTGATCTCACCAACTATCTCTTTTATCCTTTGACTATACTGTTGAATATTCTCACCTTCAGCCATCCTTATGTTATCAAACTTTCCTCTTAGACTCTCTTCTTTTGCAATCTTCACATGTTCATCACCACTATAAATATCTTCAAGTTTCTTCCATACCTCATAATCAGTCTCCAGACCATGGACATCTACATATTCTGCATCAGATAAAGAATTGATAATAGCCTTCAGTGCTTGATTGTTTTCTTGTTGCTCTTTCTTCTGATCATCAGTCATAATCCCACTAAGTACAACATATTGAGTACCAACACGTTCCCAGTATTGAGTTCCTAGACTCTTAATATAATTTTTCATTCTACCACTCTATATTTTGTAGTTCTCTCTATTAAACTTCAGACCTTCCTTCTTCATCATATTCTACAAGATCTTTACCTCAAGTTGTTAGGCTTAGACCTTAAAGGACCTGAGAAACTCTGATACCAATTGATGGTATGATGAAAGAATAAGGATCTGGTTAACTATTAAGAGAGGGAGGGTGAATCAGTAGATAGAAAACTGATATAAACTTTTACCAATCTCAAAATCAACCTCTCAAAGCAAACTCTAAACTGACAAGTTAAACAACTGAACTACAAATGCAATATCATTGTCAAGTTAAACCGGTTAACTGTTATAACAGATTAATAGTAAAACAACTTGAAACACACAAACATCAAATACTTTACTGACATAAGTAAAACCTCATTTCAGATTTCTGTTGGTTAACATAATATATCAAAGTGGATTTAGCAGTTAAGAAATTCAACCATAGTAAACATAACCACAAGAACATTCAACACTTGACACAATATTTTTGACATGGAAACCCAAATGGAAAAAACCATGGTGGGGATGAATACCCACAAGTATTCTAAACTCTTTTGAAGTTCTCCTTGTTAGGAGCCAAGCTTGTTAAAGCTTTATAGTAAGTCCTATTAAGAACAGGTCCTATTAGGGACCACTTGGTTAAGGGAATGACTATAATGCCCTATTAGAAGCAATGCCTTGTGAGGAGTAACCTCGGTAGAGGATTTGAAATCCAAGCTAATGGACCACCTGGTTAGAGGATTTGAATAACATTAATCTTGTTAGAGCTTACCCAGTTAGGGGATTTTAACTCCTGTAATTGTTAGAAAATAATAGGGGTTTGTTGATCTGTTTGAATAGCACTACACTTTCTTGTTCAGATCCTTTTCATGCTCCTATCTACCTTTACACAAACTACATATACATCATCTAGTTTGGCAACCACACTCTCACTCTCAACTACAAATTTCCAAATCTGAAACAAAACAACTCATTGACCTTATAAACAAATCACTAGGTCGGTAACACAACACAAACCTAATTCTCACATAGAGATTACAAACAAATCAGTTCAAGTATGACCATTGGATTACATAATAATCTCTGCACATCATTCAAGATAGCCTTGACCGCTCCTTGATCACCTCTTCATCAAAATCTGTAACTCATCATGTAGTTTGCATTACATGCAATGTACTTTCTCATTCCCAAGATAAAAATCGTTATCTCAGTGCGCCAAAAACTATTTGAAACTCTTCTCATACAACATGCATACATGTCATAATCATTACCACTCATCATCAGATCATAAACCAATACAACCAATTCACCAAAATTCATTGGTCAAGCTTTATCATATCAACAGGTAGGGTTTACCAATTGATCTCACCATTTCTTTAGCAATACCGGTTTCCTTCACAAACTCACCTACCAGTTGCAGTTCCCTTCACTAGCTTTTCCTACCAGTTACAAAACAACATTATAACAACATCATTACCAGTTAATTGACATTAATAACAACATAACATTCCATTAATGCAATCTTTATGCAAATGCCAACAAATCCAAGACCTAAAGGTGACTGGAGAAGAACCTATGACAACTGAGGAAACATGAACTGGTAGAAACCCTATGTCAATTGGTTTAGTCCATTTGAAATGGAAAAGGTAACTAATGTGATTTGCACCATTTGTAATAATTATGGACATATGGCTATGAACTGCAGAAGGAGAAATGGAAGAGGTAATTCAGGACCTTGGAGATCATCTAGGATGGTTTGCTATGATTATCACAAACTGGGACACATGGCAAAATTTCTGTAGAACCAGGAAGAACAAATCGGTTATCCACTCTGAAGATTAGAAAGGTAAGCAGAAGTTCAATATTGAGGAAACCAAGGAGGAGATGAACATAATCTGGAAGAAGAAGAATGAGGACAAGCCTCCAGAAGAATCTATCCCTTCACCTAGTGTGGATAATCCTACACCGGTGAATTAAGCCTTTCAAAGAAGCCTAAGGGGAGCATAGCGGTAAATCTACTTCCAGACCCCTTGAAGAATGTATGGTAAAAGAGTTTTGCATTTTGAGTTGTTTTGTGAGAATTCTTGATATCATTGTCTATCGCTTTTTCAAAAGATTGTCAACCGGTTATATACCTGTCAATATTGGGAAGTTTTGTTAAGTGGTATATTAGGGTTTGTTACCCTATCGGTTGAACAATTAATGCAATGGGTAAAATTTATAAAAGCAAGTTTTATTATGTTATTTTTACCCTAATTGCATTCAAAGAAGAGTTCTTGAGCACCTATAGAGCGAAAAAGAGAATTGCTAGCTGATTATAGAAGGATTTGTGTTGCGGATCGAAAGATTGAATCAAATTCAAAGATTAGTAAAGGAAAAATGGGTGTACATTTGAGAGATCAACCAGAAACCTTGCCAGTGTGAAGGAATTGAGGTATTCTTTTGTGAATCTCTCTCAAATTCAGTTTATCCAGAATGGCATCATTGTCTAAGCAAGTAGAGAGACTTATGATTACTGTTGAACCTATGGAGCCTATGGAATCAGACAAAATAGTATCATATAATACATTGTCTCAAGTTCCTGATGGTGTTATGATCAAAGGTGATTTATCCAATTATATTGATTGTAAAATCGAGTCTTTAGGATCACTATCAATTTATTCTCAACTCAAATCTTTGTGTGATAAAAGAGGGAAAATCAAACCCAAGTTCATTAGGGTCTATGAAAAGGGTTTTCACAATGTGGCATATTTTCTTGAAGATTTTGAAGAAGAGCATGTTAGGATAATTCTTAGTCACGTGCATGGAGAAAATATGTATCTTGACAGGTTGTACACAATCACAAAGGAAGAAATTCATGCAATGACTGGTCTTTGGCAAACCAGTGAAGTTTCAAAGCTGAGGAAAATTTCAAAAGAGTGTGATTGCACTAACTCAAGCCACCTCTGATGGTTGTGCATTTTCAATCAACAACATTAAAGACCCAACAATTAGACTTGCAACTATGGTCATTGGTTATAGGATATTTTATTCTAGCAGAATGAACAGTGTGCCATCTGTTGCTGTGCACGCAACTTAAAGGATCATTGTTGAGAATGCAGATTATGACTTATGCGAGACTATAAGGAGCCAATTGATGTTGAACCTACAATAAATTAAGAAAGATAGTAGTCAAAGGTTTAAATATGGTCAACTATTGATTGGTCTATTGTTCTATTTTCAAAACTTCCTACCAGGAATTGGTGACATTCAATGGTCTAAGGACATACCGATAACAACTCAAATCAAGAACAACATTAAGGTTGTAAAGAACACATTTTTTGTTGCTATGAACAGATATTTTAATGAGTTCCAAAAGAAGATGAGAATTCCGTTGAGGCTACTTGAAGATGTGGTGAAACACTTTGCAAAAGACATCTGTTTCACAGTTACCACAGACTTTTGTCTTATGGAGGCCATAGAACCCAGGGAAGATGAGATGGAAGAAATGAATTATGAAGTCAACTATGACTTATTAATCGGTTATGCCAACAACCTTTTGGCATCTCCCAAGGATAAGAAGAAGAAAATACTAGGAACTTACGAGGAAAGAAATGCACCTGTTGAACCTGGTACTACCAAATAGAAGAAGAAGAAGAAAGTTGAGAAATCACCTTTAGTGACCACCAGTACAAGGTTGACAAGAAGTGTTCAAGTCAAAAAGGAACCGATACCCAAAGTATATGCTAAGAAGAAAACTGCGATGAAGAAGAGAGGTAGGCAACTCATTCTTCAAGTAGAATCTGAGGATACCAACACTAAAGAGGAACCGAAGAAGATCAAATCAACTGGTAAGAAAGCCAAACCACTAGGAAACACTTCAAAGAAAAGTATTCCTATTAATGCTTTATCTTACAAACCTATGACTAATTTTGAGAGAACTGTAAAAAAATTAGGGAGGAATGGGTTTGATAATGTGAAAGAATGTTTTGATTCATTTGATGATGATCAAAAGCAACAAATTGTTCAAGAGGTAATCAACCACTTGTGTCAATACAATTAGTTACCTCAAGATATTGAAAAGGATATTTTTGATTCTTTGTATTCTATTTTTATAAATAAGTGGAAAATGGCTATTGAACAAGACCGAGAAACTATTGATAGAATTTTCATTCAATATTTTCTTGAGTTAACTAGAGATGAATTATTAGCATTGCTTGATAATTTCAATGGATAGTTTCATTCTAAGGCAAGGAGATTGAAGTTATTGAATGGAAAGGCTCAATCTGTTGAAGTTGAAACTCATCAGATAGCTAGAAAAATTCAAAGGATGCATGAGCAAATGAAGTCTCATAAAACTGATCAAACAGAGACTGGAGCTCAACTGGAGTTAGATGAAGAAGAAATTATTGCACCAGATATTGTCTATCCTTTCAAGCATAAGGATAACACTACTTCTCTACCAGTTATCTTTGTATATGATACTAATGAAATCTAGGATAGTATTGATACAATTGGTAATAACATTGAACCAGTTATGGAACCTTTACAACAACTAGTCATTACTGTTAGGTTGAAGTGAAGGAAACTGAACAAAGAAAGGAGGAAGAAAAAGTGAAAATAGAGGAGAAGATACCAGATGAAAAGGAAAAAGAAAAGGTAAAGAAGCAAATTGATGATGAGGATGACTCAATAGGCATCAAAGGGCCTATAGATGTAGATAATATGAGTGCATCTAAACTCATGGAGATTGCAACAGTGATGCAATCTAGAACAAAAAAGAAAAGATTGAAAGAGCAGAGGAAAGAAGCAGAAACAATTCAAACTGTCATTGAAATTCTGTCAAGTCTCCTACTAGAGACTGACACTGGGAATTTGTCAACTCCTATCGGCAAGCTTGGCCATATGGTTGCTGACACTTTTGACCAATTGAAGTCCCTTGAAGAAGCTCCTCAAATTTTAGCTGAGAAGAATTATAGAAGGAAAAGAGGAGAGCAAATAATGAAAGACATTGATACAGGGAAGATTGCCTTATCTCTGAATAAAGATCTTTTGAAGACTGCTATTGAAATTGGAGGAAGGATACTGGCCTATACATCTAACATTTCATTTTTCTATCCTAATTTAAAGAAGAGGCTAGAAGAGACAGACCAAGAACTGGAAAGGATATGTACTGCCTACATACCTTTATAGGATTCAGCCTTAGCATTTGGCAAATCAGTTGATGATTTGCAACACTGGTTAGATGTCTATGATTGTGAACAGGCTAAGAGACTCTAATACTTGAAAGAACTAAAGAACTAGTTGAGACCTAAAGTGGACATCTTACAACAAACATACAACAATGCAAAAGTGGCTTTGGCGACTCCAGAGATGAGTAGAGTGGATGCAATGGAAGAATTTTCTGCACAAATTATGACAACCATTGAGAACACAGAAACATTATTGCAAACATGGGATAATGATTTTACTCAGATGAAGATCATTTTCAGTGATATTTTCTTGAAAATTGCAGTGAATACTCCTTGAAAAGACTCTTATATTTTTGTATATGTAGTTTTTGATGCAAATTGTGATATAATATATATATGTATTTTACTTTTCAATTTGGCATTGTTGTCAAAGGGGGAGTAGAAATTGTTGGCATTATGTGAACCGGTATGAAGACATAACGATATTGTATGTTGTCATTGATGTCAATATGTGATATGATGTGAATCGGCATATGTGATAGGTGAGAAGAGAGAACCGGCATATGTATGAACCAGTATATATGCCAAAGTGAAGCGACATATTTGTTCAAGATGAACCGGCATGTAGTTATGGGAACCAGCACATGGAAGCATTGTGTGACTATCGGTTGGTAGGTAGTTTCCACTTTAGGATTTCTGGTTGGAGTACCTCAAGTCTATGTGACTCAATCGATGATCTTTGTGTGATGAGTTAACATTATAATGAAGAACAGGTCATGTTGCCACATAAGCTCTGTGCACGTGAAGGATCTTGCATGAAGAAGACTATTCCTCTCTACCTCGGGAATGTGCGAAGTTTGTCAAATAGTGATAACGCGTGATGGATTATCAGCCACCATGAAATTGGTGGATAATGGACGATGGAGAATGTCTTGAGATCAATTCAAGATTGTTGCATTTAATGTAGTATGATTCAATGGTCAGGATTGAACCGCTTGAATTGCTTAACCTAACAGGTTTAAGGTTTAGGGTTTTTGCTACCGACCTGTCTGTTTCCTATAAGGTCGATGTTGTGTTTCTTTCTGAGGTTGTTGGAAAAAGGTGTGTGTGTATCCAAGGGAAGTGATACGTGATTCTTGCTAGACCAAAGGAGAGAAGATATCTGCAAAGTGAATGTGTAGAAGGTGAAGAGGAGCCAAAATGGATCTGCATTAGCATTGAGTGTTGTTACTAGATCATTGTAATTCCCGTTGATCTTTAACCACTTCAATAGTTGTGAAATCCCTTAATAGGGTAGCCTTAACTGACTTGATACAAATCCCTTAACAGGGTAGCTTTAACCGGCTTGATTCAAATCCCTTAACAGGGTAACTCGAAGTTAATGAGTTCTGAGAAGCTATAGAGCTCTGGAGATCCTTTAGCTATTGAGTTCTTGAAATCTTCTAGCAAAGTAACCCTAACCAAGTTTAACCCTTAACCGGGTATTATAGCCATCCCTTAATCGAGTGATCCCTATCAGGATCGGTTCCTACCAAAACCTATTTGTAATGTATTTAACCGGACAAGGCTCCTAACAGAGCGGACTTCTAAAGAGTTCAAAAGAAACTTGTGGGTATTCATCCCCACCGTGGTTTTTCCTAGTTGGGTTTCCATGTGAAAAATGTGTGTGTCATGTGTAATGCTTTTATCTTGTGATGCTTTGTTATTACCTGTTGAGCATATGATGGTTCTGTGTTTTATGCCTGTCTATAAAACATATTGAACTAAGTGTTATGAAGATCTAATGATAGTTTACCTATTCAAGCATGAGAGTGTAATGGTACTATAGTATTAAGCTAAGAGGAAATCTTAGTGAGCGACTGGTTTATGATTGTTTTAGTTGTTCTGGGTGTTACCGGTTGCACTCTGTTTCAACTAGTATCCCTGTTTGCCAGTCATTTGGAGTATTTGCTGTCAAACTAGTTTTGGACTGTATTTGTGTTTGTACTGATTCACCCCCCCCTCTTAGTACCGGTTCAATATGATTCATTCATCATTGAGCTATCAATTGGTATCAGAGTGTCTAGGTCCTCTGTGTTGTAAGCTTAACCTCTTGAGGTAAAGATCCCAGTCAAATGATGAAGAGGGAAGGTCCAAAGTTTAATAAGGAAAATTTTGATATATGGAAAGATAGGATGAAGATATTCATCAGAAGCATGGGTGTTCAACACTGGAGTTATGTTGAGAATGTATATGTTGTCCCTACCAGTACTCTCACCAATGACCAAAAGAGAGAGATATAAGAAAATGGGCAAGTCATGGAAGCCCTCATTAGTAGTCTACCTGACATTGAGTTTATTGATGTTCAAGACAAGGCAAATCCCAAAGAGGTATGAGATGCTCTTGAAAATATCTATGGTGGTGATGAACATGTAAAACAGGCTAAGGAAGAAAGCCTGAGAGGGAAGTTTGAAGATATGTAGATGGTTGAAGGTGAGACCATTCAGTAGTATGGAATAAGAATCAAAATGGTTGTTGGAGAAATCAAGAGTGCGGGTGGTAAAATAGAAGATTCCACTGTGGTAAGCAAAGTCCTGAGATCCCTGTTGCTGGTCTATGCAATAAGGGTTGCTGCTATTCAGGAGCTGAGATCAATAGACAAGACTAAGGTATTCTTGGACTCCATCATAGCCAAGCTGATAGCCTATGAGCTAAACAATTTTGATGGTAGTGTTCAAAAGACTGAATCAGCATTCAAAGCCTCTGCTATACCATCTAGAAAAGGAAAAGAAGCTAGCACTAGTGGTGAACCTAGTCAGAGCAGAGAAATGAATGATGAAGAGATTCTGATGGCATTTGAAGCTCTCCTTGCCAAGAAGCTTCCCAAAGGAACTGGTAAATACAAAGGTAAGCTACCTTTGAAATGCTTTTCTTGTAATCGGATAGGACATATTGCTATAAACTGTCCTAATGGCAATAACAAGGACAAACCAGAAAGGTTCAGGAAATTGAAAGGAGGAAACCAGAGAAACTGTTTTGTGGTAGGTGATGAAGGTGTCACAGATGAGGAATCAGAAGATGAAGAGAATGAAGACATTGTGTTTGTTGCTGTAAAGGAAGATGTGGCAGACAAGAAGGCTCTTGTCTCCCGGTTTGATAATTTCAATGAGTGGATCATTGACAGTGGTTGTTCTCACCATATGACAGGTGACTGGAGCAAGTTTCTATCCTTGGAGGAGTATGATGGTGTTGTGGTTCACTTTGGAAATGATGCACCATGCATGGTCTAAGGCAGAGGATCCATCTCTCTGAATGGAAAGAGCAGTGCTGACAATGTGTACTGGGTTGATGGTCTTAGACACAACCTTCTGAGTGTTGCCCAGCTGAATGACAGTGGTCTCACTCTAGAATTCAAGAATGAAGTTTGCAGAATCAAAGGAAAAGAGGGTGAATTGGTGGCCACCGACATGCAGACCAAAGGTAACCTATTTCATTTAAATGCAAATATAAGTACATGTCTTATGGCTAGGCTTGATGATAGCTTGATATGGCATAGGAGACTCTGCCATGTAAACTTTGATAACATTGTGAAGGCTAGTAAGATCAAGGCAGTTAGAGGGTTGCCGGTGCTAAGCAAACCAAATAATACCTTGTGTAGAGAGTGTCAATTGGGAAAAATGTCTTCCTCAACCTTTAAAGGTAAATCTTTCACTACTAACAACTTGCTTGATCTTGTGCATACTGATTTGTGTGGTCCTATGAAAACTAGAAGTGTGTAGGGTGATGGGTACTTCATGATTCTCACTAATGACTACTCAAGAATGATGTGGGTCACATTCTTGAAAGACAAGTCTGAAGCTTTTGTGAAATTCAAAGCTTTCAGAGCATTAGTGGAGAAGGAAAGCGGTAAAAGGATCAAGTGTCTCAGAACTGATCAAGGAGGGGAATTCACTTCTGGTGAATTCAACAAGTATTGTGAAGAATTTGGCATCAAGAGGCAACTATCTGCCCCCCAAACTCCATAGCAGAATGGCCTAGCAAAGAGGAATAACCAGACTGTGGTTGAAGTAGCTAGAACCATGTTGATTCAAGGAAAGGTAGCTCACACCTTTTGGAGAGAAGTGGTGAGCACTGCAGTCTACACTATGAACCGGGTACTCATCAAGAAAGGTAAGGACAAAACTCCTTATGAGTATTGGACCGGTAAGACACCTATGGTTAGCTAATTTAGGGTATTTGGTAGCAAATGTTACATCAAGAGGAGTGAACATCAAGGCAAATTTGAAGCCAAATGTGATGAGGGAATACTCCTAGGATATTCCACCAAGAGTAAAGCTCTCAAGTGCTACAACAATAGGACTCAGAGAATTATGGAAAGTATCAATGTAAGAGTTGATGAATCCTCTGAGAAAACTTAGAAAACTGACAGTGAGCAAGCTGTAAATGAACCGGTTACAACCTTCTAGGAATCGGTTGTTAGTCAACCAAGTACCAGTAACAGTGTTCCTGAACCGGTGAATGCTGATACTGATGAAGATGAGGATGAAAAGGAAAAGTAAGAAGAACCAGTTAAGAACATTTCTCGGTATGTCAAGCTGAATCATGATCCTAAGTAGATCATAGGAGATAAGGATGCAAGAATCCATACAAGAAGAAAGATCAAAGAAAACTCATGTATGATCTCTGAATTTGAGCCTAAATCATTCAAAGAGGCTCATAAAGATGAAGACTGGATCAAGGCAATGGAAGAGGAACTTGACTAGATAGAGAAAAATGGTACATGGTCCTTGGTACCCAAACCGGAGCATAAAAAGGTCATTGGCACCAAATGGGTGTTCAGAAACAAGCTAAATGAGGATGGCACAATGATTAGGAATAAAGCCAGATTGGTGTGCAAAGGATATGCTCAAGAAGAAGGAGAAGACTATGGAGAAACCTTTGCTCCTGTAGCCAGATTGGAAGGAGTTTGTATGCTTCTTGCATATGCAGCTTTTAAAGGGTTCAAAGTATATCAAATGGATGTAAAATTTGCATTCCTAAATGGTGTACTTGAAGAGGAAGTATATATAGAGCAACCAGATGGGTTTTCCCTATCTGAAGACAGTGATATGGTGTGTAGACTACATAAAGCCTTATATGGTCTAAAGAAAGCACCTAGGGCATGGTATGAGTGCCTACATTCCCATCTTGTGAAGATTGGATTTGAGAGAACAAGTGAAGATAGCAATATCTACTTGAAGTCTGAAGGAGATCAGATCTTGATCTGTGAGGTTTTTGTTGATGACATTATCTTTGGAGGAGATGACAAGATGAGTCATGAGTTTGTTGATGAGATGAAGAAAGAGTTTGAAATGTCACTCATAGGGGAGATTAAGTTCTTCATTGGACTGCAGATCTAGCAGATGACAGATGGAATCTTTATCA
Source organism: Cryptomeria japonica (assembly GCF_030272615.1). NCBI lineage: Eukaryota > Viridiplantae > Streptophyta > Pinopsida > Cupressales > Cupressaceae > Cryptomeria > Cryptomeria japonica. Next base: position 308,086,751 of record NC_081413.1, read on the forward strand.
CTCAGTCCAAATATGTCAAAGAGGTGTTGAAGACCTTTGGCATGGAAGATAGCAAACCGGTTGGTACACCGATGGTGACCGGTTGCAAATTGACAAAAGAGGATGATTCCGCACTAGTTGATGAGAAGGAATACTGATCAATGATTGGTAAGTTGCATTATGTAGTGCATAGCAGATCAGATATTGCACATGCAGTTGGCATTACTGCAAGGTTCCAAAAAAGTCCAAGAGAATCCCACTTGATTGCAGTCAAGCGGATTCTTAGGTATCTGAAGGGAACTGTTGACTATGGATTGTGGTACCCATACAACAATGATTTCAATCTGAAATTGTTCACAGATGCTAATTGGGCAGGTAATGTGGATGACCAGAAAAGCACAACCGGTGGTGCATTCTTTCTTAGTGGTAGATTGGCCTCATGGATGAGTAAAAAGCAAAGTTGTATCTCTTAGTCTATAGTGGAAGCAGAGTATGTTGTAGCTTTCATGAACTGCACTCAGACAATCTGGATGAAGCATGTTTTAAATGGCTTCAAAATCCCTATATCTGAATCGGTAAGTATATTCTTTGATAACACAAGTGCTATCAATATCTCAAAGAATCCGGTTTTACATTCTAGAACCAAGCATTTTGAGCTTAAGTATCATTTCTTGAGGGAAAAGGTTCAGAATAAAGACATTGCATTGGAACATGTTTCCAGTAAGGAGCAATTAGTAGACATATTCACCAAGCCTCTCCCAAAGACTACATTTGTGCATTTAAGAGGTGAACTAAAAGTATTTGTTCCACATCAGTCAGGTATTGTATAGTCAAATTTTCTGTTGATTGATTTGCTGAAGGACGCTACTCCTCAAGGGAAGCAGCATAATGGAATAGAGATGCTTGTGCCTCCACTTTGGCATTGTTATCAAAGGGGGAGAAGAAGTGAAGCGGAAAAGATATCTACAGAAAATGGGGGAGAAGATGTGAAGTGGAGAGATATCTTTGTATATTGCCATCAATGCCAAAGGGGGAGATTGTTGCAATTATGTGAACCGGTATGAAGACATAATGATATTGTATGTTGTCATTGATGTCAATATGTGACATGATGTGAATCGGCATATGTGATAGGTGAGAAGAGAGAACCAGCATATGTATGAACTGGTATATATGCCAAAGTGAAGTGACATATTTGTTCAAGATGAACCGGCATGTAGTTATGGGAACCGACACATGGAAGCATTGTGTGACTACTGGTTGGTAGGCAGTTTCCACTTCAGGATTTCCAATTGGAGTACCTCAAGCCTATGTGACTCAATCGGTGATCTTTGTGTGATGAGTTAATAGTATAACGAAGAACAGGTCATGTTGCCATGTAAGCTCTGTGCACGCGAAGGATCTTGCATGAAGAAGACTATTCCTATCTACCTCGGGAATGTGCAAAGTTTGTCAAATGGTGATAACGCATGATGGGTTATCAACCGCCATGAAATTAGTGGATAATGGATGATGGAGAATGTCTTGAGATTGATTCAAGATTGTTGCATTTAATGCAGTATGATTCAATGGTCAGGATTGAACCGCTTGAATTGCTTAACCTAACAGGTTTAAGGTTTAGGGTTTTTGCTACCGACCTGTCTGTTTCCTATAAGGTCGATGTTGTGTTTCTTTCTAAGGTTGTTGGCAAAAGGTGTGTTTGTATCCAAGGGAAGTGATACGTGATTCTTGCCAGACCAAAGGAGAGAAGAGATATCTGCAAAGTGAATGTGCAGAAGGTGAAGAGGAGCCAAAATGGATCTGCATTAGCATTGAGTGCTATTACCAGATCATTGTAATTCCTGTTGATCTTTAACCACTTCAATAGTTGTGAAATCCCTTAACAGGGTAGCCTTAACCAGTTTGATACAAATCCATTAACAGGGTAGCTTTAACCAGCTTGATTCAAATCCCTTAATAGGGTAACTCAAAGATAATGAGTTCTGAGAAGCTATAGAGCTCTAGAGATCCTTTAGCTATTGAGTTCTTGAAATCCTCTAACAAGGTAACCCTAACCAGGTTTAACCCTTAACCGGGTATTATAGCCATCCCTTAACCGGGTGATCCCTAACAAGATCGGTTCCTAGCAGAACCTATTTGTAATGTATTTAACCGGACAAGGCTCCTAACAGAGCGGACTTCTAAAGAGTTCAAAAGAAACTTGTGGGTATTCATCCCCACCGTGGTTTTTCCCATTGGGTTTCCACGTGAAAAATATGTGTGTCATGTGTAATGCTTTTATCTTGTGATGCTTTGTTATTACCTATTGAGCATATGATGGTTCTGTGTTTTATGCCTGTCTATAAAACATATTGAACTAAGTGTTATGAAGATCTAATGATAGTTTACCTATTCATGCATGAGAGTGTAATGGTACTATAGTATTGAGCTAAGAGGAAAGCTTAGTGAGTGAGCAGTTTATGATTGTTTTAGTTGTTCTGGGTGTTATTGGTTGCACTCTATTTCAACTAGTATCCCTGTTTGCCAGTCATTTGGAGTATTTACTATCAAACTAGTTTTGGACTGTATGTGTGTTTGTACTGATTCACCCCCCCTCTCAGTACCAGTTTGGTACTATTCATTCATCATTGAGTTAACAGAAATATGCATGTGTTGTGAAAATTTTGTATGTATTGTTAAGGGGGAGTAGAAATATGTTTGTACGATTTTTGTAAGCACACTTAGTTGTAAAGCTGTAAAATTTTCTAAGTGTTTCCATCAATGCCAAAGGGGGATATTTTTGGCTTGATGATAATTGTAATGGATGAATTCATGTGTTTTCATTAATGGCACATGTATACACACACATATGTTCACATTGTCTTAGTCATTACTCTTGTCTTTATATTGCAAAACCGATATTATATGTATAGAGAAGTTCAAATGGTTTTGAAGGTGTCCAACCGATATATGTAGATAATCAATGCAAGAATGGCATGAAACTAGCTTGGAGATTTAGCGAAGATCAACAAGGAAGCAAATGGAGGACAATCAATCTATGAGTTGGAGGAGGTTAACTCTTAACCAATATTGGTGTTCCAACCGGTTTCACTAATTGTGTGATGAGTTATCACCGATCATGATGAGTTATTCCTAACCGACAGATTTGGCGGCAATCTGTGATGAGTTGTGTTATATTGTCCAAATACATTGCACCTAGGAAATTGTGATGAAGTTCCTGAGCCAACATGATATCTAATGTCTATATAATGACATTATGATGAACTATTTTTATGATGTGATATAGAAGTGTTAAGTTGTTGTGATTTACTAAAGGAGTTGTAGAGTATGTCGGTGATGTAGTTTTGAGTGAGCAGAAGAGGTTATATTCAAACAAGATGTGTTACTTCTAGATCACACCACCTATTGTTTTCTAATCACTACAACAGTCAAATCCCATAACTGGGTAAGCTCTAACAAGGTTCATTGTACAAATCTTCTAATCAGGTGATCCATTAGTTTGGGTTTGAAATCCTCTACCGAGGTTACTCCTAACAAGGTACTACCTTTAATAGGGTATAGCTCCTAACAGGGCTTTCGGATCTTTAATAGGATTCGCTCCTAGCAGAGCACTTTTGTAGACCTTAACCGGTCAATTACCTATTATTGCAGATAGTTAACTTGTGAGTCCCATCTCACCGTGGTTTTTTCTAGTTGGGTTTTCCACATATAAACACTTGTGTTATGGTGGATGTTTTACTTGTTGTGGATGCTTTAATATCATTTTGGATTGCATGCATAGTATTAAGGAAGTTGGTTAATTGTCTTTTCCAGTCAGTGTTTCAAGTGGTGTTGTTTTTACTATCAGTGATTCACCCCCCTCTTAGTGCTTTATAAGTCTATCAAGAACTCAATAGTGTGGTGTATGTTGGAGAGGATGCCAAACCTTCCAGTCACAAAAGTATAAAAAATAAAAATAAATCACATGTCTTATGGTGAAAACCACATCGTGGCACTGTCTTTCCCTAAAAAAGTAAAAATAAAGGACGTATCCAATGGTGAAAACATCTTTGAGGTTCCCGAGGATGGAAGGTATGACACTCTGCGAATGACATCATATGAAGAAAAATCATCAATGCTAATTGAGGAAACTATTAAGAAAAATATAGGGACAACAGAGGTACCGCACAACATCTTCTTGGCATAGTCTTTGACAAAAAATGAAAGACCAAAGTTCATCACATTCTTTACAGAGTGACAAATCAATTTTGCATGGTCATATGCTGATATACCTAGATTGGATCCTAATTTAGTAATGCATCATTTGAAAGTCACTCCAGGAGCTCAACCGGTAAAACAAAAACTTTGCAAGATACATCCCCAAGTGGAACTACTTGTAAAAATGGAACTTGAGAAACTATTGGACGTTAGCTTCATCACACCAATTGACTATCCTGAGTGGATTTCTAATCTAATACCTATAAATAAAATAGACAAAAACATTAGAATATGTACAGACTTAAGAGATATCAATAAGGTTTGTCTCAAAGATGATTTTCTATTGCCAAACATTGATTTAATAGTTGATCTCATAGTTGGTCATGCAATTCTCTCATTAATGGATGGATTCTCTTGGTATAATCAGATCAAAATAGCACTTGAAGATCAACATAAAACATCATTTACATGTCCTTGGGGTACCTTTTGTTGGAATGCCATGCCCTTCAGATTAAAGAATGTAGGTGTAACATATCAAAGAGAAATGACAACTATCTTTTGTGATCTCATGGATGTCACTGTAGAAGACTATGTTGATGATCTTTTGGGCAAATCAACCACAAGGGAAACACATTTGGATATTTTATCAGTAGTTTTTGGTCATTTGGAAAAATACAAAGTCAGATTAAATCCCAAGAAATGTGTCTTTGGGGTAACCTAAGGGGAACTCCTTGGATATATTGTCTCACAACGGGGAATTAAAGCAGATCCAGTGAAAGTCAGAGCCATATTGGAAATGTATATGTGTAAAATTCATCTTAAAAACAAGTAATCAATTAGAAGCAAAAGGGAAATCACGAATCCCTCCTAACCAAAGAATTTAACAAATAAGACGATGGAATAACGCAATCAAGCAAATAGGAATTAAAATAATCAAATGAAATCAAAACTCCCTATCCCAAGATTGCATATTGCTTCCATTGCTCTTCTCCTCTTCATGGTATGATGAATCTAAGATATTGCGCTAGTAACCTGCAAGTGACACAAAGATTCAAAGTTCGTGATTGTTGAAAATGGAGATTGGATGTTCAATTTATAGAAAATTGGAGAAGATTGATTGAAAGGTGGAACTTAGGTGAGCTCAAATGAAAATTGATAGTTGAACTTCTGATTGTAGGAGTGAAACTCAATAGATTTAATAGATTAATTGAGTTAACTGATTAAGAAAAAGCTAATTGAAGGAAGAAAAATAATTATTGGTGGAAATAAAGAAGATGACACAAAAAGCTTAATTTAGAAAAAGCTAACTGAAAGATGGAAATAGAGATTGGAGAGATAAATGATTTAATTAATTAATTTAGCATGTGCTTGCATTTAGATTTAGACTTTCAATTTAATCTTTGCATGATATTTATTCAAATAATTGAATTTATTAATTCAATTTAGTATTTGAATATATTTAGAACTTGACTTTGATTTTCAATTTGGTTTTTGAAATCATGCACATGTAATTCAACAACTACATACACATGACCTGCATTTTATAAAGTTAATTAATACCAAAAATAAAGTATGATGTACAACAAAATGAACCAAAAAGAATACTTGCAAAAAAATTAATTCAAAAAATCACCTGAATCCACTAGGTCGGATACATGGTCAAAATCCATTGATGTCTCCATCTAGCTCAATTGTAGTGCTTTGGGAATTTCATATGTATCAATGGGAACCAACGGTCTACAAGACCATTTGTCAACCTACTCTTGTGATTCACATTATGTAAAAATGGAATTTAATTAAATAATCAAGATTATTTAATTTAAAGGATTAAATCACAATTAATTAACTAATAAATATTTAATTAATATTTAGAAGAGAGATGAATGATTAGATGATTGGAGATAGAAATTGAGAATTAATTTATTTAAATAATAAAGATTATTTAAATTGGGGAATTAATCAGAATTAATTAAATAATAAATATTTAATTAATATTTAGAAAATGATTAAATGATGATAGAATAGGAAAATAGAATAATTAATAAGATGATGAGGAAATATGAAATTAGAAGAATAAGATTAATTAACTTAATTAAATAATTAAAGAATTATTTAATCAATTAGACGAATAATTAGTACATGATCAATGAGACATTTTTAGGTGTCTACATTTGCCCCTCTTTGAGAAAATGTCGAAATGATGTTGTTTCAAAGAAAATGAAAAATTATGCCCCAGTATGCCCTGATGATACTTAGGGTGTAATGCCCCCTCGAGAGATTGTTTGTGCATTAAAGATATGAATGATCTCTCGAAAAAAAGAAGAATGTGAGATGAAAGATAGAAGAATGGTTAGAGATAGAGATAGGTGATGTGAATATGATATTGAGATAGAATATGAGAGAATAAACCTTAGAATGAAATAGAACAATGTTAGATGATAGAAAATGATTAAGAAAGAGACAATGAGAGAAGAATCAACAAACTAGCAATAAACAGATGAGATGAAAATGAAAATGAAATTGAATGAATCACAAACCTGTGTCATTATTTATTGTGCAATATATATTCATCACTGAGCCTTATTATTGAACAATGGAGCTTTGCACATCAGGGTATAAGGAACAAAGATGTAAGGATATCTCATTGAAGAAACAAACACATAGCAGACAAGCAACAAACAAAGAAAAAGATAATGCCCATCATGGCTCCTCTAGTCACTTGTGGACATCCTTGAGTAGCATAGGAACATAATCTATCACCAAACGATAAAAGATAAAGACTGACCCAGAAAAAATTCAGCAGCTATACTGACCTTGTGCCTTCATTCTCAGTTGCTTGATGTGATGGTTGATAATGTCTGATCTTAGAAAGTTGCAGACCCCGTTTAAGACTAACCTGTTTGATTTCGAGTGTATCCTCTTCTGTTTAAGACAAGATAATGATCACTTTGATATGGATATGATACGATTGATAAGACAATTTGATCAGTTGAATGTAGATGTTTGATTGGATAGTCGTATCCTTTGTTAACTTCGTGCGAAGTGTTTGCTAGATATCTACTAGGGTATTTGTTTCTCGCAAGACATTTTATTGCAAGTTTTCCTGATTGATTGATTGATTTTCGATTTTTAGTTCTTTTCCAAGAGCTTTTTTGATGTTTTTGGATTATGTAGATTGATATTTGAATATTTTTGGTTGATTTTTCCAGGACATTTTATGGATGTTTTTGGTTTATTTTTTTGAATGATTTTTTTTTTCAGGACATTATATGGATGTTTTTGGGATTTTGAGTTTTTCATTGTTTTTAGATTTTGAATATTTCAATGTTTTTTAGATTTTGAATATTTCAATGTTTTTGGATTTTGAATATTTCAATGTTTTTTTTTTTCGATTTTTTCAGGACTTTATATGATTTTTAGTATTTTTTTAGTTATGCCCCCAGTGTGCAGACTTGTATGACATGATGATCTGCAAAATGTATGTGGAGATAAATGAATTTTTGACATGACCTATGTGAATGCAATATGTAGGAGGAAGATGCATTTCCTATTCGAACAAGGTTGACTGTGTTTGTTTTTGCATTTGTAATACACCAATTGAAGTGGAGGTGCAAAACCTTTCATAGATAAGCGGCCAATCGATCTTTAAGGTCCCTGGGATCATTCATCTCAACACACTTAGTGACTAGGATTTACAAATGGAGACGTGGAAAACTTCCCCATTGGTTCTTGAAACTTTGATCTTCTTTTGCCCATGTGTGTGCAAATGAGTTAATTCCTGCTCTTGTTCTCACTAAAGATCCTTAGCATCCTATATGACTAGCTACATGGTTTATCCTAACTTCAAAAGCATCCCGAATAGAGCCTCGCTACTAGCAAGCCTTGAGAGCTCCGACAAGGTTATAGGCTATAATTTCTCAAATATTGCTACATTGCCAGTAGGCGTTTATAGCTTTGATGGAGTTACTTGCATGTTCCCATAGTCAATCTTTTTATTGCATTTGTATGCATGATATTTTAGATATATCATTTCTCTTTTTGCCTTTAGATGGATATTTGGCATATCTCTTTTTCTTTTTATTTTCTTGCCTTGACTTGTAAGTAATGAAACCTACTTGGGTGTGACCATTACAATGGTGCTGAAGCATAATATTAGATTTTTCACTTAGTCATATGATCAGCTAGGTGTCTTGAGTAAATTAGAGATTTATTGTGTTTGAGATATAGCAATTGATAGATTGTGGGTTAACAAGTCTCAAATAGTGAAATCACTACCCAACCATAAGTAAAGCATCATCATAGGGTAATGTTGAAAATGAATAACCTTAGGACCTCAAAGACTTCATGTCTGAATATCTAAGAAAGGAGATGACCCTTGCTTCTCTTAAATGCAAACAAATGATAAACTTGGACAGTTGCTTTGTTTTATTGGTGTTGCTATATGAAAATGCAGAAACTTTGAGAATGCGATGCATTTTTATTTTTTTTAGAAAAGAGAAACTATATGTAATGCAGGGTTTTGAATAATATGATATGCAATGCAGAAAGTAAAACCTATACTGAACAACCCTTAGGTATAATATTTGTGTAGGTAGTTCATTGGTCTTTGTTTGAAGAGTCAAATAAAGATGTCTTTTCCAATAGGATATAAGGACTCAGCTAAGTGTACATGTTTAGTATCTCTGGAACCCATGAATTTAGCTATAGCCTTATGATTTTCAATGCAATCCAAGTGTGGTAGATTCTCTTGCCCCTATTCTTTCAAGTGCGGGTATATGAGGCAAATGGATTCTAGTTCTAAAGTTATTCCATGAGTGGGTGTTATGTCTATTTTTATTGAAGCACTTGAAGAGTATGATGAAGTCAACCAGGTGTTGATCTCATTAGTTGGTATTATGCTTGTTCCTGTCATGACATTAGCATTTGATGATGACACACATACAATTATTAACAAGTTTCTTTGTGTAGTATGATCTGGATTGGTGATTTCATTGATGAGGGATTCATGAACAACTTGTGTAGAGGGATTGGGATCATGAGGAGAAATGGAAAATTCATTTGAGAGGGAATGTTGTGAATAACATGGAGGTGAAGGGATGGAAGGATCTTGATCAAGATTTGGAGAAATAATGGGCTCTTGTTTAGGACATGAAGGTAAAGGTATGCTTTGATCTTGTCTTGGAAAAGGATTATTATGAAGGATAGAAGAGATGTCCTGATCTTGTTTAGGAGGTGGATGTTGGATGGGACTTGAAATGACACTTTGTTCTTGAGATGGAAGGGTTTGATTATGAATGGAATAGAAAAGAGTGAGGGGATCATAATAAGACTCTTGGTCGGTGGGATCTTGATCAAAAATTGGGTAGGATGGAAGTGGTTGTTCTTGATCTTTATTTGTTTTAGGACTCATTTCTTTTGATTTTGGATCATCCTCTTGACACGAGGTAAGAATTTGGAAATGCATGGGAGATTGTTGGAATGTTTCAACATTTTGGCTTGATGAAGAAGGATTTTGAATGAGATCCTCTGAATCATTACATGAATTAGATTGGATTTATATGATGGATAGCAATTGGGAGGTTGTGTTATTAGATAGAGATGCCATGGATTGGTCTTGTGTGATTTTAGGGGATGATGAAATGGTGGATAGATATGGTTGATTTGGGATTTGGTTGAAAGGGATTTGGTTTTGGTTGAAAGGAGTATGATTTTGGTTGAAAATTTTTTGATTTTGGTTGAATGAATTTTGATTTGGACTTTGGTTAAAATGGGTGTGATTTTGGTTGAATGAGGTTTGAAAGTTGGGTTGATATGAATTTTTATTTAGACCTTGGTTGAATGGGGTTTTATTTTGGTTGAACGACATGTTGGGTTGATATGAATTTTGATTTGGAATTTGGTTGACAGGGGTACTTTGAATGTTGGGTTGATATGAATTTTGATTTGGACTTTGGTTGAAAGAGGTTTGATTTTGGTTGAAAGAGGTTTGAATGTTGGGTTGATGCAATTGGTATGATTGATGTAGTGTGTCAAAAGAAAAAGAAGGTTTACATGACTCTAATGTTGGTTGAACTGAGGTAGGAACAATTTTATTGAAGAATGAAGGTTGGCATGTTTGAATGGTCTCACAAGAAGAAGAAGGCTGGTCTGATATTGATCCCCTCATGGTCATCACTTCTCTCATCATATTTTCTAACCAACCCCTATGGTTGTTAGGACTAGCCATGTCTGTCACTTGTTGTTGCAAAGTTTTGATTTGTTGAGCTAATATTTCTATGGATGGTGATGGAATAGGAATGGAAGGGATAAATCCTCCACCTTCTCTATGAAATGTATAATGCCAATCCATGATATTTTCTTGTTTGGTTTGGACCTAGGATCACAACATGTAAGATATTTTCTCCATTTCTCTGGATGCGATAATGTTTGATTTGTTGAACCTGACAAACTTGTTTGAGTTGAGGTTGAGTTTGATTGATCCTCTGATTGTGATTTGGATGTTTGGGGTATGACTTTCTAGGATGATTATGCAAATGATGATGAACTAAGACAGACATATATGAGGTCTAGACAAGGACGTATATGATAATGTGGACTCAAAATTAGGACTATGCAACAACTATGGATGATAAAGAAGACGTGAATGAGGACTATGCAAATGATGATGAACTAAGACATACGTATATGAGGTCTAGACAAGGATGTATATAAGGATGATAATGAGGACTATGTAAAGACTAAGGATGATAATGAAGATGTGAATGAGGACTATGCAAATGATGATGAACTAAGACATACGTATATGAGGTCTAGACAAGGACTTATATAAGGATGAAAATGAGGACTATGCAAAGACTAAGCACGATAGTAAGGACGTAAGTTTGACTATGGAAAGACGTAGGGCGATAATGAGGATGCAAGTGGGACTATGAAAGGATGTAGGATGATAATGAGGATGTAATGGGACTATGCAAAGACTTCCTAGGGTCACAACTATGTTAAAATTTTGAGTTTTTGGTTTCAAAATGGACTTTGTTTTTAGTAATTTCATGTCTGGGACAAGTTTTGTAGTTTTCCAAATCTGAGAACAATTGCTTGGAGGTATGTATAGATGACTGACTCAATTTTCACACAATCTCAGAAAATTTAGAGATACGTAGGATAGGGCCTCAAATAGCCCAAAGGACTGACTCAATACTGGTCTAACACAACTATACGTAAAAAAGCACATAATACAATCTTAGGCTAGAAGGTGGACACCATTCAATGAGGCCCTTACGAAATACCAAGACAAAATGAATAGATAGAGAGTCTGGCAGCACTGGCTCCACTCCATGACACACACTTCTTGGGCATGCCAATCTCTCTTACCCTGAAGATCCAAAGATCTTATAGCCAAGGGATTTCTGTATCATAGTGTAAGGTACATGAAGGGTATCTATGGGGTACGATCCACACTCCCGAAATCACTGAATGTAGGATTTTTGGCAACTAAATTGGTTCTTAGTATAAGGTTTCGAGGGATCTTGATCCAATGATGGATTCTCATAGCAAGCCACTTAAGACTTTATTTGAGCTTATCGGTGCAAGGAAGGCCCCCACATACATCAAATTCACTCAACACTCTAGCCACCTGACCAGTATATTTATATAGCGGCTCGAAAAACCCACTTGAGAGTACACTGGGAGAGATGATATCCCCAACACATCCCAATTTGAAGTACCTCTATGGGGTGATGAAATCCCCAGTCAAAGATACCCCTCACTACGTAGAATAAAAGAAAATTTGGATGTCGTTGTTACCTTCCTTCTTTCTTCCAAGAGCCCAATCACGGGTAGAAACTTAGTTAGTGCAACAGTAGGTCCAACCAAGACACAATAAAAAGTTCCTTACCCTAAGAAAATGAAAAAATGATTTAATCTAATGTAGCCTGATTCACGTTCATTTTATAGCCCAAATTTAGGTGTTAGATACACATGTGCATGTCCATTTTAAACACCAAATCCAAGTATGAAGGCATACATGTCAATTTTAACCATTTGTTGATTTTAAGCACCAAAAACCAAGTGTGAGATGCATGCATGTCAATTTTAGCCCATGTTCATTTTAAGCACCAACAATGAAATGTGAGATTATCCATGCATGTCCATTTTAACTGTCGTTGATTTTAAGCACTAAAAATGAAGTGTGAAGTGTGCATGCAAAAATACTAATATAATCCTCTTAAAATCTGCCACAAGCTGTAAATAGAAGATTAGTAGTGCAATCAAACTAACAAAAAATAGAAACTCAAAACTTGACAGAGGCGAATGCATAATTTTACCTGTGCGTTTGCATGATACTTACAGAGCGAATGCATGAATCTGACAGAGCGAATGCATAAATTTGACAGATCGAATGCGTGATGATATCTGGTCGATTGCATAGCACTAACAGGTCAATTGTGTGACAGAAGGTAGACAACAACAAAAGTTAAAAACTAAAAAAAAATAAGAAAACTAAACCCGATCAGGAACCTGCGAAACCAATTGTGAAGCCCTAGCCAAATCCCTCATCATCCATTCAATATTGATTAGATCATATTTAACTGTATAAGAAAGAACTAGGCTATTATATCTATCTAAGGCTAGTTGTTCTTCCGAATCCTGTATCAATTTTTCTGCCTAAAGAACCCTTTGATAGCGTTTGGCTTCTCTCCTTTGTTGTTTCGTCCTTCTTGCACGTGAAATATTGAACAGAACTTTTCTTTCCATAAACTATATTAATCAAATCATAAAAATAAAAGCAATGTGATCCTGAATTAACCAAATTTAAGATAGAACTAAATAGAATAGATAACAGACAAAAGAAAAAATTAAACAACAAAGCTTCCTGCGAATGCATGATGCAGAAAGGGCGATTGCGTGATCTGGACAGGGCGATTGCATGACCCTGTTAGAATGAATGCGTGACCCTGAAGGGTCAAATGCATGATGTTGTCTATGTAATTGCATGATGATGAATGCTAGATTGCGTGACGAAAAAATCTTTTCTTGAAATTCGTGCAACCTGCAAAAAAAAAAAAAATCCGCACAATCTGCAAAAAAGCACATAGAAAAATAATGAAGGTTAAATTGCCGTTAGTTCACGTCAGGTTCACCAAAATTTATATGTGTAAAATTCATCTTAAAAACAAGTAATCAATTAGAAGCAAAAGGGAAATCATGAATCCCTCCTAACCAAAGAATTTAACAAATAAGACAATGGAATAACGCAATCAAGCAAATAGGAATTAAAATAATCAAATGAATTCAAAACTCCCTATCCCAAGATCACATATTGCTTCCATTTCTCTTCTCCTCTTTGTGGTATATGGCTCTCAGATATTGCGCTGGTAACCTGCAAGTGACACAAAGATTCAAAGTTTGTGATTGTTGAAAATGGAGATTGGATGTTCAATTTATAGAAAATTGAAGAAGATTGATTGAAAGGTGGAACTCAGGTGAGCTCAAATGAAAATTGATAGTTGAACTGCTAATTGTAGGAGTGAAACTCAATAGATTGAATAGATTAATTGAGTTAACTGATTGAGAAAAAGATGATTGAAGGAAGAAAAAGAATGATTGGGAAGATGACACAGAAAGCTTAATTTAGAAAAAGTTAATTGAAAGATGGAAATAGAGATTGGAGAGATAAATGATCTAATTAATTAATTGATTTAATTAATTAATTTAGCATGTGCTTGCATTTAGATTTAGATTTTCAATTTAATCTTTGCATGATATTTATTCAAATAATTGAATTTTTTAATTCAATTTAGTATTTGAATATATTTAGAACTTGACTTTGATTTTCAATTTGGTTTTTGAAATCATGCACATGTAATTGAATTTGGAAGAAATTAGAAGAATGTGAAATTAAATGAAAATAGAATTTAGAGAACTAGAAGAATCAATTAGTTAATTAGAATAATTTAAAAAAACTATTTAATTATGTAAAAATGGAATTTAATTAAATTATAAAGATTATTTAATTTAAAGGATTAAATCACAATTAATTAAATAATAAATATTTAATTAATATTTAGAAGAGAGTTGAATGATTAGATGATTGTAGATAGAAATTGAGAATTAATTTATTTAAATAATAAAGATTATTTAAAATGGGTAATTAATCGGAATTATTTAATTAATATTTAAAAAATGACTAAAATGATTAAATGATGATAGAATAGGAAAATAGAATAATTAATAAGATGGTGAGGAAATATGAAATTAGAAGAATAAGATTAATTAACTTAATTAAATAATTAAAGAATTATTTTAGACAAATAATTAGTACATGATCAATGAGACATTTTTAGGCATCTACAAGAAATGCCACCTCTAAAGAACATCAACCAACTCCAATCTCTACAAGGAAGACTTCAATCAATATGCAGATTCATTGCACAACTTGTAGATAAATGTCATCCTTTTCAACATCTACTTCACAAAATATCAAGTGTTGGCATTTTTTATGATTATGTTGTGATTGTCATTGATAGACACACACTTGCTATGAGATCACTTTTGGTATATATGAGCTATGCTCAACCAGTATTTGCTTCAAACCAGTATTATGTTATAGTCCTTAGACTATCAATGTCTGGCAGAAAGTGTTTACCGATCTCAAGCGGCATGAGGACCTCAAGCAGTTCGAGGATCTCAATTGAAACGGAGCAAAGGAACTAGAAGCGACAGTTATCATTTTCCCAGTCTTCATTTTTGTCAACTGGTAATCTGTCTAATAGTTCAACCGGTATTACTTTGAGTTACCAACCGATAATCTATTAAATCGGTATTACTCTGAGTTACCAACCGGTAATCAGTAAAGTTGTATAAACTAGTAATACTCTATGATGAGTTACCAACCAGTATATCCACCGACACTTTGACGATGATTTTGTGTCGTGTTACCAAATGTGTCTAGATACAATGAACCTAGGAACTTGCAATGCAATCCTATTGGACTGACATGAAATCAGATTCTTTTTAAGGACATCATGTCTAGGGTTTTAGAATGTGTGTAGCTGTTAGGGTTTTTGATGGTTGATGAGTTCTTGTATGTGTGATCTTAACAAAAAAGATCAAGTCTGTGTGTTGTAACAGAGTGTGGATTTACTGAAGACTGAAGTAATGCTAAAATACATTAGCAATGAGCTATCATGGATCTAATCAAGTAGACTGTGCTATTTGCTAGATCATTCACTTGTTGATTACTCACATCTTTGACAAGTTAGAAACCCTTAACCGGGTAGACCCAAAAAAGCCTTTGTAAATCCTCTAACAAGGTGATTCACATCTGTGGATCTAAAATCCTCTCACAAGGTAGTCTTTAATCAGACTTATCTCCTAACAGAGATTGAGATTCCTAATAGGATCTCTTCTAGTAAAGAACATTGTATGACCTTAACTGGTCTGGCTACTATTCTGTAGATAGTTACTTGTGAGTTTCATCTCACCGTGGTTTTTCCCATTTGGGTTTCTACGTCAAAACCTCTTGTGTTATGGTGATTGTGCTCCTATGGGTGAATGCTTTACTTGCTATTTGGTTTGCATTTGTGTTAACCGGTTTGTTAGTTAAACTATTATATCAGTTTACTGCTAGACTGGTAAAGTGTTTGAGTTCAGTAATTTTTTGTATACTAGTTCACCCCCCCTCTTAGTATTCATCAATTGGTATCAGAGCCAAGCTTTCTATAAGTCTAACCACTTGGAAAGAGATATGGGGGAGTACACTATGAGGGAACTTACTCATCGGCTCACTCAGACTAAGCAAGCCTATGATGAACTTAAAGTCAAATATAAGGCCTCTCAGGCAAAAAGAAGAGAGCATGCTGAAAAACTAATGGAGCTAACTGAAAACAATTCTTCTGATGAAGCGGACATGGAAGCTCTAGTTCAAGAAGTTGAAAAACTGAAGGAGTCCAATGCCAACCTAAGAAGGGAACTTGAAGGACTAACTATCAGAATGTGTCAAGAGCTTGAGAACTGGAGGAAAGCTGAAGATCTGGTAAAAGACAAAGATCATGAGATCTCCAAGTTGAAGCAAGAGATCAATGCACTTACCGCTCATCTTCATGAAAATAAAATGGAAAAGAAAGAAATGCAAGGTGAACTACACATGGCTATTTCTGAGAATGCAACCTTGAAGGAATCCAATGCTTCTATTTCCAAAGAACTTATTGAGTCAAAGGAAATACTTGCCAAATTCAATAAGAGCACTTACAAGCTAGAGCAGAAGCTTGAATCAGCTAAACCAGTAAAGAATACCAATGGACTTGGTTTCTCTGAATATGAGGAAGGTGAGACCTTTGGAACAAAAGATGGAGCATCAAAGAAACAATTGGCACCAAAGGATAAAGGTAAGCAAAAGTTCAAACCTGTTTGCTTTAATTGTCTCAAGGAAGGACACACTGCTAATGTATGTAGAAGTAAGGCTTACAATAACTTTCCTTATTTTCTAAATGATAAGCCTAGACCCAATAGATTCAATGGTAATTGTTATGCATGCAACAAGTTTTGACATAGAGCATTTGAATGCAGGTCTGTCATGCACAACATCGAAAGGTATCCTCAAAGGAGTAAAGGAGCTTTTTGTGAACCCTCTGGGAACCAGCACCCAAACTGGTTTAATACCTATAATTATCAGTCATGAAGTAGTGGCTATCAAGCGGCAATTAGATGGAGAGCAACATGTTTGATCTGTCATGGTAATGGTCACACTGCTGCAACATGTAGAAGGAAGAATGGAAACATGAATAATGGACCTTGGAGAGCACCTGGAATGATTTTCTATCATTGCAACAAACCAGGTCATACATAGAGATTCTGCAGAATGAGAAAGAATATATCGGATGATATACCAGTAACTCTAAAAGGGAAGATAGATATTGAAACCATTCAAGTGGATATGAAGAAAACCTGGAAGAAGAAGCCAGAAGAAGTGATTCAAGAAGAACCGATTTCCGCACCTAGTGTGGAAGTCACTGAACCGACAAACTAAGCATCATAAAAGCTTAGGGGGAGCAAACAGTGAAATATCTCAAACCCCTAGTTTACACCGATAAAAGACCTTAACTGGTAAGTGATACTTGTCAACTGGCAAAAGACCGAAAATGGTAAAAGGCAAATTAGGGTTTACGCCCTAAAAGTGGAGCATTTATTATGGTAGGTGAAGAACTTGTTTAAAAGGATTTTTCAATCATTTTTCACTTATCAGTTCCCGAGCGAAGAATTTTTTTTTAAGAAATGAGTGACGAAAAGAGATTTGGATTGCGATTTGAAGAACTCTCAAAATATTGAAGAAGAATCAGAAGCAAATATCAATTGGTCAAGTGTAGAGCACAAAGCGGTATTTTCAGCAACTGAAGGAGTGTGTGGTGAAGTGTAATTTGCAAGCCCTAAATTTCAAATTACGAAGGTATTTCTCAAATTTCTCTGTTTATCATGGCTTCTGCATCACACTCTAGCCCTAGTGTACCCGTTGATCCAGTAGACTTCATTCAATGGAATGCAAAATACAATGCCCTATCTCAAATACCCGCTGGTGTTATAGTGGAGGAAGGCATTTTTGATTATATTGACTATAAAATTGAAGACTTGGGATCTATTGTAATCCATTCCTAGTTGATTTTGTTATGCGGGAAGGACAAGAGTATTAAACCAGAATTTAGCATCCTGGAAAAGAAGAAGCTTCACAATTCAGTCTATTTCCTTGAAGAGTTTTCAGATGATCACATCCGCATTATTCTAAGTAGAGTGCATGGTGATAAAATGTACTTAGAGCAGATGCATGACATCACACCGAAAGTGATTCATGTCGTCACCAGTTTCTATAATGTCGATAAAGTGCCAGCCCTAAGGAAGATCAACAAGATAGAAATGACCAAGCTCACCAGTTCTATGAGTGACCAACAGGGAATGACCATCAATCCCATCAAGGATGATCTGGTCAAATATTCCTGCATGGTAATAGGTTATCGGACATTTTATGCTAGCAAGATCAACTCTATCTCTGCTACAGTGGTAAATGCTACCTACCACATGATCATGGAAGATGCATCATTTGACTTATGCACCTGTATGCAAAGGCAACTTCTGGTGAACCTAAATTCGATTAAACAAGATAATGCCTTGAGGTTTAAGTTTGGAAAACTATTGGTTGGGTTGTTCTTCTACTTCCAAGGTTACTTCCCAGGAGTTAGAGATATTCAGTGGTCTGCCGACCAACCGGTTACAAAGCAAATCAAGGAAAGCCTTCAAGCAGTTGGAACCGACTATCCAGAAGTTCTGAACAAATACTTTGATGAGTTCAGATGCAAAATGAGCCAAAGAGTGAGAATATCAGGTGATATTATCAAGAAATATGAAGATGACATCTTCTTCACCATCGGAATTGATGAGTGCATAATGGAGGTGGTTGAGCCTAGACAAGAAGAAGTGGAACCAATGGGATATGAGGTAATGTATGACATGCTAGATGGGTATGCCTCTACCCTACTCGCCTCGCCCCTTGATCTAAAGGCAAAGAGAACCAACATCTATTTGGAAAGGGTTACACCAGTTGAAGAACCGTTAGTAAAGAAGGGAAAGGCAATGCCTTCAGTATCGGCACTAGTTACCACAACAAGTCCCAAAGTGACGAAGCAGTCACCAGCAAAGAAGAAACCAGAAGCTGCACCCACCAAAGTCTTTGAGAAAAAGCAGAAGACAAAAGACACCACACCAGACTCAAAGGACACTGTGTTTGAAGAACAGCCTAAGAAGACTAGGCAAACGAGGAAAAAGACAAAGAGTGAACCGACAACATCTACACTGGTAAATATTGATATTTCCTCCTACAAACCTTTGACACATTGTCAAAGAACTATTAAGAATATTAGAAGAAAATTGCTTAGTGATTTGCAAGAATATTTTGATGATTTCAATGACAATGAGAAAGAGGAAGTTGAACAGGAAGTCATTCAATATTTATGTGTTAATGACTGGTCACCATCAGAAATTAGATCTGTGACACCAGATTCTTTATATAACTCTTTAGATAACAAATGGCACATTGCCATAGAGAAGGAACAAGAAATAAGAGAGGAGATATTTGCACAATATTTTCTTAATGTGTCAAATTCAAAACTTTATGAAGCTATGGAAAAATACAAAGGCCTCTTCTTCATGAGAAGAAGGAGACTCTAGTTGCTAGAAGGAAAAGTTCCTGAAGTGGTAAAAGATACCCACTCTCATGCCCAAGCTGCTTTAAGGTTGCATCAAGTGGCTAAAGCCAATAGGAAAGTTGAGCAAGAACCGGAAACCAATAAAAAAGATGAGGTATATGACAGTGAAGGAGAATAGGTCACTGATCAAATGGACCCTATTGATGTTGATGCCTTTAATGGTGAAAATGTCACTCTGGGTACACCATCAGAAGCAACAGGATAGGAAAAATAGGAAAAAGAAAAGGCTGCCAAGGAGAAAAAGAGAAAAGAGGAAGAAAAGAAAAAAGAGGATTAGAAGAGGAAAAGAAAAGAAAAGAAGAGGAGAAGAAGAAATAAGAGGAAGAGAAGAAGAAGAAGGAAGAAGAAGGAAGAAGAAAAGAAAGAAGAAGAGAAATGACAAGAAGAAGAAAAGAGAAAGGAAGAGGAGAAGAGGAAGTAGGAAGAGGAGAAGAGAAAGGCAGAAGAGAAGGAGGAAGTGGCACAGAGCACACAGGTGGAGACCCCAAAGGCAAGCAGTAGTCAAGACAAATTGGCTGACGTCACCAGTCCCATTGACCTCTAATCTGCTAACGAATTGGAGCTGCTACAAAGCATTAAGCTTTCTCAAGAACTCCTAGAGGTGATAAGGAGGAAGAAGGAGCAAGACGTGATCCAAGTTGCAATAGACACTCTTACCGGTTTAATACCCGGTACCAACCTCCCCAGTACCGATTCCTCTCTGGCCCAACTTAAACTCTTATGCATAGTTGTGGAGGACCAGGTACAAATCCTGGAAGAGGTTGCCGAAGCGCATGCCAAGAAGGAGCATCAAAAGGCTTTGAACACTGCCTTGGTGAAAAAGTTACATGAGCTTTGATCTGATCTGCAGAAGGCACAGAAGGACATCAGAGATGCAATGGATGAGGGTAAATTGATGCTTAGTAAGATATGTCTACCTCATCTATTTTGTGATGATGTGCTTGCCCAGAAAGACAAACTGCAAACTGATTTGCAGACATTCATAAGCACCTTCAAGACCCCATATGATACCTTTACCGCTTATGGGCAAACCGTTCACCTATTTCAACTTCAGGCTGCAAGAATTGATTTGGAGATCAGCAACTGGACCAAGGATTTGTAGGAACTACAACTAGTTCTACTACCAAGACTGTAAATACTTTAGAAGTGCTATCTCAAACTGGATGCCTTGATAGTTACTCAAGAGATGAGTACCTTGGACACCATGGAGGAATAGGTATCCCAGATGCAAACAGAGAGTGAGGTTGCTACCTCATTACTTGAGTCATGGTCCTTATCCATGAAGCAATTTATGTAGGACTTTAAATCAGTTTTTGACAAGTTTCACTCTTTATTGTCATAAACATTTTTTTTCAGCTAATAGAAATAGGGGTTATTCAGCTGTATTTTGTCATTGTTGGCAAAGGGGGAGAAGTATTTTGGTATTTAAAATTTTGATGCATGCTATGTATACTCATGTTTATCTCTGTAAGGAAGTAGTATACATTTTTTTTTGCAAAGGGATAGTGTATATGCTTAGGGGGAGTATTTTTTATTATGGCATATTTCTTTTGTAAAAACACTTAGACATCAAAATTTTTTCCTAAGTGTTGCCATCAATGCCAAAGGGGGAGATTGTTGGCATTTTTTATGATTATGTTGTGATTGTCATTGATGGACACATACTTGCTATGAGATCACTTTTTGTATGTATGAGCTACGCTCAACTGGTATTTGCTTCAAATAGGTATTATGTTATAGCCTTTAGACTATCGGTGTCTTGTAGAAAGTGTTTACTGATCTCAAGCAGCATGAGGACCTCAAGTGGTTTGAGGATCTCAAGCGAAACAGAGCAAAGGAACTAGAAGCGACAATTATCATTTTCCCAGTCTTCTTTTTTTCTGAATCGGTAATCTATCTAATAGTTAAACCAATATTACTATGAGTTACCAACCGGTAATCTATTAAACTAGTATTACTCTGAGTTTCCAACTGGTAATCAATAAAGTTGTATAAACCGGTAATACTCTATGATGAGTTACCATCCATCGACACTTTGACGGTGAATTTGTGTCATGTTACCAAATGTGTCTAGATACAATGAACCTAGGAACTTGCAATGTAATCCTATTGGACCGACATGAAATCAGATTCCTTTTAAGGATATCATGTCTAGGGTTTTAGAATGTGTGTAGCTGTTAGGGTTTGTGGTGGTTGATGAGTTCTTGTATGTGCAATCTTAAGAGAAAAGATCAAGTCTGTATGCTGTAACAAAATGTGGATTTAATGAAAACTGAAGTAATGCTGAAATGCATTAGCAATGAGCTATCATGGATCTAACCAAGTAGATTGTGCTATTTGCTAGATTATTCACTTGTTGATTACTCACATCTTTGACAAGTTAGAAACCTTTAACTGGGTAGGCCCAGAAAAGATTTTGTAAATCCTCTAACAAGGTGATTCACATCCATGGATCTAAAATCCTCTCACAAGGTAGTCTTTAATCAGACTTATCTCCTAATAGAGATTGAGATTCCTAACAGGATTTGTTATGGTAAAGAACATTGTATGACCTTAACCAGTCTGACCTTAACCGGTCTAGCTACTATTCTGCAGATAGTTACTTGTGAGTTTCATCTCACTGTGGTTTTTCCCATTTGGGTTTCCATGTCAAAACCTCGTGTTATAGTGATTGTGCTCCTGTGGGTGAATGCCTTACTTGTTGTTTGGTTTGCATTTGTGTTAACTGGTTTATTAGTTAAACTGTTATACCAGTTTACTGCTAGACTGGTAAAGTGTTTGAGTTCAGTAATTTTTTGTATACTAATTCACCCCCCCCCTCTTAGTATTCATCATCAAGTTCAAATGGTATGATAAGTGTCAAAAGGACTTTCAAACTCTCAAAGACACTCTCTTAAATCCACCAACATTGATGTCACCTATTCAAGGAAAACCACTACTACTTTGCATATCATTTACACAAACAACATTGGGGGCACTTTTGGCACAACATGATCATGATGGGAAAGAACAAGCTATATACTACATCAGTCGCACATTGGTTGGTTACAAGCTTAATTATACTCTAATTGAGCATTTATGTCTTGTTGTGGTTTTTGCTTCACAAAAATTGTGTCACTACGTGCCAACTCACAAAACAAAGCTCGTTGCAAGAATAGATCCATTTAAATACCTTCTCAATAAGGCAACACTCATTAGTAGATTAGCTAAATAGGTTATGTGAGTTTCATATTGAATATTTTGTCAGAAAATCCATTAAGAGACAAGCCATTGCAGATCAGCTAGTAGATGTACCTATGATTGATAGCACTCCCATTGTCTCAGAATTCCCGGATGAATCTATCTTCATGGTGACAAATTCAAAGCCTTGGAAGTTATATTTTGATGGTTCATACATGCATCACGGCACAAGAGTTGTATCCTCTTCATCAGACCTCAAGGGGAGTCCCTTCGTAAGTCATATCAAATGTCATTCCCTTGTATAAACAACAAAGTAGAATATGAAGCATTAGCAACAAGCCTACAAATCACAATTTAGTGGAAGATCCAATAACTTCATGTTTTTGGGGACTCTCAACTTGTGATTCACCAAGCAAATAATGACTATCAAACTAAAGATGAAAAGTTGATGCCATACAAGAAAATGGTGGATGATTTCAAACAATACTTCATACAGATAGTCTTTGAGAAGATTCCAAGGGATAATAATCGAGCTATCAATGCCATGGCTACCATTGCTTCTTTGATTGACATGCCTCAGAATGAGACCCAGTATGAGTTCTTAGTGGATAATATTTTGGTTTCCTCATATGAGATGACTCTTGGAGAAATGATATGTGTTGTTGGTCCCGACTCCCCTTGTTACAGTACCATTTTCACTTACCGTTGTGACAAGATCCTTTCACCCGACCTTTCCAACAACTAACATCGTACCTTCATTCATCAATCCTCCCGCTATGGAATTTTAGCTAATACCCTTTACCAATGAGGTCTAGATGGTACTCTCCTTAGATATTTAGAAAGTGATGAAGCTCACATTGCATTTTGAGAAATTCACGAAGGTATATGTGGTGCTCATTCTAGTGGTCCAACCTTATCCAAGAAACTAATGAGGACTAGATACTACTAGCCTACTATGTAAAAAGACTCATATTAGTTTTTCAAAAAGTGTAAGTAGTGTCAGATTCATGGAGGCCTTATTCATGCACCAACACAATAATTGCAGCCGACTGCCACTCCATGGCCCTTTTTCTAGTGGGGACTTGATCTCATAGGCAATATTCACCCTCCCACTTCCAATAGCCACAAATTCATCATTACAACTACAAAATATTTCATGAAGTGGATTGAGACCATTCCTCTCACCCAGGTTACTAAAAAATAGATTGCAACCTTTACTCTCAATTATATTATTTGTCGATACGATGTTCCCCTTTCCATTTTCACAGACAATGGGTGTACTTTCAAAAATCAAGATGTTTGTGAGCTTTCTGATCGATTCCATATCCATCATCACTTTTCCACTCCATATTACCCCCTATTGGATATTGATGGTCATTACTACTTCTAGGATATGTTTTTGTCATTAATGTAAACATATTCCCATGATTTTCTCTGGTGATTGCAGATTGGGAAGATCTTATGATCTGGTTTGTAGTGTTGGTTTGTTGATCATTGTTTTGCAGATTTCATTATATCCTCCTATATTTCAGTGTGATTAGATTGTGTGTTGAGTTTTTGGGAAATTGTTTGGGATGTTCTTTTGTATCTTCATTTTAGATGGATCATGATTTGGTGCTCCACAAGTTATCTTTCTTCGTGAAAGTTGCTGATTGGTTATGTTCTTGAGCTTTTAGACGTTGACCGATGAAGATTTGAAAAGTGGTGTTGGTGTAATTGTTTCAGATGATTCTAATGTGCTTTCTGATATTTCTTAGTCATTTCCTATTTTTTTTGGTGATCTGCATTGATCGTTGTGCAAGTTTTTGGTGGTTTCTTTCAACCGGTGATGATTTTCGTGTTATGTGGTTTTCTTGGTGGAGTAGCATGTTGCGGTTGATCTTGGCATGATTTCTGGTGGATTTGTGCATTTGGGAATTTGTTTTAGGACTATGTTATGCTATGTAAGCCATTATATTTCTTTGTTGTTTGATCTTTGTATTGTGTGATGTAATTTTGTAATTGAGGGTTGAGGGTTTAGCTGACCTTGTTATCAAGGTTGATGAATTGTATAAATAGGTGATATAGTCATGTAATTTGGGTGTTGATGGCATGTTTGCATTATTAGAGAGATATGTGTGTGCGAACAAGTGATTTGTCCTTCGGTATTGAGTTTGAGGTGAGATTGGTGTTGCAGGGAAAACATCTATGCATAACTAGAATTGTAATCAGGCATTTGGAGATGTTATTCTTTTAGTTCACTTCTTCCAGATTGTAGTCTGAATCTTACTGTAAGTCAATGAGACTTCCTTGAGGATTATAGCCTTTTGGGCCATTATATTTGAGCAATGAACTCTAGGCAGTGTGTGTTCCCCATTGTAACATTTTCACATACTACTGTAGAGTATCATCTTACTATGGGTAGGTTCCCACCGTGGTTTCTCCCTTACCTAAGTTTTCCATATCAAAATCTTGGTGTTGTGTGTTGTGATGTTAATTTTCTTATCTGTCTTATTGTTGCAGTTTATCAGATCTTGTTTTTGGTGGTTAAGTTTGTGATCCTGTGAATACTTATTCACCCCCCCTCTCAATCTTACTTCTTGATTGCTGCTAACAATTGGTATCAGAGCATGTGGTTATGATGATGGATAGCATATTGTTTTAGCCCCTATTTAGCCCAAAGAGCCTAAGAAGAATGATCTGGTAGAGATTGTGCATCTAGATGTTGCTGGTGAAGGAGTGCAGGAACCTAAGAATCAAAACAATCAGAAGACTCCAAGGTATGTAAGATTGAATCATTCTGAAAATCAGATTATTGGTGATAAGAATAAAGTTGTGATGACTAGAAGAAGGTTAGTTGCTGAAGAAGTATGCTTTATTTCCAAAGTTGAACCTAAATATGTTGCTAAAGCCTATAAAGATGAAAGTTGGATGAGATCTATGGAAGAAGAACTAGATCAGATTAAAAATAATAACACTTGGGAACTGTTGCCTAGACCTAAGGATAAGAATTTTATTGGTACTAAATGGGTATTCAGAAATAAATTAAATGAAGTTGGTGAAGTTGTTAGAAATAAAGCTAGACTGATCTACAAAGGATATTCACAGGAAGTAGGGATTGATTATCAGGATACTTTTTCTTGAGTTTCCAAACTTGAAGTTGTTAGACTGTTGCTTGCTTATGTTGCTAATAAAGATTTCAAGGTATATTAGATGGATGTCAAATCTACTTTTTTGAATCGTGATCTTGAGGAAGAAGTCCACATTGAACAACCTGATGGATTTTCATTATCAGATGATGGAGACATGGTATGCAAGTTGAAGAAATCTCTTTATGGATTAAAACAAGCTCCTAGAGCCTGGTATGCTAGACTAGATAAATATTTGTTAAAATAGGGATTTAGTAAAGGTGTTGGTGATAGTAATTTGTACTATAAGATAGAAAATGATAACATCCTGATTGTTGAATTCTTTGTTGATGATATAATCTTTGGTGGTGATGATGACTTGAGCATGAAGTTTGTCAGTGATATGCAAAAGGAATTTGAGATGTCTATGATTGGTGAGATAAAAAATTTCTTAGGTTTGTAGATTGCACAGACTGGAAAAGGCATATTCATATCTCAAACTAAATATGTGAAGGAATTGTTGAAGAAGTTTGGATTAGATGACTCCAAAACAGTTGGAACTCCTTTGGTGACTGGTTGTAAATTATCTAAAAATGATGAATCTCCTAAAGCTAATCAGAGTTTGTGCAGATATATGGTTGGTGGACTTTTATATCTTACTTAGACTAGGTCAGACATTATGCATGTTGTATGCATGTCTGCTAGATATCAAGTTGATCTGAAAGAGAGTCATGTCACTACTATGAAGAGGATATTCAGATACTTGAAGGGAACTGTGGACTATGAATTATGATATCCGAGGAATGATGATTTCATGCTATGTGCCTACACTTATGCTAATTGTGTTGGTGATGTTGATGACCGGAAGAGCACTACCAGTGGAGCATTCTTTTTGGATAAGAAGTTGGTTTCATGGGCTAGCAAGCAACAAGATTCAGTGTCCTTATCTATTGTTGAAGCTAAGTACATTGTTGCTACTAGTAATTGCACTTAGGTAGTTTGGATGAAGCAAATGCTAAAGGATATTAGAATTATTTATAATGAGCCTATTGTTATATACTATGATAATTCCAGTGCTATTAACATGTCAAAGAATCTGCTGCAAAATTCAAAGACTAAGCATGTGTCAATCAAATATCATTACTTGAGAGAGCAAGTCATTGAAGAGAAGGTGAATCTTGAGTATGTATCTACAAAGGAACAAATAGTTGATAGTTTCACTAAAACTTTGCTTGCAGATACATTTTTCTACTTGAGAGACAAGTTAGGGGTATCTACCCATCCCGATGAGAACTAGATGCATTAAGTTGCATCAATCTGGTGGATTTCAGAGCTTTATCTTTTTATTTGGATTGGTGAGTTGGTGTTGCTCCTTTGGTGGAGTAGTTTGTTGACCTAGTTATGTATTTTAGGGGGAGAGATTCATGTTTCTTTCTTTTGGGAGAGAGAGAGAGTTTGGTTATCTATTTTAGAGCTTTGTTATTATTGTCAAAGGGGGAGAGAGATCATGTGAAAAACTACTTTATTTGTCATGATCTATGGAGAGTTTGCTGGAGATATCTTATGTCTTCCTTCTTGATTGTTGCCAAAACCCCCAAGGTAATGGTCAAGCTGAGGCGTCTAATAAAAATATCCTCAAAATCCTCAAAAATTTAGCCGATGGCATTGGCCATAACTAGCATATCCAACTCAATCCTGCACTCTAGGCTTATTGCACAAGTTTTCACACACCTATTGGAGTTACTCCTTACTCACTTGTCTATGGTACTGAAGCCATATTTCCTATTGAGGTCAAGTTACCATCCCTATAGGTCTCTTTGCATAATATAATCAATGATGAAGACTACAGGGTCTCCCAATTATAAAACTTGGAATTATTGGATGAGCATAGACAAACTATTTTTAATTATCTCAAAGTGTATAAGCAACGAATGAGTCATAGCTATAATCATAAGGTAAAACCTTGTACATTTGAGGTAGGTATCTTGGCCCTTATGTCATAACAACATTATATGGATCAAGTGCATATTATCTCTCAACACTAGATTAAAAACCTTTAGAAGATCCTATTAACAACATGCACCTTCACAAGTTTTACATAGTTTTTCAAAGTATCCTAATAAAAAATACAAAAAAAAAATATTAAAAATAAAAAAATCATCACTATGGTGAACATGCGCCTTGTGACACAAAAAAAAAAACTGGAAAAAGTAAAGAGAAATAAATTCGTCCAATGGTGAAAACCACTTTGATGGCATCCTAAGCAAGTACCATGGTAAAAACTGGGTTACCAATGCAATGTGTAGACTTTTCTCCTCCCTCCTTTACATAGTTTTTCAAAGTATCCTAATAAAAAATACAAAAAAAAAATATTAAAAATAAAAAATTCATCACTATGGTGAAAACCTAGCAAACATGCACCTTGTGACATAAAAACAAAAAACAAAAAATTGGAAAAAGTAAAGAGAAATAAATTCATCCAATGGTGAAAAGCACTTCGATGGTGCCCTAATCAAGTACCATGGTGAAAACCGGGTTACTGACGCAATGTGTGTAGACTTTTCTCCTCCCTCCTTTCAAGATTCAATCTCACCCTTTCACTTTGCACACACTCACAACCTACCATCCCATAATGAATTTACCCATTCCCATCATGGCTTGTTATTGATCTAACTAAGATTGGTTTGTCATTTATAATAAACCCCTTTTCACACATTCCTTCTATAGCAAATTAGATCTTCCAATCTGTAATTGGGGCAAAATCCTAAATCTAGTGATGGAAGTGGAACCCTGAGCATCACATGTTTTGAGGAGCATTGTCTTTTGATTCCTCCTTCTTTTTGCGCATAATCCACAATAAAAGGTCACTTGCATTGCTGATCTGCAATAAAGTTTTGTTCTTCTCCACAATAAAAGTATTAGTTTCATGGATTCAATCATTTTCAGGTGAGATGCAATCAACAGTGGGCTTTCAACAAATTAAATCTTTTAGCAAACTTTGGCAATGAGATGGTTTTTTAGCATTATTTATTCTTTATTAGGAAAACAACATTGTGACCAGGTCAAACATGTTAACATATGTGGCAAGAGACACTAATAACTTGGGGATTACAATTTATGTTGGTGTCAAGTCTTGGTTTTCTTTTGATTTTATCTTTTGGTGACGTCTTTTAGCTTTTCTAGAATGTCTCTGACTAGAGATTCTATCTCCAAGATGTCTTTGACTAGAAAGACAAGGATGGGGTATGTTCACCTATTTTTCTAGTCGTGGATTGTCTCTTAGTAATAATATGGCTTCTCTAAGGATATGAGGACACTGTGAGTCTAGTGTGAACTGGGGCATTCCTTGTTTGTGACTGTCTGATCTCCATGCAAATAGGTACAATGAGTTTCTAGGTCAAACACATATCTGGATGGTCATAACCTATTTGCCATAATAAATCTCAATGATGATAAAGCACAAGAAGCTCTTTTCACCTTCATATCTTCTACCTTCCATCCCCCTTTTTTCCTTTTGCCCTCCATTGTCCCTTCCTAAGTCCATGTAGCTTGCTATCACATGACTAAGTAATAATGACATGCCAAAAATATATGCATCTCATGTAGTGTTCATCTGCATCATCACATGTTAGTAAATTTCATCATATGCATTTAAAAATAATAATAGCATCACATCCTACACACGCCACTTATTAGTACCTCATATAAGCATTTGCATACCATCCATTCATTTGCATCCTCATATATAACATAAGTATAAGAACAACATAAAAATAATGCATCACATCATGTCTATATTTCATTGCATTATATAAGTAATCATAGATCATCATAAACACACATCCATACCATCAACATCAGACATAGACTGCATCATCATATAGAATCATCACATCAAATCACATAATCATAAAGCATATAGAAACATCACATAAGGACACATGCATATAATTTCCACGGAGGATAGGTCATATATATATATATATATATATATATATATATATATATATATATATATATATATATATATATATATATATATATATATATATATATATATATATATATATATATATATATATATCAGTGTCATGATACAATGATGTCAAAAATTCATTCAGCTACAAAATCACACAAAGGTGTCTATATCATCATACAAAAACTGATACAAAAAAACTGGGTCCAAGAGAGCTATGATGAAGACCCTGTTGGAAATTGACACTCATCTAGTGCATTTTGATGCTCGATTAGTGGTTAGGGATGTCATTGATGGCAACTCTTCTTGATATTCCTATCTGGTAATCATGGATCTTGATATCTAGAAGCGGATGTCAATCGATAGCCAGTTAACTGGTATTTGAGGTTGAGCAAAGCAGTTTTGGTTTGGAAGCTTTCCGGTGATTGCGGTGTTATGAATCATGCATGGGATGATTGGGCTAACATAAAGACATTATTTTATGATCGATTTGGTGATCGGCATTTTTTTTTGGTGATCCGATCAAGCTGACTCATGATTACATGTTACATCATCAAGTTGAGTTGATAAATGATTATTTTGTAATTGCGGATATATAAGACCAGTGTAGAAGATCTTTTTGGTGTGTGGTATGGTTGATATGCGAGTGAATGGTGATCGAGAATCCTTTGTAGTGCATTTTCATGTGCACATTCTTGATCTGGTAGCTGAATGAGATAGGAAATAGAGCAAAGTTGCAGAGCAGATACAGTCAAAGATTTGGCACTTAATCGAAACTCATCCATGAACTATTAGATGCTATCTTGGATTTCTTTCATTATATTTCATCATTGTAATTGATCAATAAGGTAGTGAGCCTTCTAGGGTTGTATCCCTTATTTTAATTAAGCAGTGAGCTTTAGGTAGTGTGCTTGAATGCTTGTGCCCTCCCCCTCATATAATATTGTTTTTCTACCGGCCATAGTGGAATAATATTGGGGGTTCAAATCCCACTGATGTTTTTCCCATTTTGGTTTCCACATAAAAATCTCGGTGTTATGAATTTATGGTTGGTTGTTTTGACTTTTTGCATTTTAGTTTCATGCTTATGCTTTCAGTGGTTTAAAGTTAAATTAGAAAATTTGATAACTGATGGAACACTGATTCACCCCCCCTCTTAGTGTTCCTTGATTCCAACAATTGGTATCAAAGCCTAGTTCCTCTAAGGAAGCCTAACTGCTTGAGGAAGGTCCAGGAGATTGAAACAATGGATTTTGGTTTTCAGAGACAACTTAGTGTGGCACTTGAGGATCTTGATGCAGCAATAAATGAGATCAGTACCTTAAAAAGAATCTTGAATGAAACTGAAGACTTCATTTGTGATTTGAAGGATTAAGTGAACTCTACAAGAGACAAGAGGAAAGTATCTAAGATGGTTGAGGAAGTAGCAGTGCAGATGGGATTTAACCTAGAGGAGGTGAAGCAAGCAAGGGAGAAACATGCTCATATGAAAGCTAAGGAGGAATCTAAGAAGCATAAGGCCGAACCGATACCCTCTAAAGACAAGCCAAAAGAGACCAAGTCTTCCACTACTCTGGTAGTACCATCATCAGGAGAAAGCTCATCCGAAAAGGGAATTTTTAAGCAAAAGGAGAAGCCCAAGTGAACCTATGTTGTTGTATCTCTGATGTCCTCTGAGACTGAATTAGATGAAGAGGAAGATATGGCTAAGAATAAGGGAGAGTTTGTCAGAGTTGTGAGAAAACCACAATCTGGTGGAGCCCCACAGAGAAAGAAAGATAAATTTGAACCTACCCTTGCCGAAAGGCCCAAGAGGGGAAGGAAGATTAGAACTCAAATTGATAAGGATCTTGAATCTGGTGATCAGCAAGGTATATATACATTTTTTCCTCCATTGACAATAGATCAATTGATTGATGAGATAATTGTTGATGAAAATTTGAAAAATATTGGAGCATATTATGAAAATCTAGATGAGGCAGATCAAAGAAAAGTTGAAGAAGCTATTGTTTTGTATTTGCATAACTTTAGTGAAACTTGGATTGAATTGGAGTGAAGCATCCTGAAATATCTATACAACATTATTGATATAAGGAGGCTGACTGATAGAAAAACAGATAAGGAAATGAAAGAAAGAGAACTGATTAATGTTTGCACCTATATCTCCCAAGATGAAGCCAAAAGGCTCATTGAGGAAGCAAATAAGAAGGAATTCAAAAGTAGAAATAGGGTGAACAGGTTGATGATTGGAAAGGTTGAAGAGGTGAGGAAGGAGATTGAGGATATCTAGAGAAGAATCATGAAGAACAACCCCTTGTACAATGATGCAGTTTAGACTTCCCATCCAGAAGTAAAAGGAAGGTGTCTTTGGTGATCTAAAGGATGAAACTCAGACTGAGGAGCATCTAGAAGACCAAGGAAATATATCATTGGATGTTGAGATCAGTGTGAATCCTCTGGTGGTAGATAATGTTGGAGAAGTTCCCGAGATTCAAAAGGATGATACTGCACCAAGTGGCAACACCGGTGCATAGGATAAAGGAGATGGTGTTGATGTAAAGGATCCATAGAAGTTAGAGGTGTGAGATGCAGAGGTAGATAAAAGGAGGGAGTTGTTGATCTGGCAATTGACACTCCTCCAGCCACAAGGATTGTACCCCAATTCTCTATCTATCTTGATGTTCCTCTAGATCTTGGACAAATGTCTCCTACTGAAATGTTGGTGCTTGCAGTAGATATACAAGCTCAGGCCAGTTAGGATCTAGTCAAATTAGATTCCAAAGACAAAAATCTTATTTTGATGTTTGTTGATGTGTTGCAGAAGGTGGTTCTGGGTGTGCAACTAGATCCCAATTCTAGCCCCTCTGATAAATTATTATAATTGATTAACAATGTAAATACCAATTTTGATTCTTTGGAGAAGTCTACTACTAAGTGAGTATTGGATAGATTTAAGGAAGTAAGAATGCAGACATTCCAGAAAATGATAGAAGATGATAGAGTGAGATTGAATAAAGGTCTGTAAACTATTTCAGATTCATTCGTTGAAGCTGGTAAAATATATAAGGCTTATCTTATTTTTCCAAAGTTCACAGTAGATATAGACAAGCAAACAAGTGTTTGCCAAGGTAAACTTGCTAGTATTTTTTAGTCTTTTGATCCTAATGTGTCCCTAACCAGCAATGTAGAAGGGTAGATAATGGCTCTTAATGATCAGATCTCAAGCCTTAATGTAGTAAGGACAATTTTGAGGATAGTTGGTGAACTCTAGAATTTGATTGCCCCCAGCTGGACACCATGCTGAGCAATAAGGTTGATTGTATAAAGGCTATGGGACATTGTTAGTCCCAACCGGTACTGAGAGGGGAGGGGTGAATCAGTACATTACCGGTTTTAGCTCATTGAAACTTTTACTTTAAGTTTGAACTAATTAATCATTCACAAATGTAAACATTAACTATAGAAGATTAAGCATACATGAAAAGATACACAAAGACACACAAATTTATCTCATGGAAACCCAATAGGGAGAAAACCACGGTGTGAGTAGGAACTCACAAAATTTGTACTCTTCTAGAGTATGCTCGGTTAAGAGCCATCCCTATTAGGATATTACAAAGACACTGTTAGGTGCCACCCGATTAAGGGATTTTGAACAAGGCCAGTTAGTACCTCTACCATGTTAAAGGTAGCCTGGTTAAAGGACTTAGAAAATCAATCAAGATGTCACCCGGTTAAGGGATTTTTACAATGGGACCTATTAAAGTCCACCCAATTAAGGGATTTATGTTGTAGTTGTTAGAAAGCAATAGAAGTATGATCTGATAAAATTGCTACTGATTGGCCTGGTCAGATCACACTAGATCTGCATCGGTTGTGTTTGTTCTACATAACTCTAATATCCTAAATGCACTATCAATTCTGCCTTCTACTGATTTGTTGATCCTTGAATATTACACTATCTGTCCTCTGTTACTTGAGTCACCACTCGATAAAACTCCACTCTACCAATCTTCTATCATTTAGTTTTGCAGTCTCTTAAACTCCCCCTATGTCCAATTTCACATAATGTTTAATCACCTTGACAACAACCATCTCAAGAATGAGATATGTGTATTTTTAGACCCTTTTAGTCTATCGCCAACTTTCCCTCCAAAACATAACTTCCAAAATTTTGTTGTCAAGCCTTAAATTACACCTCTGAAATCATGCAAGAATCTCTATCAACATAGTTGAACATACCGATAAGTCTGCCAATTGATTGAGAGAAGACTCCCAATTTAGCTGGTTGTAACTGAACATTACCAATTTGTCGGTTACCAACTCTTCCGGTGTACCGATCAAAACCTATCTAGTCGATTTCCTCTTGTATACCGGTCTGTTCTTTGCTTAGTCAGTGAACCTCTTATGTGCTGATCTACTCACCGCTACCTGGTCTTCTTACTGTTTGTTAGTCTACTCACTACCAATGGACTATGCTGATCTACTCACCACTTACCGGTCTACTCACTTCTTGTCGGTCTACTTACTGTCGATGGACTGTGAAGACTAAGGAGATGATGTTGCCAACAATGACAACCATACTATTTACCGCTCATACAAAATAGTATCAGAATGCCAACAAACTCCCCCTTTGGCATTGGTGGCAAATACTACAAACTGCTACAAAACTATGCTTTGGCCCTGGCCCCTATTCCTAACAAGATTCCAAAATTCCCCCTTTTGCCATCAATGGCAAAGACTATGCACAAGAAAATTTGTCAAAATAAAGCAAATATCTCTTTAAAGTTTTCTTGAGACACTTTCAAGGAAGATTCCCATGAAGATTGAATTTGCTTCATGGTGGTGAAGTGGCCATGTAAAACTGTAATGAAAACCTCCATATCATCAACTGTCTTACAATCATGTGCATGTATTAGGCAGTCAGCTTCATTAATGTTCAGTTGCATGAAATCTATAATTGGTGCTAAATAGCACTGGAGCTCTAACAAACTTAGACTTCTTTTGTCTTCTTCATCTTTCAACCTTCTGATTTTATGATTGAGCATTTTGATTTTTCTAGTAAAGGTTGATGTTGAACTACTAAGGGGATCAAACGAGCTTACTAGATCTTGAATCTCCTTTTGAATCTATTTTCTTTTATCTTCTAAGTCTTTGATTAAAACAAGAAAGTTTGAATATTTCATCAGTAGTTGACCAACTTGCTGCAGTATGGTCTTAACTTCTTCTGTTTTGGTGGAAAGAGCAACTTTTCCAACTGTTATCTGCTGCATTAGGTTATCTCCTCACTTATATTCCCTTACTACAACCTTCTCCAGATCGATTGCCTCTGAACTGATTTCTTTAAACAGAGTATCCAACTGATCAATAATGGGTGCAGTATCATCAATTGCAATGTCTAGGATGAGATGAGAGAATTGTTTTGGCAGAAGTGAGGATTCTTGCCTTCTTTTTCTTCTCTCTTAGTTTTACCTTTTCAGCTTGGCTTCTCAGTTTTTCTGAGATTTTCATCAACTGTTTGGGGGTCATTTTCTTTATATCAATGACCGAGTCACCTTCTTCTTCCTCCTATGCTCCTTCTTCTATTTCTAAAGTCCCAACTTCTGAGCTAGTTGTTGTGATAATTATTACCTTTTTCTTTTCACTTTCATTGTCTGAGTTTAACTTCCTCTTTTCCAGAGGGGTATCCATCACTACTATGTTATCCTTTATTTTCTTCTCTTCCTCCTTTCCTTCCTCTACTTTCTTCTCTTCCTCTTTTCCTTCCTTTGATTTCTTTTCTTCCTCTTTTCCTTCCTCTATTTTCTTCTCTTCCTCATTTCCTTCCTCTATTCTCTTTTCTTCCTCTTTCCCTTCTTCTGCTTTCTTTTCTTCCTCTTTTCCTTCCTTTGTTTTCTTCTCTTCCTCATTTCCTTCCTATGTTCTCTTCTCTTCCTCTATCTTCTTTTCTTCCTCTTTTCCTTCTTGAGAGAGATTAGAATTCGGTGTCAATAAGGTTCTGTGAGGTGTATCCTCATAAGGAATGTCTTCAACTAACACTTCATCTTGACCGGAAAGCTTAGTTTTATCATGTTCCTTCACCGGTGAAGTATGAACCAGTTGTTTGATACCCTTTGTTAGATTGGGGATGTTTGACACAACATTTCCTATTATGTCCTCAACTGAGAAAGTATCAAAATCTTCAGTGGAGTCTTTTTCTTGGGCTTTTCCTTTGACAAGGATAGCTGCACCTTTGTCTTGTTTTGTTTCTTTTTCAATTTCTTCTTTAGTTTTATTTTGCTGGTTCATAGTTTCCTTCCACAAGGAAACACATTTAGCATGTACTCCTCCCACTTCTCCTACTACCACTCTCCTAGTTCTATTCCTTATTCTGAAATGTTGAATGCATGCTTCAACCACTAGTGAAGCTTGTTCAAGGTCTAAGTCATGTTGCACTTCCATGAGTGTTTTTATTCCGAGTTCCTTTTCAATAGCAAGAGTTGTCTTCCATCTTCCTTCAATG
Organism: Cryptomeria japonica; assembly: GCF_030272615.1. Lineage (NCBI taxonomy): Eukaryota > Viridiplantae > Streptophyta > Pinopsida > Cupressales > Cupressaceae > Cryptomeria > Cryptomeria japonica. The sequence goes on from NC_081413.1 coordinate 308,122,943, forward strand.
TGATCTAGCAGGTCTGATGGGATAATCCCATATAATTCACTAGGAGTCCTACAAAAATTGTGCAAGTTCCAAATTAGGGCTTCCTCAATTTTCCTTTTGTCTTCTTCGTTACTGATGGAATATCTCCTTCCAACACCGCCCAGACCTCCAAACTCTTTGATCCCATGCACCAACTCATCAATTATTGGAGCTTTGTTCCTCCCACTCCTTCTAACCTCCTTTATTTCCACATCTGATAAGGTGTCAGTCATATCACCTTCTTTCTCATCCTTTTTAGGCTTTGGATCACTATTTTTCTTTCTGGTCTAAGTCACTCCTACCAGTCTATATTTACTTGGAGAAGATACCCAAGTACTTAGATCCTTTTCCTTTGAGTATGTTGCAGGCTTGGTTGCTATAATCCCCTTAGATTTTGTCTTTGTCACTTTCTTCTTTCCACCTGTTGATTCTTCATCTTTATCAGATGTAACCCTTGTTTGCACACTCACACTAGTGGAGGTAGTGGCACTGGATGCTTCATCTCTATATTTCTTATCAAGGGTATCAACCATTTTCCTTACTTTTCTTTTTATGATAGGCACTTGAAGTTCCTATTTGATTTTAGAGCTTGCCTCCTCACATGTTCAAACCCTTTTTGCCTTCGAGTCTACCGGTTTAGACAGAAGCATATTGATATGAATTTTAACAAGATCTCCTACAACCTCATAGCCCATAGGTGGAACCCAAAAAGTTTTGGGTTGAACTGCTTGAATAATACAACAGTCTGTGTCTACAAGAAAATAGATGTTGTCTTTGTATTTCTGCACTATTTCAGTTGGAATTATTTCTCTCTTGTGCATCCTAATTTGGAATTCCTTAAAATATCCCCACATTGCTTCCCAAAATTTATTTCCTAGATCCCTAATCATTTCACCTATCTGAACCATGATAGGCTTCTCCTGTGACCATACTACACTACCCTTACCGGGAAAATATTTTTGCACATAGAAAAATATACATACTGGTATAGAGCCATATTTGAAAGACTGCTTCTTATCCTTCTTTATTCTTTCCATGTTCACCATGAATTGACTTTGAATCATCTCACATATATCATATGTTTCTTTCTCTTTCATAATTCAGTATCCAGCATGGATGGCACCGCTTGACACACTATTCATCCAACTTGATTGTTAAACCCTGTATCCCAGCACTGCAGAGGCAAATTTTACTTTGGCATCCTCGATGTGGGTGATTGTCATTTCTCTACTATCACACCAAGATTTGGTTAACCGAGTAACTTCTGTTGATGAAATTGTTCTTAGAGTTAATGCTTCACCAGTTGCACTGAACCCTTTCACTCTTCGAATCACCTCCTTTGTGATCTTGATCGGTGCATTACCTTCCTACCACAAAAATTGATCATGAACCGTGCTCAGTACAATCTAACCCAATCACCATTAAACTAATCAAGAAAGTCAATAGCATTAGCCAAACCCTTTGTCTTCAGAGGTAGAAATTATGCTTTCAATTTATCATTGTCACATAACCCATCAAACTCATTTCGAATGAAATTATTTCCAATTTATTTGAGCTTGCAATGAATGTAGGAGTGAATATCTTCTACCAACAATACACTGGAAGGCACAGATGATAAAGCACCGGTCTTTTCAATTTCACCAGATTTCATTTGGTGCATCTTGAACTTGGGTTGGGGTTCCTTGATAGCTTCAACCAACACAAGAGTCAATAACGGTGCTGCCATGATGACCTTCAAACAATATTTTCTCAGACGTGGTTGAAAACCCTTCCCTAGGGAATGCCAAACATCGCTATCGCTCTTCTTGAATTTTCCACACAAACAAAGCTTTGGCAAATTTCAAATCGCCTTTGATCGCACATGAACTCAAGAAAGTTCACAAGAAGTTAGTGTAAATGAAAATGTGCTAACATTTCCTTATTTATCCATGGAGATTTACCAGTGCTAGGATCCAACAGTCAAATTTGAAACTCACAACTTAAAGTACACTGATTTGACTTTATCGATTATTTGTTGTTGATACCAATACTCAAATAAATAACTCACAGGACAAACTTTAATTAAGAACTTTTAGACCAGATTTTATGCATCACAACTATGCAGATAAACACATCCTTACATTTGTTGAGGGGATTCAAGAATAATCTTACCATATGTGCTCCCCCTAAGCATCGATATGCCTAGTTAGAAGTGGAACTGTCATCACCAATGGATGATGACTTGGTTTTAGAATGTCCTTGTCCTTATTTTCCTTCATCCTTCTTTATCCATGTCTTTTTCATTTCATCTCTTATTTCTTCAGTTGTCTTCTTTCCTTTCAGGTCATTTTGCTCTTTCTTCTTGCTAAACCGGTTCTTGTCTACAAACCGGTTGCAGGATCGGCTCCTACATTCTTTGGCTAAGTGGCCGATCTTATGGAAGTTGAAGCATGTCATACCAGTTGTCCTCCATGAGCCTGAGTTGTTTCTTTGACCCATTCTCATTTTATAGTTTTTTGCAACATGACCAAGACTACCACACGTGAAAAAGGTGGCATTCAATTGATTACTCTTTTTGATAGAACTAACCGGTTTGAATGATGATCTTGATACATTTGTCTTGAACTTGAATTCTTTAGATCTATGTCCAAACTTATTGAATGTGAAGCAATGTCCACTAAATATTCTTCCATTTGGCACACTTCTAAATTGAGATCTGTACTCATAAGCAGTGTGGCCATACTTATGACAGTTATGGCAATAACCATCAAAGGTGAAAATCTTCTTTTCACTAACCAGTTTGTTTCTATAGTCATTGATCTTATGACCTAACTTACCACAATGATTACAAGAGAATTTGGAAGACTTCATACCTTTTTCTTCTAGATGGTTGCTTTTATCATCCTTCATCTTTTTGGATTTAGATGATTCTCCAGTTTCCATAGGACTTGAATCGGGGGAACCAAGGTTGGTTGTATCCTTTGTTCTTCTTTGAGCTTTGAACTGTTTATCTACCTTCTCAAAGCTTTCATTGAACTTTCTCAGCTTCTCATTTCTCTCATTCTCAGTTTTCAACTCACTCTTGAGCTATTCAATCTCTTTCATCAACTTCTCCTTTTCTTCTGCATTGTAGAACTTGGATTTCTTCATCTTTCTCAATCATGATTGCATCATTTTCTCTCAGAGCATCTTCACCAAGCCTTGGATCTTTTAGCTTTTGATAGTTCTTGTTCAGCCTCCCTTTTTCTTTCATCAGCACTTCTGTTGGCTTCTAGTATCTCAATCATTCTCAGGACCTGACCTTCTTGTTCTCTTTTGAGATGAGTAATTTCTTTGCTCAACTTCTTGTTCTTTTCCATGAGTTCTGAGACTGCTTCTTCAACTTCTTCAGATCCACTTTGTTCATAGAGTTGATCTATGATGTCCTGACTCTCATTTAGCCGTTGAGCTAATTCCTTCCTTTTTGCAAGAGATTTTCTCAGTCTCTCTTTCAGCTGAGTAGTGATTTCATTGGCTTCATTAATCTGCTTCTGATACTGGTACTCTTCCTTGATCTTTATCCTCAAGCTGTCAACCTTCACTTTAGAGGAACTTGGCTTTGATACCAATTGTTAGTCCCAACCGGTACTGAGAGGGGAGGGGTGAATCAGTACATTACTAGTTTCAGCTAATTGAAAATTTTACTTTAAGTTTGAACTAATTAATCATTCACCAATGTAAACATTAACTGCAGAAGATTAAGCATACATGAAAAGATACACAAAGATACATAGATTTATCTCATGGAAACCCAATGGGTAGAAAACCATGGTGTGAGTAGGAACTCACAAAATTTGTACTCTTCTGGAGTATGCTTGGTTAAGAGCCATCCCTGTTAGGAGATTACAAAGACACTGTTAGGTGCCACCTGGTTAAGGGATTTTGAACAAGGTCAGTTAGTGCCTTTACCCCATTAAAGGTAGCTTGGTTAAAGGACTTAGAACATCAATCAAGATGTCACCCGGTTAAGGGATTTTTACAATGGGACCTATTAAAGTCCACCCAGTTAAGGGGTTTATGTTGTAGTTGTTAGAAAGAAATAGAAGGATGATCGGCTAAAATTTCTACTCATTAGCCTGGTCAAATCACACTGAAGAATCACACTAGATCTACATCATTTGTCTCTGTTATACACAACTCTGATCTCCTAAATGCACTATCAATTCTTCTTTCTCCCGATTTGCCAATCCTTGAATATCACACTGTCGGTCCTCTGTTACTTGAGTCACCACTCTATAAAACTCCACTCTACTGGTCTTCTGTCATTTGGCTTTGTAGTCTCTTAAACTCCCCTGTGTCCAATTTCACATAATCTTTAATCACCTTGACATCAACCATCTCAAGAATGAGATATGTGTATTTATAGACCCTTTTAGTCTATCACCAACTTTCCCTCCAAAACATACCTTTCAAAATTCAGTTGTTAGGCATTAAATTACGCTTCTGAAATCATGTAGGAGTCTCTATCAGCATAGTCAAAAATGCCAATAAGTTTGTCGGTTGACTGAGAGAAGATGCTCGATTTAGCTTGTTGTAATAGAATGCTACCAATCTGTCAGTTACCAACTCTTCCGGTGTACTGATTAAAACCTGTCTAGCCAATTTCCTCTTGTATACCAATCTGTTCTTTGCTTAGTCAGTGAACCTCTTCTTTGTCGATCTACTCACTACTACTCGATCTTCTTACTATTTTCCGGTCTACTCACTGCTTGCTAGTCTACTCACTTCTTGTCGGTCTACTTGTTGAGCATTGATTTTAAATCAAAAGAATTCCATAGAAGCTACAGAAGTTTTCTTTAAAAAAATTATGAAAACCAACCATGCCCTTAAGAACTATTGCTCAAACCAAAGCCATCAAATATGTATATTAATCCTTTACCATAGTATTTAATCTGACTGAAATGATACATCCACTGTATCGAAGAAACCCATCAGTATTTCATCGACAAAATACTTATCGAACAGACTAGAAGCTTCGATGATTTCCAAAAGTAGCTCATTGAAAATATTATTTTCATTGATAGATGGTATGTCAAGCAAATTACCAGAAAGACTTCATTGATAAGACCTTTTCGAGGAAAAGAGTGTATCGAAGAATCACAAAAGATGCTGACTGAAAATGTCTTTTCCACCGAAGATTAAGACGTTGATGAAACATGAAAGATTTCCATCAAAGACCTATTATGGGCCAAACATAAAGAGTCAAAGGAGACTATTTGTCTTTCACCGAAAGAGGAAATTTCATCAATGCTAGTGCAAATATAACACGTGAGATAAAGTCTTTCGATGAAAGTAAAGGATTTGATGAAATCACAAATCTCCTTGATGATGATGGTAGTTTCATTGAAACTAAGGTGACATCGATGAAACATGATATTTCGAGGGAAGGAAAGGTCAAGATACCGAAGTGCATAATTCCATCGAAAAAGAGTACGACCATAAGACTGATGAGCATTGACGGCTAGCATGAAGTGTTACTAAATGAATAATTACTTTCTACCGTGAGAATCAATACAAGTCTTAATAAAGTCACTCCATCATGAATTCAAATAAATTCCTCTATGACTGTTGTGCAACTGGTAATGGTAACCGATAGAAACGCCATGAATGCTCAATAAATTAGCAAGAGAAGGAACACTTCTTGGCAATGCTTGAAGAATTGCAGTGAGTTTCAGAAAGCCGAGATGATTTGAGAGAAAATTCATGAGTAATCTACCTTGAATTCAAGTAAGTCACTCACTCTTAGAGCTTTGTAGTGATAATGGAGGGGTCATCTTCTAAAAAGAGTAGGGCTAGGAAAGCTAAAGAGACCCAACCCTCGGAAGACAAACCTAAGAGGCAGAAAAAGGAAGGGTTCTCTTTAGCTCACGATTTAATTGACCAACGCCCTGCATCTAGCCTTAGGTATAAGAAAATTAAAAAGGATGAGGAAGGACTAGAAGATAGATTTGAAGGCCTAGGGGATAGATGGACAAAAATAAGGGGTCATGAATTGTTCATTTTTTGGTATATACAAAGGAGTGCACCCGAGTCTGTGAATAACTTGTGGAGGTTAAATTTAGGGAAGTTGGCAGTGGCTAATGTCTTTGTGAATGTTGAACTCATGAAGTCCCTAGCCAACAATTATGAACCCAAGACCAGGACCATATGTGATTATATGGGGAGACCAATACTGTCGATTACCAAGGAAATTATTGACACTATGTTTGATTTAGACTGGGGGTTCAAAGAACAAATTGATATCAAGAAATTAACACAAGAGTACTTCAACTTAGAGGAAGTCTATAAGAGGTGGAGACTCCCTATCCATAGACCCAGGGTTGCAGGATCGTCGGTGCCATTTGATAAAGATAACAAAGCTCCATATGATGTTAATTTGTTTCATCCCTACTTTAAGTATACCTACTATTGTGTTGCTCAGGTTTTGGGAATAGAGGCTCATTCATTGATGGATATCGTAGCTATGGTCATTTATACAGACTTGTAATCTAAAGATCCTCGGTTGTTCAATTTTTCTACCTATCTTGTTGATGCCATCAATCATGGACTAGAGAAGTTGAAAGGAGATGTGATTAATGTGCATTTCAAGTATTATTATGTTCTTATGCATATGTTATTATATGTTGGGCAAGACAAAGGGTTATGGCCAGAAAAGTTGTGCATTAGGGCATATGACAGAGCTAGAGTAAGGAAACCTGTGCAGTTGTGGGTATCTTCATGGGACCAAAGATACAACAATTCCCAGTATTGGTATTTCAAAGAATATTTCATTAAGACATTACACAAATTATTGGGGTACCTGTGTGATCATGCATTATCCCTTGAAATTCAAAGATTCTTAAGGCCAAAGGATTATGATGAAGATGTTGCAATTGAGCACAACTAGGGAGATTTTTATTGCTATTCAGATTACACTTAGATAAGGGTGTATGGATTTGAAGGAAAGTTGTATGCATTGCCTATCATTGTTCCTAACAGAGTGGCTTGCTTAGAGATTTTCATATAGTTGTCAATAGTAAGAACCCAACATTTAACTGATCATGGAAAACAATCCATTGTGCCTAGATTACTTGTCTTTTGAGACTTTGTTGTCAAAAGTTCAAAGAGTTATAGTTTGCTACAGAATAAATTGGATTACTACAAGATGGCAGAGGGAGACCCTAGGCCAAACTTTGATCTAGAAGGATACATAGGGGCTACAAGGTCATCCCAGAAACTCAAGGTTGGAGAACATATGTCACTCATGCCTGATGATTTAATCAGAAATATAAAAAGGGAAGAAGCTAATGAAAGAAGAGCCAAGTATGGCCAAGTGTTCCAGGCTTACAAATGGAAGCTCTTCTGAGGGAGAATAAACAAGGACATGCTTCAACACATCAAAGATCTCTTAGATCAAGCAAATAAACTTATGGAGCATGAGCTAGAATTTATTGAGGGAGTGCCCGCCTACATTTATGGAAAGCATATCAAAACTGTCAGGGATACAGAGCCCTTGGCCCAATTATCTCCTCAATCTATTTCTAGTGTTTTTCCAATTGACTCTCCCAAAGAAGAATATCCTTTGGGATTTGAGGATGATGTATAGATGGATATGACCACAGGGAAATACAATATCCAAGATGTTGGGGATATAAGGATGTTTGAACATGAGGGTTTCATTGCTAATGATAATTTTATCTCTTCCAAAGAATTCGACAAATTTATGTACCAACATAAAGGAACACATGTTAGGGCTGCTATGAAAGATAAGATAGAGGATGAACAAGCCAGAGGTTGTAAGAGGAAGTGGACCTTGATAAAAGGGATATGACACCCGAGAAAGGAAGGAAACTACTTAAGGATGTTGGTGTGCTGATCTATTTAGGGTGGGATATGAGATTTGCATTATTGTTTGATGGTTTCCTCAAGAAGCAAGACCCTAACAAGCGGATCATACCAGAAGAGATAGACAAAATCTTTATGGGCTCAGGATATTATCCAAATAAAAAGGCTCTCATAATATGGGCCTTATATCTAAAAGAAAAGAGACCTATTCTGGTTGATACGGATTAGGTTTTTGGCCATCTAATGGTCCAGCAAGTTGGGAAAACTGATCCCAGAATCACAGCCAAGTTAAATGTGGATGTGGAAAAATTGAACCAAGAATAAATAGACTTTTTAGTCAAAGAGAACAACCTCTACAAGGGCTTGTATGAGAAATTTACCAAAGAAGTCCAGAGGTTACAAGGACAGTTGTCACAAAAGGCTCCTATTATGAGAGAACATGAACCAGATATGTGTTATCAACCTGACTTCAGGGTCTTAGATGCTATATCTGAAGCTACCTACTGGAGGATAAAGATTGAAAAGTTAGCCAAACAATTAACTAATGCCCAACAAAGGATGAACAAATTGGCGAATGATATTATTGAGGACAGGCTCAAGGCTATGTTGTCATATGCTAATCGATATTGGAAAGAATACACAAGAACTGTAAAATCTCTTAAGGAGCATGAAATATTAAGGGAGAGGTTGCAAGATGTACTAAAGGATAATAATGCCATGACTGTAGAAGAGAGAGCTCAAGAGGACCAATATCTAGTAGAACATGACAGGTACACACACATATTGAATAAAGATATCCAGATATTGGACAAAGACTGTATTGCAATGATATCGACTATCTACAAGGATGGTGAATTGACCCCATTAGAGAAATGGCAAGAGGAATTTGCATTGATTAAGGAGAAGGCAGTGGCCAAATTCAACTAGAATGAGGATATATCCCCACATATCAACCAGGCAGTGTTCAATCTCTTCTCACTGGAGACAAATATGAAGCAAAGAAGTGCAGTCATTAGATGCCATAAGAGTGATAGTTACATTAATCATCTTGGCATGATTAATTTTCTTCTTTCACTTTGTTAAGAAGTTATAATTTAGTTGTTAATGATGAACTGACATAACTTTTCATAGAATTGGTGTTGCTCATTTATTTATATGAGCAAGTTTTGTAAAAAAAAGACATTATTAGAAGAGAGGAGATTAGATAGATACTATAGCCTCTGGCATACTATTGTACTATTTTGAAACTTTAATAGAATCAGTTGTTTTTCTCTGCATATGCACTTTGAATTATTCCATTTCTTATAGGCAGTTGTTTGTGATATTATCTAAAGGAGATAAGGTTGCTTTTATTCTTATAGTGAAGTTTATGTTTCTATATTATAAACTTGGATTAATAAGATCTACTTGTGAATTATAATTGTTCCTCGTAGTTCTTCCTTGAATGGTCCTTTAAGGTTAAGGTTAAATTCATTCAAGCATTTTTATGATATAAACATTTAGCAGACCTCATAAGAAATAGTAACTGATAGACTTGCCAAAGGGGATAGGTTTAAAAACTATCTCACAAATCATACATTTAGTCCTAGGGAAATATAAGACTTTGTAGCCCAAATAATAGGAAAGACACTGGTCACTCACGAATCACAATTTTTACCATACCAATCACTTTTACTTTAAAGAAATAGGAGTAGTTGAGTAGGATATATAGAATCAATTAGCAATAGTGTATACATATAAATTGCAAGCATAAAGATCAAATAGCTTCCATAACAACAATCTTGAACTCATCTAAAAGACATCTATTCCAAGAACCTTTGCCATTCTAAGATAAGGGTCAATTAGATCAAAATAATCAATCTGCTATAAAAAGCATTAGTTATCAAAAAGCCACTAGTGAATAGGTATACCCACCTAGGTCTTGCAGAACCTGAAGTGAGGGAGTTAGTAACCACATAGGTTCACTCCATAAGTTGGCCAATTCAATTGGAGGGTTTGATCATAGGAGTTGGCATTTCCTTAGAACCTATCCAATCTGTTGATTTGAGATCCAACACTACTTATTGCCGATGGACTGTGAAGACTAAGGAGATGATGTTGCCAACAATGACAACCATACTATTTATCAGTCATATAAAATAGTATTAGAATGTGAATAGACAGCCTGTTCCATCTAAACTGAAGGATGTGGAGATTCATGCATATGTTTTTAGTGCATTCATTACAATTTTGGATAACTTGAAGAGTCGGTGGGACACTCACCTAGGATTTTTTAAGACCATTTTTGCTGACATCTTCAAATACTTATAAAGTCTCGGGTAGATATCTTTGTATATAAGTTTTGGACATCACCCCATCTTTGGCATTTTTGTTAAAGGGGGAGAAAAAGGTGAAAAATGTATAGTAGAAGAGTGTAATGTACAAAGAATGTTACAGGTTTCAAAATTCTTTGTCTAAGGGGGATCCTTAGCAATTTTAAACCAGAGTACAGGTTTCAACAATTAGTCATTTTTTACGAGTGTTGCCATCAATGCCAAAGGGGGAGATTGTTGGCAATTGACACTCATTTGGTGCATTTTGATGCTTGATTAGTGGTTTAGGGTTGTCATTGATGGCAACTCTTCTTGAGATTCCTATCTGATAATCACAGATCTTGATATCCAGAAGCGGATTTCAACCGGTATCCAGTTAACCAGTATTTCAGGTTGAGCAGAGAAGTTTTGGTCCAGAATCTTTTTGGTAATTGTGGTATTATGAATTGTGCATTGGATGATTGGGATGACATAGAGACATCATTTTATCATCGATTTGGTGATCCATAGTTATTTTTGGTGATCCGGTTAAGCTGACTCATGATTACATGTTACATCATCAAGATGACTTGATAAATGATTATTTTGTGATTGCGGATATATAAGACCGGTGCAGAAGATCTTTATGGTGTGTGGTATGGTTGATATGTGAGCAAGTGGTGATTGATAATCCTTTGAGGCACAGTTTCACGTGCACATTTTTTATTCGATAGCTAACTAAGATAGGAAACAAAGAAGAGTTGTATAGAAGATACAATCAAAGATTTGGCACTTAATCGGAACTCATCTAGGCATTATTAGATGCTATCTTGGATTTCTTTAATTGTATTTAATCACTATAATTGATCAATAAGGTAGTGAGCCTTCTAGGGTTGTAGCCCTTATTGTAATTGAGCAATGAGCTCTAGGCAGTGTGCCTGAATTCTTGTGCATTCCCTCTCATCTAATATTATTTTTCTACTGGCCATAGTGGAATAATATTGTGGGTTCAAATCCCACTGTGGTTTTTCCCATTTGGATTTCCACATAAAAATCTTGGTGTTATGATTTTATGGTTGATTGTTTTGAGTTTCAGCATTTCAATTTCATGCTTATGCTTCCAATGGTTTAAAGTTAATTTAGAAAATTTGATAATTGGTAGAACACTGACTGGCCCCCCCTCTCAATGTTCCTTGATTTCAACATATTGTCCCTCGGAGCTGATAGGCCTCAATAGAATATGAGAACTTGAAGGCCCAGCCCCTAGACAATCTCGCCTGCCCCTATACACCCTAGTGGTGGTGGTGGTGGACCCATAACCCTATTGCTAGATGTCCTTTGCCTATCCTCTATTGCCACTTGTTCATCATTTGTAAGTTATGGCCATGTCACATTGCACTTGATCCTATCTTGCTAGAGCACTCACCAAATTCTATCAATTGAAAGGCTTATCTTATGGCTAGAGAACTCACCGATTTTTTTCAATTTGATGGCTTATCCTAGACCTGCTTAGGAATTTTATCCTATCCTAACTAGGGCACCTGTTGAGTGGATCCTCTTAGTATCTTATCCAATTGGTGATGTATTTCTATCACATGGTTGCCAATTTTAGCCTTGTTTTCAATTTGTCTTCCCTAGGGCACCTATTTGAGCTGGTCCTCTCCGCAGTTTATCCAATTGACAACATATGCCTATCACAAAACTATTGATTTCAGCCTACGTAGACATAGACGTACTAAGGCCAAGCCTATACAAGCCATCATTGCATATACATAGTTTTACGTTTTATCCTTCGCTTTTATAGTCTCTCTTATTAAGAGACTATCTGCATTTTTTTTTTCAAAAATTTTCATCCAAACTCTCAAGGGGGCATATCATTCTCGTCTTGGGACAAATTTGTATCAATTTATCTTCTTTGAAACAATGCGACAGGTTGCATTGTCTCAAAGAGGGGCAAAATGTAGACACCTAAAATTGTCCTAGCTTAATTAAATAAATATTGTATTTATTAAATTATTTTATCCTAAGCCTTCTATTAATTAAATAGATTTCTATTTATTTAATTATTTCATTAATCCTCTTTTATCGTTTCCTTATTTAAATAAATATTTTATTTATTTAAATTATCTTTTCTCTAAATTAAATAATTATTTTATTTATTTAATTGGCCCCACTTCCTCTATTAATTAAATGAATTTTTATTTTATTTAATTAATTCATTAGTTTTTTTTGTTCATGACACATGCCATTTATCTCTTAATTTTCCTCTATCTACCCCCTTCATTATTTTATTATTTCTTTTACCTACCCTTTAATCCTAGCCGACCATTTATTTCTTTCACCTCTTAATATTATCCCTCCATTTTCTAAAGTGTCTTCTATATAGGAGGATTCATTTATCCTTTCACAATCCTAATCTGATCCAATAATCTTTATGCAATCAAGTGACTTTATAACCACAATCCGTTCTTTGTTGAGCTCTTATGCACAATACAAAAATCTAAGAGCAAATATATCAAACAAGATCAATGGAGTTCAAACCCTACTTGGCATGTGAATGGTATTATTGTTTCAATTTATTGATTTGCATGTTCTTAGATTTCTTCATTGGAGTATGGTGAATGTTTTTGTTGTAGAACTAGGTTTTTTGTAGTGGTTTGATCTTTGTGGATTTACAATAGTTTATCATCATCATTTTTTCACCATATACAAATAATATAAGGGATACCAAAATAGGACATGTGGACTTGACAAAATTTCTCAAAAGGATCAAGCAACCACCCTCATACTATAAGATTGAGCCTATTATTAATAGTAGTATTAATCTGGTCTCAACATTTCCAATGTTAGCTCAGGATCCCAAATTTTTTCTTGCAGTTGCAAATCATTTTGATCCTGTTTGCAGAAGTTTGAAAGATACTAGTGGAAGAAAGATAATCAGGCTTGATGAGGACTATTAGGACTACAAAATTTTTGCATTTTTGACATTTTTGTCCAAAGGGTTTTTGCTAGTAGGTTGTCTGATTTTGGACCCATGGGTTTGTTAGGATTCCCATAGATACTGAGAGGGGGGGGTGAATCAGTATCTAAATGGTATACCAAATTTCTTAACTTAAAACATGTAGAGCATATTAATACTGTGTACCGATAAACAGAAAGTAATGCAATAAATAGAGATAAAAACAACCACATGAAAAACACAACATAACACAAAGATTTAACAAGGAAACCCGGTGTGGGAAAAACCTCAGTGGGATTTGTGACCCACAATATTCACTTACTAGCCAATAAGAGAATATTATTGCTACAAGAGGGGCCTGCACATGCAGGATGGCCAATTGCCTAGAGCTCACTGCTCAAATACAAAATAGGAAGTCTCACTGACTTACAAAATGGATTATATAAATCCAGTGTCTTGTACTGCTTCAAAGTAGCATCTATAATGCCAGATCCAGTATTGGTTTCTGCTCTACTTCTTACATAGACCCTTAACCTATATTTCGCATAATAGGTCTGCCTTATTTCGCCTAATTACATTCCTATTACTTACTCAAAATGTTCTACAATGATCTCTCTTATATAAGAGTCATTTTACAACTTGCCAAGTCGGCTTACAATAATTTTACAAATAATAAACAAAATATATTACAACAAAAATCATGTCGGCCTCTGTGTCGGTATGCTTCCTTTCACTGCCGGTGCCAATGATTTGTGTGCCGGTGTAGAGTCTGATCTTTCTAGTGCCGGTGGAATGCCTTGCCGGTGTCATAGGATTGTAAGGTTGCCATCAATGACAAAACCTTCAATTACCTACAATGTCTCATTGGAGTGTGCATATGCCAACAATCTCCCCCTTTGGCATTGATGGCAACACTCATGAGAAAATTTCAAAAGTGTATCCAAAACTTGTAATCCAAAAATTGTGTACCAAAAATATGTGAACTCCCCCTGAGGAGATAAGTCTTTTGCAGATTATTTTCTCATACTACTACTCCCCCTTTGGCATCAATGACAAAGGTTGTTAAGGTGTCAATAGAGTTGTAGTTTTTCTATCTCAACCTTGTAACTCGGTGGTTAAAATTTGAAAAAGATCCACCAAAACCAAATTTATGCTTTCCATAAACCTCTTACTGCCTTTTATTGCTGCCTCTGTTCTTTGAACTGTACCAGTGAGGTGCTGCATATGCTCTGTCGATGTTTTATGTCCTTGTACAAGTGCCTCAGATATTTCCTTCCTCAAGGATGCTAGATAGTCCAGTCTTGGACTTAGTCTTAGTCTCAAATTTTTAGCCTTGTTTATTATTCTCTCCTTTTCTCTCTCTAGCTTCAGTAATTCTTCCTCAAAACTAGTTATCTTTTTCTCAAAAACTGATAATGTATCAGGTGAATTAACAAAATTATCAGCAAGTTTATTTATTTCTTCTTGTACCTTGCTCATTTTCTTATCTATGTCAACTGTTAAAAAGTTTGTCTTGCAAGTATCTTTGTACAGAGTTTTAAATTCCTTCAATGAGCTGCATAGTTCTAGTAGAAGTGTGTCAAATTCCCTAGTACACTTCTTTATTTGATCCTCAAAAAGTTTTTGTTTTTCAATTTCCAACCTGTCTTTGAATGCCTGTTCCTTTATTTTCTCAATTGTCACTATGTTGTTAGTAATATACTTTGACAAAGTGTTAAGTTGACTCAAAGAATCCTTATTATCTATGTTGCATTTTGGAGCTATCATCTTCAAATTTGGGATTGTGTCATCTATAGCTTTATAAACTTGTGAACTACAATCAGTTATTTTCTTCAAAGAATCTAAAAGAAATTCAGTTACATTGGTTGATTTGTAGCCTGCTAAGGAGGAACCAACATTCTGAATTCCGCCGGTGGAGGAAGTAGCCATGCTTGTAGTGACCTCTGGTAGGTTAGTCTATGTTTCCATTTCCTTAAGCAAGGGTTTTTGTTTCTCTCCTATTGCTGGTGGCACTATTTCCACATGAACCTATTATTGTTTTGGAGCCTGTTGCTCTCCTTGTCTCTTTGTCTATTTATCTATTCCAGTCTCTGTCTATTTCCCTATGCTATCATCTTCCACTTTTCCTTTAGTGTTATCAATGTTGTCAATTGTCGGTGGCTCACTAGCCATGTCAGTTTTACCAGTTGTGTCCTTGTCTATCACAATGTTGACCTTTTGAGTATCAACATCAACTGTGTATAGTACCTTAGGATTAGGATTAGTATCTTCTTGTGATACATCCATACTATCATCTGTCAGTTGGTCTTCTGTTGTTGTTACTGGTGGAGTAATCAAAGGCGGTGGGGATAAGTTATCTTTTATTTTGATACTAGGAGGTCCACCAACCTTTCCTTTACCCTTATCTTTGTCCTTTTGATAGACTTTGATAGGTTTGGGGTTCCTGTACTCTTCTTGCTTTTCCTTCTCCACAAGGAATATATCCCATCCATTTTCTATTTCTTCTGTTACCTCATTTACTCTTCCTTCCATTAGTACAATATGTCAGTGTGCAATAGAGAATACTAACTGGTTGGCATTTGCAATTAGATCATCTATTTCTTTTGGGGAGTTGATTGGGTAGACAGCAAGTAATTTTTCATATTTGATTTACTTGTCAAGTTCTACAATAGATTGTCTTCTTGCTTCTAGTCTCTTGAATAATTCATCTACAACTTGCATTAAAAACATCTTATAGATATCCAGGTGTAAAATGACACTATTTTCAACTTGCTCTTTCTCATCTGCTAATAGTGTATCATATAATTTTTCTATGTTCTTGAGTTTTCCTTCTTCTGTGATTTCATCCAACAGTCTATCAATCAGAGAAATATTTTGTTGAGACCTTTTCTTCTTAGGTGTTAGCTTTTTCTTTGGGGTTGTCTTCTTTACTGGAGACCTCACGGCCTGTTGTTTTTGTCTAGTTCTTCTAGGTGAGGGTGTGGATACCAGTGAAGGTTGTCTTTTCCTTACAACTCTTTTAAATTCGGCTAGCTTGTCACTCTCTAAAGAAGTTGCTACAAATGACAGGTGAGTTTCTAGTTGTTGTGCCTATAACTCATCTTCAGTGATACCAGTTTGTTTTAGTACATCTTGTTTTATAGCCTTAGCCTGCCTTGAACCTTTCCTTACTATTGCTTCTACTTTCTTTACTCTCTTTTTAGATTGAATTTGGCTTTCAATGGTCTCAGCACTACCAAATACTTCTTCCTTAGGTTCATTTGGTGCTTCCAAAAGAGATTTTGCATATGTTTCAATGATGTGGTCATCAGTCTCATAGCCCATTTCAGTAACCCAAATTGTTCTTGGGATAACTGCCTCAGGAAGGATTGATTGCTGAAGTGCTTTGCCTCTTTGCTCAAAATGCCTTAGCTATGGAGATTTCATGCTCTTCAAATGTTTGAATGCTCGGTGAAGTAAAATGGAGCCAAAAACATTAATTTATAATGTCAATTTCCCAACTACCACATTTAATGCTTGCCAGTTAAGTAATCACTTAACATATTTGACGATATAGAAGTAAATTCAACTTCTTACCATCAACCAAGGGAATAATAGCATATGTCTCATTGATTGCCAAACCCTCAAGGAAATTTCTTCAATTTGATGAAGAGACTCCTGCTGGTGGAGTGCTACTCTGTTCTACTGGTGGAGTGTTGCTTGGTTCTACTGGTGGAGGAGTATTCCTATCCACATTCAGTTCTGATTTCTTGATCCATTAATTTGAAAATTCTTTCTTAACCTCTTCAACTTTTTCTTTACCTTTCAAACTAGAACCTTTGTTGTCTGCTAGTGATCCTTTACTTCTACATAATTTTGCAATATGCCCAATCTTGTTACATGCATAGAAAGTCACATTATTCTTCTAAATAGCTTTCCCATAACCTATCTTGGTTTGTGTTCTACATTGATTAGATAAGTGTCCAAATCTTCCACAAACATAACATCTTACATTCATTCTGCAATTTTCAAAGTTATGACCAACTTTGTTGCATTTTGAACATTGACAGGTGGGTGTGTTGATATTCTGATAATTTCTAGATCTACACTGATTTGCTCTATGACCATACTTATTATAGTTAAAGAATTTTCCATTGAATTTATAAGAAGTA
The DNA here is from genome assembly GCF_030272615.1 of Cryptomeria japonica. Lineage (NCBI taxonomy): Eukaryota > Viridiplantae > Streptophyta > Pinopsida > Cupressales > Cupressaceae > Cryptomeria > Cryptomeria japonica. The sequence goes on from NC_081413.1 coordinate 308,140,204, forward strand.
GGTTGTCTTATCAGTTTGCTATGATCCTGTGTGTTTGCAGTATCAGAGCTTTCACCAACTTCAAAGCCAATTCCACAAGTGTCACCTTTAGGTTTTTGATTCTTCGGCAAGTTACCAAGTTCTTCTGAGCTTTTCTTGAATTTCTCTTTATGTTGATTTGTAGTATCTAGTTCTCTTTCTAAGACTTATTTCTACCTCATTAGTTCATTGGAGTCATTCTGAGTGTGCATCAGATCTGTCTTTAACAAATAATTTTCATAACTGAGTCTTATGTTTTCAATTGTAGCATCACTTAGTCTTCTAGTCAAATCTTCTTCATTCTTCTTTCTATCTTCAATTTCTTTACAAAATCTCATAGTCATATCCTACATCTCATTCTTGGTTATCATGTTCTCTTGTTTCAGCTTGTTTATCATATCATTAAGAGTTTTCTTTTCATCATTCTCATTTTGCATCTTTTCACAAAGTTATCTTCTCTTGTTTCTTGAAATAGTAAGATTTTCTTGAAGTGCTCGAATAATATCCTGAGCAACCTTTATATCATCTTCAAGTTTGATATTTTTCAATTTTTCTGCATCATAGTCTGAGAGAGCTCCTTCAAGTTGCTTCATCAAGTTTTCCATCTCTACCAGTGTCAAGATCTTCCTCAAGATGTTAGGCTTCTGAAAATAGAGGACCAAGCTCTGATACCAATTGTTAGGATTCCCATATATACTGAGAGGGGGGGGGGGGTGAATCAGTATCTAACCGGTATACCAAATTTCTTAACTTAAAATATGTAGAGCATATTAATACTGTGTACCGATAATAGAGATAAAAACAATCACATGAAAAACACACCATAACACAAAGATTTAACGAGGAACCCCGGTGTGGGAAAAACCTTGGTGGGATTTGTGACCCACAATATTCACTTACTGGCCAATAAGAGAATATTATTGCTACAAGAGGGGTCTGCACATGCAGGAAGGCCAATTGCCTAGATCTCACTGCTCAAATACAAAATAGGAAGTCTCACTAACTTACAAAATGGATTATATAAATCCAATGTCTTGTACTACTTCAAAGTAGCATCTATAATGCCAAATCCAGTATGAGTTTCTACTTTGCTTCTTACATAAACCCTTAACCTATATTTCACATAATAGGTCTGCCTTATTTTGCCTAATTAAATTCCTCTTACTTACTCAAAATTTTCTACAATGATCTCTCTTATATAGGAGTTATTTTACAACTTGCCAAGTTGGCTTACAATGATTTTACAAATAATAAACAAAATATATTACAAAAAAAATCTTGTCCGCCTCTGTGTCGGTATGCTTCCTTTCACTGCTAGTGTTGGTGATTTGTGTGTTGGTGTAGAGTCTGATCTTGCTAGTGTTGGTGGAATGCCTTGCCAGTGTCATAGGATTGTAAGGTTGTCATCAATGACAAAACCTTCAATCACCTACAATGTCTCATTTGAGTGTGCATACGCCAATAGGGTTTAGTTTATGTTTCCTTTTTTGTTTGCAAGGGGTTTCTCTTAAAATTTTTTAAAAAGTTCCCTTTTGTAGTTTATCCCCTAGGCATATTTTTGATGAACCCTCAAACCCTTGTTTCAAGTTGCATGTGGTTATTTTTGCACTTTAAGTTTCATTATCCCACTTTCCCACAAACTGCTTTTGTGCCCCATTATTCATATTGCAAGCTTGCGGGTTGTATCCTTAGAAAGCGGTAGTTGATTTTGCACCCCCGCATCATGTTATTGCCTGGGCATAGTTGTCCTGCGAGATCGCAGAGGCTTGTAATGAGTTGCCTACTAAGGGAATCTCGTGTTCCCACAAGGGGGTCTTTAGTGGTAATGTTCCTATTGCGGGCTTGTAGGTTGCATGTTGGTAGATCAAGAGGGTTCCCATGTTCTTGTGATATGTCTTGCAAGAGTCAAACTTGGGCTATAGGTGGGCGGAATAATCAATTTGTGTACTCTTTTGATCCTGCAGGTTGCAAAGTAGGTGAAATTAGAAGGATGCAGGAATGTAGGGAGAAGTGACTTATGAAGTGTCAAAGCATTTAAGAAAGATTTGGTACTCCACATTCCCATAGAGTGATGTGACATAAGGAAACAGAGTATGTGGGCTTGCAAAATGGATAAAATACATGAAGATAAGTTGGAGCTGAGTAGCTCGCAGCCCCGCCAGTGCATCCTATTGGCATTTTGAAACTTAGCGGGACCGTGGGTGATGACAATTCCAATGTATGTATAACCCACACTTCCGCATGAGAAAGGTAGAATAATATTGGGAGTTCATGGGCATGCAGTAGGTCTCCTATGATTGTTCAAAATGAAAATATAGCATAGCAAATGTCCATGTAGATTTCAAAGTTGGCTTAACCATTTGTTTTATTTGCATGGATTGCATCTACGGTTCAAGTTTAAAATTGCAAATTTGGCGCTTAGTGAAGTGGGTAATGTAGCTTCTATGATCCTGAGCAAAAGGCATGGTTCCTTGGGATCTAAGAAGCCATCATAAAGATAAACATGTGTGAAAGCTAAGTGTCCAGTCTAGTGCAGACCCTGATTAAAAGAGATAATAATTCTAGGGCACAAGGATAACAAAATCATAGTAGGACTGCCTGTTCAAGATAAAACTAAGAAAAGTAAATGAAAGTTCTATGTTGGCCTTAAACATAGGGATTTCAAAATGGTCGTAAAGCAAGTTGCATGCGTATGAATTTTCTGAATTGGCAGTTGGAAAGATGAGTGGAATTTTAAAAGCACACAACCTAAAATAATAGTTCACATGGGTGAATAGTGCAGTATGGGCTATTTTTAGATTCCTTGGTTTTCCTATGAAGCTAACAAATTTGTATTTCGACTAGTATAAACAATGGAAATTGTTATGCAAGTGTGTCTAGTAATTATTTTAGAAATGAAATAGTAAGATTGTGGGTTCATTGTGTGTAGATTTTATGACATCGACTGGAAATTATGCCATTATGTTGTTGTATACCTAGGGGGGTCTTGAAAATGAGTTGGATAACCACGGGGGTCTTGAAAGGCCTTTTTAGTCGCAAGGAACCTTTCAAGGGATATCCATTTTTTTCCCCTACACCATCAGGTGACACAGAGACAACAAAAGAGGAGTAGTAAAGGGCAGTTGGGGAAGATGGATGGTATAGATGCAACTTTAGTAGTGCTTTGGTATGATGCTAGAAGATTATGGAAGTTGTGAGCCTTCCTCTATTCACAAGATTCACTTGTAAGCTCCTCTTTCCACTTTCATTATTGCTAGTCTAGGACTACGAGTTCCTCCTTTAGTTTTGGGGGTGCTCAACTTCTTTTCTGGCAGGACACCTCTTTAAGGCTTTTGGATTCCTCTACTAGTTGGAATGGTGCAACTCATGCCACCATTTGGAGACATCAGCAACATGATGGTGGTATGGCTCAAAGGTGGTTAAGCTACAACAAATCATTTTTGGATGTACATATCTTTTCCTTTCCCTGTAGAAGGCTCTCTTTTCTATTATGGGTTAAAGGATGAGTCATAAGAAATTGCTAGATGTAAAGAGTGTGTGGCTTGTACATTCCTTGTATTCTATAAAAGGAATACCAAGTTTGTGATTAAGGGTTCTCAAAATGTTCCACATTTTAGGGATATGCTTTTTTAGTATGTTGTTAGGTTAAGGTTCTGTGAGTAATACTGCAAGTGATGAGTGATAAATTGTACTCTATAAATTTTCAAATTAGCAATAAAAATTATTTCTGGTTGGTTGCATTTTTTGTCTCCTATGTATTTTCTTTAAATTCATGCGAATTAATATATTGAGGATATGTTAGTTTGTCGTAATATTTTTATTATTGTGTAAACCTGGTCATGGGTATCCTTCAAGGAAGGAATTAAATTCTATGTGTGAGTTGCTGTGATTTCATAGATGATTTGTAGGATAAATAAAAAATGGGAATATGATAAATCAAATGATTGTGCTGATGTTAGGCATTAGTATGTTGCAGGTCCCCTAATTTGAGTTCTGATTTACATATGTGAGTGTATCTTCATTCCTAGTTTGAATCTATACCCAAACATAGGAACTGGAATATAATTTACTCTAAGGGTGTTTTAGAACTATTATATCATATGAAATTCTCTCTCATGTTTTACCTTTTTGTAAACAAGGGATTGTGATAGTGATGTGTGCTTGATGTATCCCTTGCATCCTTGTACCACATGAATCAATTTCTCAGTCCATTCTAATGAAGATGGGATTAGAGATATATGTTTGTTATTCATAAAAGGATACCCTTACAAGAACTGGGAAATCTCTACCATTGTGTTGAATTGTGAAGCCTTAAGCTTCTGGACATATTGGGAATACCCTCCCGAGTTGGGTAGAGCTCGAAGTGAAGAAGGCACAAAATGGCCTTATTAATATTGAATTTTCTTGTCCTGAGCTTGTTGATAGTTTGAACTAGTGTTGAATGTCTTTTCCCTGACATGAAGCATTGACAAAGTTCTTAGAGTTAAGGTTAGCAATAAAAAACACCAACAAAATTGGCGAATATGTTGGGGAGTCCTTGCTAAATCCATTGAAAATAAAGAGTCAAGAAATGTTTAGAATCTAAAATTCATTTCAGATATGGAGTTTTCATCCTAGAGAAATTTTTATTTGCATCTAATTTGAAGAAGAACTTGTGACTATGCTAATGTGAGAAACCTAGAATGAATGTATGCTTCAAATGGCTCCTAGTTGTTTGAAAAATTTTCCTCTACAAGGAGGTGGGGACTTTGAAGAAAGAACCCAATATTTGAAGAAGATCTTGAAAATTTTCACTCAGAAAGAAAGTAACAATAGCTGCAATGCTCTAGGTATTCTCCAAAATTTATATGAAGATGTCAAGTCTTCCCTTCAAGTGATTTAAGCCCTAAGATGGGGAGAGATTTTAAGTAATTCATCATACTTTTGAATTGTTATCTATTCTCTTTATATCATGAAAAGAAGTATGTATGCTCCTAAATTTTGTATTTCATGAGAGGAGATCTTATTATTTTTGAATGAGTTTATGTGTTATGGAATTTTAAGGTCTTGTGATCCTAAATGAATGTTTGTAAGAGTAATAATGTCAAATAGGTCTCGGTCTATGTATCCATATGCGGTTCCAAGTGCACCATAGTTTTTTATAGACCTCCATTATGTAAGCTAAAAAGAGATTTCAAGGTTGAGAGATATAAGCCCATATAATTCAATGGTGTCCCTGGTTTTCCAAATATGATACCAACTAATATAAGGCATGAGATACCAAAGTTAAGTGGATAGAAGTGTGAATCAGCAGACAAACATCTGCAGAGATTTAATGACCTAATGGATGATTATTAAATTGATCATGAAGATGTGATCGTCAGGTTATTTGTGCAAATCATTAAAGGATGATGCTCAAGATTGGTTTTCAGATTTGTTATCAAAGTCAATCAGTACTTGGGATGAATTCAAGTCAGTCTTCAATGATCAATTTGTTGAAAGAGTATGTGAGTTTTCAGTCATTGCTAAGTTTATGGATGTTCATATTAGATATGGTGAATTGGTTCTTAAGTTTAACCGAAGATTTATGAAGGAATTAAAGAGAATCACTGTGAGTTGGAAGACTTGAGACGCAATGGAACTAGTTATATACTTGGGTGCATTTGACAAAAAGATGAGTTATAGATTGAGAAATGAAGACCTAGAAAGTCTACGTGAAGCTTTTTAGATTGCAATGAACATTAAAATAGTTTTCAAGTATGGAATGGATAGAAAGATCAAGCCCATTAATAAAGCTTCATATGTAGAAGAAAAGTGTGGCTCAAAGGTTGTCAAAGGTATTCTGAGCATTGATCAATTTGTTGTCCTAAACTTTATTCCAACTTAAGATGATGGTAGTAACTTTTCAAGTGTTATCCATGCACCTTTTCAACACAATGCACACAATCAATTACCTAGTATGCAAATTCCTGAAAGAATCACCACAAGTCAACATCAATCTATTGTTCCTCAACAAGAGGATTCCACCATTACATATTAGATTGAATCTTAGGTTCTTAATCAGTAGTGTGAAGCTCTTGCCAACTCCATAGCATATGTTCAGTCATTGATTGATGATGAGACAAGGAGGCTTGCTAAGAATAAAGACATTACATTTGTAGGGATTCAAGGGAAGCCTCATATTGATATCGATGCAAGGGAAATGTTCAAGGGTATTGGCGCTGATGAAATAATGCATTCATTTGAATATGGACAACAATTCAATAATGATGATCTTATGGTGTAAGTGTTGATGATTTTGTCAACAATAACCTTAATGTTTATGATTTTCCTTGTGTGCCTTCACCTCATGAGTTGAATTAGGATGTTTTCTATCGACTTGTTCACTGTGATATGTATAAATCTGATTTGGAATTATTCATGATACATGAGAATGCAAGCAATTTGCAATGTACTAGTGATGAATGGGAGGGTGCTGAATTTCCTCATACTTTTTCCACTAATGAAGACAATGTTGTTGATTGCCATTTTGATATCTTGAATGATATGACTAAGATTTAAATGGATTTATTTACCATAGCTGGAGATGATGCTAATGTAAGAGTGTTTGACAATGCATATTCAATAGTGGTTGATCCAAATAAACATTGTGTTGATCATGTAGATCAAGAGTCTATGTCACTATCCATGGGATGTCCCTATAATTTTGAGATTTTTTTCAGATCTGAATTCTCAGACTTGTATGAATTAGTATATGAAAGTTTTTAGGAAGAGGTGTCTCACAAGCTAGAAAAGGATCTTGGTTATATATTCAAGCTCAAGTTGGAAATGATCAGATGTCATGATGATAATAAGGATCAGGAGTCATTGTTAATCTCCACGAAGAGTTTCAATGATCCTAAAGATTTTTTAGATGATGAAGTTTTAGACAAGCACGTGGATGGTAGTTATTTTGATGTTACAAATGATGATACTAGTTTTGGTTGTTAATTTTTTTCAAGATGACATTAAGGACAACGTTGAAAATGATTTTAGTAAAGTTCCTAATCCTCTGTTTGATGAAGAGGTAGACATTGATCAGGTGGTTCTTAGTCATAATGCATATAAAGGTGGATTTAATGAGTTTTGTAATCCACTATATGAAGAAGCAATTAAGCTTCCAGATGACTTAAATGTTGCACTAGTTTGTAAGATGGGTGGGTATAGTGATCAAGATGTCATATTTGATGTAATGTTATTTTCTGATACTGAATCTTCTTGCAGTATTGATAGTGATAATATTGTTGAACATAGTTTAGATGCTTGTGAGAATGGTTTGCTTGATGAAGCAAGGAGTCATGAAATTGATCAAAGGTTGATATGTATACTTACTAAGAGTGAAATATGCAAATCGGAATTAGGGATTTCAGTTTCATATGAGATGCAATCAAATGGTGGAGTGAATGACACTTGTCAATTGAGTGATTGTTTGATTGCATATAACAACTGCTACATATTGTACATGGATGCATTACCTAATGAATGTGGTACACATCCCTCTGTGAGTGATGGAGTAGAAATTAATACAAAACACTCAATACCTAATACTGAGCATCAGTATGGCACATTTGATAGTGATGGAGGAATGTTCAAAGGTATGGTTGAATGTACCAGGGATTATGTATGTGATCAATTTGTTCTCAATGATGTTATCAAATTGGTTATCATATGCTTGAATGAGAACCAGATTTTTGATAGAGGTAAATTCTAGTTCTACATTTTGGTGGCTTGAGGCCACCAAACCATGTTTGGGTCAAATTCTTGAAGACAATATACACAATGGCTATGATTCCAATGGAGTATGCACATGGTCTACTCCTACCAAAGACTTGGATTCTTGTTATGCCTGTAGGGAGCATACATCCCCAACAAGAGCCATTGTTGGGACTGAAATTTTTTGCATTTTTGACATTTTTGTTCTAAAAAATATTACCTAGTAGGTTTTCTGATTTTGGACCCATGGGTTTAGTTTATGTTTCCTTTTTTTATTGCAAGGGGTTTCTCTTAAATTTTTTTTAAAAGTCTCCTTTTGTAGCTTATCCCCTAGGCATATTTTTCATGACCCCTTGAACCCTTGTTTCAAGTTGCACGTGGTTTTTTTGGCACCTTAAGTTTCATTATCCCACTTCCCTGTAAACTACTTTTGTGCTCCATTATTCATATTGCGGGCCCACGGGTTGTATCCTTAGAAAGAGGTAGTTGACTCCGCACCCCCGCATCATGTTATTCTCTGAGCATAATTATTTTGTGGGCTTGTGGAGGCTTGTAATGAGTTGTTGCTAAGGGAACCCCATGTTCCCACAAGGAGGTCTTTAGTGGTAATGTTCTTGTTGTGGGCTTGCGGTTTGCATTTTGGTAGATCAAGAGGGTTCCCGTGTTCCCGCGATATGTCTTGCAGGAGTCAAACTTGGGTTGTGGGTGGGTAGAATGATCAATTTATGTACTCTTGCGATCCCACAGGTTGCAAAGTAGGTGAAATTAGAAGGATGCAGGAACATGGGGAGAAGAGACTCATGAAGTGTAAAATTAGTTAAGAAATATTTGGTACTCTGCATTCCCACAGAGTGATGCAACATAAGGAGACAGAGTCTGCGAGCTTGCAGAATGGATAAAGTGCATGAAGATAAGTTGGAGTTGAGTAGCCTACAGCCCCGCCGATACATCATGTTGGCATTTGTAAAATTAGCAGGCCCACGGGTGATGAAAAAGCCAATGTATGCATAACCCGCACTTCTATAGGAGAAAGGTAGAAGAAGATTGAGAGTTTGTGGGCATGCGATAGGTCTCCTATGATTGTTGAAAATGAGAATATGGTATAGCAGATGTCCATGTGGATTTCAAAGCTGGCTTAACCATTTGATTGATTTGCATGGATTGCATCAATGGTTGAGATTTAAAATTGGAAATTTGGCATTTAGTGAAGTAGGTAATGTAGCTTTTGTGATCCTGAGCAAAAGGCATCATTCCTTGGGACCTAAGAAGTTGTCAAAAAGATAGACATGTGTGAAAGCTAAGTGTCAAATCAAGTGGAGACCTTAATTAAAAGAGATGAATTCTGGGACATAAGGATAACAAAATCACAACAAGATTGCCTATAAGGGATAAAACTAAGAAAAGTAAATGAAAGGTCTACGTTGGTGTTAAACAGAGGGATTTCAAAATGATGGTGAAGCAGGTTGCATGCATAAGTATTTTTTGAATTGGCAGTTGGAAATATGAGTGGAATTTTAAAAGCACACAACCTAAAAGAACATTTTGCATGTGTGAATAGCATATTATGGGCTATTTGTAGAATTCCCAGGTTTTCCTATAAAGCTAACAGATTTGTATTTTGACCAGTATAAATAATATAAACTATTATGCAAGTGTGTCTGGTAATTGTTAAAAAAATGAAACAATATGATTGTGTGTTCACTGTGTGTATATTCTATTACACTGGCTAGAAATTATGCCATTGAGTTGTTGTATAGCCAAGGTGGTCTTGAAAAGAAGCTGGATAACCACGAGGGTCTTGAAATGCCTTTTCAGTTGCAAGGAACCTTTCAAGGGTTACCCATTTTTCCCCATGCACCATCAAGTGACATAGAGGCAACGTAAGAGGAGTGGTAAACAACATCTGGGGAAGATGGATGGTTCAGATGCAACTTTGGTATGATGCTACAAGATTATGGAAGTTGTGAGCCTTCCTCTGTTCACAAGATTTGCTAGTAAGCTCCTCTTTCTACTTTCATTATTGCCAATCTAGGACTATGAGTTCCTCCTTTATTTTGGGGGGTTCTCATCTTCTTTCTGATGGGACACCTCTTCAAGGATTTTAGATTCCTCTTCTTGTTGGAATGGTGTAATTCATGGCTCCATTTGGAGACATCTATAGCATGATGGTAGCATATCTCAAAGGTAGTTAAGCTACAACAAAACACTTTTGGATGCACATATATTTTCCTTTCCCTATAGAAGGTTCTCTTTTTTGTTATGGGTTAAAGGATGAGTCATAATAAATTGCTAGATGTAAAGAGCCTATAGCTTGTGCATTCCTTGTTTTCTATAAAAGGAATACCAAGGTTGTTATTAAGGGTTCTCAAAATGTTCCACATTTTGGGGATATGATTTTTTAGTATGTTGTTATGTTAGGGTTCTATGAGTAATACTACAAATGATGAGTGATATAGTGTACTTTGTAAATTTTCAAATTAGCAATGAAAATTATTTCAAGTTGGTTGCATTTTCTATCTCCTATGTATTTTCTTTAAATTCATGCGAATTAATATATTGAGGATATGTTAGTTTGTCATAATATTTTTATTATTGTGTAAACTTTCTCATGGGTATCCTTCAAGGAATAAATTTAATTCTATGTGTGAGTTGCAGTGAATTCATAGAAGATTTGTAGGATAAATAAGAACGGGAATATGATAAATCAAGTGATTGTGCTGATGTTAGACATTAGTATGTTGTAGGTCCCCTATTTTGAGTTCTGATTTATATATGCAAGTGTATCTTCATTCCTAGTTTGAATCTATACCCAAACATAGGAACTAGACTATAATTTACTCTAAGGGTGTTTCATAACTATTATATCATATGAAATTCTCTCTCATGTTTTACCTTTTTGTAAACAAAGGACTGTGATAGTGATGTGTGCTTTATGTATCCCTTGCATCCTTGCACCACATGAATCAATTTCTCAGTCCATTCTAATGAAGATGAGATTAGGGATATGTGTTTGCTATCCATAAAAGGATCCCCTTACAAGAACTAGGAAATCTCTACCATTGTGTTGAATTGTGAATCCTTAAGCTTCTGGACATATTGGGAATACCCTCCCGAGTTGGGTAGAGCTCGAAGTGAAGAAGGAACAAAAGGGCCTTATTAATATTGAATTTTCTTGTCCTGAGCTTGTTGATAGTTTGAACTAGTGTTGAATGTCCTTTCCCTGACATAAAGCATTGAAAAGTCCTTAGAGTTAAGGGAAGCAATAAAAAACACCAACAAGGACTTTTTCGATGCCATCTTCAGGTGTCCAAATAGTGAGAAGTATTTTGATATCACCATGCAATCAACACAAAGTTACTATGATAAGAATTATGATAAATTCAAAAGAAACATGAATGATAACTAGTTGAAGACCTCAAGACTTACAATTTCCAGGTGGCCAAAAACATTCCACAGAAGTGATCTTATCGAGGAGGTCAACGACTTGGTCACTCTTTTGAGTAGGGTGAAGGGACTTCCTACTTTAAATACCTATTATGAATGGATATATCAGTGCATTCATGTCATTAGGCAAAACAAAGAGAATATTTTGGGGTAAACAAATAAGTGATGCTTTGTGTGAACAACTCACTAAGGTACCGACTACCCTCAAATTATATATGACATCCTATTTGGTATATGCAGTGACTTCTATGAGAGATTTACCAAGTTTGTCTACATTGGGAGACAAAAGGAAATTTGTTGGGTATGAATACTATTCCCTGTTGGTATTGAAGAATAGTTTTATCATTTTTTGAAGGGTGAATGATGAATTCTTTGGCTACCATATGTGCATGTTAAATAAATATTTATACAACAAAAGAGTGTCTGATCATGCATGGGAATTTGTGAACCAATATGGGTGTATGTTCCTCCAATTCCCTACTTTCACCTACCTAAGGGTGGGATATTTTAATGGTGAACCTTTCATCCTCCCAAGGTATCCGTCCAATAAAATTGTCTTGATGGAATTGGCTCATCAAATGGTGGTAGTACATGAGGCACAATCTAGCTCACATAAGGCAAGTTTCAAGTTCTCATTGACTATTGGTAGGTAATCTATCAATTCAATTATCAAAGAAAGGGTAATGGAAGAAGAAATGAGGAGGGTAACCATGAGATTATTCAAGTCAAGAAAAGACTCTGATTATATAGGAATGTGAAATAAATTGAAGAAAGCATATATCCATGTACATCACATTGAAGACATATGGGTTTATTGTAGGATAGAGAATGATATCAAGAAACCAGATTATTGTTGACTTACTATGGAGAAAATTCAAGAGCTTGATCTTGAAGATATTCCAGATAATCTTGAAGATGATGGAAATGTTCTAGATCTTATTTATGTAGAAAAGAAAGTTTCAAGAACACCTTTACCACTCATTCAATGGTCACAAAAAGAAGTGACTTCCATCAAAGATAGATTCCAAAGTATTCTTCTGAATACTAATGTTTGACTTTCTAACAAAGGGATCCAGTTGAAACCCTTCTCTACTAGTTCTAAAGATGATGCTATTAAACCTGTTGATAAAAGGTCAAAAATTAGGACAAAGAAGAAACAAGATTTGGCTACTCCCCAAAAATATTCATAGTTAAAATTTATAGTTGGGGTTAACAAAGGTAAATAATGAGAAGAGTCATCCATTTTAAATGCTCAAGAGGCAAAAGAGCCTGAGGTACAAGGTGAGCATTTGGATGATGAACCCCATGATCTAGAGCCTATTAATGTGGATCAACTTGAAGGTGAAGATGAAGATAATGAGGAACATGATGAAGAGGTATCTTACCAGAATCCTCCAAGACTTCTTAGCTAGATAAGCCCTATGAGTCCCATCCATAGGTATCTCATTATTTTTCAACCTTGGTTCATGTTCCTATTTCAACTATTGAGTCAGAACCTTTTGGATCTATTGTTACTTTTCTTACTCCTAGTATAGTTGTTCATGTTCCTTCCACTAGAACCAATGAGTCTACCTTGGATACTCCTCATGATAACATTGAGAATGTTTTCTCTTTTCTAAATTTTTCTAGGGTGTCTACCACTATGTTAGATGACTTTGATAAATTCATGACAGAAAGTGGACCTAGACCTAATGAATCATCTCTTGAAAATATTCATGTCATTGTTACTACAACCTCACCTATTGTGACTATTACTACTCAAGAATAAGAAAATCCATCTCAAACCTTATTTGCAGGTGTTGATCATGATTCTTCCCTACCAACATGGTTGTTCTCCAATGATCTTAAGAGGAAGAAACAAGTCATCTCTCCAGATGATTTTGATTTCAGTCAGCTTGTCTCTATTAAGCCCAAGACTACCAAGAAAGAAAAAAGACATTTTCAAGGATAAAGGTAGACAACGCTAAGAACAAATATGTAGAGGTTGATGTTCCTCCTACCAACAAGGACAATGATCAAATTCAAGACATATATTATACTATTAGCAGAGTTGATTTAGGTAAACAATCTCATGATTCTACTAAAGGAGATGCTCAAATGGCCTTAGATGCTCGCATTATTAGATATGATGGGGACAAGATCAAGAAATATAATCTTAAAGAACATGTTGAACAATTTATTACCACTCTAATCAAGGTGAATAAGTCCTTAGAATAAATTGAACCAATGACTTCATCACTTGATGAACATGTCATGAAGCAAGTTGAGCAAGCATCTTCATGGAGTAGGGCAATGGGTGAATGAATAGGATTCTTAGTCAAGGAACATGACTATTGAGTTTAGCTATTAATATAGTCATGAATCTTGAAGCTATGAAAACTAAGGTGGATAATACTATAGAACTCTTCTCCCAAGAGTTGGAAACACAAGAGAAGGATTTTGATACTTGGTTAAAATTTGAAGATTTAGACTCAGATGTTCTTTTTGATAATGGAGTTATTCCTTCTCAAAGTATGCATGTTGAAAAATGGAAGCATTAGAGAATCAAATGAATAATTTGGAGTGTCTTATCAAGGATATGAGAAAGGCTCAGAAGGAGTGCATAGATAAAAGGAAAAAAATTATGGATAAAGTATCAAAAATTCCCTACACTTTCCTAGATGAAAATAAAAAATCTCTTAATGTGGATGTGATCATCATAGAATTTAGTTTGTTTCTAACCACTAAAATTGAGAAAGAGGATTTCTATTTTTCCTGTATTGATAAATTGGTAGATCTACAATTCATTCTAGATTTTTTGGATTCTCTATTGAAGAAACATAAGAAATGTTGCATTAATTTGGGAGATTCTATTACACGAGTTAAGGTCATCACTAGTCATACTCAAGGACTCGATGAAGCCCAAATAAAAATTGCTCTACAAAAGTTTGAAGAATTACAAAAACAAGATCAATCTAAAGATGTAGACACATAGATTATTTTATGCTTTCTTAGTGTCATTTTGTAAGAAGCTATCAACACCTCAGGTGTCATTCTATATATGCACTAGTACACATATAGGATTGCATGTCTCCTAAGTCAAATAGGTTTCTACTTTTGACTTAGTCACATTTAGTTGTAATTTTTTCCTATTTTTGTGCATAATCACTCTTCTATATATATGAGGGATCTTTTTGTAATAATCATCTTTTGGCTAATAGGTCAAAATTCTACAGAATTGAAAATATATCTAAGACTTTGAGCTTATAGTGTATTCAAGAAGTTTAAATCAAAGAAAAAAGAAGTTGCATCCAATATTTGTCTTGGGAGTTCTTTATTGTGTGAGGGAATGTTCTTATGTCATTATTTTCTACTTTCTTTGATATTATATCTTGCTTCAATGTGAAAAGTATTTGAGTTAAAAGAGATAAAGTAAAATATTGTAGACTTTGTGTTATGATATCTTACTAAAAATTTTGTATTAAGTGAATAATAAGGAAAAGACTTTGTGTTTTGTTGAGTTATCTTGTTAGGGTAGAAAGTTTTGAGATATAATTGGAAGACTTTGTGCTAACAATATATTGTGAATCTTATCTCAGTGTCAGCTACAATCAATATCTAGGTTATAGCGGTTGATAGGATTTGAGTATTTGAAGGATACTTTGAGTTCCTTATATACAAGAAACTCGTCCCTTAAGTCATTTTCAAAAAAAAGAGGCAACAAAAGGCTTTGTACTTTCATGGACACTTTGCTTCCTATTAGCATAGATTTTTAAGATTACTACAAGTTAGAATTCATTTTTTGTTCTGTTCTAAATAGAGAATTGGAGAAATACTTGTTCTAAAAAAGAGAACTAAGTTATTGTATCATCTTGAAATTAGTGTAAAATTAGCAGGTAGATTAAGAGTAATATAAATTGCAATAGAAAGGGGGAGCCTTCCCTTACAAATAGGAGGGACCATATCTTGCCTTTTGAGAGGTATTGTCTCACATACTATGGTGAAAATTCACATTTTGTAAGCCTCCCTGAGTTTACAAAATTTTCACCCAACAATTTCTTATAAGAGTTCTTAGTGGCCTCCATACCATCTTTGATAGACATTTCAAGGGAATTGAGCAAGAATAACATAAAGAAAATTGGGGCATTATAGAGGAAGTGGTTCAATAGAGGAAGATGGTGTAGACGTATAAATCTAACCACCTTCCTAAAATAAATATTTATTATTTATGTTAACCCCATTCCTCCTATTAATTAAATTGTATTTAATTAATCTCTTCATTTTTATCTATTTGATCAAATAGATTACTCAATTTATTTAATTAAATTCACATAAACCTTTTCTAGCCTTTAATTAAATAAATCATTTTATTTAATTAATTCCCCTTTCTCTCCTTTTAAATTGATCCTTGCAAATAAATAAATCTAATTTATTTATTAAATCCCCCCACTTGTATTTATGCAAGTTGCATCTATTTTGGTTGAAATAGAGTAATTTATTTTAATTAAAATCCTTTTCCCTCATCCACTTGCATTTTTCTGCATCTCCCACTTGCCTCCTAAACCCCTTCTATATTATTCTAATCAATTTCAATTTAGCCTAATTCATCTCCTAATTATTGTCATATTCCTAAGTAAAAGGGAAGTCACTTCTCGAAACCTCCAAAGTCTTCAATAACCATTAAAGGCTTTATGTCTTCAAATGGTTAACCTCTAAAGTCTTCCAAACCATTAAAGGCTCTTACATAACCATTTATTGTTAACTCACATTTGACCTATGGTTAGAGAATTTCCTCTAACTTAACCATCCTTTTGACTCAAGGATCTCATCAAACACTTATGGCTTTGACCATAGTTATCCATTTAACCCTTGCACAAGATTTTACCCCTTGGATAAAAGCTTTATCCATTGGATAAACCTAACCTAACCTTAACCCTTACGTCCTAAGGTAACCTTCATGTCTTCTTAGGCATTTAATGCCTCTTGCATCTCATCTCAAGCAACCTCTTGTTGACAATTATCACCATTTCATTGGTGAAAATTGTAAACATGGATTGATTAACTTTCAATCCTAGCCCTTGTTAATATTAATCAATCTTAACCATTGATTGCCCTATTTTACCTATAAATAGAGCTCTCATTATTCATTATCCATATCTCCAAGTTTCATGCATCTACATTATAGCCTAATTTATTAAGCATTTTAACCCTCTCTTTGTTAAAACATCATCATAGCATTTAGAAGCATTTTCCATATCATAGAATATTTATGCTAGGTAGTATATTATGTAAGGATAATTTGTTAATCCTTTATCATATCATCATCTTCATCTTAACTTAATCATTATAGTTTTAACATGTCATATATATCTTAGAATGCATTCATGCATATAGATCATAATATCACTCGTTCTTGGAGTGGTCATTCCTAAGTCATTTGCTCAATGATCTGAGAGAAAAACATTGACTTTAGGGATCCTCTGAGATAGAGAACAATGGGAAACCCCTTGGGAACTTAAACTAGTTCAATTAATTTATATACTTTCACCAAGAGTCTCATTGGTATGTGGGTATTTTGATCTTGATTTATTTGTTTTTGTCACCACTTTTTCTTGCGTACAGATGATAATAATAGTAAACTTTAAACCCACCTTCAAGTGTAAAAAAATTCATGATCATGAGACATACCTAGTCCCAAAGGGTTTGGAGCACTTCTTGGTCGAAGCCACCATGCAATTTGAAAGAGTTTTCCCCATCCTTGAAGAATAGGGCCAGGATTTCATTATTCGCAACACATCTTTGTTTTCTCCAATTCTTCCCCTTAGTAGGAAGACTAGTGACTTTGGAAATCTTTCCCTCATTAACTTCAAAACAAAGCCCCAAGTTTCACTTGATGGTCTAGGAAGCAAAAAATTGGATAAATATATTTTCATCATATCTATTCATGCTTGCAAGATAGTTAGAAAACCCATCCTCATAACATATGTGCCACACAGTTCCAATGTTCTTAAATTCATAATAAGAGTTGGGCTCAACTCTAACCCTATCCCCACCCATAATCTCAACAGTCTTGTAACAAACTCTAATTTGAGAAAACCAAGAGAACTATGTGATAGAAGTGACTGTTATAAACAAAATAAAAAAATATCAAGTTTTCTTGTAGTGATTAAGATGTGTGCCCAAGAAAGGGAAATAATTACAAGTTAGCCTCCATCGTAAATGCTAGATGTGTCAAGTGCCTTCCATAGTACATAAAATGAGGCAAAGGAAGGCGTCATCAATTTTGGCAATGGCTTTCCGCATGGTGAGTGTAGCATCATAAAATGGTGACCTTGCAATTTTCAACCGCATTTGGGTCTTCACATTGGCAAAATGAATCCCTGCCTGACTGGAGACTCGAGACATGCTCATGCCTCCTGAAACATGCATTTCCTTGTATCCTGCACTGCCTATTCCCACTTCATGTTCTGGATTAGGGTAGGACAAGGGCATGGCACCCTTGTCCCCCTGTCCTTGCCCTATTTTGGGCCCCCTTTGCATTAATCCTGTATTGGGTTTGTCAAATGAGAAGCGGGAAAAGTTTCCCTATATCGATCGAAGATGAAAAATCAATCAAATAACTCTAATTGACAAATATATAAGATGCATTCTCCCCTACCATTTGCATAAGTTCAATAAGTGGAAATGTGATCCTAAGTGAAATCAAGCATTCAAGTGTCCATTCAAGTATCCCTTGAGCATCTCAAGTCTCCTTTCAAGGCTAGGTGTTGCATTTAAGTCAAGGATTCAACCATTGAAGTGGAGATCTCTTTTTACATTCAATTCTACATATCCTTTCAAACAACACTATCTATATTTCAATTGCATCCTCTCTCGAGGTAAATTCTATTTCAGTCATTTCCTTTCATTTACTTGCAAGTATTTTTCATCATTTGGTTAATTCCAAAATGGGGTTTGACCTAAAGGCAAACCCCCAAAACCAATAACATTTCCTCTCTTTTCTGTGTGTAGGTTGCAGGTGCACAGTTGTATTTTTAGGTTTAGGCTTTATTTTCAGAGACGGAAAAACCCTTTTCGATGCATGGATTTTTTAGAGGACCAAGTACACTTTCAACCAAGTCCTAAAAACTTTCACTCAAATTTACAGGGGAGCTTCATCTCAACATTTGACTGTTAATTCCAAGTGCACAACTTCATCCCACATTTCTATCTCAAGTTATAATCATTTCTTTAGCATCTTTACACTTAGTCTCAAATTGCTTAATTCAACTTGTCCATTCTAAAAGAGGGGTTCCTTTACTTTTCAAATTCATTGTCAAATCACTTAGCATTCAATCTCTTTCCATTGATAATGGATCTAGTGAGTTCAACCCCCCTCTTTTAATGTAATGTGTGTGAGAGGTTGAAGAGGATCCTTTGTGAAACTTTCACTCCTTTCTTGAGGAGGGTAAATATTTCCACTTGATCTCCTCATCACCCCTTTTTCACCATTACAGTGAGATTAATTTTGATGTGATGGGAATTTAAATTTCAGATCCAGGGAGAGATATTATAAGTATCATTGTCATCATAAAACCATAAAGTCTATGAAATGATGTGCACTAGGTGGATGCCACACAATCATAAGAGGGGATGGATTTTTAGATCATCCATTCGAGTTGATGTGGCCAACATCTAGAGTAAAATTTCACCAACCCTATAAAACTTATAATTAATCCATCTAGTCAACCACCCACTCAAACACCTCAACCAAGTAGAGACTGAGAAAAAAACAACCTCCCATAAAAGTGGTAGCAGGTGTGCGAAGTGATAGATCCTCCAAAATAGCCACTGCCCCAAATATTTGTACAAGACCAAGTAACAAAATGACCCTTAATGAAAAGGGTCAAATGCCACATCACCTGCCAATTTAACCTTTGTGGCCTCCCACTAAGGAGAGTTATGCCCCACCATCTCTATAGGGTTCTACTTGTGATACCATAAAGCACCTAGCTTGATAACCCTAGAGAATAAAAGCAAAATGTACAAGAAATGCATGGAAATATTTTTTTAAATTAATTAAGTGTCATCATGCGATACATACAAGTACAATGCTCAATCTCAAAATATAGACAATTAACATATAACCAACTATGCACATGTGGAAGAATGAAATCTTGGAATACCAACTGAGATAACTCAAGCCACCTCTAAGGGTTCCCTGACATCGCTACCTTAGCAATGCATCCATGTCAAGTTCAATCACTCATGACCTACTAGGAGATGACTAAATCAACCTCCAACATAAAAAACATCACATCTCTATTCATTTTAAGAAACCAATAGGAATGTTTCTATGATAACATCATGATACATCAAGGATAAAAAGGAATAATAGACTATACATCATGCCCAATTCCAACACCAGTGCACGCAAGGCAATATCAATACATATCCAATAATAATTATACATTTGTCTCCATGTAATGGTGAAAAAGTAGCGCTTCCACCCAATTAAGGTGAAAGTCGCTAATTTTGGGCTTAGGGACAACTACATTCAAGAGAGGTGAACCTAATAGATATAGCCACAAATCAACAAAGATAGGGCTAAAAATTCTTATTAGATTCACTGGGATTGGAAATTGATAGCCTCTTTTATGTTGAATTGTGAAAATGTTGAAATTAAGGTAAATGTGTTGAAGTTAAAGTAATCATATGCAAACAGTGAGCTATAGTTATTGGATTGAGCCACGAACCTACATCTAAGTAATATAAGAGTATTCAGACCTATTCTCATAAGGATCTCCTGATTTGTTAGGACCAAAATGCTTGTCACTTTGGTCCTCCACACTTTTTGACGTCTAAAGGGGAACCTGTTCGTCTCTGTAAATAAAGCCAATTATGAAGATAACACCTTCATACCTAATCGTGTACATACTAGAGAAAGGAAATAGGTTGGGAATAGGGGTTTTCCTAAGTCAAACCCTACTTTAGGAATTAACCTTGAATGAAACATTGCAAATACTGAAATAAATAATGGAATGTTATACCTTAGATCTGCAATTTGTTGATGATGATGCTTTTTCTTCTTGGATGTAATCACATATGTTGTATGAAATGGAATGAACATAACAAAACCCTAATCACACACACATAATTGCATATGAATGATGTAATTTTTCTCCATAATGGATCAATGAAGAATATGTAGCCTTGAAGATCTCTAAAAATACTTGGTGATGAATGCATGAATGCTTTAGGTTGAATACTTATGATGGATGGATGAAATTAGGTTGATCAAATGTCTTTATATAGGATATTCTAGGTCATTTTATCGATTAGGCCAACCTCCAATGGTCATGTTGAGCAACCAATTTCATTTCCCACTGGAGAGATAGGGCTCAACTTATATTTTAAAATAGGTCTTGACCAAGGGGGACTAGGGCACTAAGCTCTCTAGTTCTAGGACTAGGGCACTAGCACCCTGATCCTCCTCAATCGTGGACCTCAATAAGCCCTAGGAAGAAGGATATCCCTCCAATAAATAAGCTGGCGGGTTCACATGGAATTAGAAATGAAGTTAAGGCACTAAACAGACCCAGATAAGTGATGTTGGGGAGACATGTTAAAGTAGGGACACCAACATAAGGTTTAAATTGGCATGGTGACAATTTATGATGCTAAATTTAGCCCTCACTTTAACAGGAGTATGAGCGTGTGAAAATACTCGTGATAAAGTAGTCGAAAGAGATGAAAGAGAGGAGGAATGAGAAGCATAACCACAAGGAGTATAAGAAGTCACTAATTTAGAGGAACAAAGCCCCCAATATTAGGATCTTAACTCACTCAAATGCATGCAAGGGCACACAAGACAACAACAAAAAGTAAAAAAAAGGTAAAAAGATAAACAAAGACAAAAGGAAAAAGACACAAAAGCTAAAGACCAAAAACAAGACCTCAAGTCAACTAGCCGAAGAGACCTCGATATCAAAATGTTTCAACCACTAATATCATTCTTGAAAAATCTCATCTCAAGAATGCAAGTTATCACATACAAGAGCAAGAGCATGCATCATCCATGAACTAAAAATAGAAAAATCTATGAGCTCATGAGAAGAAAGAGAAAAGCATGGATACACATTCTATATGTGTTTTTATAGGTGATCCATGAGAAGAAGAGAGAGGACATGGATACACATTTTAGATGTGTTTTTCTAGGTGATCCATGTTGGGGAGGAGGTAGGAATAGTATAGCTATGTTTTTCTAGTTCCACTCATCCTCGTGCGCATGTGCAAGTGATGTCTAGTTTCAAGTATATAGCACCCCATATAAGTGTTTTTTTTCTCTTGTTTTGAGCATGCCTCAACCTATTTAAGACATATATTGAAAAATGCAAATGCCAAGGGGCGACTCTAGTTTTGAGAATATCTCATATAAGAGTTTGATTTCTCTAGTTTCAAGAATGTGTAACTGTTGGCATATGTATTAAGATTGCATTAATGAAATGTTATGTTGTCATTGATGTCAATTAACTGGTAATGACATTGTTGTTTTGTAACTAGTAGGAAGAGCTAGTGAAGGGAACTATAACTGGTAGGTAAGTTTGTGGAGTGAACCGGTATTGCAAAGTATTGGAGAGTTGAACCGGTAAACCCTACCTATTGATTTGATAAACCCTAACCGATTAAGTTTGGTTGTGTTGGTTTATGATCTGGTGATGAGTGGTAATGATTATGACACGTATGCATATTGTATGAGAAGAGTTTCAAAGTGTCTTTGGCACGTTGAGATAATAGTTTTTATCTTGGGAATAAGCAAGCATATTGCATGTAATGCAAAACGCATGATGAGTTACTGAGTTCGATGAAGCGGTGATCAAGGAGCGATCGAGGCTTTCTTCAATGATGTGCAGAGATTGTTATGTAATCCAACGGTCATACTTAAACTGACTTGTTTGTAATCTCTATGAGAGAATTAGGTTTTTGTTATGTTACCGACCTATTGATTTGTTTATAAGGTCGATGAGTTGTTTTGTTTCAGAGTTGGCAAAGTTGTAGTTGAGTGTGTGGTTGTCAAACTGGATGATGTATGTGTACTTTGTGTAAAGGAATATAGGAGCATGAAAAGGATTTGAACAAGCAAGTGTAGTGCTATTCAAATAGATTAGCAAACTCTTGTTGTTTTCTAACAATTACAACAGTTAAAATCCCATAACCAGGTAAGCTCTAACAAGCTTAGTGTTATTCAAATCCTCTAACCAAGTGGTCCATTATCTTGGATTTCAAATCCTCTACCAAGGTTACTCCTCATAGAGTATTGCTTCTAATAGGGCATTATAGGCAATCCCTTAACCGGGTGGTCCCTAATAGGATCTGTTCTTAATAGGAATTTTTGTAAAAAGCTTTAATAGGCTTGGCTCCTAACAGGGTAAAATTCAGAAGAGTTCAGATAGTTAACTTGTGAGTCTCATCTCACCATGGTTTTTCCCATTTGGGTTTCCACGTCAAAAATATTGTGTCAAGTGGTGAATGTTTGTATGTTATGTTTTCTATTGTTGAATTGCTTAACTGGTTAATCCACTTTGATATGTTATGATAACCGACACCAATCTAAAATAAGTTTTACTTATGTTAGTAAAGTATTTGGATGTTTGTAAGTTTCAAGTTGTTTATTGTTAATCTGTTGTAATAGTCAACCGGTTTATTCTAAAAATGATATTGCATTTATAGTTCAATGGTTTAACTTGTCAGTTTAGAATTTACTTTGAGAGGTTGATTATGAGAATGGTGAAAGTTTATATCACTTTTTCTATCTACTGATTCACCCCCCCCCCTTCTCAGTAGTTGACTGGATCCTTATTCTTTCATCATATCATCAATTGGTATCAGAGCTTCTTAGGTCCTCTAAGGTCTAATCCTAACAGCTTGAGGTAAAGATATTGTAGAACATGATGAAGGAAAATCCGAAGTTTAATAGAGAGAACTATAGAATATGGAGTGATAGAATAAAAATTTATATCAAGTCTAGGATATCAATACTAGGAACATGTTGGTACTCAATATGTTGCACCTAGTGGGATTATGACTGATGATCAGAAGAAAGAGCAACAAGAAAACAATAAAGCACTAGAGGCTATTATCAATTCTTTGTCTGATGTAGAATATATTGATGTTCATGGTCTGGAGACTGTATATGAGTTATGGAAGAAACTTGAAGAGATTTATAGTGATGATGAACATGTGAAGATTATCAAGGAAGAGAGTCTAAGAGGAAAGTTTGATGACATGCGGATGGCTGAAGGTGAGAATATACAACTGTATGGTCAAAGGATAAAAGAGATAGTTGGTGAGATGAGGAGTGTTGGTGGTAAAGTGGAAGATGCTACAATGGTTATTAAGGTGTTGAGAAATCTTATATCAGTCTACGCTATCCAAGTTGTAGCCATTCAGGAGCTAAAGTCAATTGACAAAACCAAGGTAACCCTTGACTTCATCATTGGTAAGCTTACTAATTTTCAATTAAATGGTTATGATGGTAGTGTTCAAAAATCTGAGTCTACATTTAGAGCTTCAGTTTCTAACCCATCTATGAGGAAAAGTAGAGATGTCAGTGACAGTTATGAATCTAGATCTAGCAGAGAAGTTGATGATGAAGAAAGTTTGGTTGAGCTTGAAGCATTGTTGGCCAAGAGATTGCCTAGAGGTACTACTAAATATGGAGGTCAATTACATTTGAAATGTTTTGTATGCAACAAGATTGGACACATAGCTGCTAACTATCCTAATGGTGATAATGAGCACAAGCGAGAGAAATTCAAGAAGTACAAAGGAAAAGGCAAAATAGATTGTCTTATTGTAGTTGATGGTGGTATCACTGATGAGGAATCTGATGGTGATGCTAATGAAGACATTGTGCTTGTAGCCATTAAAGAGGAAACATCTGATCAAAAGGCTTTAGTTTCATGAATGGATAACTTGATGATTGGACCATTGATAGTGGTTATTCACGTCACATGACCGGTGATCGGAGAAAATTTCTTTCCTTGAAGGAATTTTAGGGTGGAGTTGTAAAATTTTATAATGACTCACCCTGCATGGTTAAAGGTAAGGGAACTATTTCTCTTAATGGAAATGGTAGTGTAGATGATGTCTACTGGGTTGAAGGTCTAAAGCACAATCTTTTGAGTGTTGCTCAACTCAATGATAAAGGATATCCATTGGAGTTTAAGAATGGTATGTGAAAAATCTATGGGAGAAAAGGTGAACTAATTGCAACTGGCAAGCAGACTAAAGGTAACTTGTTTCACCTAAATCCTAAAGTCAGATACTGTTTAATTAGATGATAGTTGGCTTTGGCATAGGAGATTTTGTCATATAAATTTTGATAACATTGTCAAAGTGAGTAAGTCAGAGACAGTGAGAGGTTTGCCTCAATTGGACAAGCTAGTTAATGCTCTATGTAAGGAATGTCAGTTGGGAAAGATGACATCCTCAACTTTCAAGAGCAAATCTTTTTCAGCGGAACATCTGTTAGATTTGGTTCATACAAACCTTTGTGGACCAATAAGGACTAAAAGTATTCAAGGTGATAGATATTTTATGATCTTCATTGATGATTTCTCAAGAATGATGTGGGTCACAATCTTGAAAGATAAAACAGAGGCATTTGGTAAGTTCAAGACATTCAAAGCCTTAGCTGAAAAGGAGAGTGGTAAGAAGATAAAGTGTCTAAGGACTAATCGAGGTAGAGAATTCACTAGATATTGTGAAGAAAATGGTAGCAAATGACAACTTTCTGCACCGAGGACACCATAGCATAATGGTATTGTAGAGAGAAACAACTGGTCAGTTGTTGAAGCTTCTAGGACAATGTTGATACAAAGAGATGTAGCGAAGACTTTCTAGAGAGAAGTTGTCAACACAGTTGTCTACACTATGAACAAGATTTTGGTAAAAAGAGGTAAGGACAAGACTCCTTATGAATACTAGTATGGTAGATCACCTAATGTTAGTTATTTAAAGATATTTGGCAGCAAATGTTTTATTAAGAGAGGTGACTATGTTAGCAAGTTTGAGGCTAAAAGTGATGAAGGTATATTTCTTGGTTATTCCACCAAGAGTAAGGCCTACAAATGTTATAACAACCGGACACAGAGAATAATTGAGAGTGCTGATGTTTGAGTGGATTAGTATCATGAAGTCTCAGAGGAAACTGGTATGGAGAAAAAGGATGAAGATCCTTGCATTTTGTTTTTGGAACCAGAACCTATGAAACCTGAAATCGGTAGAGAAAATGTTGTTGTACTAGTTCAACTGGAATAGGTAGATTAAGAAGATGATGATGATATTAATGAAGAAGAACTTGAAGATAATGATCATGTTATTTCAAGGTATGTGAGACTCAATTACAATCTTGAGAAAATTATTGGAGATAAGGATGTTGGAGTATTAACCAGAAGAAGAATCAAAAGCAATTCTTGCATGATCTCCACTATTGAGCCTAGAACTGCTAAGTAAGCATTTGGAGATGATCATTGGGTTTATTCTAACAGTGATATTGCATTTATAGTTCAGTGGTTTAACTTGTCATTTTAGAATTTACTTTGAGAGGTTGATTCTGAGATTGGTGAAAGTTTATATCAATTTTTCTATCTACTGATTCACCCCCCCCTCTTAGTAGTTGACCGGATCCTTATTCTTTAATCATACCATTAGTAACCTTGTTTAAGACAAATATATGCCTACTTTCAAGGACATCATGTGTAAGAGTTTGTTTTGCCTGGTTTTGGGAAATTGTGCTCCCCATATAAGACATATATCAATGTTTCATCTCATTTTGGGCATGAAGTATCTCGTGTAAGAGTTTGTTTTCTTTGGTTTTGAGAATGAAAACCCCATTTAAGACATGCAAAAATATAGTACAATATACTATGTAAAGAGGGTGATATGTATGCCCCCCCTCCCCCCTTAAGATGTCAACATAGGCCTATGTTGATGTCTTAAGGAAGATGAAAAACAAGGATACCCACCTTCAACACCAAGGAGATATCCTTTAGGAAATAATGTCTCAAATCCAAGATAAAGAAGGAATAATCTTCAAGAAAGGATAATGTAGTTGAAAAAGAGATATCTTGTAACAAGTGTAAAGAGGATCCTTGGAGTAGAAGATATATTTTCTCAAAATACATCTACCTCCAAGAATAGTTTTTTAACAAACATAACATCTTCTACCAAAACAAGGGAAGGAGAACAAGAATGCATACCTTCTCCCTATTGCTAGGTGAAAGGGATTCTTGATGAAACACTTTTGACCCAATGTGAGGGGTAAGCCTATGATAGATATACATTACCAAGTAAAAAAGAGGATGTAGTCAAGGACACACACCTCTTGTATAAGAGAGAATCCTTGAGCAAACAACAACTTCACATAAGGAATGACATCAAATAATAAGAAAACACCACTCAACAAAGGAAAAGTGGATCCTTATAAAGGATAAGAGAGAGAGAGAGATCTCAATGCCCCCCAAACATAGGGATAATGAGAATAATTACACAACCTCTAAGGAGAGATAATGCACAATGTACTCACATGAAAAAATCATTCAATGCAAGAAAAGACATTAAGAAATGTAAAATGCTACTCTAAAGAAGAGTTAATCTTAAAAGAGAGAAGAAATAATTGAAATGAAAGATCACAAACTCCCCTAAGGAGAGATTAATCATAAGAGACATACCATTCCATGCAAGAAAGGATATCAAAGTATGAAAAATGCAACCCTTAAGGGAATTAGTGACAGAGAATAAATAAGACAGAGGAAAGAATGTATAATGTTGCTGCCCCAAAATGTTTGAAATTGAAAAGGAATCACCTCTTACGACAAAGAGCCCCCAATTAAGTTAACTACTAGTTTCATAGCGTGAGGAGAAACATGAAGGGTGAATACAGTGCTAAGGCACTATTTTTTCACCAATAAAGAGAGCAATATCGATTGTGTGAGATATACGAGCCCTATCATATTGTTCTTGAATAAATATTTTAAATGATTTAAAATTTTCAAGAGAATGAGCACAACTATGATGAAAAATACAATGTTCATTATCTTGCTTATTTTTATTAGTGAATTTTATGAAAGGAATAACAACATTGTTATCATACTTCAATCTCCAAAAGATTCTAGCGGCTAGATTTTTGTGATCATCAATAGGATTAGGTCATGTCTCTTGTGATGTAAGGCAAGGTTTTTTAGAAGAAGAAGGATTTTCATCTATGATTTCAATAGTTCCATTATCAACTAGATCTTGCATACTTTTTCAGAAATCAGGACAATCAATGGCATGATGGTCATGAGTTTGATGATATGAACAAAAAGGAGCATTTGAAGAAGAAACACCTTTGGATGGACATTAAGTCTTATGTCTTACTAGATATTATTTAAAATTTTGAATTCTAAGGAGATCATCCATAGGTGAATCGTGATAATTTCCTAGACCTTTTATACTAACTTGTGTAGGAGGGTTTAAAGGGACTCTAATTCCTTGTTCAAATTTTCCAAGTCCTTGTCCTCTAAAACCTTGTTTTGATATTATGTTATAGCTACCTCTATAGTAATTTCTTAATTGAGAAGGAGGAGGAACATTATAATGGATCTATTCAAAAATTTTACTGTAAGTTTGTTTAGAAGGAGCAAAGGGAAAAGTAGATGAAGAAGGAATATCTTGTGAAGGGGGATTTTCCTTTCTATCATCATGCATGTCCTCTTTGGTATGTTTGGAAGGAAGATCCTTATCATCTAAGGCCTCATCTTTAGTTAATGTTATTTTGGGAGATAGATCATGAAGGAAATGCATAGCATCATCTTCTCTACAATTTTTTCGATCATTAAGATAGGCTCTAGGATAATAAGGGGGATCTAGAGAGATTGAAACACCAATATTTTGATCTTGCCTCCCTTGATTTAGGGTATGTGTATGAGAAGAAGATGGTACCATGTTTCTCTTCAATTATTTCTCTCCATTAGAGAGATCATTGAAAGGAGACTCATCTTGTTCTTCATTCACATTAGATACCCTAAGAGAGGTTCAAGTATTAGGTTTTTCATTAGCATCTCTAGTATTAGGATCTACAAATGATTTGACGTCATCTACATATGTAATGAATTTCCCTAAAAATATCATCATAAAAACAACATGTACTATAGATGAAATCTTTTAGATATAATTGATTGAAAGGAAGGAATTTGGAAATTCTAAAAATGCAATATGCCAAAGTGCTATGGATAAAAAAAAGCAATATGAAGTGAAAGAAACCATTATCCAACACATTATTATGATAAATGTAAGTGAAAAGAAATGTAATCATGTGTGAAATAGAAAATAAATCAAATCTATTAAGTGCCATTAAGAATGTTTAAAATTAGATCTAAAATTTGATTTGACAAATTATGCAACCCACAAACCAAGTTAACCAAAAGAAATTAGGGTTTATGAATTAAACCTCTAAATTTATACAATTTGATTAAAAATAAGATCTATGAATGAAAAATTGAAATTTAAAATGTTCACAGATTAGATCTGAAACAATTAATCCAAATCAAACAACTCACAAGCTCATTTTCAGAATTAAAAATTACAGTTTTTGTTGATTTATCATCTAAATTTTTTAAATTCAAGAGGAAATTAAACTTTTAAAATAAATTTGAAATTTAAATTGTATAAACACTCAAATCTGAGAACATAAATCAAAATTAAGGGTGTAAGGAGTCGGGTTCACCAAAATGTAATGGTCAAAAATTAGGGCATTCGCCCAATTAAGGTAAAAACTACTAATTTTAGGCTTAGGGACCACTACATTCAAGAAGGGTGAACCTAATAGATCTAGCCACAAATAAACAAGAATAGGGCTAATAATTATTATTAGATTCACCGGGATTGGAAATTGATACCCTCTTTTAAGTTGAATTGTGAAAATGCAGAAATTAGGGTAAATATACTAAAATTGAAGTAATTGTGCACAAACAATGAGCTACAGTCATCAGATTGAGCCATGAACCTGGATCTGAGTAAAATAAGTATTTGGACTTGTTCTTGGAAGGAGGTCATGATTTTTCTAGACCATAATGCTTGTCACTCTTGTCCTCCACATTTTTCATCGTCTAAAGGGGAACATATTCTTCTCTGTAAATAAAGCTAATTTTGAAGATCATAGCTTCGTGCTTGTTCCTGTGCACACTAGATAAGGGAAATAGGTTGAGAATAGGGATTTTTCTAAGTCAAACCCTAGTTTAGGAATTAACCTTGATTGAAATATTGCAAATACTGAAATAAATAATGGAAAGGTATACCTCAAATCTACAATTTGTTGATGATGATGCTTTTGCTTCTTGGATGTAATCACATATGTTGTATGAAATGGCATGTACATGACAAAAATCTAATCACAAACACATTCTTGCATATTAATGATATAATTTTACTCCATAATCGATGAATGAAGAATATGCAGCCTTGAAGATCTCTAAAAACGCTTGATGATGAATGCACAAATGCTTTAGGTCAAATAATTATGATGAATGGATGAAATTAGGTTGATCAAATGTCTTTATATAGGAGATTATAGGTTATTTTTCCAATTAGGCCAACCTCCAATGGTCATGTTGAGCCACCAATTTTATTTCCCACTGGAGAGATAGGGCCCAACTTATATTTCAAAATAGGGCTTGACCAAGGGGAACTAGGGTGCTAGGCACTCTGGTCCAAGGACCAGGGCACTAGCACCTTGGTCCTCCTTAATTAATGACCTTGATAAGCCCTAGGGAGAAGGATATCCCTCCAGGAAAGAAGCTGGCAGGTGCACATGGCATCAAAAATAGAGTTAAGACACTGAATGGACCCAGATAAGAGATGAGGGGGAGGCCTGGTGATAATTTATGATGTTGTACTCCAATTAGAGTGTCCATTACATACATTATCATTGATACATCACATGATACAATATACAAATGAATACATCATACAAGAAGGAGATGCAAATGAGAAGGATCCAATTTTGAGGAAGGAGGTAACATCCATCAAACTAGTCATGAACCAAGTCCTCCAATCCCCAACAGTGGTTAGCAATGCCACCCAGCCATATGGTACTCTTAATTCAACCCCTTGTGCTTGTGGAGATAGTCACATGACCAAACAATCATATAGGAATACAAGGATAGCAATAGGTTTACACAAGAGCCAACATGGATAAAATGCTCAACATAAACATAACACCCAACAAGAGTCATAAGACCATATCAAGATGATAATGTCATCAATGCATCACTCACAACGAATAGCAACAATTAAGTAAGAGAAGGTGCTTGAGAAACAACAAGTAAAATACCAAAGAACAAGGAAGCAACCTCATCCAACAATAATAAGGATAATGAGACACACACAAGAGCAACACCAAATCTATCATACGACATATGTCACAACAAGATAACCAAAAGATCTATCAATAGTAAAAACATAGGGTGCTACTCAACTATCCAGACCTAGATACTAGAGTTCTAGTGTATGGAGTGTCATCATTTATGGTTGTGGGGATGCACCACGTAGAAACAAAGAACTCTCTCATACTGACAAGAATGAGGATATTGCAAGTCCCAACACTACATGAGTAAGCATGTCTCTTCAGACAAGTCCCATCACTCCATGTGTAGGAATGCCTTCTGAAGTCATCCTTAGCCTTATGCTAGTGCTCAAGGAATGCTTGAGGCACAAATGATCTCTTATTAATTTTTTATCCCATCCCAATTTTATTATTAAGTTATCACTTGATTAAGAAAACTCCCCAATGTGATTGCCTATGTACCACTTTGGGTTGGATGCACATTGGGAGCCACTAGCTAGTCCTAGGCTCATCCCATTCAATTAAATGATGTATTAAAATAAAATAAAAAGTAATGTTCCACCTGTCATATTCTCGGTATCAACATATATCTCTTTTAACACAATGTCATCTCAACCATGTACAAAATATGCTCAATTGGTCAAGCTACCAAGAGAATTGGATCCACTTGATCCCACAATGAAACTCAATCACATAGAAGGTGCAAAGAATCTATTCAAGGTATAAATAAATACTCAAGCATCCATTCAAGATTTCATAATAGGATCTATCTATTCATTACACCCAAAAAGGCACAGGTCAAACAACAATAGTAACATCATTGCAATTCAACATACAAAAGTCAATGCATCATCTCTAGAATCAATAAAGCTTACTCAATTACTTATATATGTGTTGGCATTATGTTGTTATTGATGTCAACCAGTATGGAATGGTCACTGGTGAGTAAGTAGTGGTGACCGGTATGGGTGAAGTAAGTAACGATGTCAACCGGTATGAAGGATGGAGTGTGTAAGTACACAAAAAAGGTATGTTACCAGTACACATGAAGTGCAGCATCTACCATTAAAGCAAGACCATCGGCAAACAAGAAAATAAGAAAAGAAGAATAGAGGGATGTGATCACCAATAGACAAAGAGAAGTATAATGCAATCAGTAAATGGATTCAGTGGATGGACCATCATGTTTGATGGAAGGCCAAGTTGATCCACCGATAGAGAAGAGGTCAACAGGTATGAAGGTCCACCAGTGAAGTTAGGTTATACTGGTGAGGTGTGTTGAACCAATAGTGAGTCTTGATCGGTGAAGGATGTCAAACTAACTTTGCAGTCTGAGCATAAGTGGATGTCGAAAAGCATGATAGGTGGACACTAGGTGGCAAGCACATAGAGGTCGGTGAAGTGTTCAACAATGTGATAGTTGACAAGCTGGTCGATATTAATGAAGAACTCACAAATCATGGGATGATGGAAGGATGTTTTGGATCTAGGGAGGAAGAGTGGCAAGGTGATTGAGTTGATCTTGTAGGATGATCTGATCCTTGTACTCGTTGGCTTAAGGAAACAACCAAGACATTAAAGGTGATTGAAAAAGAAACATCAAAAAACATGTTACAGACATCTAAAAATAAAAAATATGCATTGGAAGGCAAGGATATGGCAGTGTTGTTGGATATGATGCAGTTCATCTTTCCAAAAAAGGAGATCCGATCAGATTTTATACGAATTAAGTTGGTAGAGGAAAACCCTAGCATGCCATTGTTTGAATGTTGCTTTTGGCGGGAACCCTCACATATAAATATGTGAACTCAAGACTGAAGATGTTGATGTTGGATACAAGTTGAGAGTAAGAAGAGAGCTTTAGAAAGAAGAGAGACTATATTCTTGAGAGTTCTTTCATAGAGAGTTAGAGTGTGGAGTTAGCAAGTTGAACTGATGAGAGGTTCTAACTAGAAGAGACAGAGTAATTGATAAACTATTATAATCTTAACAGTCAAGTGTACTGGTAGATATTGTATGGTTAAGAAGGCATCCAAGTGTGATACTGTGTAGGGTGAGGATCTAAGAAAGAGAAGAGAGGCAGAGAGTAACCGGTAAGAGACCAGAGAGCAATCTGATAACCAACAAAAGAAGGACTAGTGAAACAGAGGAAGGTGATAACTGGCTAACATCAGTTGATCAAGTGTTGTAGAACTCATTTGCAACTAGGTGCTATCATTGCATTAAAATTGTACTTTATTGTATTACACCGAGTTGGTTCTTGGTACAAGGATTGGTTCTCCTTAGGCTGGTGCCCTAAAATAAGTAGGGGTTGGTGCCCTAAATAATTTGTAACATGTTGTTTCATTGTGAGGCTAGATTGGAGCAGTAGACTCTAGCAACATTTCTCATTGAGGTTTTTCCCTATAGGGTTTTCCTCATACACCTAGTGTTGTGGGTTATGTATTTGCATGTTTGCCTCTTTTTATATCCTCTCATATCTTACTAGTTTGATTGCTTAGTGTTTAGGTTATTAACCAGTACTCAAAGCTTGGTTTAAAGAGAAAAGATTTTTAGGAACCACTGATTCACCCCCCTCTTTGTGGTACATTATGTTCAACATTTGGTATCAGAGCCTAGGTTTCTAATTGATTAAAGCTTTCTCTATCTTGGGAAGATTCTAGTCAAAGAACACAATGGCAAGAAATGAGTATGCCTCCTCAAAAGCCCCCATGTTTGATGGATCTGACTATGCCTTCTGGAGTAGAAGAATGGAGACCTATCTTTCCTCTCTTGGTTTTGATGTGTGGATGTCTATCAAGAATGGGTATATTGTTCCTAGTGTTCCTCCCAATGATATGGATGCTAAGAAGGAGTATGAGAACATTGAAAAGGCTAAACATGCTATTCTAAGTAGGCTGTCAGATAATGAGTTCATCAAGGTTATGCACTATGCATCCACCAAGGAGAAGGGATAAATTGTAGAGATTATTTGAAGGAGATGCCAAAGTTAAAGAGGCCAAGTTGCAATCACTAAGAGGTCATCTTGAAGGCTTGAAGATGAAATATGAAGAAAAGATTGCAGATTACCTTCATAGAGTAGATGAAACTGTGAACACCATTAGAGGACTTGGAGAGGATATTGCTAATGAAATTATTGTCAAAAAGGTACTTAGATCTCTCACATCTAAGTATGATACTAAGGTTTCTACCATAGAGGAAGACAAGGATCTAAAAACCTTCACAATGGATGAGTCATTTGGCTACTTAACTACCTATGAAATAAGGACAACTAGAGAAGCATCTTCAAGGAAAGAGGCAGCCTTCAATTCCATCGAAAAGGGCAAGGAAGAGGTTGCTCATAAAGGATCCAGTGAAGACTCAGATGCAGAAGTAGAAAACTTTGTTAGAAATCTCAAGAGAGGATCTAGTACGTATAAAGGAAAGTTACCACTCAAATGCTTCAGCTGTGGTAAAGTTGGACACTTCACTGCAAAATGTCCCTATTATAAAACCAATGGAGATGAACAAAGAAGTTTTGGCAGATCTTTTAGTAAAAACAAAGAAAATAAAGTTTACTAGCAAGAAAGAAGAAGCTATCGGAAAGAGAATAGCCTATATACCATTGAGGATGATGCCACATATGAAGAGAGTGCATCAGAAGATGACTGCCATGAAGATGAAAGAGAAGTTAATGTCTTTATGGCACTAGATGAACCAGTTGTGAAAGATGAGGAAGATAAAGACATTGAAGTTGAAGTGGATCTAGAAGTCAAGCTCATAAGTGCTCTTGAGGAGTTAAGTAAGAGAAGAAGAGAACTCAAGAAAGTCAAGCTTGCTGCAACAGAAGAACAAGATCACCTAAAGAAATCTCTGAATGAGTCCAATCAAGCGATTTCTAACTTGAAACTCCATTTCGAAGAAGCCAAGAGGATATGTGAAGTTACATCCTCTGATTTTATGAAAAAGGAAAAGGAGCATCAAGACCTAGAAGAAGAAATAGTGAAGCTTAGAAAGGAGATTGAAAAAGAGTAGGGATGAACTGAAAATGAGGAGCAAATATGAGGGTAGCACAGAAGCCTTCGATAAGATGTTGAGAAAACAGAAGCAATCTAAAGATACCAATGGCTTAGAATGTGAAGAAGGACAAAGTTCAAATAGAAAAGATACATTTGGTAAGGAGATACAATTCACTTCTTCAAATGAAGGTGAAGAGAAGAAAAAATTCACATTAAGCAAGGATACTAGTAAGAAGACTTATGCAGAAGTTGTTAAAAACTGCCACACAAACCGGTATACACAATCCATAAACTGGAGGCCACACTTAATGTACCACAATGTAGATATTAGGAGAAATGTAAAGGTTGATCATGAAGGGTTCACTAGAGTTATCAGCATGAAAGGAAGACCCTTGATGAGACAGACGTTTGCAGAACCAAGGAAGCCTAACCGGTATGTTCCAAACTTTCATGGTTATTGTTATCGGTGTAACAAATTTGGACATAGGTTATCTAACTATAGATTATGAATAAGCCCATTCTAAGTTATGAAAAATAGAAACTCTTTTGTTGCACTGTAGGAGATGAATTTCATCTGCTATCAATGTAATGGATTAGATCATAGAAGCTATGAGTGTAGGAGAAGTCAACCGGTTTCCTACAATAATTTTTTGAACTCATCATTTAATATGAATGTAAATTGTTATAGTCATCATGAGTTTGGACATATTGTAAAGCATTGTAAAAAGTAGGAAAATCAAGCAGAAGAGGATAGCTCCTGAATAGGAACCAGTAGTCAAACCGAAGCATAAAATTGCAGTTGACAACAAGAAGGAAACTCAACCGATTTGGGTTGAGAAAGAAAAGGACAAAGCAGAATCAAGTTTGATAGTGTAGACTGCCCTACATGCAAAAAGAAGAAACTTGTGGGTTGTAGACAGTGATTGTTCCAACCACATGACTAGTGATAAAAATAAATTTATCAAACTTGAAGATTGGAATGGTGGCTCAGTGACGTTTGGAGGCAACTCATCTATCAAGATAAAGGGAAAAGGAACTCTAAATATTGATGGAAAACTGAAATCACATGATGTATATTATGTGGAAGGCCTGAAGCACACTTTGTTGAGTATGAGTCAGATGTGTGACAAAGGTTATAAATTCGCCTTTGATTCTAACAGTTTCCAGATAAAGAAGGAGAGTACCGGTTAGGTTGTAGCAGAAAGCAAGAGGACAAATGGAAATGTATACAACCTAAAAGAATGTTTTGAATACCAATGCATGTTGGGACAAGTGGATGAAAGCTGGTTGTGGCAGGATGAAAGCTGGTTGTGGCACAAAAGATTAGGCCACGCAAATTTTGATAATCTAGTTGCAGTAAGGAAAAAAGGGTTGTGTGAGAAATATTCCAGCCATCATCAAACTAGTAAGCACATTTTGTGATGAATGTGTGAAAGGAAAGCAGACTAAAGTGAGCTTCAAGACAAAATAACACAACACCTCAAGACCACTTGAACTTGTACATACAAATCTATGTGGTCTGACTAGGACAAGAGCTCTTGTCGGTGAGATAATTTATGCTCTTCATTGATGACTATTCAAGAATGGAATAGGTTACCTTCCTATAGGATAAATCACAAGCATTCGATAGATTTAAGATCTTTTGAAAGATTGTAGAGAAGGAAAGTGGATGAAAGCTGAAATTCCTAAGATCCAACCGAGGTGGAGAGTTCACATCAAATGATTTTGAAGATTACTGTGAAAGACATGGAATTAGAAGACAATACTTAGCCCTAAGGACACCACAACAAAATGGTGTGGTAGAAAGAAAGAACAGGATAGTGAAGGAAATGGCTAGAACCATGTTGAATGAGGCAAGTTTGTCAGATATGTATTGGAAGGAAGCAGTTTATACTGCAACATATACTTTGAACCAAGTTCAATTGAGAACAAACAACAATATGACACCTTATCAATTGTGGTATGATCTAAAACCCTCAGTCAAGTACTTCAAGGTGTTTGGGAGTAAATGTCATTTAAAGAGATCAAGATGGCTTGGGCAGCTTTGACTCTAGGAGAGATGAAGGGATCTTCCTTGGTTACTCAACTCATAGTAGAGACTACAAATGCTACAACAAAAGACTAAGAAGAGTCATTTAGAGTGTGCATGTAAGGATTGATGAGGATATGCATAAAGGAAGACAAGCACAAGTGAACCGATATGATTAATCTAGTGATGAAGGTGAAGAAACTCAATCAGACAATGAACCGGAAGAAGCATCCAATAAGGTCCCTAACTGGTATGTGCACAAAAACCACCTGGAAGAGTGGATTTTAGGTAATAAGAGTGATGGTGTGCAAACTAGAAGAAGACTTGCCTGGAATGGTGAACAAGTCAATTTTTGCCTCATGACTAAAATGGAACCTAAGACATTCAATGAGGCCAGCAAAAGTCAGAAATGGATGGATGCAATGGAAGAAGAGTTGTAGTAGATTGAGAAGAACAAGACTTGGGAATTAGTCCCTAGATCAACAGACAAGAACATCATTGGCACCAAATGGGTCTACCGAAACAATATGAATGAAGAAGGTAAAATTGTTAGGCATAAAGCTAGACTTGTGTGCAAGGGTTACTCTCAAGTAGAGGGCATTTATTTTGAAGAAACATTTGCACTGGTAGCTAGACTAGAAGCAATTAGGATGTTTCTATCTTTTTTAGCCTACAAGGGTTATAAGGTATATCAAATGGATGTAAAATCTTCCTTCCTCAATGGAAATTTGGAAGAAGAAGTGTGTATGGAACAACTAGAAGGGTTTCTGTTACATGATGATGAAACCTTTGTGTGCCAGTTGAAGAAAGCCTTGTATGGTTTAAAGAAGGCTCCTAGAGCATGGTATTCAAGGCTAGATAAGTACTTGAAGGAGCAAGGATTTAAAAAGGGGAGTGTTGACAACAATCTATACATCAAGACAGATGGAAACCACATGATCATTGTGGTTATGTATGTAGATGACATTAGTTTTAAAGGTAACAAGGACACTCTATGCAAGGACTTTTTTTATCAGATGAAAATAGAATTTGAGATGTCTATGCTTGGAGAGCTATCATTTTTTTTGGTTTGCAGGTCTCACAATGAGACAAGGGAATTTTTGTCTCTCAAACCAAGTATGCTCGAGACACGTTGAAGAAATTCCAAATGGAAGACAACAAACCGGTAAGTACCCCCATGGTGACCATATGCAAGTTGACACTAATACATTTGGCCTAAAATTCCGACGAAGAAGGTATATTGTGACCAAATTTGATTTTTTTTTTTTAAATACCCGAATTCATCAAAATTCTAATGATAATTTCACATTTGGTTTTGACAAAGAAGGCATTACTAATGAAATTTGATTTTTTTGAAAAAAGTGCCCGCATTCATTGAAATTCTGACGAACACGGGCATTACTTAAAAAAAATAAAAAAACACCACAATTTATTTTAACCCAAAGCAATCTCGTGCAAGCTTAGCGTCGACCTCTAGCCCTGATCAACCCAAAGAAACCCTACATGCGATCTCCTGCATCGAGTTACACATTTTGCGCAAAACAACTAAAAGGTTAGGCTCTACTTCATATGAATTTTCATTTTGGGGTTTCACATTATCGATTTCATGTTGCATATGAATTTTGCATATGAATTTTGGACATGTTATACATACATAGATTGAAAAAGGTAGGATAATTAAGAAAGGAAAATTTATCCCTAAATGTCACCTACAAACTGCACATCGACACACACTCAGATAGTGGTCCTTACACTTCTCTTGTCCAATACCGCATCTAGGATTGAGGATTGAGAAGCACATATCATATTGCTCACACAAGGCCCTTTCATCTCATAATGAAGAACAAACCCCATTAGAATGGTAGGGCCATAGAATAGTAGGGGGTTGATTCATTATGGATATTCAAGATAGCGGGTGAGCACATAATGAGGGGGATAGCAGCTTACTAATGAGTATTGGACAACTATTACTAGCCATCCATACTAGGGAATGCACTTATCAATTCCTCTAAGCTTCCTAGTGAGAAATTTTGATGTGTTTCACTGGCTAACTATCATGTCCCCTGCTATCCTCTCTTGAGGGAGGTTGGGATCCTCAGCAGAAGAATGGTATTTATTCTAGAAGCTCTAGAAAATTGAAAGGGTTGCTACTATCTATATTAGCAAGATAGAGGCTAGCATTAGCTAGAGTATATAGTAGTATCAGTAATAAATACTAGATCATTCTCTGCGTCACTTCTAAATTAAATGGGGACTGTGGTTTGACGACATGCCCCTACCTCTGCATCATACACATGAGTCAAGGATGATAGTGCAGTGTGTAAACATCCTATATGGATAGGACACAAGAATCTGTACTAGATAGTGCTAGGTGAAATGTATTTAATATCTTAGACTTACAAGGACATATGGGGAAGTTTGTGTGTGTGATGATTCCATGAAATGTCTGATATCCCTATGTATCAAACTGAGAAAACTAGTGAAAGATTAAAAAAAAATGCATTAAGAAGGCAAAAGGTTGAATTGCCTAATGTTTGGTGTTGAAGTGATGTGTGGGGATCCTGCCAAGTCAAATACCTTGTTGTAGTTTCAAAGGATGGAAAAAGAATAAGCATTTTATTTACTAGTCCTAATAGACCATCCATCATAACAATGATTACCAATTATGTGTGTGTTTCAAACAAAGTTCTAGAGGAAGGCTCTTTCTATTGCAATACCAAGTGAGTGTTCATAGACCTTGTGAGGGTCCTCCAAGCCTAGAGTAAGGAGTTTGAAGCCTAGATACATTGATTTGGCCTTGTGACCATCAATGAGTGTTGACCCAATAGGAGAAGTCTTGAGACTGACAATTTTGGAAGTGTGGCATTGTTGAGAGCCAACACTTAGGTGTGAACCCTTTCTTCACAAATTATGATCAATTGCCATGATACTTGACCCTATCCTCATGGTGTTGGCTCAATTCATATTAGTTTTCCCAAGCCTAGAAGCCAAGTAATGTATCTAACGGTGTCTAGAAGAATGGGGTGTATGATCATTGACTTTGTATGTTGAAACCATTATACATGCCTGACCATTGAGGGTATTCAGGAAGATTGGGAATAGTGTGTTTTGGTGAAGAAACATGATGTGAGAAGTTTGATGCAGAGGAAAGGGTATAACTTAGTATTTCATATTAGGTTAGAAACCACATTGATTAGGCAAGTCAAATAAGGTCTCTCCAATGTTTAGGATACACAAGGGAAGCATTAGTCATGTAAGTATGCATGAGCATGGGAATGGATAGTTACTTTCCTTTTAGACTAACTTAGGTCTATGACTCTCAATGGTGTTCATCCCAAAAGTATATGTAATATCATTCAGTTTCACCCAAGGTGTGACTGAGAATTTTTTCTTACTTGTCACTAATTTGGATAGTATTGAGAGGATCCTATAAGGATGAATATCACCATAATCTTGATGACTTCACAACATTGATAATGAATTCACATTAGACACTCATGGATTACACTATGCTGAAGGGAGTGTCATGTTGTCTTTGTAAGGGTTTTTGAGTTGTCAATGAAGGTGTAAAGTTGTTGTCCTAAGAGTACAAGGTTGTTCAATATTTTTGAGGCCGGTTTATGACTTCAAATGAATTGAGTAGGCAAAGTTATTGTTCTTGGAAGGTTGGTTGAGTCAGCAAGTTGGTGTATTAAGGCCTAATGCTTGAGACCTGATCATTAAGGATATTGAGGAAGATTGGGAATAGTGTGTTTTGGTGAAGAAACATGATGTGAGAATTTTTTATGCAAAGGCAAGGGTAGAACTCAGTATTTCATATTAGGATAGCAACCACATTGATTAGGAAAGTCAATAAGGTCTCTCCAATGTTCAGGATACACAAGGGCAACACTAGTCATGTAAGTATGCATAAGCATGGGAATGGATAGTTACTTTCCTTTTAGACTAACTTGGGTCTATGACTCTCAATGGTGTTCATCCCAAAAGTATATGTAATATCATTCACTTGCACCCAAGGTGTGATTGAGAATTTTGTCTTACTTGTCACTGATTTGGACAGTATTGAGAGGATCCTATAAGGATGACTATCACCATACTCTTGATGACTTCACAACATTGATAATGAATTCACATTAGACACTCATGGATTACCCCAATTAGACATTAGTCAACTTAAGATATGATACAAGGATTGCATACCACAAAGCCATTAGCATATCACTTGCTCTAAATCACCACAAAGCCATTAGATATGTTTTGAGATGAAAAAGAAGATAAATGGTTTTGGTTCAATTTGCATTATTTCTATGTTCAAGTAATTTAATTTGGTATATTATATTGAAACATCATTTCATAACTAACATTTCAACTTCTATATAACTAGTTCTATAGCCCGATTTTTTTTCCTGTGAAGAAAGACCATGTCAGATAATATCAGCAAACAACAAAATAAGGAGACAATTGCTAGATTGTGGTCTAACTTGAAAAGAAAAGGTGATGGAAAATGTTATTGTCCTTGGAAAATTTGTAAGGGGTTAAAAACTAGAATACTTCTAATCAAAGCAACTAAGAAACATTGTAGGTTGCATGGTCGGATTGAAGGGGGACATGATTATCATCCATTGGTAAGTTTTTCATTATATCATTTTAATAATTTATATACATAAGAAATCACTTGATGATGAGATCATGATCATGGTTTATTTATGTTGATCATTTTTATATAGGTCGAGCACCCCAAAGCACATGATATAGATCAACACAACCCATAGAACATGGTTTTTGAAGTGGAGGAACATGGAGCTGTGAATATCGAAGCTGAAGATAATGATCTCATGGAAGATGATGATCATGAGCCACAAAACACAATTGAAGATGATGATACAAATACATTGATCCATAACACATTTAGTACTGGCGCAGCTGATCATGATGATCAAGATGACCTTGATGTTGTTCATGATTTACCTCTACTTGAGAAGGCATATGGGGCCCTTTACGAAGTCTCCTAGACAACTCTTCTCTCTGTTGTATTGTTGTTGGTGAACTTCAAGGTTATGAATGGTTTACCCAACATAACAATCTCACGTATGTTAAGGTATGTCATATATGTCATTATAGTTAATAAATGGTGAATCATGTACCATTAATATTCTTTATATTAACAAATTATATTTTTTTGTTGTAGATTGATAGGTGGGTTTTTGTTACCACCATCAAATATTCTACCTTGCTCATAGCGAGAATTATCTGCCATTATGAAAGATATTGGAATGGAGTATCAAGAAATAGATGCTTGTCCCAATGATCATATTATATATCACAAACAACATGAATTTCGAATTGAATGCCCTAAATGTCATATTAGTAGATATCGAACAGGTCAAATAACAAAAAAGGTGCCTCACAAGTTTCTTCATTATATTCCCATTATTCCACATATGCAACGATTATTCAAGTGCACTAGCTTGGCACAATTTATGGATTACCATGCACGCAATAGAAATCGACATGACATTATTTGAATGCCTGCAGATGGTTCAACATTTATGGACATAGAGGAA
The DNA here is from genome assembly GCF_030272615.1 of Cryptomeria japonica. Taxonomy (NCBI): domain Eukaryota; kingdom Viridiplantae; phylum Streptophyta; class Pinopsida; order Cupressales; family Cupressaceae; genus Cryptomeria; species Cryptomeria japonica. Next base: position 308,182,333 of record NC_081413.1, read on the forward strand.
AAGTGGCCACACTTTAAAGAAGAACCTCATAACATTCCTCTATGGATGTCAATAAAGAGGGAGCACATAATGTTGGCAATGATTGTTCCAGGTATTTTATCATTTAATAGTCATCTACATTTAATTATAAATATTGCAGTAAAATGGTCATAATAACTATGTAATTTTTTTATTCATTCGATTAGGTAAGTACCAAGTTAAATATATGAATGTATATATTGATCCTCTTATCAATGAGTTGTTGGAGTTATGGAATGGTGTCACTATGTATGATGTCTCTAGACCAATAGGACAAAGACAATTTCAATTCCATGTGATGCTTGTATGGACAATACACGATGCCCCAGGGCTAACACATTTTTGTGGTATGTTATAGTGTTCAAGTTGTGTATGATAATTATAATTAAAAAAATTAACATATTTAATCTAATTATATATTATCTTGAAGGTATTCAAACAAAGGGAAATTTTGCATGTCCAGGTTGTGGTCCAAAGATGAAATCTCGTCATTCAAAAAGTTTAGGAAAGCAGGTGTTTGATGAGTATAGGCACTTTCTCCACAAAAATCATAAGTATCAAAATACTGAAAAACATCTTTTCAATGGGAAAGAAGAGAATACATCAAAGCCACAACAAATGACACCTCACCTATGGAAGTTGGAATTTAATAAAATTAATTGTCAAGGTAATGCCATTCCATCTAATGGTTTATGTCATAAAACATCTTTTCTATCATGCTTTGTTTACTGATGATGCGATTTATGATCATGAAGGTCGTCAAGGCATTAATGACCACCTTCCTAAGGGACTAAAAAGTTATCCCCAACAATTTAGTAGGTTTCCCTACTACGAGTAGTTACAAATTGTGCATTTGTTTGATACTATGCATATTGGAAAGAATATAACAAAGACATTATGGAAAATATTGGATGGAAGGCATGACAAAGAAAAAATTGTCAAAATTTGTAGTGACATTTAGGAATCCAAGCATGCAATGATAAATGTCATTCAATCAAATATCCATGGAGACCAGACTAATATAAGTGGCCTTCCTTGATTATTAATAGACTAGAAAAGCAATGCTATAAAAGAAGTCATACAAAAAATTTGATTTCTCACAGAATTTGCTGCGAACATAAACAATCTCATATCAAAGAAAAGTGAATTTGGGCTAGGGATGAAAATGCATGATTGGCATACCTTCATTAAGGTAATTCATGTTCTTGTGTATTTACTATATATTTGTATATTGTGCATGTACTTTTCATTGTATTATGTTAGAAAATTTTGAAAAGATAATTTTATAATTGTTGCAGTGCATTCTACCTGTATCTCTCCCAGACCACTTCGATAATAATGTCAAGCAAGTCATATATGATCTTGGAAAATACATGAGGTAACTAGTGATATTTGTTCAATTTGTTGTATAGATATTATATTGTGATTTATTTTACTTGTTATGTAATATATATTTTTGTGTCTTGAATATCTTGTAGGTGGTTGTCATGTAAAGAAATCTATAAAGAAGATATAAAATATTAAAATTCCTCATCTAATGTGTGAAATGCAAAAGTGTCTACCTTCAACTTTTTTCAATGTACAAGAACACTACCTCATACACCAAGTTGAGGAGATTGAATTATGTGGACCTATACACACTAGGTCAATGTGGATGGTTGAGAGGCACTTGAAATTTTTGAAGGCTTTGGTTTTACAAAGAGAACATCCTGAGGGTTCTGTGGTGGAGGGATATATGGTATACCAGACTATGGTGTACATTTCTCAATATCTTCCCAAGTTTTCAGCAAAGATCCATGTGGATCGCATTTGGGATCCCAACCCCATTAACAAATTTGAAGGGGAGTACTTGATGGGGAAATATAGATTGAGGAAAGTGAGAGGTAATTATAAGATGTTATTGTAGTTAATTAATTATTAATATTCAAAATAAATCAATTGTAAGTTGTCTATTTATTTTTTGTACAGTTGGTTGAGAGTGGGATGCACTATATTTGTATATTGCAAACAATCTTGATTGGATGACGGTATGGATTGAACGTTGTCAAAATTTTGGTCGTACATTAACATGGGAAGGTGTGGCTTCATTGGTTAAAGAAGCTCATCATAATGGAGATTCCAATGTTACACAACGGTAAATTGATTTAGCATATGGTTTAAGAGATAAATAGGTACATATGTTTATCAACTCACAATGCAATAATTTTTACATGTTTGACATATTGTAGGTCAAACACCACAATGCTATGTGCTACAATGGTTATAAATTTTGCATCAAAAAGTTAGATGACATGAAGAAAAATTGTGATTCTGGGATAACTGTAGTCTTTGAGGTGACAAATATTTCATCAAGGAATGACATACATCCTCAAGAGACTCAAAATCGATACTATGGAATTTTGGATGATATACTTGAGTGTGACTTTAATTCCTTCAAATTAGTTTTGTTCATCGTCAAATGGTACAGGCTATGACTGAATAAAAATGATCTTGATAGAACTGTTATTGAACATGATAATAGATTTACAATGGTTAATACAAGGTCATTTGTTGTTAGAAATGATCCAAGAGGAAGGCCAATAAAGTGTAATGTGATGGAAGAAGAAGATACTGAAGAAGTAGAAGATGATGTAGATGATGATCATGATCGACAATTACTTGATGATGATGAAGAAGCAGCTGATGATGATGATGATTATGGTAGTGATGGTGATGGTGATGGTGATGGTGATGGTGATGGTGATGGTGATGGTGATGGTGATGGTGATGGTGATGGTGATGATCATCATGACATCATCATCATCATCATCATCATCATCATGAGTTGGATGAAGAAGAAGATCAATGACATGAATGAAATGTATGAGGTATGTGATTAGTATATTATCTATTTAATATTTATTTCTTGATAGAAATTTATTTGACTTAGATGGTTACATAATTAATTCATTATGTTTTGAATTCTAATGCCATTACATAATTAATTCATGATGCACCTTTTAATATTTTTAATTCATGTTCCACCTCTAGCAGGCCCTAATAGTAGAACCATGGCACCCCGAGGAGATGGAGATAGCGAGAGTGACTATTTATGTGACATTTTTTAAACTTTGTGTTTATTTATGGAATTTGGACTGTTTATTATCTATGTGATGGATGTTGATTTAAAATACATATGTGATGGATTACATATTTATGATGATACATGTGACATTTTTTGAACTTTGTGTTTATTTATAGAATGTGGATTGTTTATTACCTATGTGATGGATGGTGATTTATGATACATACGTGATGGATTACATGTTTATGATGACACGTATGTGATTCTTATGAACTCAATTACATATATGATGATACATACATGATGCTTATGATGCTTATGATACATATGTATTTATAGTTTATCAACTTACAAATGTAATGCTTATGATGCTTAATTGATGGTATTGATTTCATGTATATATTTTGTATGATGTTGTCACCCTTGGTGGAAATAGGTAATTGACTACAGACATCGTCAACCCTTTAGTTGAGGATCCTGCATAGTCTACATAGAGTAAAGGTAAGGAATTAAAAAATCTACAATGATTATGATAACATATTTTTTGTTTTAATACTCTTCTTGTCTACAAAGTTCATGTTGTTCATGTTGTTCATGTTGTGTACTGTGTAATTTTTAGTATACATATCATTTAATTTTTAGCTAACATAAGATAATTGAATTACATGTGTAGGAACCTGAACCCCTTTGATGAGGATCCTGCACAGTCTCATGGATCGACGAGTATAACTCAATACACCCTATAGAAACATTTTATTTTTTAAAAATTACTTGGAAAATAAACTTCCTCAGTTTTTCAAACCTCGATATTAGCAACAAATCTAATATAGTTATCAACACTTGCGGCCCCAGTTGGACTTATTCAAATTTTAATCTCAACATCAACTTTAGGATTGACTTCTTCATCAACATGACCCTCATTTGCAAAATATCTCTCATTACCAACTAACTCTCTCATTTGATGGAGTGCAGGTACCACCAAATAGGTATTTGTCAAATGTGTCTTTCTTGAGTGAGGGAAATGTAGGAATAGAAAACAAAAGTGAGACATGTAGTAGGTCTACAATAGGGAGATCAACTAGAGGTCAAAAGATTAGAAGAAAATTCAATAAACGAGTGGAATTTTTCCTTTCTCAAGGAGGGTCATGATCTTATGATGATGAGACTAAAGGAAACATCGAGGTGCCCTTAAGGTACAAACATTTACAGAAATGATGGGTACCCAAGGAACTTCCTCCAATAAACACTTGTTTTTGTGTTAACAATGGGATATATCGCATAGCACCATCATCGTTACATGGTTTGGGCCTATTTTCCATGGACGGCATAAAGATCTATTACAACAAAGTTGTTGAATTGATGAAGTTTGTCAGACCTTGTTGCAATTACAAAAATTACAGATTGTTCGATATAAAAAAGTATGTGTAGGTATGCACTGTCAGCAAATTATATACAACAAAAAGATAATGATCAAAGTAAATGAGTGGTTGTATACATTGATGGAAGGCCAAATGTAACAAGGAATATTACAGGTTTTATAAATAGTACGCGATCTAGGTCAACTAATAAGCAACCCAATTACATATTTGAGGCGCGCGAGGGAAATCGTGTATTAGTATGTGCGATAAAATCAATAAGTGTAGGGGAAGAGATGATAATCGATTACAATTTGAATCGTATAGATACAAACAAAGTTACTATCATCGGGGTGGTACGTATTATATACCATTTAAATCAACCTCCAATTAATGACTCCAATATACCATTTTATTATTAAGTTTTTTTGCTAAGTCTATTGGTTTCATTTCGCTAACGTTTTTATATTTTTTCTTTGTCATAGGGCGACATGGATCCATCACATAGCATAGATAGTGATGTAGGTTGTGACACTACTACCGAGCAAGTAAACCTCATTGTAATAGTACAAATTAGATAGAAGCAAACTGTTACATTATTATGTTCTTTTCTTGAGTTTTTTGGAGTAATTTTGATAGTGTTAATGATATTCTTGTCACAGATGGATGTTTGGGGAAAGGGAAAGGGAGTTGTATTACCTAAGCATGTCTCTAGGGATGTGGACTCAATAGGATTAAGCGATGATGACATCAAAAATTCCACAAACCCTATAGAATTGATAGAAAATTCTTTTAGAAAAATTAGTAGAGAGATTGTTGCTTTGGCATCTATGGAGCCTCAAACTGATGAGATACAAGAGAGGGTGCAAAAATTGATGTGGATAATAGAAAACTTGCAAGTAAGTAGTAATTAAAGCTTTAATTATAATAAAAGTTCAATAATGGTTTATATTTTATACTCTTTTATGTCATTAACTAAAATATGTACATGTTGTTTTTACCGAAATTTATGCGTTCTCATCAACTTGGTGGCCATGATCAGGGTATTGTAGGTAGTTCAGGTGATGGTGATTTTCTATACATTAAAACTTATCCTTCTTTGGACTTGTGAACTTGCTTTTTTAAATCTAGTGTTATTGCTCATATATTTATTTTGTAGTTGATGCAAAGGGATCTAGTTGATACTCTTCATGACTGATCATTCATACCTTTGAGCAAAAAACCCCCTTACACATCCATTCACTTGTTATCAATAAACCTCCAACGCATCCTTTTTCTAGATCCTTGACTTGGATCAACCCCTTAATCATAGGACCTTGGCTATTTATCTGACTCAAAGGAAATTTCTACTTGCACTTGCTCTGAAATTTGACTCGACTATGTGCCAAGACAACAATAACAATGAGATCACTGTTTTACCCTAATGTAACTTTCCTATTGTGATCCTACTAGCATACTCATCTTTCCCAAATCCATCTTGAGGACTTTCACTCTTCCAATCACTCCAACTCTCACACTTTGACTTCCATATGGTACTAATTCTAATTAGGACCACTAATGGTTTAAAGACACATCTCCCAATGCTCATTTGTCACACACCAAACTAGTGGTTCCCAAGGACACATAAATGGAACTCTTTCCCATAAAAAAAAAACACAATTCTCAACCCTCCCAACCACCCTAAGAAACATCTTGAACCTTTGTTATCTTCACATTGTTCACAAAGATAAAAAAACACCAATGGGATAGTCTTACTTCATTGATCCATTCACTATTTTATAACCCTTCAACTGTTCTTGGAAAAGACATAAACTCACCCAAACATTCCCCTAACATTCAACTCCAACACCATTCCTAATAATCAGCTTGATCCTACAAAATGAAAAGGTTTAAGTCTGTTGTCCTTTTTGTGATAGTCACTCACAAATTCAACAAACTCTTCCTTCCACTATTTTGACAGACTGAGACACAAATTTAGTCTTCTTTTACATGTTCACACATGCAAACTCCATTAAGAATCTACAACCTTCCTCATAATGTCAACTTCCAACAAGACAAGTTACATGTTCAAGCAACTCCATGTTAGCCTTAACATTGTGAAAATATCAATTATTTTAATCATCATACCTTAACATATACTTACCCACATCCTCCAAGAGTGTTCTTTCATTGTCCTCATCTCATTAATGTTTGCTCCAACTGCCCAAGTACTCATAATCTGCACTTACTCATACAATAAGGAATCCAAATTCTAAAACTGCAAAATAAGGAACCCAAACTACCATTCATTATGACTGTCATGATCAAACAAGTAGATTGAAACTTGCTTGGCTTATCACTTTGAGTACCCAAAACACATCATACATGATATTGTTAATGTTCATAATAAAGGTTCATCCTTGTTTACAATTCTTGCAGTTTTCATTTATTTAATGTGTTATTCTTCAGGTGTTGTCAATGTTCATGCGCAAATGCCACCTCATCAGAGGTTAGCCCCACTTGTATTGCCGACTGCAATGTCGACAACACACAGCATGCATACATCCTCTATTGCACATCATGTTGGCCCGCTCACTATTGGTAGATCCCTCTTTTTCTCTATCTTCTGTTATGTGTTTATTTCCCTCGAAGCGTTCTTTCTTGGGGGCATTTCATAGTGGATTCATTTTTTGCAGTAGGAGATGCACATGAGGATAAGCCAGAGGTGACTACTATTGATAACATACCATCATTTTCTGGATCTCCCCATATTGCTAGTACAAGAACATTGCAAGCCACATTGGTGGTGAGCGATGAAAAATTGATTCCCTTAAAGATGCAGAAGGTTCCAAGTACTTTAAAATTATTATTATATATAGTCTAATTGTAATTTACTTACTGATCACTCCTTTTGGACTAATGATCCCATGAATTTTTTGCACGAAATGATATTTTTTATAAAAATCTTAATGACATTGCATTGTAGATATTTGGGCCCACCATACGTAAAAGGTAAAACATCATATATGAACTAACCCTAATCCACTATTTTGATTTCATATCATTGCTAGAATAGATTTCCTTTGATCCATCTCTTGAACTATAATAAAGGTAGCTTTAGTTCATTTATGAATCTAACACATTTTTTTTTGCTTTAAAAGGTGGAATAACCAAGAAAAAAGGTTAAAAGATGAACTGACAAACCGTATGGTTGAGTTGTTTGGAAATGACACATTCGACAAAACCAAGCTCCTTGAAAAAGTTGGCACATATCTAAAGTATGTGAGGGACCAATACAAAACAAATTTAGAGAAGAACGTAAAGTACAAACGTCCCCCCATGATTCCAGAGAGGGAGTGGAAGGACTTGATTTTGGATGCCAAGGAGGGAATTGAAAGGTAAAAAGGAAATACACCACTAGATGCCAGAAGAAGGTATGTGATACTATTAAGAATGTAATTATATACTAATTAGTCTTTATATTTATATAATCTAACATATTTCAAACTTTTCATAGACTGAGTGACACGTCAAAGGCAACCAAGGCAAGACAAGAAAAGAATGGGCAACACAAACTCGGCTCTGGTGGTTATATGAAACTTGCCACACGAATTGTAAGTATCAGTAAATGAAATATCGCATCAAAATATTTATAAATTGCAAACAATTTTTTTTTTATCAAACAATGCAAGCAAAATTCATGATACCAAGCAAAAATGTAGGGCTCTGAATTCCATAGAGTGCCCACGGAAGATGACAAGAGAATTGCCTACCAGCAAGGCTATATAGTCATGGTTGAATGGCTACGAGAATTGAGTAGGCAAACACAAGATTTTGGTGCATATGTCATAAAGGTAAATAAGATAAATGAAAATTGTTTCAAATTGAATACTTTACCAATAATCTAATTGATGTTGAGTTCCAACATAAAGTGAGTATATTTTTTTTAAATAATCAAGGAATGATAACAATAGCATGACATTGGAATGCAGCCTACTAATCATGAAACACGACCTGCACATGAAGGTCTCGATGTACATCCCAGTAGTGGAGGTATTCATTTGCTATTCAAATTTATTTATGTAATTATTAATATAATTAAACATCTTAAATTTTAATGTGTAGTAATTAATGTAACCATTTTTGTTAATGTTTTAGAGCATGTAGTTGGTGGTGACCAAGTGGAGCTTGATTCAGGTACACAACATCAAGAACATGATGTTCCCCAATCAGGTAAAGAGGACCATTGTTCTGATTAATATGAAAAATAGGTTTTAAGGACCCGAAACCTTTAACACAGGAGCATAAAATAGTTCATCAAAGAGCATCCAAACCTGCTTGAAATAGCTTACAAAATGATTGGCAAAAAGGCCAATGAATCAAATGGATAGCAAACAAAAGGAACAACAAAGCGGAAAAACCAAAGGAAAGACAAATTTAATTTCAATTGGTGCTCAACATTAATGTAACCTTTAGTATTTCAACTCTAGAGGATCTAGAGGGTGTTCAACATGTTGAGGTTGAGGTTAGACAAAATGATGTGGCCCCATTAGGTAAAGAGCACCATGGTTATGTTATTTAAATTAATGAAATACTTGTAACAATAACAAAAAATGTTTTGAATTTAACCCATTTCTTTGTTATTGTAGAGGACCCCCCTTTGCTTCAACGTACTTGTCCTCAGTATAGGACTAGCCATACATCAAGATCACGAGCAGAGGGCAGAACAACTGAAGAGGGGGAAATGATGAAGAAAATGATGCTCCACTTATTCTTTACATAGCTCAAAGAAAAAACAAAAAAAGAAATGATTGTAATCTACCTTATTTGATAATGACTGATTTTTATGTGTTAATGAATGCAATTATGTGCTAATGAATAGTTATGAATGATATGTGTTAATGAATATTGATGAATGTTGCGTGTTAATGAATGTTAATCAATGTTATGTGTTAATGAACATTATGTGATATTAATGAATGAATATTATATTTTATTAATTGTAGAAAGAATGAATGAATGTTAGATGTTAACAGGGAATTTAGAGTGATGTTCGGGGGCGAGGGGCCAAATGAGCTTCCACCTTCATGTGGTTGGCTCTATTAAGTAAAGAATATTAAACTATTCTTGAAACAAAGTGAAGCTCAATAAGATAACACAATTTTCAATATTTCATTATGTTGCACAGTTAATCTTATTGAAAAATCTATATTGAATCTTAATTGCAGGGTTCAATAGAGCCAATACGAACAACAACACCACAAGTTGCTAGGTATAATGAACATCCATATTGTCTTGTATGTACACTAACACTATGAGTTACTTCTAGTGCTGATATCGGTCATGGCACGAGTGAAAAATTTGTGAATATGCCTCATCCTTGTAAGTTTTTTTATTAGTTGACATTTTCTTTAGCAATTTTTAATTTTCCTTATCATTTTCTCTACCATTGCATTCTATGGCATTGTATTTGATTTGTTCTCTATACTCACATGTCCTTAATAGTCCTTTTGAATATAATCTTCAATGATACCAATGAGGGACTGCTCTCAATTGATTGTTCCAAATGGCTTTGGCACCTCATTACTATTCTAAATACCTTGTAGAAAACTATGTTTTCTCTTATGTTGAAATAACCTCAATCACTGTCTTATGTTTGTCTACAAATGGTGTTCATTAGTTATTTCTTGTGTTTGATGGTTCATTTCATTTCCATCCAATGTGATTGTTGATCTCTAGCTCTATAAATGATCCTTATAATGATTCTCTTCAATGAAAAACACCATTGTGTTGTTAATGACCATTTATGATTGTTACCTATTGAATCTAGCTCTTGCTGATAAGTTTCTTTCTTGTATATAATAGTGATTCTTGATTTCTACCTATTGAATCTAATGCTTGATGTTGTCCTATATGCTATCAATCATTGTTGGTAAAAGCCACTAACCTGCCTTTGCTTGTACACCAATCACCAGTCTTGGTATTGTTAAAAGAACCCATACTTTCATAGTAGGAACCATTGTCAAGATTGTTTTACTAGAAAATTCCTTGGTAGTAGAGCCACAAAATAGTCTTTTTATGGTTGATCACTAATCTTTTGATGGTCGATCACTAGTCTTTTGATGGTCGATAACAAACTATTTTTTCTTTGATCTTCTCACTATATTTAAAGCCTTGAAGATTTGCATTTGATGGTGCTCTAATACTATTTCATTTTGAGTTGTTTATGCCCTTAAATTCTTGTAACCTCTACTCTAATACTAGCAAATAATTTTAAATCTGCCTCTAGTCAAACATGTCTAGACCTAGGACTATGAACCTTTATCTTCCTATGGCTTACTATGTTCGATGTTTCTCACTGTGTATATTTGTATTATTGTACTCAAAATGGAGAATGGATTATACTATCACTATTGCTATCATCAAGTCTTCTCTTTGGGAACTCTTTATGTGAAGCATTCCTATCAATATGTCCTAATCATGCCTTGTGAAGTGGCTTAGTTTTTGTGTGGGATTTCTCTTCACTGGTGAAAGGCTCATGATTGTATTTGTCATTGTGAAGGTTTGATAATATTTCTTCTTCCATTATCAAAATATTCTCATGGCACCATTTTATCTTTTCTTGCTAATGATTTCTTGAATACAATAGTACTCTTATTCATTATTTGGGATTGTGAAAGACAGTGATCAAATTATATGAACCTTATTATCTCCCTTGAAGACTGCTCTAGCTTTGAAGCCCAAACAAATTCTTAGTTTCTCTAATATTTATTATATTTGTCCTTAACTACTGTGGCTTGGTATGCATATTGTGTTTTTGAGGCATATTATAATTTCATTAATTTTTGAATAATATATTGGGTATCTTTTGGAGTGTGAGGTTCTTTTTTCAAAAGGGTTTCCCCATGTAAATCATAATATTATGTTATAAATAATATTTATTTATTTATGTTTAAATTTTGTCTTGTAAATATCTAAAAAAAAAAAGATAACCCTCATCTCAAAATTATTGTAGGAATTTGATCTAGTACCTTATCTTCCTTACACTTATTAAACTCATTTATTAGTTGCATAATCTCAAAAAAAGGAAATTTTTTCTTTAACATATTATGGTAGGATGTAGGGTTCTACATTTTTATCATAATCCCTAATAAACATTTATTATGAATGCAATAACCAATCACTCCAATTGTGATCCTAACCTTTCTCTTGGTTTGATTTCTTATTTTTTGGTCTTAAAAATTGTCATAGCATTATCAAACATCCTATTGTCTTGAAAACCCAAACATATGAGAAATACTTATGCAATATACTCTTCAAGCTCAACATACACAGATGACTTGTATTTCATATCAAAATACAGGTTTTCCCCTGAATTGACATTGAGTTTTTCTCAAGAGTTTACGATTGCAACTACAATTCTTTGTCCTAGACCTTTTTCTCATAATATAGAAATATGTGGCATAACATGGAGTAACACTTAAAATAGAGCATTCTATCATCAACCTTTACGACCACCAACTCTTTATGGATGTCCTTGACAGTAAGAAAGTATGGTCAAAATCTATATTCACATCCTTATCTTGAACATAAAAAACCATCATCATCAAATGAACTATCATTTGATGCTTAAAATCAACTGTCAATACTTGGAATAGAGCATGATAAGTCCTTATGAAATACTCCTCCAAAATATCCACATTAAAATGTTCAACCTTATGTTTGGAAAATGATGTAATATTATTTTTTAGGTTCTCTTATTGTGGTGTGGATACCACCATTATTTGTATGTGAAATGATCCATCCTATAAGCTATTTTTAATTCATCAAAATTATTAAGGATATTGGCAATAATTTTGGGTTTTGAAATCTCATAAATTAATTCCATGTTTGAGACCATCAACTTCTCACCTTGAAAATAGCCTTCATGTTGATAAAGACATTGGGTACTATCAACTTCCCCAAATAAAAACTCCATCTGTTTGAAATAGGGTGGTGTACACTACTTCTTCTATGATAATACTTAAACAAATCTATCTCTTGCATGGGAATTATGACATCTTTGATAGATTCATCTCTATGAAATTCTTTATCAGATAGAATCTTGGTGCCTTGAGCACGAATTGCTCTTTTGAAGGAGCCAAAAAGTATCTCAATAAATCCTACTCAAACCCTCATTTAGTTTTTTCACTTTGAGGGTTTCCTTGACTCATTTGAGTCTTTTATCAAAATTATCAGGAGATATTTTTTAGATATGGATATACATCATGCAACAAGACCCTAAAATATGAAACCCTAGAAATTTAAAAGCTCTTCTTATCACAAAGAGATGAAATCAATTTTACTCATGCTATGACACAAAAAGACCCTAACTTTAAATTATTAACATAAAATATATATACAAATCTTCTTCACTTCACAAATATCCTTTTAGTAGCATTAGTTTAATAATTGGAATTATTATAGATCAAAATCCTTAATGAAGTAGAAATATTTTATTTTTTATAATAAATGCTCATACAAGTGAATCAATGAAGCTTCCCAAAATTCATTGGCAAGTTTAAACATCTTTTGTGTGAGTTTAAATCAATGGTTAGTGCATATTTTTAATCCAGTGCAAGAATGTTTAAAAACATGAACAACAAAGTTGTATTACAAAGAAAGAATAGATTGTAATTGTGTGTCACCACTTTTTGAGAAACTATTTATTTACCTTTTAGCATATTATCAACTAAAATATAGCTTGATATCGTTAGTTAAAGAATCCATGTGTCTTATCGACCCAACAACATAACTCGGGTACTAAGACTTCATATCAAAATTGCACTATGAGTAGTATGAATGTTAAAATAAGAACATGCCAATCAATAGACTTTGAAATAAAATAAAAAAATGTAATGACATCCATGAGACTAGGCTATATATATATAGTGACCTTACAAGATTTATTGTCATTGACAAGGGCTAATAAAGATGTAAAGTGTCTCTATAGCACATAAGTATAAGATCATATCTTAGTTCTTGAAGGAAAGACACACTATAAATTGAAAATACATTATAATTAGAAACAACCATGTGAACATGAGCAGGGAACACTAATTAAGCTCTTGTTTGTAAACAAGGAAACATGAATCTAGGTATGTGAGTAAATGTCTTGATTGATAACATGGAATGAGGGGTCTAGTTAAATAATGGAAACCTAGATAGGAAATATATGCCTTAAAGGATTAAATTAGGCTCAACTAGTCATTATAAGATTATAACACATACAACCCAAAGAAATATGGTTTTGCATTGTGTTGACAAAATCAAAAAGGAATCACTATAACAAAAGTTCATTGCAAAATAATAGTGTGTTGCAATAAGGAGTGGACACTTGCCTTTATTCCAGAGACTCACATTTTCCTCCTTGCATCTAGAGCCTCACTAAATTTCTCTACCTCACAAGATTTGTTAAAAGTTGATTAATCAACATAGAGCCTATCGAAGATTATCCAAAACATTTCTTATTAAAAAAATTAAAGGGAGGATCTCAAGGGAAAAAGATAGGGATAAATGTAGAACAAAATTGATGTCTTATTATTTCATTTTTAAAGAAAACAAATGTGAATATTTTAAGTGGGCTTCATTTCAAAGCCATGCAAAATTAATCGTGTGAGGTCAACCCACAATACTATGTCCCACTTTTTGGCCAAAGTAGGACATTGAAATCAATATTTTCATCAAATTTTTACTCTCTAACGTTCCTATAGAAACTTAATCACAAAGAATTTAAAGATTATGCGAACTAGTATTTTTTTCATTGCATATAGGTTATCAAAAGCAAAAAAAAGGTGACATCTTTAGAGTTTGTCTTGATATAAATATTACTACCTAACACTAATAAACTATGCAGGGTCACAGAAAGATAATACATAAGATACCAGTCTATGTAGCTAGATGTACAAGGCCTATATAATAATGAATTGAACCATACAATGTCTTCAACTTGTCGAATAGTTATATAATATCATCACCATGAATAATATATTGTAATTTTGTCACGAAAAATTGCACCCTGGCTAAGTTTGAAACTTAACTATCCTATGAAACATGGGATCATCCTCAAGTTGTGTGTCTTATGGCAAGAATGAATCTATGTTTCATAGGATAGATAGGTTTCAAACTTAGCTAGGGTGAAATCCTTCTTGACAACAATTTTTGGCACACTTGGTGGGACAACTTGGACTATTTTAATCCAATTATTTTATGTACATTGTTGATATTGGTGTGTATATCAGTAACATCTACCCTTGGAGGAAATATCTTCACACACCTGGAGGCTCTGAGACAAACCTATTCATTCAAGCAGTCTAAGTGGGGGTATGATATATTTTCCAAGGAGAAAAATTGATTTGCTCTCTTTTCAAAGCATTTTTAACTGAATTGCCAACCTATTTTAATATTTTAAAATACCAAAACATCAAAGTAATGATGTCACCTTGCTACCTTTTATTCAAAATATGGCTTTTGAGACTTCTTATTATTCATATCAGACTAAAAAATGTTGTTGGTTTTATCCTAGACAAACTTACTATAACAAATTACCAGCATGCTCATCATGCTTACCTCCCTCCCACCCCTGCTTAGCCTTCTTGGCAACCTACCCATGCTTACAACTAGTCTCAAGAAGGCTATTTTGTTCCAAATAACAAAATTTCCTTCCTAATGAACTCCAAAATGATGAATGAGTAGTTCAATGATATCAAAAGACAATAAGAGTCTTATCTACAGTAGGACTTGGCTTATCAGGCCTATCTTCACAAGTAGAAGTTTGAGAATCAAATGAGGAAATATGAGGAAAATCTTGCAATGGAGGTTACTGCAAAAGAAGAGAAGATTAAGATTTTAATGGCTTAAGTGGAAAGGGTGGAAACTAAATCAGCTACATCCTTTCCAAGTCCATTTTTTTGTTTTTAGTAGGTTCCCAAGTTCAAAACACCAAGCTTCAAATAAGGTGAGTCTCCTAAGTCTCTTAAATTCAAGATTCTAAGTTTTAGAAGGCCTCCTTCATTACAAGAACCTATGCTTGAACAATTTTAGCTCATGAATCTTCAAGAACAACTTTTTGAAGAGCCCATATTCCTTCAAAAAACTCAACAAATTCGTCAAGTTTCCTTGCTAAGTTAGCCCTTTTGTCCTCCCAATTTTCACCTTTATCCAAATAGACACATTGTTTATCAAAAATATGGGTTCATCAAATAGAAAATTGAGGAGGTTTGTGAGGTGAATGAAAAGTCTTTTATTGGATTTATAATTACAAATGATGTAGAAATAGAAAAATTAGACTTGCTGCAAGAAATTGATAAACATGATGAACTATAATAAAAAATTATAGAGCATGGAATGAGTGTTAATAATGAGATATCAATGAATTTGTTTGATGAGCTTCCTTGTTTTATTGAGAAAGATGAAGTAGGCATATCTATACTAACACTATAGCCAAGTTTAGGATAGCAGAAGAAGGCAAATCATGTTGATGGGGTGTTTATTCATTAAAAGGAAAATGAAGGCCTTTTTATTTTTAAAGATAAAAAGACTCGCATGGATGAGAATGTTGGTCAAATTGAACAAGAAGAAAGACAAGAGCCTATTTGTCAAGGTAAAGCTTTGATGTCTTTAATATTTAAGAAAGCAATCAAGAAATTGAAATAGAACATATTATGCTTGAAGAAGCTAATCGTGATGAGAACATGTTCCTAAACAAAATAGAGGATTTTCTCTCAAAGCTTGATGTCAAGCCATCACTCCATCACTCTTCAAATTAGAAAATTATGAACAAATTCCCAAATCAAAGCCTATGCTTCAAGAAGATGTATTTTATGTCTCATCAAACCTTTAAAAGAGTTGCAATGAAGTCAAAATTTGTCCTATTATATGTACAAGTAAAGAAAAATTAGAGGAAAATTATTTTTGGGATGATTCAGAAGGCTTTCGTTCAATCTTGTGTTGGAATCCAAGAACACTAAGAGGGGGGGTGAATCACTATTCTACCAGTAAAACTAATTCTAAACTTATTGCTTATGAACTGGTTAACATTAAATAAAATTAAAGTGCATAAACCAAATAACATGTAAAGAAGAAACACCATAACACCAATATTTATACATGGAAAACCCTACAAAGGGAAAAACCATGGTGAGGATGATACCCACAATATCTATATACTTGATCAAGGTATACAAATATTACATGGAGGGGATTTCACATGCAATCAAGCTCACTGCCTAGAGCTCGCTGCTCAATCAGAAGTCTCATTGACTTACACAACAATATACAATGATTACAAACAAAAATAAACTCATAAGATGCATCTGACCATGTTGGATAAGTTCCAATTTAAGCTATGTTAACCCCCTCTGTGTATTGGTTTACTGATGCTTTGTTATTCCCTATTTTGCTACCGATTGAGAATGCGCACGTGAAACTGTGCACAAAGGCTTCCTTTTGCTGACCAAAAAGCATACCACCAATTTCTAACTTATTCGCAACCAAAATCGCATTTTCCACTTGTTGGTACATGGATGACTTTGTTATGTGTTGCATTGGTTTTGTCATCGATGTCAACACTTGTCTTCTTGGAGATTTACATTATGATTCAATGGTATGGTTAGTGGCTTATGTACAAACCAGTATATGTTCACCAGCAGGTTATATTGTTCACCGGCAGCGATGATAACTTGGAGATCATTTGGTTATCTCGAAGACATGGATTGGAAAATTGGTTTTGGTGTTTTGCTTATTGGTCTAATCGAGTTGACAGATTTCCCTTTACCAGCAAATAAGTCTAGGTTATGGACCGATCATGTTATCTATTCCAGATCAACATGGCACGTTATGGAGATTGTTTTATTGATTGGCTATTATGGTAAATGTATTGAGATGACATGTTGTATCGCATCAAGACTCATTTGTAATTGATTTAATTGTAATATCTTTAGTGAGCCGACCTATTCATTTGGTCTTAGTTTTTGTATATATGATTGTAAGATCTTATTGAAGATCATGGTAGTCATGAGTGAGTGTGGATATTGAAGAGCGAAAATAAGTAGATCCTTGTGTGAATCATGCAGACATTATTTGAAGGTTGAAGGAAGGCTATGAAGGTGTTTTGACACTCATGTTCATAGATTAACCAGTACTGAATCTAGCATTGGAGATGCTAATTTGAGCAATACATTATCATTGGATTTAACCAACCAATTGTGTATTTAGTGTGACTCCTAATTTTTGATTGAGCAGTGAGCTCTAGGCAGTTGGCCTTTATGCATGTGCAGACCCCATTTGTATACACATACTATCTACAGTAGTATCATCTGATTGTGGGTAAGGTTTCCCACCGTGGTTTTTCCCTTACCGGGTTTCCACATCAAAATCTTTGTGTTATGTATTGTGGATGTTGTTTCTCTTTATGTTTCATGCATTAAGTTAAACCAGTACTGCTATATTTTTTAATCTATTTTACTGGCACTTAAGTTTGGTTTACCGACATTAAGGTTAAATTGGAATAACTTGCATTTGGATTAAAATTTATTAATAATTGGTTCACAACTGATTCACCCCTCCCCCACTCTCAATTGTCCTTCCCAGGACCTAACACCACTCTCATTTTAAATCCTCGCTAACAGATCTCCTTAAATACCCTTTTAACTTGTTGAATATGTTGGCCTCAATGAAGAATTATAAACCTGTCAGTTGCCAGATCACAAGGTATATCATGCATAATCCCAATGACCATGTCAGCCTTCACACGCTACCAAACATTTCATGAAATAAATTATCGGGGGACTCACAAGATATCTTAGTCAGATCCTATCCTTAACCATTCTCCAAATACATGTTACCAAGACAAAAACTTAACCGGTTGTAAAGCAAAGTGTATATACCAATTGTGTGTAGTGAATACCAGTTGACCCAATCAAAGAAAAATGATAAATCAGTGAATCCTGATAGAAAATATTTGCACCTGAAGATGATTTTCCATCAATGACAACCCTAAATTCCATTTGCCTTACTCGATGAGTGTCAATTTCCAGCAATCTCCCCCTTTGGCAATGATGGCAACACTCATGTGAAAAATGATGCCATCTCTTAATCTTCTCCCCTTGAGTTGTACACACCTTCTATATACATCTAATATACTCCCCCTGAGTTCTATATACATTTTTCACTATATTCCTCCCCCTTTTACATCAATGACAAAGCGGGGTGCCCACCAAAAATGGTGTACAGACATATACAAGTTATACCAGTTCTATACAAGTTTCAAAATGTCACCATACATAGTCTTCAAAAATGAGAAGTATGTGTCCCATCCCTACTTGAGAGAATCAAGAATGATGGTGAATCCATTCAAGAGACTACCATAATATTCAATTGCCTCTGATTCTATGGGATCCTCCTTCTACATGTTAGATATACATTCAATCATATGAAATAATAAATTATCAAGTCGGGGACCTATGAAATTTCGAAGCTCGGTTTCTCACTTTATTATGATGTCCCTTTCCTTCTCTAATTTCAAAATTTGTTCCATGACCACCAAAATTGGACCATCCAAAGAACTGGTTAGATTTACTATTGATTTATAAGAATTAGAAATCCGAATCAAATTATTTCTACAGTTTGAGATTTTCTTGTCTATGGAGGTTGTAAGCTTTGCAAAATCTAGACAATTCTTATAAACCTTTCCTCCTTCTACCAATGCTGCATCAATGGATTGCAAGCAAATTTGGACTTTACCCTTCTCAAATGTGATCAATTATAAAAATGTTTGTTTTTAGGCCTCAACAAATTTGACCTTAGCCTCAGTTATTGAAAGTTTTACCAAAGAATAATATTGTTTGGGAACAAAATCAATTATCTCTTGTAATTTATTGGATGAGCTTGCACTCTCTTGTGCCTAGAAATCAAGTACTAGCCGGTTCAAAACTTCAAAAGTGTTCCTAATAACCTCTTTGTCTTTACATTTTGCCTAAGCCATCTCTTAAGTAGCTTGTGCCTAAAGTGCTACAATGGCCATAATTTTCTCTATCAAGACATCATGTGGTAAGGCTTGGCAAAACTAATAGAAAATTGTGTCAAATTTCCTTTGGCTATGGATGAAGTGTCGATTGCCAAGTCGGAAGAAAAGTATGTCATAGTTTCTTTGCCTTTGTCTTTCAGAGATGTATCCACTAAATCTTTTACTTCCTGCACATCGGTGGCTTCACCACTTGGTGCCTTATCATGATCATGTGCATCCTCAGCAATCTTATTGCTTGTATCCTCTTCCTTATCAATATTAACCTTTATATCATGTACATTATCTATCGGGGTATCCCCACTGCAAAATTGGACTCACTAGTTGATACAGTAGTAGTTGGTGGAGTGCTAGCCGGTGGATCAGTATTTACATTTTGTTCCTCTAATTCTGTCGATTGCTTGTCCCCTAGTAATTATATATTTTGTGACTGAACAAAATTGGGTCTCAACTCATATCCTAAACTCAAAAGAAATCGGACCCAAATATCTATGGTCTCCTTCTAGATTTCCTCAAATCTTTCTAACATTAAATTATTTATCCAGTGCTTTGGATTTAATTCTGATGAACCTGTTATATTTATTAAATCTGCTATCACTAGAGTGGTCATTGATGGACAAAGATTGACTAATTTTGTCTCTTTTATTTGTCGGTCTAGAGTTTGAGCATGTAATTTTTTGGCCTCTAGTTTATCATATAATTCCTAAGGAAAATTTTTCTCTAACTCAATTAATGCTCTATTGAAAGAATCAAGATATAAAAGAATAACTTCCTCAATCTTCTTCTTATCCTTCTCAGCAAATTCATCAAAGAATGTAGACATATTGTCCAAATTATTGTCATTAATTATTTGATCAATAATGTCTTGAGCATCTAATTTCTTCTTATTGGTTCTCTTCTTTGCTTCCAGTTTAGACTTCTCATCAAACTTTGGCTTGCGTTTATGTACCATGGTTATTTTGGGTGATTTTTGGGGAGGCTCCTTAGCCGGTTCTTTCTTCTTCTCTTCCTTCTTCTCCCTAACAACCCTTGCAAAAACACATTTGTTCTATGGAGCTTCCTTGATCTCTTCATCTAATTCAATCTCCTCCAAAGAAGTTGTCATATATTGCCTAGCCGCCTTCTACTTTCTCTTGACTAATTCAGTCAACTTAGGACTGGGAGGCTCACCTGATGATGCTTTTGGTTGCTTGGAAGTCTCTATAGATATCGAGACCACATTGGGAATGGCCTGAGCTACCCTTTTAGCTTCCCTCTCTTCCTTCCTTTTTTGTTTCATTTCTTCTTTCCTTTGGGCTTCAAAGATTTTAACCTTTTGTTCAACTTTATCCCTGTCATAACCTTAACTTATTAATGTCTCTATTGCAACCTTAGTCATTTTTCTTCTAATTGTCGGTGCAACCTGTTCTTGGTGAACCTTAAACCCTTTCTCTTGGGTTGTACCAAATTTCTCTTCTTTTTCATCAACTGGTGCTTGTAATAGATTTTGTGCATAAGCATCCAGTCGGGCCTCATCCACCTCATATCCCATCGACATAATCCAGACTATTCTAGGTTGGACTGCTTCCATCATACACTCATCTTTATTCACCATAAAACATATAGTATCTTTATATTTTTCTACTACAGATTTGGAAATTCTAGCCCTATTTTTCATTTCCTCCTTAAAATTTTTGAAAAATGTCCATAAGTTTTCCTTTTGCTACTTATCCCCTTGGCTATCCAAAATTTGGGCTATCTATGTGGCTATCATTTGATCAAAAGCCCACTGTATCTTACCAAAACCAAGAACAGTATTCAAAAAGTACAATGCCAAAAAAGAACAAAAGACCCATACAGAAAGTATTTTTCTTGTCTTGTTTAATTTTTTGAAGATTTGTCATCAACTCCTTTAGCATCACACTATAGAGATCATAGTGTGCATCTTCCTTCACCATTTGATGAGCTATAAGAATATTATTAGTGAAGATAGAGTTCAATCAGTTTGACTGGTAAACTTTGTATCTAATTATCATTGCTGCAAATTTAACATCAATTTCTTTTATATCATCAACCCTCATTGAATGACCATCGAAGGTGGCATCGGTGAGTTTGCAGAGCTTGATGTTGGAGAGTTTAGACCTAGGGTCAGGTAGACCTCCAACCTTATGTAGGTAGGTCATGTTCTTGATTACTTCCTTGATGATCTTGTAGGGCTAGTCCAACCAGATAAATTCTCCATGAATGCGGCTGAGTATGTATCAGACCCATTCCACTTCATCAAATGTTGGGAAGTCCATAAATTGGGTAAAACCCTTCTTCTGCAAATCAAAAAATTTTGGCTTCAACTGGTTATCCGTAATGAGATTCTCAATGAAAATGCAGGACATTTCATAACCTCCGAACTCCTCGATGTCATAGTAAATGTATGCCCTAATATCTTTGGAATGAAGAACACCATGGTAGATGCTCGAGAATGCTCCCAGTGGATCATCCAAAAGGAATTTGAAAGGGTGCTTCTTGAATTCAAGGCGGGGGCGGTTCTTGATTTCTACCACCAAAGGAGTATCGACATTGGATGAAGAAGCCATGATTTACCAAAGAAGTGTCGAAACTAGGGTTTTTGCAAACGGAAAATACCTCATGATACTATCGGATAATGAAAAATTGCCTTTGGGAGAAAATGCTTGCACAAATCACCTTGGATTCTTGAATTTCTCTGGAAATCGCTCTTCTAAATGCTCAATCATTGTGTGAAGAAAATAACTTAACTTTTCCCTTTTTATCACCGTTAACCCTAATTTTCCATTGTCATAAATGTTGTTGGTAAGTCTGACTGGATCACATAATCTGCAAGTAGGTTTCGATAAACACCTAAAATCACCTGAGTACCCACCCGCAATCAGAATTTTCTCTGCAGATCTAAACTAGGACATTTGTATGATCTTCCATGATTTGCCTACCCCTAAGGCAGAGTGCCTTAGTTACCGGTTGTTCTTGCTTTTGGTGCAGGACCTGATGGCTCTACTAGTTGTTCTATCGGTTGTGTGTCTGATCTCCTTACCCGTCTTTTCTCATGTTGTTTTATGATATATTCTACCTTTGCCTTTCCCTTCTCATCTACTTTTCCATTAGTTACCGATGGTTTCTTACTCCTACAATATTTAGAAATATGTCCAATATTGTTGTATGCATAATAGACAATATTGTTCTTCTGAATTGCTTTGTTAAACCCTTGGTTTCCTTGATTTCCCTTTGATCTGCATTGGTTAGCCATATGTCCAAATCTACTACATGCATGACATCTTAAATTTCCAAACCGGTGACTAATGCATTGTTCTGATTATTCCTATTTCTGCACTAACTTGCTATATGACCATATTTATTGCAAACAAAGCATGTACCATTGAATTTGTGAGCACTAGGTTGTCTTACCAATTATTTCTAGTTCTGGTTGTTAGCATGATTCTTCTTCTGACCGGATGATTTATCTTGTTGTGCAGTACCAGAGTTTTCTCCTTCTTCATAACCAAGACCTCTCATCATTAGCATCTCTCTGACTCTTCAGTAGTTAATCAAGTTTGGCAAAGCTGGCTTTGAATTTGTCCTTGTACTCATTTGCAGTGACTAAATCATCTCTCACAATTATGATTTATCTCTCAAGTTCTTGTTCATTGTTCTAGGACTAGATCAACTCAACTCTCAACATGTCATTCTCATGTGTCAGTCTGTTGTATTTATCAGATCTATCCTTCAATTCTTGAGGTAGGTTTTCTTCATTCTTCTTTCTATCTTAAATCTCCTTGCACATTCTCATGGTTAAGGCTTGCATCTCATTCTTCAAGATAATGTTCTCTTGAGTGAGTTTCTAACATTGATCCTTCATAGAATCTTCCTCATCACTATTCTAATTTTGTAATTGACCACAGAGTTCCTTCCTCTTATCTTGAACAACTAAAAGTTATCCCTGTAATAAGATGATTGTGTTCTCTAGCTTGCATTAGTTTATTCTTCAATTTATTGTTCTACATCTGCTCATTATCAAGATCCTCTAGAGAAAGTTGAAGTTGTTGATGCGGATCAGTTTCCATTAATTCCAAGTTTTGGATCTTCCTCAAGTGGTTAGACTTCTTTTGAGGAACTAAGCTCTGATACCAATTGTTAAAATCCAAGAAAACTAAGAGGGGGGAGGGTGAATCAGTGTTCTACCGGTAATACTAATTTTGAAATTATTGCTTATGAACTGGTTAACAGTAAATAAAATTAAATTGCATAAATCAAATAACACATAAAGAAACAACACCATAACACCAATATTTATACATGGAAAACCCTGCAAAGGGAAAAACCACTGTGGAGCTGATACCCACAATATCTATATACTTGATCAAGGTATGCAAATATTACATGGAGGAGATTGCACATGCTATCAAGCTCACTGCTCAATCAAAAGTCTCACTGACTTACACAACAATATATAATGATTACAAACAAAAATGAACTCATAAGATGTATCTGACCATGCTGGATAAGTTTGGTTTAAGCTCTGTTAACCCTCTTTGTGTACCGGTTTACTGATGCTCTAGTCTACCCTGTTCTGCTTAGTTGAGACTGTGCATGTGAAACTATGCACAAAGGCTTCATTTCGTTGACCAAAAAGCATACCACACTCTCATTTTAAATCCATCACTAAAAGATCTCCTTAAATGCCCTTTTAACTTGTTGAACATGTCAGCCTCAATGAAAAATTATAAACATGTTGACTTCTGGATCAAAAGGCATATCATTCATAATCCCGATGACCATGCCCACCTTCAAACGCTACCAAAAATTCCATGAAAGAAATTATCGGGGTCACAAGATATCTTAGCTTGGTCCTATCCTTAACTGGGTTCCAAATACACGTTACTGAGACCAAGACTTAACCGGTTGTAAAGTAAAGTGTATATTGTAATGCCCCTACCCTAGTTGGACTTGTAAAACCCATTTGACCTTGGTTGACTTCCTATGTGGCATTCTTGAATGGTAGGTTAACCGTGATGCAATGTGTAGTTTAGATAATATAAATAATTGTGCATACTTATTATTATGCTTTTGCATCGATTCTTGTGTAAATGTAATTGTTTCCTAACCCTTGTAATAAATCTTGAGCTAACGCCTTCATTGAATATGTATATGTATATGTATGCTTGCGTGATTCATGGGTGCAGGAGATTTCAAGTACGACACCGCCTAAGGTGAGGTTCATCTCCTTCGGGGTTCGCAAGTTTGAGTAAACCTCCTCCATCCTTAGAATTCGGATTTGGGGGTCATTAAACTCTCGTCTTGCCTTAGCCATGGTCAGGTGAGCATCGTGTGTGGATTCGTGGGGCTTTCCTTGCATTGGGTTGCATGTCATGTGATTTGGTGGACTTCCTCGATTTGCATGCCTTGCACGAGGTGAGTGAAGTTTGTTATCCTAAGTATTTAGTTCAATTTAATGTGTGGATGTACGCATTTGTAAATTAGAAATTTAAAATAGGTGGTTTTCTTTTATACGATTAATCGTCAATTTAAAGAGATCGCTTTAATCATTATTGTAGCAAGCTTAAAGTATTTAACTTGGATTAATGTGCTCATTTACGCATTTGTAGTTGAGAAAATTAGAATAAATAGATCTCCTTCATGAGAATAATCATTTATTAAAAAGGTCGCCATATTATGTTATAGCGAGTTGATTTAATAGTTAATTTTAATAATAACGAATTTAATGAGTTATGCGTTTTAGAAAGGAAAGATTTAAAGTCATTTGGGAGATAGAAATAAATTACTCATTTTCGCATTTTGGAAGAAAAAGGGTAAATTTTATTATTTAAAAGAAATTATTTCCTTTTTACTTGTAAAGTTGATATAGTATAAAAGATTGATTTTTAGAAAATAAAATTAATCAAAACGCCTTACCCTGGTCAATAGTTTCGAAATATGAAGTAGGCCTAAAATTAATATTGAGAAAATAAAATTTAAAACTCAATAAGAAATAGAAGCATTTTAATTTTAATAAGGAAAACAAATAAGATGTAATAAATAATGGAAAGGAATGACTTCCATTTTGATTTTCATTTATTTTATTTTATTTTAAAAATAAATGCCTAAATTCGAAATTGAAAATTAGGTCAAAAATAGGGTTTCTCATTTTAACCTAGTTTGGAAATGTTTTTGGGGGTTCTTTCTTTTGGTCATCTTTTTGGAAAAGAAAAAAAAATGGAGATGGGAAAATTTTTGGAAAAATGGGGGATTTGCTTGGAGTTGCAGGTGGAGCTCTTCTTCAAATTTCTTGCCCGGAATGCATCATGAGGTAGGATTCAAATCTACTCTTTTATTTATTTGTTGAATAAAAAAAAAAAGGAGGTATTACCCATGAATATTTTCCTTGAGGTTTAGTTTCAGTTTTCTTTCAAACTTGGTTGTTTCTTGAATCAAACCTTTGTTCTTAATGGATTTTGTGATTTGAAACTTGATAGAAAGTATTTTTCCCATAATGAAGATTTGGGTAAAAATCTGGAAAATGAATGGGTCTGTGAAAAGAAATAAAAAATAAAATGATGGGAGATTTCGTTATTTTTGTTGTATACATATTTTATTTTATTTTATTTTGAAGATTTTTAAATGATTAAATCCGAACTGTAAATCGAGTCATATATTAACTGGAAAAAAATATATATATATAATAAAAAAAAAAAATATGATTTTGGGGTTTCGGGGGGGGAGCCGAAGCTCAGCCCGCCCGCCCCCCCCCCCCCCCCGCGCGCCGCTCGCAGCTTCCTATCGGCGCCCACACACAGTGGGGGCCGAAGGGGACTGCGTCTCCCTTGGAGGCCGCAGCTCCTTCCGGCGCCACTGTGTGGGGGAGCCGTAGGGACTGCGTCCCCCATGGCGGACGCAGTAACCCCCAACTCCACTGTGTGGAGGCCGAGGGGCTGCGCCCGTCATGGCGGCCGCAGTTCCCTTCAGCTAGGGCACGGCTAGGGTTTGGCCGCCCTTAATTTTTTTTTTAAATGTTTTTTTTTTAAGTTTTACTTAGCATTTTAAGTATGATTAAAACTCGATTTTTGGGGGTTTTCATTGTAAAAAAAAAAGGGAGATGCATATTGATGTAAACTGATTTTAAGTAATATTTGTATTTTAAAAAGGAGTTGAGATTTTAATTATAGTAATAATGTTTAAAAAAAAAAGGGGATAAATGAATATATTTAAAATATATGCTAAATAGATGTATTTTAGGTAATATTTGTATTTTAAAAATGAGTTGAGATTTTATTATAGTAATAATGTTTAAGAAAAAAAAAAGGGGATAAAAGAATATATTTAAAATATATGCTAATATAGGTACACATCTATTTAGCTTATATTATTAATTATATATATACAGATTTTTGGGCTTTAATATAGCAATGACTTTCATTGTATTTTTTAAATCGAATGATAATTAATTATATGATAATGAGTAAATCGAATGGAGGTAGTGGTCTTTACTTTTTAAATGTGTGCAATAGAAGCTTGATTTAGTTCGGTAATGATTTCTCCATTTCTTCATTTACTCTTAATGTAATTTGTTCCTTATAGTGAAAGGGTAATTTTTGTGTCATTAGAGAAGGGGCTAGACTATTGTTGTAAACCAACTTGTCATTAGTGTTTATCTAAGGATTAATTGATCTGTTTAGACGCTTAAGTCAACTTGAGAAAATGTTGTAATTACCCGTCAACGCTAGAGCATGGCCTATTATTTTGGTAATCGATGCATCTGTTATAATAGCACGTCTGGATAGGTATGTTGGGACTCTATCATCTGATTGCTTTTGTCTAACCCACATCGGTCAAGTCTCCATTTAGGGTACCGACAGTTAGGGAATCCCTCGTTCTTGCTGTGATGTATTTGGCGGGATCCGCTTCAAAAAGGGGTCATTATGTAACTTTCGACCGAGGTGGCTATTGTAAATTGGTTGTGTTCGCCTAAGTGGCAAAGATGTAAAAGACTTATAAATTATGTATTCCTAATGATATAATACCAAAGGGGTCTTGCAGTTGAGCAGACCCGGAGATGTAGCCCTTTAGGGGTGAACTTCGAGATCATATCTGTGTTGTGCGATGTTTTAGTTTCCATCGTTTCATGCTTTAAGTATTATGTATGGTGGATATCTTGTATAAGTGCATGGTGTGAATTTAATGAATTTAAATCTAAGTGCATAAAATTATTCATCTTGACAAATGTAGTAATCAGTTTCATGAAAGATTGTAAATGAGATTATGGAAAAGTATTTTTGAAAATGTGAATTAAAAGTTGTAATAGTGGAAAGAATCTTGCTAGATTACATCATTGGATTAACTTGTTATTAAGCATGTAAATTGAACAAACGAGTATGGGAAACAAAGTTAGAATTAATGTTATAATTTCCAAGTTGTAATCTAAAAGATGAACGTCATATAGGTATTTACTTCTATCTTCTTAAATGAGGAACGCCATGTTAATTATGTTTCACGACATTGGATGAATTTTGTTTAGTTATTTCACGTATTAATCTTAACAATAACCCTTACCAAAATTAACTTGATAATTGGGAAAACTCAACTAGCCTTCCATAATTATAACCCAAATAAATGAATTTCTTTATGATTGCTAAAAATGAACTGAAAAGGGAAGGATTCAATTAGTTGTTTATACATTAAATCTTAGTAAAAGAATCTCTCTCATATTAACTTCATTTAACAAAAAAAAGAGTGATATGCAACAAGATAATTGTATTTCAATCCTAATGGAAGAACGTCACTATGAACTTATAATTCTAATCTTGAAATGATGAATATCACCTTGCTAAATATATCTTAATTTAAAGGATGAACTCATGTGTTCCTAATACATTTTCATCTTAATGAATTTAGCCATCTATTAGCATTATTAAAACTTCAATGAATTCTATGGCTACTCACATTTTATCTTTCATAAAAGAAATACAACTCATTAGTTGGCTATGCATGAAATCAAATGAAGGGATCACATTCTATTAATTGTAGTTTAATCCTTAATGAATGTATCTCGCCTTATTAGCCATACTTTTAATATTAAAGGATGATATCAATTGTGAATGGGTACCTCAAACCCAATGAATGGACTTCATTTTATTAAACGCTTGGAACCTTTTTGGAGGCCTCTAGATGAAATTATGAATTTAAGTGCATTGAATAAATAACCTCTCAATGGCCTCCTAACCACCAAAGTAAATGAACGCTTCCTAAAATTCTAAGATGACATATCATTGAACATATATATAATCATGTCTTATGCATTACCTCACAATTAGGATATCCAGATTTAATGGATCATTTGACGCAAGTTGAGTTAGGTGTAAGGTTATGTAATCGTGTTGGGAAACCTCTTAGGATAATTTAGCCTTCTGCTGTGTTATCTAGTTAGAGATAACTCCAAATTATCTTAATGTTGTAACTTATCATTAACGCTCTTAATTATTATTTAAAAAAAAAAAAATTATTTACACTCTATTTGAGTGTTTTTAACTTAAACCCTTTTAGGGGTTTCCTGGCGGGGCATTACATATATACCAATTGTGTGTAGTGAATACCAGTTGACCCAATCAAAGAAAAATGATAAATCAATGAATCCTGATAGAAAATATTTGCACCTGAAGATGAGTTTCCATCAATGACAACCCTAAATTCCATTTGCCTTACCAGATAAGTGTCAATACCAACAGTTTGAAACTAAACTAGATTCTCCCAAAGAGGTAATTCATGAATAACATGAAGGAGAGGTGCAAGATATCAAGTTTTCAAATGAGGTATTAGAGATATCACATTTAAATTAGTAGGTTTAGGGAATATCAGAGCATAAATGCAAGACATATATTGGTTCCTTGAACTTTTTCATCTCACAAGGATGTCCCATTAGGCATCTAATTTGGTTGGAGGCCAAAAGAGAACACTTTCTATTTTTACACCTAAGCATGAAGTTGCGGCTGAGAAAGAACAAGCTCCACTCACTTATCTACTTCAAGAGGTTTGCATGAACAATTAAGTCAAAGAGGTGGGTGAATTTGTTTCATTCTTGAAGAAGAGAAAGTTATTTTAAAAAACTAATCAATGGTTTTTTTGAGTGGCATCTTATCAAATAGTTTTAGGATTAGGATAGATTTGTTTTGTCTTTCCTCTAAGTTCTATTGCACATGCTTTGGTTAAATTTTAGTTTCCATAAGTGTTGGTGCACATGTTTTTATTTTCAATCTTGTTTGAGGTAGGTTGTTGTTATATGTTTCTAACAATTGTGTGTCAACTTTGATTTGAGTTTCTTTCAAGTCATTTTCTAATTCCTATACCCAATGGATGTCGAGGCTATTGGTCCCTCATGTTTAGAAACCAAACACCCTTGAGAGGTCGCCAAAATATTACCTATTTTTTATCCCTAGGAAAAAAATAGCTCTAGGAGTCCCAAGTCTTTTTATTTTTATTGCAAGAGCTTTCAAATGAGGTAAAAAGGGGAATGGGATGGATCAAATGCCTATGTGTCTAGTTGCTAAGTTTTAAAATATTGAATTTTGTCCCTTTTCCATTTGGTTAGAGCTTTCAAATTCTCCAAATTAAGTGAAATCTCCATGTTACACAAGTCAAATGGGCAAAAGACAACATGTTTTTCGAGGGAAGGTTGGATAAGAATAAACCCATAATCTAACTATAGTTTGCATTAGGTTTACTTATGGTTTGGGTCATGAACAATAGTTGAAGACTTCATGTAAGGGAGAAACCCTAGATTTGATGCCCATCTTGCAAGCTTCAGTTCAAGAAGGCCTTCAATGGTAGACAATGTTTTGAAGAGGAATTTGTGTAGTCATTTGCATGAATAGAAGAAAGTGAAAGCTCCAGACACATTGCAATGGTCTTTCATGCTAGGTCTATTTTTTTCTTTGCATAACTCCTCTTATTGTGCAAGGTTCTCATCATGAAAATATTTTTAAACTTTTTGGATATTGTTATACTTTAAGGCTTATATTTTATGTATAATATTGAGAGATAAGAGGTGATAGTGGTAGTTTTTGTATGCTTTGAGAGTCTTCGTTTGATATTGTCACTAAAAATTTAATAAGTGAAAAAGAAAGTGGAGCTAGAGATTGTAAAGAGAAGAGGGTTTTATCTTGTTTTCATGCAAAAATGAGAGTGTTTTATGTATATTTCATGAAGATCAAGAGTTTCACATTAGATAAATTTTCTTATGGGTAACATGAAGCTTGTTTGAAAACCTCATTCAAAACCTTATTTGTAACATCCTAAAATTCTACCCCTTTACAATTTTGACCGTATTTGGGTCCCTACCTTATCATTTGCACCCTTGGGCCTAACTAGGACCTAATTCTACTCGCACCATGCAAATATGGCCTTATTTTGACTTCACACATCAACTAGGAACCTTGTCCTAGCCCTAAAATGGGGTAGGACCAGGTCGCCATGCCTTGGTCCTCCCTATTTGGGCCCCTATTTAAACCCTTTTTGCCTTTTCAAATTTTAGCAGGAAACCCAACCCTGCATCGGCTCATGTCAAAAAATTAGTATTTTTTTTATGGGAAAGTATAAAAGGAGGCATTCCCCTCTCATTTGGCAATCCAAACATAACATACACACACATGAGATTCAATTCAACATCAAGCATTCAAGACAAGTGAGCAAGTAATCAGTCTTCCTTCAAGCCTTGGAGAAACAACAAAGTCAAGTTTCAAGCATTGAAGTGGACATTCACATCCTATTTTGTCAAATACTTCGTGAAACCCTAATCCCATGTGGAGACAAATAAAACTTCACAAGGAGGAAATAGGTACGGAGTTGTGATCTTCATAATCAACATTATTTATAGAGGCAAATCAATCCCCCTTTGGTGTGTGAAAATTTTGGAGGACCAGGGTGAACTTTGCCACAACCTCAATATTTTAGGAGCTCCTTTGGGGATTAGATCCAAATCTACTTATATTTTTTAGATCTAGGTGCATGCTTCAATCCAACAACTCTAGCTTGTTGTTTCTGTGTTTTAACCTTCATATTCAACACTTTAGTCTAATTTCAGCAATTCAACTTACAAAAGAGGGCAAATAAATCTACCCCTTGAATCCAATCAGTATTTTTAGTCCCTCTTTTGAATGCAATTAGTTTCTAAGAAAAATATTAGCAGTTTTCATCCTTCTTGTGGTGGAAACCCTAATATTTTCACCATTACATTTTGGTGAACCTGACTCCTTACACCTTGAATTATTATTTATGTTCTTATATCTAAGTTTTATGCAATTTAAGATTCAAATTTCCATTTACAAGTTTGATTTCCAAGTGAATTTTAAAAATTTAGAGGTTAATTTCAAAACCCTAATTTTTAAATTTAAAATTGAACTTGTGGGTTGTTTAAATTTTAGATAAATTGTTTTAGATTTGATTGTTAATGTTAGTTCAGATTGCAAATTTAAATTTTAGATCCAATTTCAAATCAATTTTTTAAAATTAACAGGCTATTTTCATAAAACCCTAATTTTTAAAATTTAAATTCATTACTAGTGGATTGCATTCTCTCTCTAATTTATGAATCAATTTTCTTAAGTAATTGAAAAAACATTTTTAAAAAAAATTGTATTGTTTAATTATTTTAAAATTAAATCTCAAATTTCAAATTTCCCTCCTTTGTACATGAGTTTTACTACTATTAGTCCAACCTATAATATCCATATGAGAAGAAGTTGTAGAATTAAGGCTTCCCAAGATTTAATTTCCAAGGAGATGGAGCCTAATTTGGATAACTTGTTCCATGAGGATGTTGGTGGTTCTTCCAATCCTACAAATGATCTCGTTTATCCTCATTCTTTCCTTAATACTCATGATGTGGATGAATCACTAACTAGGGTTTTCATTGACCAATTGGCGAATATTGACAATCAATTTGAAAATCTTCAACGATGGATGAGTCAACAATACCCAGAAAATGAAGCTCTACCATTGATTGAAGGATTAAACATAATGGTTCAAAGTGATGAACTTGGTGTTGATGTGTTGTATGGTATTTCTCATATTGTAGATACTAATATGATGCCTATGAAGAGTTGTGTCAAAGTCCTTGGTTATACACAACCTCCTAGTCAAGTTAATCATTCTATTCCTATGACTACTCCTATGATTAGTGTTCCCAATTTTTCATCTAACATCATGGCTACCTCTACACAAGATGCCATACCTACAAATGTTAGTCAAGGTGACAACTCCTCTAATCATAATTCCTTCATCCCTCCTTCAGTGAGTCTTACTTTTATTGCACAATCATCTCCCATACCTACCTATCATAGTGTCCCACCTCCTTATTCTCAAGATCCTCCTTCGTACAACAATGTTACCCCTCCTCAATCTAGTGTGTCCAATTTCAATCCATCAACCAAAGCTACCATCAATAATATAGCCCAAATAGTATTTTCCTTATAATAACAAATTACTTCCATGAATCAATCTAAGTATAATGTTCCCACATTTAATGTAGTGAGATCATTATTCAATGATATTGTTCATGTTGTCCCTCCTAAACATGTGAAAGTCCCTCAATTAGAGCTTTATAATGGAAAAGGTGATCCCTTGACTCATGTTAAAACATTTTAAACTTTGTGTAGTGACTTTGCTCATGACCAAAGACTATTGTCTAAATTTTTCACTAGAACACTTAGGGATAAAGCCTTCTAATGGTATTGTTCTTTGCCTCCTTCTATTACTTCTTTTCAACAATTGGCTAATCCTTTCATTCAATATTTTCACAATAATGTTTTCCCTAAATTTACTTTGACTGATTTGATGCATTGTAAGCAAGTCGTTAAAGAAAAAGTGACTAATTTTATTGGTAGATATAAACATCTATATTCACAAATTGCTTTTCTTGTGCCTGATCAATATATACAAAGAATTTTCATTTCTAATTTTCAAAAAGACATTAGAGATAAACTTCTCTTTTCCAAGTTTACTTCCTTTACACAATTGTGTGCAATAATCCACAGTTATCACTTTACCATCAGTCATTGGAACAATCCTCTTCAATGGATCCAACTGATAAAAGTGAGAGTTCTCAAAAACCTTTTGTGAAGTTCAAACCAAATAAGGGATTCATCAAGTATAATGACAAAAACAACACTCGAGTAGTAGTTGCAACAATAGGTGTGCCTTCTTTGTCCAAATACTTTAGAAAAGAATTCACTCCTCTTAATGAACCTTTGCATAGTATTATAATGAAATTGTTTCAAAGGAATGTGTTGAAACTTCCCCCTATTAAACCACTTGATCCATCAAATACCTTCTCACCTTACTTTGAATCCAAAGCTTTTTGCCAATAACATCATCAACCCGGTCATGACACTGAAAAGTGTTATGCCTTAAAGAGTAAGATTCAAGACTTGATTGATAACAATACCATATCTATGGCCAGTGTGAATGATAAAGGAAATAAATTTGTAGCTCCTCCTAATCAAAATATTTAAATTTTCTCTAACCCTTTACCTTCCCCATTCCACTAATGTGATTGAGATTGATCATCTTGCCTTTTCTCCTAATTAACTTGGCCTTGAGTCTAATAATGTGGTGAACCTTATTGATAAAACTGAAACTCCTAAGGACATATGCATTACATTTTATCCTAGTGAGACTATTTAAGCACCTAATGGCCCATTATATATCATTGTGAGAATCAAAGACATACCCTCATGAGGGTGTTCATTGATCCGGCTTGTATGGTTAATGTGATAACTGAAGAATTTATTTATACATTACAATTGCATCAAGTAACATATGATAAATCTGATGTGGTGATTAAAATATTTGATGGCTTCTCTTGTCTTGCTATTAGTTCTATACTCTTCCTATTGTGGTTGGTACTAAATATTTAGATATTAATTTTTTATATTATTCCTACATCAAAACAATTTCATGTGAACTTGGGACATCCTTGTCTCTCTTCCATGAAAGTGATCTCTTCTACTGTTCATAAGTTTTTGAAATTACCTCTTGGTGACAAGATCATAATTGTTAATCATAGCATGTACCAACCCATGATTAGGCAAAGAGATGTTAATATTGATTATTTTTTGTTTGAACGATTCCAACCTCTTAAGCCTCAAAGTGATTCTTTGTTTCAATCTTATCAAAGATGGAAGAATGAGATGATTTTATCCTTAAGCAAACCTAGAAATACAACACTCCTCCTAAGGATAGACGTATTCCTCCTCCTCATGATGGACTTGGTCTCCTTCCTATGACTTTTATTCCTCCTCTATATGGTGTGGTTCCACCTCCTCCATCTTACAAATGGAAGCATTTGACATCTCCTATTGTCCAACCTAAAAGACCTTC
The DNA here is from genome assembly GCF_030272615.1 of Cryptomeria japonica. Taxonomy (NCBI): domain Eukaryota; kingdom Viridiplantae; phylum Streptophyta; class Pinopsida; order Cupressales; family Cupressaceae; genus Cryptomeria; species Cryptomeria japonica. The sequence goes on from NC_081413.1 coordinate 308,217,182, forward strand.
TCCTATGCATCCTTCCCTAAAAGAAGAAAATAAGTCTATTCCTACTGAACCTAAAAATTCACAACCTTCAGCTAAAACTAAACAAAACTATTGTGCAAGAGAATGCCAATAGATACATCATGCTAGGGCTCGTGAACTTTCTTCTCAAACCATTTCTTCTCTGAAGACACCAACTATTGACATAATAACATTTTCTCAACCTTATCCTAACCAAGAGGTTCAATCAAAATCTCCAAGATGTAAAATGATTAAGACAAATGATGGTTCAAGTTATATTCCTATTATAGCTCCTATTTTTGTTAATCTTGATGATAAAATAGATGAGAATGTTATTCATGATGAAAACATTGATGTAAATAATTTAGATGATGAATATGAATATGTTGATTTTGACAATGATTTATCTAAACAATTTTCAAAAGCATAATCCTAGCTCCTAGTAATAGACAGAGTGACTCATCATTAGAGCATGGTCCTTATTTGGAACTTGTGATAGCTCCATCTACTATGCTCAAAGTGGCTCCTCTTGCATGTCATCCACCTTCCCAAAATAGTGATGAGAAAGATTGGGAGGTGGATTATTTGCATGATTAGCTTTATTTGTGTCATAGATTCTCTCTCTCTCCTCCCTTGCTTGTTTGTGACCTTCTATTTTTCTCTCAATTCTTCTATTTCTTGTCCCTAGTGTTGTCTACTTGAGGATGATGTGAAGCGTTGAGATCCCTTTTGGTCTCTCCCATGTTAACTCAAGAGACACGTGTGACCTTCTTACATGGTGTTTTTTCTTTCTTTGGGGGGTGAGGATAATTCTATGCAATTTATATAAATGATATACAATATTTATCATAAACGGCACATTGATCCTAGAGTTAAGTAAACCACCCTATTTTTTTTTGTCTTGTGATTATTATCCTTTGATTTTCCCTTTCTTGGGGGCATATTATTGTGATAGCATGCCTGTCTTTTCGGGTGTATCCTACCTTAAAGAAATCTCTCCCAATAAGGCATACACAATCACTTTAACGTGGGGGCATACACTTTACTCAATGATCTCTCTCTTTTTCATATCTTGATACTTAGAGTTATTTAGTGAACTTAGTCTTTTGCTTCATAATTTTTGTATTTTTCTTTTCATGACTCATAGAAAGAGAACCTTACTAGTTTTGTAGTCATGGTTCTCTTTTTCTCATTCTCTCATGATGTCCCTTTTATCTTGTCATCAAATTTGTAAGATCCTAAAGTCAATTAGGGGCTTGGTGTATCTTTCCTTCTTGGTGACTAGGCAAACATTTTTTAATGTGAGCCCTTGTACTTTACCGAGAGTATGATTGACTTCATACACCTGCTAAAGTGGGGGCTAAATGTAGCATCCTAAAATTGTGTACCCCTTTACAATTTTGACCGTATTTGGTTCCCTACCTTAGTGTTTGTGCCCCTAGGCCTAACTGGTACCTAATTCTAGTCGCACCATGCAAATATGGCCTTATTTTGACTTCACACATCAACTAGGCACCTTGTCCTAGCCCTAAAATGGGGTAGGAATAGGGCACCATGCCTTGGCCCCTCTTTAAATCTTGTTTGCCTTTTCAAATTTGAGTGGGAAGCCCAAACCCGTGTTGGCTCATGTTGGAAAATTAGTAATTTTTTCGATAGGTAAGTATAAAAGGAGGCTCCCCTCTCATTTGGCAATCAAGACATAACATACACACATGTGAGATTCAATTCAACATCAAGCATTCAAGACAAGTGAGCAACTAAACAATCTTCCTTCAAGCCTTGGAGTAGCAACAAAGTCAAGATTCAAGCATTGAAGTGGACATTCACATCCTATTTTGTCACAGACTTCATGAAACCCTAATCCCATTTGGAGACAAACAAAAATTCACAATGAGGAAACAGGTATGAAACTATGATCTTCAGAATTAACATTATTTATAGAGACGAATCAATCCTCCTTTGGTGTGTGAAAAGTTCGGAGGACTAGGGTGAATTTCACAACGTTTCTGATATGTTAGGAGATCCTTTGGGGATCAAATCTGAATCTGCTTATATTTCTCAAATGTAGGTGCAAGCCTCAGTCTAATGACTATAGCTTATTGTTTCTATGTTTTTACCTTTATTTTTAGCACTTTACCCTAATTTCAACAATTCAACTTACAAAAGAGGGCAAATAAATCTACCCCTTGAATCCAATCACTATTTTTAGTCCTTATCTTTGTTTGTTTGTCACTAAACCTATTGGATTCAACCCTCTTTTGAATGTAATTTGTCTCTAAGAAAAATATCAGTGGTTTTCATCCTTATTGTGGTGGAAACCCTAAAATTTTCACCATTACAATATGCATACAAGCTTCCTTTAAAACCCTAGAAACTATCAAAACACATAGAAAAGTGAAGAGGTGTAGAGATATGGAAGAGCCTTTTTTGGGATGAAAAGATCCATAAATTTTGTCTTGATTTGCATGGGATGATATGTGAATTCCTAAAAAATAGAATTTCAAACCTTATGTTGACAATCAACCATGAAACCAATAATAGAGCATGTGTTTTGAATAGATGGAAGCCATAAAATATTTCAATTGCTCATATTCTATCCAATAAGCCTTAAAATAGAAGTAATTGGACAACATTACAATGAACTACAACCCAAATGAAATAAGAATAGAGAGTTGAATGTGTGCAATGGAAAAGCTCCAATAAGGTAGGGTTTACAGTGGGAAATGAAGCAAGAAGGCAACAATCTGATGTATGAGAAGGTTATTTTTTTGTTGATAAAGAGGAGAGAAAAGATAGTGTGGAAGGTCCCACAAAGATCATTCAATAACAATGAGCTACAAGCTAAAGAGTGTTCTTGAAGAACAAAGAGAGAAAAGGCAGTGCAAATAGCCAAGGGTTGCAACACATTCCTTGGAAAGGTAGATGGATAGAGCCATGTAGAAACAAAGATATAGGTTATTATAACAAAATAGATTAAATATTATCTTATACAACCCATAACAAATAACCTAGGAAAGATAGTGGTTCACTCACTATAATGAATAATAATAAGCAGATCATTCACTAACAAACACAAGGATGTCAATCTATTATTTCCCCCGCGTTCTCTCATTATTCTCAAAATTAGTTGATAAGTCTTGATTCATAGGTAAGATTGGTATCTTAAAGTCATGGTCATGTGGTATGCATACAACCTTTGTAATATCTTGTGTAGACATTTGAAGAACTACCTAGGGGTCAAGGGTAAAATCTATCATAAGAATAGACATGAGTCACAAGCTAAAGATGAGTGAAGTGTGATTGAGGGTAGATTACTCAAACACAAGGAAAATATAGAGCATGATCAAGCCTCAAAACATCACTATATAGTTTTAGATGTAAAAGAACATAGACATGATAGTCCTAGTAATAAAGAGCCAAAGTCAGTCTTTGTCAAGGAAGGAGGACATGGCAGTAATAAGTTTTTGGAAATGACAATCTCTTACAATTAGGATGTAGTGACATTAAAAGATACAACCATATTATATGATGAAAGAATATCAGCAACAAATGTAATAATGATAGTTCTCAAGAAAGGTTGTGACCATGTTTTTGATAGAGACCTAAACATAAAAATTGAACATCAAGAAAGTAAAAGCATTTGAATGCGTGATAGTATTGAGGAAAAGAATAACATAATCAACAAGATCACATTAAAGGACTCATGAAAAATCACAAGGTTGAAAGTAAAGTCCTTGCAAATACTTTACAATCACAAAGGTCATAAGGAATGGAGATAGTCCAAAACACAATGAGCATCATGATATGAGGATAATAGAGTAGAGGTAAGGGATAGCCTATAATGTGCACTTGAAGACTAAGACATTAGAAGTAATAAGAAGAAATTAAGGGCTCCATTGATAATAAAATTCACATTATAGGCTATCCCTAGTGCCTTTAATTTATTCTTACTACTTCTAATTTCTTAGTCTTCAAGTGCACGTTATAGGCTATCCCTTACCTCTACTCTATCATCCTCATATCATGATGCTCATTTTCTTTTGGACTCTCTTCATTCCTTATGACCTTTGTGATTGTAAAGTATTTTAAAGGACTTTACATTCAACCTTGTTATTTTTCATGAGTCCTTGACTATGATCTTGTTGAGTATGTTATTCCTTTCCTCAATACTATTATGCATTCAAATGCCTTTACTTTCCTGATGTTTATTTTTATGTTTAGGTCTCTATGAAACACAGAGTCACAACCTTTCTTGAGTACTATCATTATTCTATTTGTTGTTGATATTCTTTGATCATACAATATGGTTGTGTCTTTTAATGTCACTACACCCTAATTGTTAGAGATTTTCATTTCCAAAAAATTATCACTGCCATGCCCTCCTTCCTTGATGAAGACTGACTTTGGCTCTTTATTACTAGGACTATCATGTCTCTATTCTTTTACATCTAAAAATATATAGTGATGTTTTGAGGCCTAATCATGCTCTATATTGTCCTTGTATTTGAGTAATCTACCCTCAATCATACTTCACTCATCTTTAACTTGTGACTTGTGTCTATTCTTATGATAGATTTTACCCTTGACCCCTAGGTAGTTCTTTAAATGACTGCAAAAGATATTACAAAAGTTGTATTCATACCACATGACTATGACTTCATGATACCAATCTTACCTATGAATCAAGACTTATCAACTAATTTTGAGATTAATGAGAGAATGCATGGGAAATGTTAGATTGGCATCCTTGTGTTTGTCAATGAATGAGTTTCTCATTATTATTCATTATAGTGAGTGAACCACTGTCTTTCCTAGGTTATTTGTTATGGTTTGTATAAGATAATCTTAAATCTCTTTTGCTTTAATAACCTATATCTCTGTCCATCTACCTTTCCAAGTAATTTGTAGCAACCCTTGGCTATGAGCACTACCTTTTCTCTCTTTGTTCTTCAAGACTGCTCTTTGGCTTGTAGCTCACTATTCTTCAATGATCTTTGTGGGACCTTCCATACTATTTTTTCTCTCCTCTTTATCAACAAAAAAATAACCTTCTCATACACCAGATTGTCGCCTTCTTGCCTCATTTCCCACTGTAAACCCTACCTTATTGGAGCATTTCCATTACACACATTCAACTCTCTACTCTTATTTCATTTGGATTGTAGTTCATTGTAATTTTTTCCAATTACTTCTATTTTAAGGCTTACTAGATAAAATATGAGCATTTGAAATATTTTATAGCTTCCATCAATTCAAAACACATGCTCTATTATTGGTTTCATGGTTGACTGTCAACATAAGGTTTGAAAGTCTATTTTTTAGGAATTCACATATCATTCTATGGAACTAAAGACAAGATTTATGGAACTTTTCATCCCAAAAAAGGTTCTTCCATATCTCTACACATCTTCACTTTTCTATGTGTTTTGATAGTTTCTAGGGTTTTAAAGGAAGCTTGTATGCATAGTGTAATGGTGAAAATACTATGGTTTCCACCACAATAAGGATGAAAACCACTAATATTTTTCTGAGAGACAAATTGCATTCAAAAGAGGGTTGAATCGAATAGGTTTAGTCACAAACCAACAAAGAGAAGGACTAAAAATATTGATTGGATTCAAGGGGTAGATTTCTTTGCCCTCTTTTGTAAGTTGAATTGTTGAAATTAGGGTAAAGTGCTGAAAATAAAGGTAAAAATACATAAACAACAAGCTACGATCGTTAGAATGAAGCATGCACCTGGATTTGAGAAATATAAGTAGATTCAGATCTGATCCCTGAAGGAGCTCCTAAAATATCGGGAACGTGGTGAAATTTGCCCTGGTCCTCCGAACTTTTTATTTCTTAGGGGTAAATTAGTCATAAATAACATAATCATATATCAAAGAGAGAATCACAACTCTAATCTAATTAAGATAACTCCTAAATGACAATAGAATGATGCAAAATCAATTGAATTGAATAAATAATATAACTAAAACTCCCTCAATTGATGTAGCAAGGCCTCCATTGCTCTTCTCTGAATTGTGTATGAAGGTCACTCTCGGGTATTGCACTGGGATTTCCTACATAAAGTAGGCAATTGTTTTAAAGACTATGATTCTAGCTTGAATTGAGAAATTGATGTTGTTTATATATATTTTCATGAGAAACGGGGAGGGATTTTGAACTCAAGTTCTGATAGGGAGTGGATTGATTTAGATTGATCAGTTAATAGAGTTGATTGATTTGTTAACTCATTTTGATTGAGTAGTCAACTAGATTGATTGGATAGTGAACTGAATAGATTGGAGAGATGACTGAATTGATTGAGGAGAAGACTGATTTTATTGACTAGTTAGAAAAGGTCATTTGGAGTGAAAGGGGAGATTGGAGAGTTAACTGAGTTAACTGATTTGATCAATCAGTCATGATTTTCAACATGTGTTGTAGGAGATTGAATTAAAAATCATTTTGATTTTCATTTTCATTTAAATTTGAATTTTGATTTTTGAATGATGAAATGCACATGAGATTTATTAAAATTAATTGAAATCCACATTTGGTGAACTATTAACTTGATGATTTGAAATTAATTGGAATTAGTTGAAATCCACATTTGGGGAATTTTGAATTTGAGAGAAATGAAATTAGATGGAATTATTTGAAATTCGAATTAGGGAAATTGGCGAAATAAGTTAATTAATTTAAATAATTTAAATGAAATTATTGAAACATTAGAAATAGAATTAATTAAATAATAAAGATTATTTAATTAAGGAAATTAATCATAATTAATTAAATAATTAATATTTAATTAATATTTGAGAAAGGGGTTTGATGATGAATTGATTAATAGATAGAAATTGGATAATTAGTAAGAAAAATGAATAATGATGATTAGGTTAGTTTAGAAGAATAATAAGCTTAATTAAATAATTAAAAAATTATTCAATTAATAAGATGAATAATTAGCAATTATCAGTGAGACATTTTTAGGTGTCTACATTTGCCCCTCTTTGAGAGAATGTCGAAATGATGTTGTTTCAAATAAAATAAAATAAATTATGCCCCAGTATACCTCGGTGACGCTAGGGTATAATGTCCCCTCGAGAGATTATTTGTGCATTGAAGGCATGAATGATCTCTCGGAAGAAGAAGAATGTTATATGAGAAATGGAAGAATGGTTAGTTGATGACATGAATGGGTTTGATTGGATACAAGAAATGGCTAGAGTGATTTGTCAATTGATTGAATGATAAGATTGATAGATTGATTTGATTGATAAGATTGATCAGATTGATAAATTTTGGTTTCAAGAAGGACATCCTGTATAAGACAAAGATGATCAAAACATCTGGTTTCAAGAAGGATACATCCTTTATAATGAAAATATTATGAAAGTGGGGAATAATTGACTGATAGATAGAATAGTTGATATGAGGAAATGAAAGAATTATTGATGAAAAGATTGGAATTAAGTGATGAGAGAGATCATGTTAGATGAATGAATGATTGGAAAGAACTGAAAAGGTTGATCTAAGAAAAGATTCTTGATGAGAGAATGATTTGAGATGGAATTATAAAGATGTGAGTAGAAATTGAAATGAACTCATTGAGAGTAGAATATGTTAGATGAGATAGAATCAACATGATGAAATGATATGATTGATGATGATACACGAGTCAATCTTGATGGAATGAACTGATATGATTGATGATGATAGTGAATGATGGTGATGAATACTCTTATTTGCCTTTATTCATAGTGTAATACATTATCATCATTGAGCCTTGTTATGTAATAATGAAGCTTAGTATACCAGGGTATAAGGAACCAAGATGTATTGATATCCCATTGCAAGAAATAAACACGTAGTAGACAAGGAATGAACCCTCCATTCTGTGAATTACACTAGGGGTCAAGGTATGTGTGGCATTCACAGGCTGCATGTTCCTATCACAGACACCCACTAGAACAATTGCCCCAGAACTTCATCGGTTTACACCATAAATAACAAACAACAAACAAAGAAAAGGGTCATGCTCATCATAGCTCCTCTAATCTCTCTTGGACATCCTTGAGTAGCATAGAAGCATGATCTTCACCAATTGGTAAAAGATAAAAACTGAATTAGACAAAACTCAGCAGCTAGACTGACTATGCCTTTGCTTTGATTTGTTTGATGTGATGGTTGATAATTTCTAGTTTCATAAAGTTGCGAGCCCCGTTTAAGACTAATCTATCTGATTTCAAGTGTATCCCCTTTTGTTTAAGACAAGATAAAGATCACATTGATATGGATAGTTTGATGATTGATAAGACGATCAGTTTGGTTGTAGATGTTTGATAAGATAGTTATATCCTCTGTTGAACTTCGTCTGAAGTGTTTGTTGGATATATGCTAGGGTATTTGTTTCTCGCGAGACATTTTATTGTAATTTTTTTATTGCTTTTCCATTTTTAGTTCTTTTTATGAATTTTTCGATGTTTAGGGTTTTTTCAGGATCATATTTGAATGTTTTTTATTAGTTTTTTTTATTTTGGTATTTTTCTTTTTCAGTGTTTTTGGTTGATTTTGTTGTTTTGGATTTGATGAAAAATAATTTTCCATCAATTTATAAAGATAAGACTAACTTCGACAAAATCAAGCAGCTATACTGATCTATGTGATTGTTTTGATCATTTGATGATTGATAGGAATGCCTAGTTTCAGAGAGTGAATACCCCATGTAAGACCGATCTGTCTGGTTTCGGTGGTACCTTTCCCTGTATAAGAAAACAAGACATGTGATCAACTTGATTGCAAACTTTGAGAGTTTATCTATTGTTGATTTGATTTGATGGATGGTCTAAGCTTTATTGTTTTGATTTTCAGTTTTTGATATTTTTTTATTTTCAATTTTTATTGCTTTTTTCAAGACATTTTGCCATTTTTTATTTTTTCGGGACATTTTTGGATTTTTTGGATATTTCTCAAGACATTTTGCCATTTTTTTATTTTTTCAGGACATTATCTAATTTTTATGATTTTCTCAAGATTTTATCGGATTTTTTAGGAATTTTTCATGATATTATATGATTTTTAGGATTTTTAAGATTTTATCTGATTTTTAGGATTTTTTCATGACATTATATGATTTTTAGGATTTTTTTAGTTATGCCCTTAGTATGTAGACCTATGATGGCATGATGATCTAGGCTATGCGTATGGAGACAATGAATTTTTTATATGAGTTATACTAATGCAAGATACATGATGAAGATGCAATTATTATTTGAACAAAGATGATTGTGTGCATCTTTCATTCTGAATGCAATAATTGGATTAAAGGTGTGAAATGTTTCAGAGGTAGGAGTTCAATCTGTTCTCAAAAGACCTTAGATCATCCAACCTAACACACTATGTAACAAAGATTTATGAATGGAGGCATGAAAAACTTCTCCATCAATTCCTGAAACTTTGATCTTCTTTTTCCAATGTGTGTGCACTTGAGTTTATTCCTACCCTTATAACCATTACATACCCTTGGAATCCTATGTGGCTAGATATGTGAGTTATTCAGACTTCAAAAGCAACTTGGCTAGAGCCTCGTTGCCAGCAAGATTTTAGGGGTCCAACGAGGTTATACACTGTAATCTCTCGAATATTGCTCCATTGCTAGTAGGCGTCCATAACCCTGATGGAGTTATATGCATGTTCCCTTAGTCAAGCTTTTATTGCACTTTTTTGCATGATATTTCAGTTATATATCTTTGCTCATTTTGCCTTGAAGTGGATATTGGCATAGCACTTTTTTTTCTTTTATTTTCTTACCTTGACTTGTAAGTAATGAAACCTACTTGGGTATGATAATTATAGTGGTGCTGAAGTGGAATTTAGGATTTTTCACTAGCCACGTGACCAACTAGGTATCTATAATGACTTAGACCTATTGATTAATGTGTGAGATATAGCAATTGATAGATTTTAGGTAACAAGGCTCAATAGTGAAACTTCTACCCAACCATGGATAAAGATCAATCACAAGGTGACATTGAAAATGAATGACCAAAGGCCTCCTAAAAACTTCATGAACAAGTATCTAGGAAATGAGACAACCTTCACTCCTTTCAGTGCAAATAGGTAAATGACTTAGACAATCGCCTTGTTTTATTGATGCAACTATATGAGAAATCAATAATGATATGTAGATACATGTTGTGCAATGGTGATATGCAAGCAACTATGATGCATTTTGAAATGGAGATATGTGATGCAATGCAGTAAAGAAATATGCAAATGCAGTACTAAAAATTTAAATGAACCCATCCCTTAGATGTAATATCTTTTAAGGTGGATGCTTTTATTGGGTCTGTATGAATTTTGTGTAGAAGGTTCATTGGTCTTTGTTTGAAGAGTTGGATAAACCTATCTTTTTCAATAGGATATCCAGCTGAGTGTATTTCATGTATAGTTTCTACTATGGCCTCATTATTTTCAAACCAATTTGGTTGTGATAGATCTTCTTGCCCCCAGTCTTTCAAGTGTGGGTATATGAGGCAAATAGATTTTGGTTCTGAAGTTGTAACATGAGTAGGTGGTATGCCTATTTCTATCGATGCACTTTAAGAGGATGATAAATCCAACTAGGGGTTGATCCCATTAAGTGATGGTGCACATATAGTTGTTGACAAGTTTCCCTGTGTAGTATGATTTGGACTAGTGATTTCATTGATAAGGGGTTCATGAACAACTTGTGTAGAGACATTGGGATCATGATGGGGACTAGGAGAAATGGTAAGCTCACTTGAGAGGGAATCTTGTGAGGAACATGGAGGATTATGACATGGAGATGAAGGGATGGAGGGGTCTTGATCAGGATCTAAAGAAATAATGGGATCTTTCTTAGGATATGAAGGTGAAGGAATACTTTGATCTTATCTTGGAAAGAGATTATTAGGAAGGATGGAAGGGATGTCATGATCTTGCTTAGGAGGTGGATGTTGGATGGGACTTAAAAGAACACTTTGTTCTTGAGATAAAAGGGTATTATTATAAGGAATGGAAAATAATAAAGGGATCATCATTGGATTATTGATAGGTGGGATCTTGATCAAAAATTGGGTAGGATGAAAGGGTTTGTTCTTGATCTTGATTTATTTCATGACTCATTTCTTCTTATTTTGGATCATCCTCTTGACATGGGAAAGGAGTTTGGATAAGACTCTCTAAAGTGAGTTTTCTTGGGAATGAAATAGATGGTGACATTGGATCTTGAATTTCTGAAGTATGGATAGGACTAGCATCATGACTTGGATTAGATTGGACTTGTATGATGGATAGCCCTTGGGAAATTGTGTTATTGGATAGAGATGGTGTGGACTAGTCTTGTGTGACTTTAGGGGATGATGAAATGGTGGAAGATATGGAGGCTACTTGAGGGTCAAATTTTTCATGAAAGGATAAGCCCTTGCTAGGAACTGGTATATAATTTTGATCTTGCTTGTAAAACATGACTTGGGAAGCTCCTATGAGAATCTTCTCTAGATGATCATATGAATTGTTTTCAGGTTTTGACATGGTTTGGTTTTGACTTTGGTTGAATGAATTTTGATTTGGACTTTGGTTGAATGGGGTTTGATTTTGGTTGAAATGAAAACTTTGAATGTTGGGTTGAAGTGGTTGATGTGATTGATATGTTGGGTTGAAATAAAAAGAAGGTTGGCCCGATAATGATTCCCTCATGGTTATCACTTCTCTCATCATTTTTTTCTAACCAATCCTTATGGTTGTTAGGATTAGTCATGTCTCTCACTTGTTGTTGCAAAGTCTAAATTTGTTGAGCTAAAATTTCTATGGATGGTGATGGAATAGGAATGGAAGAATTCTTCACCTTCCCTATGAAATGCATAATGCCAGTCCATGATGCTCGCTTGATTGGTTTGGACCTAAGATCACAACATGTAAGATGTTTTCTCCATTTCTCTGAAAGTGACAATTTTGATTTTGATGTTGATGTTGATGTTGATGTTGATGTTGATGTTGATGTTGATGTTGATGTTTATGTTGATGTTGATGTTGATGTTGATGTTGATGTTGATGTTGATGTTGATACTTGGAGTTTTCTTTGAGTTTTGAGATTATTGTTGATGTTTTTAATAAAACTTGGTTGAGATTCCACTTTGTTTTTGTTTGATCATGTAGCAAAGACACAACAACAAAGCAATGGAAAACAACTTGACATAACCAAAAGAGAGCATAGTTTAAAGGGTTTTTTCAAACCCTTATGGATGTTGAGATCTTTTTCAAAACCTCGTTTTGATTTTGATAAAATTTTGGTCATTTGATAGCACATCAAGCAGACTCTCCTAAGGTCAAAAGGTCACAAATATTACCACAACCCACATCGTGATACTCCATCGGCTCAAACAACCTTGTCACACCCTAAGGTGCATCCATTTTTTTGCCTTTTTCAAAAATTGAACCAAAGAGAATTGCTCCTCAATTGGCTCATTATCCTAGGAGATATATGGTGAGTGTCTTGGGGGCATATTCTTCCCCACCCTTGCACTGTGATAATAAAAGTGTCTGGTTACTGACTCAGTTGAGCTTTAGATGAGATTTGTGTTATTCTTTTTAAGAGAACCAAAAGAAAATTAGCTCAACTAAGTACAACTATCTTTGCAAGAAAACACAAGAATTGTTAGCACATGGTGGGCTCTCCAGCCTAATCCTTTACTTCAATTGAAAATTTGGCTTCTTTGTCTATGGATACAGAACACTTTAATGACAGAGAATGAAGAAAAACCAAAACATTAAATGATCATAAACTAATTTTGAAAATATCAAAGATATAATTTTTGGTATTTTCTACATGTTAGTAAACGACATTTTTGGAGGTCTTCCGAGCATTTTTAGCCCTCGAAACTTTGAATGATCCTTTATGGATGTTGTCATAAGCAGGTCCAAAAAAATAGGAACTAGAGCTCTTGGAGATCTTTCCAATTGTGCAAGCGGTAAGCAGTTTCGAGTTCAAAGTGAAAAGTTATGACTTTTCAAAGTTGGACTAAGTTGGCTATAGATTTGACCTCTTTGTTTACAGAAATAGAACTAATTACTGACTAGAAAACCTAGATAAAGCATAACAGAAACATTTTTATTTTTCCTAGCAATTGCGAATAAAATACTAAGCAATTGTGAATTTCTGACTAAGGAATTGCGAATTTCCGACGGAGCAATTGCACATCAGTTACTGAACTTGAAATATTAATTTAGACAAAAGAAAAAGACAGAAGATCGAGGTCATTCTTTGATAATATCACTCCACATAATGCAAGCCAGTATTTCAATCTCATCATAGAAATTAAACTTGGCAAGAAATTGGTGTATAATTCTATGGTATTGGGTTATGGCCTCTTCCACTTCAAGTTCTCGAAGTTTTCTCTCTGCTTTCAAAAGGCACTGATAGTTTCTCTATTGTCTTATATCTTCTCTTGTCTTCCTTGTACCTGAAATATTGAAAGTTACCTTGCTTGCTATGGGGTTAGAGACATTTCATGCACAACAAATCAACTTTTCTAGAATTGGAAGATTTTTATGGGTTCATCTCGCAAACCAAGTCAAAGCCAAAACGACACAAGAAATTTGAAATCTAGGTTAAGCATGCAATTACGCATTAGATGAATCAAATGTGAATTTATGTAATCTCAATTGTGAACTAGGATGATATCAATTATGTATCAGAATGAGAAATTATAAATTTCTATGTAGTCAATTGCACACTCCATCTTGATGATCCGTATGACCCTGCGAATTCAGAAAATTAGACAGTTAAATCAATAAGTTGTAAGCTTCACATCAGGATCATTAATGTTTCTTAGGGGTAAATTAGTCATAAATAACATAATCAGGTATCAAAGAGTGGATCTAAATGTCATGCCCAAAATTTAGGGCAAAAACAAAACAATTTTTTTTTTAAAATACAAATTAATTGATTAACAAGTTCACTCACACGACAAGCGTTATTGAAACTTCCATAATTATACTCGAGCTAATTCTGAAAAGAACCAAGCATTGAAATTTTGTTTAATTTTATTTGTGGAAAGCTATCTGGTTTAATTTTATCTCTACGAGATACCTAGTCATTAGGTTTATTAAATCCATCACGTTAAAGAAAATAGGAGAGGAAATTTAATTCAATTCCCAATAAGACACATAGTCTAAACATCCAATTTAAAATTTAAATGCTCTAATTAAATTACCCAGGACAAAATTAAGTATTTATTACATTAAATACATTTAAAATTATAAAGGCTAGGCTTACTTCTTATAATTTATATATTCCACTTCCCTTTTTACTTCCTATGAGTAATCCTCTAGGCATGAACTTCCTCCTGGAGTTCATCAAAGAGGTGGGGGTACTCTGATCTCATACGTGCTGCATCCTCCCATGAAGCCGTAACCTCATCATAACAATCCCACTAGACCCTAACCTGGTCCAGCTCTCGACCTCGAAGGGCCAATGTCCGGCGTGCCAAAATGCGAATGGGCTCCAAAGCTAGCTGCCCGTCCGACTCCACCTGCAAGGCATCCCAATCTAAAATGTGAGACTCATCATAGATATACTTTCTCAAAACTGAAACATGAAACACATCGTGGATGTGTGACAGGCTAGGTGGCAAAGCTAAACGGTAGGCAACTGGGCCTATCCTCTCCAAAATCTCAAAAGGTCCTACAAAGTGAGGTGTGAGCTTAGAACCCTTTCCGTAACGGATTGGAATCTTATGCGGTCGCACTCTCAAGAAAACTCTGTCTCCAACCAAGTAGCTATGATCTATCCTCTTTGCATCAGCATATTTCTTCTGTCTATCCTGAGCCTCTCTGAGATGCTACCTAATCAAATCCACCTGCTGTTCCATATCCCAAACTAACTCAGGACCAATAGCAACTCTATCTTCTATGCGATCCCAACTCAAGGGCATCCTGCAAGGCCTGCCGTATAGTGCCTGATAGGGTGGCATCCCCAAAGAAGTGTGATGCCCATTGTTATAGGCAAACTCCACTAAGGGAAGATACTCCTCCCACCGGGTCTGATGATCCATGACGTACATACGAAGCATATCCTCTAACACTTGATTGACCCTCTCTGTCTGACCATCTGTCTCCGGGTGATAGGTTGTACTGAAATTGAGCTTAGTGCCCATAGTTGCTTGTAATGACTTCCAAAAGGAAGAAGTGAAAAGAGAATCCCTATCAGAAATAATCTTGCGGGGTACGCCATGTAGTCTAACAATGTCTCGCAAGAACACCTGTGCTACTGCTGGAGCTGTGAATGTAGTACGAACTGGTGAAAAGTGAGCTACTTTGGTCAACTTGTCAACTCTCACCAAGATAGCATCATGGCGATGAGAAGACATAGGGAGACCAATGATGAAATCCATGGATATAGTATCCCACTTCCACTCTGGTATAGCATGAGACTGAAGCAACCCACCTAGATGGCGGTGCTCCGCCTTTACCCTCTGACACTCGAGACATCGAGCTACTATCTCAGCAATGAGCTGCCGCATTCCCGGCCAATGATACAACTGCCTCAAGTCAGCATGCAACTTCTTAACCCCAGGATGTGCTGCATAAAGAGCTCTATGAGCTTCCGTGACAATGAACTCTTGCAACCCTCCGGAGGAAGGTACATAAATGCACCCTCTGTGGCGTAACAGTCCATCGAACTCCAAGGAATAATCCACATATTTCCCTTCTAGAGTAACCTGCGAACGTACTACCTGACAAACCTCTGCATACCATTCATCCTCTAACACGTGCCGAAGTATACAGTCTCTCAAGTCTGTGCCCATGGATATGGTGTAAACCTCATGACGTCTCCTACTCAAGGCATCTGCAACTACATTTTCCTTTCCTTTGATGTAGTGAACGTCAAAATCATATTCGCACAAGAACTCCATCCATCTCCTCTGATGTGCATTAAGGTTTGGCTAAGTAAAGATGTATTGAAGACTCTGATGATCTGAATGCAGCTCGAAGTGATGTCCTAAAAGGAAGTGTCTCCACCTCACAAGTGCATGCACTACTGCTGCGAGCTCAAGGTCGTGAGTGGGATAATTAAGTTCATGAGTCTTAAGTTTCCTAGACTCAAAAGCTATGGCCCTACCATCCTACATAAGAACTGCCCCTAAACCCTCTAGGGAAGCATCTGTACAAACCATGAAGTTAGTTGAAGGATCTGGTACAACAAGGATAGGATCGCTAGTAAGTGCCTTCTTGAGTTCCTGAAAGGCCTTCTCGCACTTCTCTGTCCACTCAAATTTCTTCCCTTTACGCTGAAGAGAAGTAATAAGGTGTGCGACTCTGGAGAAACCCTCAACAAAATGTCGATAATACCTTGCTAAACCCATGAAACTCCTGACCTCTGTCACACTGGTAGGCGCTGGCCAATCCATAATAGCCCTAATCTTTGATGGGTCAACTGAGATCCCATCACCAGAAATAACGTGCCCAAGGTACTTGACCTCAGACCGAAAGAAAGCACACTTCGATAGGCTTCCAAACAACTGGTTATCCCGGAAACACTGCAATACCTATTTCAGGTGCTCCTCATGCTCCTTCTCATTCCGAGAATATATCAGTATATCATCGAGGAACACAATAACAAAACGGTCCAGAAAGGTACGGAACACCCCATTCATGAGGCTCATAAAAATTGCTGGGGCATTCGTAAGTCTAAAGGGGACTACGGTAAACTCATAGTGACCATATCTAGTGTGAAATGCGGTCTTGTGGATATCACTTTCCACTATTCTCAACTGATGGTATCCTGACTTCAGATCTATTTTGGAAAAGACTTTGGCACCCTGAAGCTGGTCAAATAAATCATCAATTCTGGGCAAAGGATATCGGTTCTTGATGGTTACTTTATTTAGCTACCGATAATCCATACACAATCGGAGAGATCCATCCTTCTTCTTAACAAAGATGACTGGTGCACCCCACAGGGATACGCTAGGACGGATATGACCCTTCTCAAGAAGTTCCTCGAGTTGAATTTTAAGTTCATTAAGCTCATTTGTGGTCATTCTATAAGGTGCTCTGGAAACTGGCTCGGCTCCTGGTACTAGGTCTATATGAAAATCAATCTCTCTGTGGGGAGGCATTCCCGGTAACTCTGAAGGAAATACATCTGAATATCCCTTAAGGATAGGATGGTCATCGAGCGATGTTTCTTTTTCCTCCTCTTCCCCTCTGTCACTGATAGTGATAGCAAAAAGCTGACATCCCTTCCACATGCTCCGCTTAAGCTGCATTGCGGAGATCATACGAAGAGACACGAGCCTCTGAATCCCGGTGATAACTATGGGCAAACCATGATCATCCTCACACTCGATCTTTTTCAGGTGGCAATCCATCTTGGCTCTGTGGGCATAAAGCCAATCCATGCCAAGTACGATTCCATAAGATCCAAGTGGAGTCACTCTAAGGTCTACTAAAGTGGGGGTCTTGCCAATCTGCAGCTGACATGCCCTAACCACTGATTCCACTGACACTCTAGCCCCTGAAGCTAATTCCACTTCCCAACTGACACCCTGTCTAGTTGCCACTAGCCTGCAATGCTCCACAACCAATGGAGATATAAAGGATTCAGTAGCTCCTGAATCAAACAAAATAGATACATTGTTACCTTTGATTATACCTGTAGATTTGATAACCATGGCCTGATGCTCAGCCTGGCGGTTGTCAACCGCTGCGAATACTCTATGGGACCTGCCCATATCACCAACTGTCGGCTCTGAAGCGGCCATCTGCTGACTCCCTGCTACCTGTCCCTGAGGGCAATCCCTCGCCATATGCCCCATGGCTCCACACATAAAGCAAGCACCCCATGCCTGGAACTGGGCACCCTGAGGCCTAGAGAATGCCTGACCTCCTGTCCTACTGGATCCGTTGTACCCACCCCTGGAGGACTGCTGAGTCCCTGTCGGCTATGTGTACTGCCCCTGTGCTCTTTGATCACGTTTCTGTCCCTGAGTTTGCCACTGCTTGGGCTTGGAGCCCTGCTGATACTGTGGAGGCTTCTGCCTCTGGTTCTGTGGTGTCTGTTGTGGAGGAGGGGGTTTGGAGAACCCCTGAGAATTTTAGTTGTTCCCTTTCCAATATGGTTTCTGGAATCCATAAGTCTGGGATGCGGGATTTCGGTTCTGAAACCGATCCCTATTGTCCTGTGGTCTAACCTGATTTTCCTCGACAATCAGTGCCTTTTCTACAGCAACCCGAAGGCTCTCTAGGGTGGACATCCTAATAGGCCCGGCTATACCAGCATTTAATCCCCTGATGAAGCGGTTTACAAGAAGTTTCTCATCCTTAAGATAATCTACATATGGCAACAACTCAAAGAATTTACTCTCATACTGGGTTACTGACAAGCCTTTTTGTCGGAGATCATGAAATTCGTCTATACGACGCTGCCTGAAGTGTTCTGATAGGTACTTCTCACGGAACCTTTCTGTGAATATCTCCCAAGTGAGTGTATCAGGAACTAATCCGCATTTGTACTCTTCCTGTCTCCACCAGGTGGAGGCTATCCCTCTCAGTAGATGAACTGCAACACGTGCTTTCAAGTTGCTCTCATAAGAATGCAACGCAAAGCACCTCTCAAGACTCAAAAGCCATGCCTTGGCCTCTACTCCATCTGTAGAACCTCCGAAGGATGGTGGTTGGAGGTGCATGACCTCCTTGATGAGATCCCCTGGATCTCGACGACCTCTCTCAAAATAAACTAGTTCCACCGCTGGAGGTGGTCCTGGCAATGCACTGACTCTGGCTCATTACCACCCTGACTCTCTACAGGAATCAGAGCTGGGCTCCTGCTTCATTCTCTATCAATAGATCTATGACTCCCAGAGTCATGACTCCTAACCTGAGGGTTCTCTGCTGGGATCCTTTCCTAAACAATGCCAATAAGATTCTGAATGGCTGCTAAGAGGTCTCGGTTAGGTTCATTTGGTTGTTTGGGAGGTGCTTCTGGGTTCTCCTCTGGAACCGATGTCTCCCTCTCTACCTCATCGCATGCTATGCACACACGTCTAGGACCCCGTCCGCGCTTGCGAGCTTGTCGCGTCGTCGGAGGCATCCTAAGAGGAAATAAGGCAAAACAATTAATTTATTTCTTTTAGAATAAATTCAATTAAATTCAAAAATCAATTTAACAAAATAATTTTAAATATTCTAAGGTGAAACGTAAGTGAGTAAGGTTCCTAGTGTGGAAACCTTGCTCTGATACCAAAATGTCATGCCCAAAATTTAGGGCAAAAACGGAACAATTTTTTTTTTTAAATACAAATTAATTGATTAACAAGTTCACTCACACGACAAGCGTTATTGAAACTTCCATAATTATACTCGAGCTAATTCTGAAAAGAACCAAGCATTGAAATTTTGTTTAATTTTATTTGCCGAAAGCTATCTGGTTTAATTTTATCTCTACGAGATACCTAGTCATTAGGTTTATTAAATCCATCACGTTAAAGAAAATAGGAGAGGAAATTTAATTCAATTTCCAATAAGACACATAGTCTAAACATCCAATTTAAAATTTAAATACTCTAATTAAATTACCCGGGACAAAATTAAGTATTTATTACATTAAATACATTTAAAATTATAAAGGCTAGGCTTACTTCTTATAATTTATATATTCCACTTCCCTTTTTACTTCCTATGAGTAATCCTACGGAGGTCTTTAAATGTTTAAAACTTTATTAAAAAAATATTTAAATATTTAAAACTTTATTAAAAACTTACTCCAATTTATAACCAGAATATATATATATATATATATATATTTATATATTTAAATATATAAATATATATATATATAATTTTACATTATTTTTAATCCATTTAGAATTATCTCCCCAAGATAACAGTTAATCTGCTTCCCAACCCTAATTAGGGTTTTATATTTTTTTTTACACATTTAATAACTCTGAAAACTATCATAATATTTTATTTCATTTCCCCTAGCCCTACTCGGGCTAGGGTTTAATCCATTTTTTTTGTTTATCACTGAGTATTTTTTTTTTACAGGGCCGAAACCCCAAGGCGGTGGCCATTTTTGTTGCAGGTTCGAAGAGGGCGACGGGGAGGGTCGAGGCGCCACTGTGTGGGCGCACAGTGGGCGCCGCGGCACCACTGTGTGTCCACACAGTGGGCGCCGCTAGCGGCTCACACCACTGTGTGGCCACACAGTGGCGGCCGCGGCCGGCCGAGCGGCCCGCACTGTGTGTTCACACAGTGGGCGCCGCGCGGCCCTCACTATGCGTACACACAGTGGGGTCCGCGTGGAACCCAAATTTCCCCCTTTTTTTTTTAATTTTTTTTTTTTAAATATATTTTATATAAATATATATATATATATATATATATATATTTATTTATATTTATATTTATATATATATATATATATATATTTATATTTATATATATATATTTATATTTATATAAATTTATAATCATAAAGTTATAAGGGTGAAAATATACCAATATATATATATATATATATTTTTTTTTTTTTTAAATAAGATTTACATGCAAAAATTTTATACTAGAATAACAAAGGAAAAGCATTATGTTAATTCAAATATATATATATATATATATATATATATATATATATATATATATATATAGAATTTGGCCCTTTTTTTTGTTTACTTGGTTTTAATTGCTGATAAAAGAATGAAACAAAATCTATTGATAAGCTTTTTAATCAACACTAATTAGAAATACAATTTAGAAATACATTTTAGGAAATACAATATACTTCTCTAGAATAAATAGATTCAGTGATTTTTCCTCTAATAAAATAATTACTTAAAACCTTTTTTTTTAAATACTTAGGATCTTTCAGCAAAAATAAACTCCTATTTTTCATCAAGTAGAATATAGATAAAATTTAATTGGAAACTATTTTTTTTTCATAATACAAAAGAAGCTTTTGCATGCAACTCAAAGTGGCTTTTCTTTTTCTAAAAAAAAAATCAGAAGTAGAAATAAAACAAGCTTTTACAACTCTAAGATATTCTACATATTTACAAGATGTTTCTTTGCTTAGCTACAACAATAAAACTCAAGTCTATTTTCAAGAATTACAACTTGCTTCTCTTTTCTATGAATGAGGCATACTTCTATAACAAATTTAAACAAATATTTGCAACTGGATTTAAGTATCTTCAACAATAATCTTCTGTGTCTTTTCATGGTTCCTATTCTCTTTCTCCTGACTTTCCTGCATAATAGAAAACACAATTATGACCACGGAGTGCTCACCTCCCAGCCTAGGCTAACTGGTAGCCACCCCCGAGCTCGGAGAACCAATTCCTAGACGGGTAACAAACAGGCAAACACATAGAAGGCAAATACATACAGATTTTCAAATACACTCCCAACTTGGCTTCACAGCACCACACTTTCGTGATGATCTTTTCAAAGGGTGGTAGTGGACCAATACCCTGAGGAGAACTGCAAGTATGAAATAAACAAGAAGCCACCTCATGGCACAATAATTATATCAAGAATCTCAACCCCTTATTCCTTATGCCCCCCAAAGGCATTCTAGCCTTATATCCCTCCTTATGACCCCCATTGCACAAACAGGCCATGCAGCAAGGGTCACACAAAGATCCCTTGTGATCGCTCTCAAAAGAGAGTCTCTCACTCGAGGGTTGTCACTGCTACCACCCACAAGATCCTCTTCTCTCCCAAGAGTAAGAGGTCTTGAGGAAACTCCCAAAACACAACACAAATCATAATGCAAAAATACCAAAAGATTTTTCAACAAAAACATTCAAGAACACAGATTTCTTACACCAACAAACTTCCAGACATAAGCAAGAAGAAGACATTATAATGAATAACTGAAACCAACCTTAATCTGCCCAAAGGTATTATGATATTTGATGAAGATCTGCCCAATCCATGAATCTTTTTCCTTCTACCCTTAATCAATTTTTTTTTTTTTATTCCATAACATTATTTTCTTTTCAAAATTTCTCTTGTCTCCAAAAATGGAGAGTGGGTGATTACCCTCAAAATCTCAAAATCTTGCTTAAGAAGCTCACTCTCTGAGTTCTCACAAGTTTCTAAAAACCAAAAGGGAAAGAAAGCAAAAATGCAAAAAGACTCCCATTCGAATAAGAAAAATCTAAATTAGATTTAACTTCTAAATTTTCAATTTTCGCACAACTCAAAAAAGCCAATTTTTAAAGCGTTAAAAAGATCATTATAAAGTAGAAACTTGCCTAAAATTACCCCTAACCCCTAGGTATACCTTATGGGCTTTAGGAAACCCTATTAAACTACCCCTAGGTGTTCATTTAACCCATTTTAAACCCCTCTGAAGTTTATTTTCGGGTCAAACATAAGTTGACCACCCCAATTATTATATTCCCAAAGTATTTATGACAACACATTATTTTATTTAAGAAGAACTACAATTAAAACTTTCCCACCAAGAGACAAAATAAAACATTTAAATTTAAATCCACACGTGTCAAGTGACACAAATAAAACACTTTTACAAAAATAAAACATGAAATTGTCTCTTGTGGTTTTTACACAATAAATTTAAATAACACTTAACACTCATGCAACATATACTATTACGAATAAAATACAACACAAACGGGGTGTTGTCTCTCCAAATAGACAAACCCTGGCTTACGAACATACATAAGTCTAGGTTTGATTCTCCGTAATTTTCCATGGTCACATGGTAAATTTCTTTTGCATCTCAATTTACACATTAGTACTTCCAAATATAATTCAATAATATAACAATACACATCATTACTTGCATACAATTTTCATCTGCACAGATTGAATACATCTTTTATCAAGCAAATTCACATAAGCAATTTCATCCCAATTCACATAAACTAAACATACATCATAGTTCTATATTCAGAGTAAAGTCCTGCAAATTCAATAACGACATCTATCATTGCAATATCATCCTATCTAACAATCATGTAGTGTTCTATCTCATTAAGCATATAAGTAAATCACCAAATCATAGCAATGTTATCCAAATCCTGAAATCATATAAGTTCTAAGTCTCAAAAAGCATCAAAATAAAGTATCCATCATAGTCTAAATATAAAATCCATTGAATGTCAGACTGAGTTGAGGTGAGGCCTCACACTAAACTCTAACCTAATTAAGATTACTCCTAAATGACAATAGAATGTTGCAAAATCAATTGAATTGAATAAATAATCTAATTAAAACTCCCTCAATTGATGTAGCAAGGCTTCCATTTCTCTTCTCTGAATTGTGTAATCCGATTAGGGGGTAAAGATGATCACAAATATTTAACTAATCAAATAAAATCAAACATACCACAATAGAATATCAAATTGAAAGAAATGAAAGATTTAAACAAAGTAAACTCCCTATTTCTGATTTTTGCTTCCATTGTTTTTCTCTGAAATTGTGTGGGTAGCTCTCAGGTGTTGCACTAAAACTCTTGCATATATTGGCAGTTGCTTTGAAAAGTGTAATATAGCTTAATTTGAGAAATTTATGTTGTTTATATAGATTTTCATCAGAAATGGGGAGGGATTTTGAACTCAAGTTTTGACTGGGAGTCAGGTGATTTAGATTGATTGGTTAAAAAAGTTGATTGATTTGTTCTCATTTTGATTTTGTCAACTAGATTGATTGGATAGTGAGCTGAATAGATTGGAGAGATGATTGAATTGATTGAGGGGAAAACTGATTTGATTGATTAGTTAGAAAAGGTTATTTGGAGTGAAAGGGGAGATTGGAGAGTTAACTGAGTTAACTGATTTGATCAATCAGTCATGATTTTCAACATGTGATGTAGGAGATTCAATTGAAATTCATTTTGATTTTGATTTGAATTTTATTTTGATTTTTGAATGATGAAATGTACATGAGATTTATTGAAATTAATTGGAATCCACATTTGGTGAAATGTTGTTGGCATTATGTTGTCATTGATGTCAACTGGTAATGGTATCATTGATGTCAACCGGTATAGCATGTTACCGGTATAGCTCGTCACAGGTAAATATGGGATGTCGACAAGTATGGATTGTTGGGATGTTGACTGGTGAATAGGAATTGAAGACAATTGGCATTATGGCAATGCCAATTGGTGAGTGATGTGTTGGCAGTGTAAGGTTGTCAACCAACAAGCATGTGACCGGTAAGAAAACAAGGTTGAACTAATGAAGAATGTGTAGGCAACCAGTAAGCAGTTGGATGTTATACAATAGGACTCCCACTGGATGAAGATGTCATCGCAGGATGAAGATATGACCGACAGAGTTTGGGTTGCTGCAAATTAGTAAGGTAGACAAAGGGAATGTCTACTAGGTTATGTGCTTGATTGAAAATATGTTTGCTCAATGTCAGTAAAGTCAGGTTTAGTGCATTGGTCCATCCACTTCTACAGGTAAGTGGTCATACTAAGCTTATCTCACAACATGCATGGAATTCATCATAACCCTCTAAGATAAGATAGTCAAAGAAGTTGAGGGCAGGTGATTGAAGGCATATACCGGATGACCATAGTGGAACATGAGGATGCCTCAAGTGCATGAAAGCAGAGATATGCACTAGTTCAACAAGTGAAAGCATGATGAGCTACCAGGACAGCAGAGGAAGAATAAACTATGATGGGTATGTCACTTTGACAAACTAGTTGAGGTGAGATCTGAGCTAATGAAGGAGAAGGAAAAGCTTAGCAATTGCAGACATGGATCTACTATGAGATGTTGATGTCAACCGGAATGTAGATATAGGTTGATGCATGGTAGTTGAAGTTTGATGGCATGGTGTCATCAAGGTTATTACCGATATGCAAGGAGATGCATTATCAACTGGTAACCGAGAAAAAGAGACAGATTGAAGAGATCCTATCAGATGAACATGTGTCTAAGTGTGGTGATCGGGCAAATGTGATCCAACTAGCAAAACAAGGGTCTGCATGGTTTAAAGGTTAACCGATTAGTATAAATGGTAAGGTAAGATGAACTGATAGGTGTATACTGGTAGTGCACATGGTCGGTGATGGAGCCTAAACTAACACAAGGGACTTAGCTAAGGTGGATGCCGACAAAGAAGACACATGGACTACGGGTGTCAAATGTGAAGTTGCAAATGGATCGTGTGTCATCAGTGAGGTAGTTGGTGATTGGTTAAACATTAATGTTGACTATGAAATACAAGGATCAGTTGTAGAGGTGTGTAGCTCAAGGCAAATCAAAAGGTTGACTGTTGTGTTATGATGATCGATGCAGGTTGTACAGATAAAAATCTGATTTGGAGTAAGAAGCTGCAAGAACATTCATTGTGATTGACAAGTGTAGGTCGACAAATAGGTCATGTTTGCTAAATATACTAACAAATAGGCCGACAAATAGGTCTTCTTTAGGCTATGATGTTTGTATGTCGATTTTAAATGGTCTTTTTAGTTCTATCAGTACTCCCACCAATCCTAAATCAAAAAGAAGATACAGGTGCAATGCTGAAGCAATGAAGGCCATAATTAATGGAATTTCCGGTGATGTTTCTTCAAAGGTAAACAGATGCAAATATTCTAAGAGAATATGGCATAGATTGAAGAAGCTCTATGGAAATGAACCTAGCACGGCAAAACCGGTTTGTGAGAGCAAGAAAAGAATGGAGCAAATGAAGATACAGATGATATATGTAGATCTGTCAGTTGTTGAAGAAATGATGAAGAGGAAACCCATCTCTTCATGGCTCAAGAGATAGAAAATGATAGCACAGATCAATCCTACCGGAAAGATATGTTTGGTAGTAATGAAGAAGATGAAGAAGAAGTTGAAGCTGAGGTTGATCTTGAAGGAGAGCTTGTAAGTGCACTTGATGAACTTAGAAAAGTGAGGAAAGAATACAAAATGTGTAAAAAGGTTGATACTGAAGAACAAGACCGGTTGAACAAATGTCTTGAAGAATCTGAGGAATGTATTTCAAAACTGAAAACTCAACTGGAAGATGCCAAGAAGATCAATGAAGAAACAAAATCAGAACTAGAGGCCAATGATAAAGAATATCAGAAGCTAAGAGAAGAAATGGAGAATCTTAGGAAAGACCTTGAGAAGTACCAGGATGAGCTCAAGGTGAGGATCTGATGGCAGCACTAAAGCCTTGGATAAAATGTTGAACAAACAAAAAAACTCCAAGGACACTAGAGGATTAAGATTTGATACCGGTGTGTGCTCCACAAGCAAGGTTGTCTCCAACAAAAACATTCAATTTGTCTCCTTTGGTGAAAATGACAAAAGACAAACTTTCACTGTCAGAAATGCTACAAGAAGGAAGATGGACCTAACTACAACCGGTGAAGACATGAGGATGAAGACCAATGCTACAAGAAGGAATAAGGTGGATCCTAAAGGGAAAGGGAAGCTGATAGAAGATGGATTCATCAGGATCAAGGACATAAGAAAACTGTCTAGTAGACCTCCAGTCAGTAGAAGACAAAAAATGTTGTTGCCCACAAGACAAAGCAAGTATGGGAAAATAAGGGATCAAATGAAAGGATTGTAGTGACTGGATAACTCAAGATAAGTCCCTAGAGAAGTAGAAATAGAGAAGCCAAACTAGTAAGATCATCTCATGTTTGGAAAAATAAATTTGTAAGTCATAAGACCTCCTTCTTCGGTTACTGTTTTTTATGCAAAGATTGTGGTCATAGGGCAAATGAATGTAGAAAAGTGTTTAGAAATTGGAATGTAGTATGTCAAAGATGTAATGGATATGGTCATAGTATGTCAAATTGTAGACCCATGCATATATATGCTCCCATCTATGATAGGATGAGTCCATTTGTTGCTCAAAAAAATGTAAATTATGTATGTTATAATTGCAATGGATTTGGCCATAGAAGTCATGAATGCAGGAAGAAGATATTTCAGTCAAATGATAGTCAGTGTAGCAACTATGGTCAGCATGAAAGAAATGACAGAATGTATAGGAATCAAAGACATGCATGGAACAAAAGGAGAACTACCCCTACAGGATCAAGAATTTTATCGGTTTCGGTAGCTAGCTACAAAAACATGATCAGGAGAAAAGGACCAGGTTGGATTAATAGAAGATCCCATGATCATCAGGTTGGCATGAACACAGTATGCTTCTATAGAAATGCTTTTATTCATGTTGCAGAATTTTGTAGAGCAAGGACCAATTAGACAAAGAAGACCAACATTACTCCAGAGACTACAAATGAGAAGAAAAAGGAAATCAAGAAGGTATGGAGAAAGAAGCAAAAGGATATGACCATGGGCAAGCACTGTGCATTCAATGCATAGGTGATATCTCCTAAGGCTTAAAGGAGATGCAAGACTTTAGGGGGAGCTACATATTGTTCACATTATTCACCCCCAAACTTTGAAAAGGATAAATGGAAGGACAAACTGGTGCCAGTACAAGGAAGAAGATGAAATGACAGTGTGTGTAGTTACTGCCTTGGCTACACATCTACAGATGTGATATGGATTAATGCTGCATGTGTCAATGGATGGTTCAAATTGAAACTAGCATTAGAGGAATTTGACTCCAGAAGACAGAGGTTAGAGGAATGTGTTATGGTAAGAGATATTGGTCCGGTATAGTAAACCGGTATGTATAGTATGTTACCGGTATGAATACTAATTGGTAGTGCAGATTATGATCTATGTGGTTACTCTCGTGGTTTGGACTAAGGAGATTATGTCTTAGGTGATATTGGAGAAGTCCCGAGTGACAATGTATTGGTCTAGTAGTTGATCTTATATGCATACATCATTTTTAATTTAACCAGCTTGATAGTTGACATGATGGTGAGGTGGTTTGGCATTATGGTCATGTAGGATCATGTCACAAGTTGTGATGGATATCATGGAAGAGGATGACCATTTGTAGATCATGTATGCTTAGTTCTACCAGTACAAGGTGCAGATTAGAGCCCTGGTTTAAAACCTGACAGACAAAGATGATCTGGGATCTGTGATTCAGGGGGACTTCACAGCCATATCTTCTAATTAGTATCAGACATGTTGGACACAGGGGGAGAATATTCATATGATATCAGATTGGTATCAATGTCAGCATCAACAATTCGTATCAGCAAAATGGTGTCAGAATAACTTTCTGCATATCAAAGGGGAGAAGATGCAGTTTGACTGGCAGGTAAGTGAAATTCACTGACACACTTTTGAACAATTGGTATTAGACTGGTATATACAATTGGTGTTAGATAGTGTCTAATCTCTCTATCTCAAGTGTTATTGAATAAGAGGATGCAGAGAAAAATGCTCAAAGGGGGAGAAGAAACTAGTAGAAAGTTTTGTCAGTACCCTTTGTCATTGTTGTCCAAGGGGGAGAGAAAACTAGTAGTATATCAGATACTACATGTGTTGACATCAATGCCAAAGGGGGAGATTGTTGGCATTGTGTTGTCATTGATGTCAACTGATAATGGTGTCATTGATATCAATCGGTATAGCATGTTACCAGTATAGCTTGTCACTGATAAATATGAGATGTCGATCGGTATGGATTGTTGGGATGTTGACCAGTGAATAGGCATTGGAGACGGTTGGCATTATGGCAATGCCAACCGATGAGTGATGTATTGGTAGTGTATGGTTGTCAATCGACAAGTATGTGACCGGTAAGAAAGAAAGGTTAAACTAATGAAGAATGTGCAGGCAACCGGTAAGAAGTTGGATGTCATACAATAGGACTCCCATAAAATGAAGATGACATCACAAGATGAAGATATGACCGACAGTGTTTGGGATGCTTCAAGTTAGTAAGGTAGACAAAGGGGATTTATACCGGGTTATGTGCCTGATTGAAAATATGTCTCCTCAATGTTAGTAAAGTCGGGTTTAGTGCATTGGTCAATCTACTTCTACAAGTAAGTGGTCATACTGAGCTTATCTCACAGCATGCATGGAATGCATCATAACCCTCTGAGATAAGACAGTTAGAGAAGTTGAAGGCAGGTGATTGAAGGCTTATACCGGACAACCATAGTGGAACATGAGGATACCTCAGGTGCATGAAATTAGAAAGTGAAAGCATGATGAGCTACCTGGATAGAAGAGGAAGAATTAGTTTTGATGGGTTTGTCACTTTGACAAACTGATTGAGGTGAGATCTGAGCTAATGAAGGAGAAGGAAAAGCTTAGCACTTGCAGACATGGATCTACTCTGAGATGTTAATGTCAACTAGAATGCAAATGTAGGTTGATGCATAACAATTGAAGTTTGATGGCATGGTGTCATCAAGGTTATTACTAGTATGAAAGCAGATGCATTATCAACTGATAAGCGAGAAAAAAGAGACAAAGTAAAGAGATCCTATCAGATGGACATGTGTCTAAGTGTGGTGATCAGGCAAATGTGATACAACCAGTAGAATAGGAGACTACATGGTTTGAAGGTTAACTAGTTAGTATAATTGGTAAGGTAAGATGAATCGGTAGGTGTATACTGATAGTGCACAAGGTCAGTCATGGAGCCTAACCCAATGTAATGGACTGAGCTAAGGTGGATGCCGACAAAGAAGACACGTAGACTCCAGGTGTCAAACGTGAAGTTGCAAATGGATTGTGCATTGTCGGTGAGGTAGTTGGTGATTGGTTAAACATTAATGTTGATTGTGAAATACAAGGATCAGTTGCAGAGGTGTGCAGCTCGAGGTAGATCGAAAGGTTGATTGTTGTGTTGTGATGATCGATGCAGGCTATGCAGATATAGATCTGATTTGTAGTAGGAAGTTGTGAGATCATTCATTGTGATTGACAATTGTAGGCCAACAAATAGGCCATGTTTGCTAAATATAGAAAATGTGTATTGGAAGAAATGAGATTGGTGGAGTTGAGTGATTTATTGTAGGTGGTCAATCTCTGGAACAAGATCTGATTGGATTTGGTATGCCTCATGGTCAATGAAGGAAACCCTAGCACACCAAGGTTGAATTGGTGTTTTGGAGGGAAAGTTCACATATAAATATATAGATCAAAGATCATAATTGATTGATGCTACCAGATGTTGCAGTGTCAGATATTGAAGAACAGAGTGTGAGTGTGCAGCAGAGAGTTAATTAGCTAGAGAATTCAACGAAGATCATTGAAGTGACTGAGTGCTTGAGAGAAATAGTAAGAGGATTTAACCAATGAGGTTAAAGTGACTGGTGAGCTATCATTGAAACTAACAAATCATTCAACTAGTTGTGTCCAATTGGTAAGAAGGTAGTAGTGAGTGAAGCAGTGAAGAGTGAGTATCAGAGAAAATCCAACAAGGTAGAAGTTGAGCAGAGGCAAAGTGACAGAAAGAGATTCAACTGGTAAGGGTTGAGGTAATTGGTGAAGCAGTTGCAGAGTATGTTAGTTCTCCTAACCAGCAGTGTTTGAACTGGTAGGAATGAAGCAGAGAAGCAGTGAAGAGATAAAACCTACAGAGAGAGGATTCTACCGGTAATTCAGAGGGAGAGTGAAGGGAGATCTGGCAGAGCTGATGCAAAGAACATAGAGCATCAGAATGAGATATGTGTGAGAGTTACAAAGCTCATTTTTAACAAGTTTATTACTATTGTATTGATATATTTCATTGTAATCATCGAGTTGGAGCTCAGTGTAGGGGTTGGTGCTCCTTGGGTTGGTGCCCTAAATTAGGGGTTGGTGCTCCTTAGGTCGGTGCCCTAAATTAGGGGTTGGTGCTCCTTAAGTTGGTACCCTAAAATTAGGGGTTGGTGCTCCTTGGGTTGGTGCCCTAAAATCAAGGGTTGGTACTCCTTAGGTTGGTGCCCTAAACTTTGTAATATAGTTGTTTATTATGAGGCTGGATTGGAGTAGTAGACTCCAGCAACATTTCTCACCAATTTTTTTCCCATATTGGTTTTTCCTTGTATATTCGGTGTTATGTGATGTGTCCTTTGTGTGTGCTTGCATTTTGGTCTTCTCCTTATCTCACTGGTATATTCACTTTGTGTTAGATATGTTATTCGGTACACACATTTAGGATTAAAATGGTTAAGTTTGGAAACCACTGATTCACCCCCCCTCTCACTGGCATATTGTGTTCTACAAATGTTAATTTGGTTATTTGAAGTTAATTGTAATTAGTTGAAATATGCATTTAGGGAATTTTGAATTTGAGAGAAATGAAATTAGATGGAATTATTTGAATTTTGAATTTGGAGAAATTGGAGGAATAAGTTAATTAATTTAAATAATCTAAATGAAATTATTTAAAAATTAGAAATAGAATTAATTAAATAAAAAATATTATTTAATTAAAAAAATTAATCGTAATTAATTAAATAAATAATATTTAATTAATATTTGAGAAAGGGGTTTGATGATGAATTGATTAATAGATAGAAACTGAATAATTGGTAAGAAAAATGAATAATGATGATTAGGTCAGTTGAGAAGAATAATATGCTTAATTAAATAATTGAAGAATTATTCAATTAAAAAGATGAATAATTAGCAAAGATCAGTGAGACATTTTTAGGTGTCTACACTTTTCACACACTAAAGGGGGATTGATACGTCTCTATAAATAATGTTAAGTCTAAAGATCGCTGCTTCTTACCTATTTTCTCCTTGTGAAGTTTTGTTTGTCTCCACACGTGATTAGGGTTTCATGATGTCTTTGACAAAATAGGATGTGAATGTCCACTTCAATGCTTAAATCTTGACTTTCTTGTTGCTCCAAGGCTTGAAGGAAGACTGATTACTTGCTCACTTGTCTTGAATGCTTGATTTCTTGATGTCAAATTGAATATCATTTCTATGTATGTTATGTCTTGATTGCTAAATGATAAGGGAATGCCTCCTTTTATACTTTCCTGTCAAAAAAAATTACTAATTTTCTAACATGAGCTAACAAAGGGTTGGGCTTCCCACTCAAATTTGAAAAGGCAAAAAGGGTTTAAAGAGGGGCCCAAATAAGGAGTACCAAGGCATGTTTCCCTAGTCCTACCCCATCTTAGGGCTAGGAAAAGGTTCCTAGTTGATGTGTGAGGTGAAAATAAGACCATGTGTCTTACATCATCAAACATCCATACTCCATTCTTTCATGACCTCTTGTGCTAGTACTAAATAGTTGAGAGCAAACAACCATTTATCAAGATCTTGGAGGAGAGGAGAAAAATGGAGTCAAGCCTATTGTGTGTATGAAGGTGTATGATGCAAGAGCATCCCTGGTTCTTGGCAATCTTGCATCAACCAAAAGCATTTCCTTTCCAGTTTGTTTTCTGTTTTGCAGTTTTAGTATTTCTTTCTGTATTTTCTTGCATTTTCTCACTAGATCTTACAAAGTTGGAATTTTCTTATGGAAATGATCATCTTCCTTATTCCAAAACCATGGAGCATTTGGATCATTTTTTGGCAAGCTATCAATTTCAGACTCTGAGACAGTTTGTGACTTAGAACACCGAAACCGCTTGGACCTATTTGCTATTGGTGAATCTTGCGGATCCTTTTTGTGGCTTATGGAGCTTCAATTCATTGATTCCAATATTCCTTGGCATGTGGTTGACCTCCTCTTTGATCTGCACTTCTTCCTTTGTATTTTCCAAAGGATTCTCTTTGGTGGAGGCCGACCTGATGGTTTTGCATGTTTCATCATGTTCATCATTGTTTGATTCTTGTTGGGCCGACTGGATCCCTCTAGACCATATAAATCAATGTAATTAAGAATCATAATTCATTCCAGAGAAGTTAGAAAATAGATCTTAAGATTTAGAGGTCTAAAGTTGACCAATTCTTTAATTAAGCATGTATGTGGTAGGCCGGTGAGCCGAATCTTTTAACCCGGATCTTTTAACCCGGATGTTACTGGTTAATTGTAATTAGTTTTCATGATCTAATTTATTCATTTTTGTATTGCCTCCATCATCTTGTCTTTCTTTCATTGTGTTTACTCTTGTTGCACGGCCCAAATAGATCTCTTTGAGGTCAATCCTAACTGTGACTGCACTAAGTGGTATCAGAGCGAGATTTCATTCCAGAGATTGTATTGTCCTGAGAATCTTGTTGTGGGGTGGCAGACTATGGATCTGACCTGCAGCTACAAAGGACTAACATGAAGATCGTGTGAAGAGGAAATAGGAATGGTGGAATGTGTGGGAATGAAAACCCTATTGTGATACAAATGTTGAGAGGAATTGCAGCCCAGTTAGAGGTTGTTGAGACAACACAAAGAAGAGGTCCACATATTGAAGATGTGAACAAAGATGAAGAAGAAGAAGAAGCGGCAGAACAAGTAGCAAACCCATCGGCGATTGATCTGGATGAAGAGAGGTTCTTGAGGGTTTTGAGTAGGGTGAACACTAAACCACATTTTACCCCATCAGAGTATGATGGAAAATTGGAATCGGATGAATTAATGGATTGGATCTTGGAGATGGAGAAGTATTTTGATTTTGAAAACACCGCAGAAGAAATAAAGGTCAAATATGCCTGTAGCTAGTTGAAAGGTCATGCATCTCTTTGGTGGGAACATTTGAAGGTTGATAGATAGAGAAGGGGTAAAGGAAGATCAAATCATGGGAGTGGATGGTTGCCAAGTTAAAATCTAAGTTTATGCCAGCTAATTATCAAGTAAATCTATTATGAAAGTTGTAAAACTTGAAGTAGAAAGAATATAGTGTAAAGGAGTATACCAAAGCATTCTACAAGTTGAATATCATATCTGGACATGTCGATGATGAGGTTGAACAAGTTGTGAGATATTTGAATGGATTGTGGATGTCTATACATGATGAACTTAGTTTGTTCAAATTGCTGAGTGTTGAAGAAGCTTACCAATATGCTCTGAAAGCATAAGAGAAGTGAACAAAAAACATGAGCAGAGATAGAGAGGTAGAGGTGGAATATTTTTTGAAGGAAGATTTAAAGGAGGAAGAGGATATTCTAGAGGAGGAGGAACCTATATAGATCAGAACAAGGACAAGGAAGTAAGAAAAGATGGTAATTCATAGCAGAAGGATGACCAAAATTTTTGTAGAAGGAGAGAACCTGATAATTACCGGAATGAAATTTTTGGAAAAGATGACATAAGACAAGATAAGAGAGTGTTTAGAGGAACTTTCTTTAAGTGTGGAGGAGAAGGACATCATGCCTTTGAATGTAAAAAGATAGAAAACACTAGGAGAACATCATTGGTAGAAGAAAGCCCCATCGGATCAGCCTTTGCAAAGGATAAATTTGTTCAAAACCAAATGTCCCTGGTTCTTAGCAACCTTGCATCAACCAAAAACATTTCCTTTCCAGTTTGTTTTCAAATTAGCAATTTCAACATTTCTTTCTGGATTTTCTTGCATTTGCTCACCAAATCTTGCGGAGTTGGATTTTTCTTGTGGACATGATCATCTTCCTTATTCCTAAACTGAGGAGCATTTCGATCATTTTCTGGTAAGTTGTCGAGTCTGGATTCCGAGATAGTTTTCTGGCTTAGAACACTATAACTGCTTGGACCTATTTTCTATTGGTGAATCTTGCAGATCCCTTTCGTGGCTTGCAGAGCTTCAGTTCATCGATTCCAATGTTCCTTGGCATTTGACCGACCACCTCTTTGATCTACACTTCTTCCTTTGAATTTTTCAGAGGATTCTCTTTGGTGGAGGCTGACCTTATGGTTGGGAACGTTTCATCATGTTCATCATTGTTTGATTCTTCTTAGGCTAACTAGATCCCTCTAGACCATATAAATCAATGTAATTAAGCATCATAATTCATTCCAGAGAAGTTAGAAGATAGATCTTAAGATTTAGAGGTCTAGAATTGACCAATTTTGTAATTGACAACATATGTGGCAGGCCAGTGAGCCGAATCTTGTAACCCAGATGTTATTGGTTATCCGTAATCAGTTTTCGTGATCTTATTCATTCATTCAGTCCTCCATCATCTTGTCTTTCTTTCATTGTGATTACTCTTGTTGCACGATCTAGATAGATCTCTTTGAGGTCCCTCCTAACTATGACTACACCAGTATAAATTTTTTTATTTAATCTTATTTCCATGCATGATAGAGTACGCCATTGGTGTTGTTGGATAGGGTTTTGTAGATCTAGACTAGTGGTTGGGTTGTTTAGGGTTTATAAAATAGTTTTAATTTCTAACATACACATTTTGGCATGCCTAGTGGGATGTATATCCCTATTGGATCTATATCTATTCAAGAATTTGAAGACTAACCTTGTGCAACTAGGGTTGGAGACACAATCTTAGGGTTTGCAAATATTTTATCATATGGCTGCTTTTTTTTGTATAAAATTTTTACTACACATTGGATATGATATAATTATCTTACAATACAAAAATAATAATTTTATTATCAATTTTGAGTGAGTCATAATTATTTTGTGTTTTCAAAAAAAAAATTTGGTTGCAAATTAGCAAAAATTTTGAAACTTTTTATGTATTTGAAAAGCTCTCAAAATTCTAGAGGGGTTTTGTTTTTAAGTTTTCAATTTTGATGTTAAATAATTAGCATAAAATTAGATCTTTGAAAAATAGCATTTTTTTCATAAATCTGCTCTCGAGGGTTCAAATTAAAGAATTTTTATAAAAAAATTACATTTTTAGACATCTCTCATAATTATACTAGAGGTATCTTCTTTTCATTTTTCTTTTTTGAGTAAAAAAATTTCAAAAAAATCAGATCTTGTTGACTAAGTCGAAAGAAAAACAAAAGTTATAATCTATAAAAGATTTATACTTTATTTGCATATATTTTATTACATCATAAGATTAATTTATCATCTTTGAAAGGGTTCTATTATAATCTATAAAAGATTTATACTTTATTTGCATATATTTTATTACATCATAAGATTAATTTATCATCTTTGAAAGGGTTCTATTATGAGTTCTAACATCATAAGAAATCTATTTGTGTAACACACATAATTGCTTTGGACTATCATGTTTTCATGATTTCACACACTTCATTGTGAATTGACAAGGCTAGCTTGGAGCTCATCATATTGGATCAAGGAGTTTCAACACATTGGTTGAAAATTTTGTAAACTTGTGAGGTTTACAAAATGGTGGTTTCAACCACAATGTGTGAGATTAAGTCTCTCCTATTTATAAGGGTAGGTTCCCCCCTGCTCATTGCTCTAAACAGTTTCAAAGAAAATTCTAACTTCTAATCCTATTCTAAGCTTGGGTGTTACACCACCTCATTCTCTTTTTTTAGAATAGATCCTTATCCTTTTCTCTTTTGTCAAAAAGGATATTACAACAAAGAGGAATAATAATTCAAAAAACTACTAAGTTCTTAACAAACAACCTAAAAGCATATCAACAAAATTTACAAATAATAAAGAAGCAAAGTTTCTATAATAGCACAAAGTCTTTTGTTGCTTCCCAAGATGAGAAAATAGTAATGAAGCCCAAAGTCTTCAGCACACTATTATCCTATCAATCTTTTTTTGATGAATTACCTCTATAACCCCATATGAACCTTCCCTAAGATAACAAAATAAAGCACAAAGTCTTTATATTTCTATCTGCATACAAATTCATACACTTATACTATGATAACAAAATAAAGCTCAAAGTCTTTAAATTATTATCAACTTACAAATTCTACTTTTTAAATTCTAAACTGTAACACAAAATTCACAAAACTAAATTTACTCCACCCTCCAACATTACCTCTACACACT
Organism: Cryptomeria japonica; assembly: GCF_030272615.1. Taxonomy (NCBI): domain Eukaryota; kingdom Viridiplantae; phylum Streptophyta; class Pinopsida; order Cupressales; family Cupressaceae; genus Cryptomeria; species Cryptomeria japonica. The sequence goes on from NC_081413.1 coordinate 308,253,885, forward strand.
ACTTTTACTCAATCAAATTAGATTCTATAACTAGAATGACATAAGAACATTTCCACTAAGAAATGCAATGAATTTAACTCAAAGTTTTAATGCCAAAGATGCTTTCCTTTTTTACTCAATTTGCAAAATTACAAATGAACTTAAAGTTTCACTTTTCTCTTTCCTTCGACAAAGTCTAGTTGCATAAAGTTAAAAGATAATATTTACAAGAAGCACCCTCGTATATATAGGGGAGGGGCTATGAGGAAAACTAGGAAAAATTAAAACTAACTATGTCTTTTTCAAAAGTCAAGTCCTATCTAAGTTAGGACTTGTGCTAACCTAAACTGTAAAAGTGTACATACAAAAGGACACTTAAGGTGTCAACTATACATTACAAAAATGCACCTAAACTAAAAAGCATGAAAAAATACCAAGTATCCTATGACACTTTTGGATCATTCTGATCTTGCTTCAAGATCTCTTCAAACTTTTGCAGAGAGGTTTTCATCTAAGACTGATCAGGACCTTGAGTGTGACTTGTGATAAACTTGACCTGAGTGATAGAATCTCCCAAACCAGCACAACATTTTTTTTTTTTCGTCAAGAGATATCTTAAGTTATCCATAATGACTTGCAAATCTACTAGTTTATCAATTGAGGATATAGAATTATCCTCATCAAATTCTACATTGACTAGTAAACTGGACTCTTTGATGATTGCATCTACATGAAGAGTTTTCTGGTTTTCATCAAGTAATGTACAAGGAAACTTTGATATTTTTTCAATGATTTCCTTTTCTTTATCAACACATTCTTTATATATTTTCCTCATGTATTTGATGGGTCTCTCAAGAGTGTTCATCTGTTGTTCCAATGCTTCTCTTTGTTCAATATATGTGTCTCAGGAGGAAAGTACTTTATTATCAACTCTAACATCAAGTTCAAAATATTCTAACTTCAACCAAGGGTTGAAGTCTTTCTTCTATGCTTCTAGCTCTCTTGAGAGGAGGTCTAGTGTCTTTCCAACTTCAGATTTTACATTTTCTAGGTTATGAATCAAAGTAACTTCTAAGCTAAATAGATGTGTCCCTTGGCTGAGCATTCTATCCATCCATTCTCCAACCTCTCTACCGTGAGAGGTCACTCGCTTAACTTGTTTTACATCTTTCTCATCAATTAATGAATTCACTGGCTCAACTATTTCTAAAGATTTTCTTATCTTAATTATCACAAAATTGAGTTGCTCCACTTGTGCTTTGAGCTTGTCCTTATTTACCTTATCTTCATCACATCTCACCATGAGAGCATCAAAAGCTACTTCAGTGTCTTTTTTGGTTCCATCATGAGTATTCTTGCCCAAATCTATCATATTTATGACATAGTTTGTAGGTTGTATCTCAGTAATGTTATTATTAGGAGGACATACTACAATTTCAACATACTTACTTTTAGGCTTATCCACCTTTACTCTTGAGATAGGCTTTGCCTTCTTTGTGATCTTTAGTTTAACATGACCTAATCAATTGAAGTCAAAGTCATCTAGAGAGATGGATTGTTTCTTTATCTTGGGAGAGTTTGAGAGCAACCAAGGTGGCAAATAAGAATCATCATTGATCTCTATAAGTAATGTTTCTAAAGAGGGTTCCTATCCTTGAATGACAATGGTCATGATAGGTGAAACAAGATTCACAATAGAGGGTGGGACCTCTATAGTTGATATATTGGGAATGTGAGTAGTATCTAACAGAAAAAATTTAAAATCATCAAACATAATAGAAGATACCTCAAAAAAATTTGGGAAGGTAGAAAATAGATTTTCAACATTACCTTGAGCAGTATCCAAAGCTAAATCACTAGTTTTTGAAGATGGAACAGTATGGACAACCACACTAGTTGCTTATGGAGTATATGAAATGGTATAACCAAAAGGTGCAGACTCAAAAGTACAAACTATTGGGGGTGTAGTAGCTAGAACAATATTTATAACCTAATGTGTAGATCCTTGTGTATCCTCATGTTGAGGATCTTTAGGATTTTCTAGTAATCAATCTAGATATCCTCTATACAATGCACATAGATGTAGTTCTTCTTTAACTTGTTCTTCATTTCCCTATAATCAAAGTCTTCCTTGGCTTTGAAAAATTTCATGGTAACTCTTCTTATTTCCTCAACCATCACCTTATCTTTGTAGATGGAATTAATTGAGTACCTTCCAATAGTCAAAGTAAACTTGAAACAAAGCTTGTGGGAACCCAATTGTCATTCATGAACCACAACCATATGTCAAGATAACTCCATAAGAGAAATCTTATATGATGGATATCTAGGAAGCATAAAGGGTTGATCATCAAAATATCGTACCCTAAGGTAGGTGAAAGTAGGAAATTGTAAAACCATGTATCCATACCGATTAACCACATCATTTGATACTCTCTTCTTTTGAATATCTTTGTTGAGCATGAAGATATAATGATAGAAGAAAGTATCATTGACCCTCCTAAAATGGTGTAGGCTATTTTTTAAAACCAGTTGGCAATATTAATCATAGACCAAAACTTTTCTTCTATCTCCTTTTGTCGAGAAACTTGGAAAATATTGTTGCAGCATACACCAAGTATGAATTCATATGAAACTTCAGAGTGGTAGGCACATTGGTGAGTTGGTCACATAGAGCATCACTCATCTATTTTCCCCAATATATCTTTTCCTTATTTTGCTTGATAACATGGATGTATTGATACATCCATTCATCATATGTATCTAAAACTAGAAGACCCTTAACTGCACAAAGAAGAGTAATCAAATCATTAACTTCCTCAATGATGTTAATACTGTGAAAAGTCTTAGGCCATCTAGCAATGGTGGGCTCGAGAGTATCTACCAATTGTCATTCATATTTCTCAAGCACTTGTCTAAGTACTTCTCATAATAGGCTTGAGTTGTTTGCATATCAATGTTGGAATACCCATCAATTCTTGGACATTTGAAAATATTGTCAAAGAACTCTTCATCCAATTAAATGACCTTTTTACCCTCTACATACTTAACACTTCTACTCTGAGGATCGAAGTGATTGGCTACTAGAAGCACAAATTTTGGATTTTGAGGAGACATAGGAAATGCAGAGACTGAGAGGATACTAATATTGATAGTTCATTCTATCTTGTACTACTAAGGAGTCTCTTGGATCCTTTTGAGAAATTATTCAAGGTCCACATTGTTAGATCCAATGGGTACTAAGAGGGGAGGGGTGAATCAGTACATTACTGGTTTTACTAATTGAAAGTTTACCTTTAAATATGAACTAATTAACCATTCACCAATGTACACAATTACTACAGAAGATTAAGCATACATAAAAAGATACACAGATTTATCTCGTGGATACCCAATAGGGAGAAAACCATGGTGTGAGTAGGAACTCACAAAATTTGTACTCTTCTGGAGTACGCCCGATGAAGAGCCATCCCTGTTAGGAGATTACAAAGACACTAGTTTGGTGTCACCTAGTTAAGGGATTTTGATGAAGGTCGGTTAGTTCCTTTATCCTGTTAAAGGTAGCCTAGTTATAGGACTTAGAACATCAGTTAAGATGTTACCTAGTTAAGGGATTTATACAATGGGACCTGTTAAAGTCCACCTAGTTAAGGGATTTATATTGCAGTCATTTCAAAACAAAAGATAAATGATCAAATACATGAAGCTACACATTATCCTAATTAGATCACAATTAGGCATCAGTCTTGGTCTACATTGGTTGTGCTTGTCCTTCACAATTTTGTCTTCTGTCAGTTTGCTGATACTTGAATCTTGCACTGCCAATCCTCTATCACTTGAGTCACTGCTCTGTGAAACCCCACTCTATCAGTCTTCTGTCACTCGGCTCTACACACTCTGAAACTCCCCCTGTGTTTTTTTTCACATTAACTTTAATCACCTTGACAACAACCCTCTCAAGAATGAGATATGTGAATTTATAGATCCTTAAGTCTTTCGCCAACTTTTCCCTCCAAAACATTCATTTAAAAAATTCTGTTGTCAAGCCTTAAAATGCGCTTCTAAAATCATGCAGGAATCTCAGTCAATATTGTTGAACATGTTGGTATGTCTATTGGTTGACTAAGAGGAGACTTCCGATTTAACTGGTTGTAACTGAATGTTACCAATCTATCGATTACCAAATTTTTTGGTGAACCGCTCACAACCTTGTCTATCCAATTTCTTCCTGTGTGTCAGTTTAGTCTTTGCTTAGTCGGTGGATGTCTTTCTTACCGATCTAATCACCGCTACCCAATCACCTTACTACTTGTCGGTCTACTACTTGTCGGTATACCTATTGTCTTCCTATTTACTCACTGTTTGGTTTACTTACTCCTTAAGGATGGGGAAGACTAAGGAGATGATGTTTCCAATAATGACAACCATATCATTTACCAGTCATACAAAATTACATCAAAATGCCAACAAACTCCCCCTTTGGCATTGGTAGCAAATTCTACAAACTATTGTACCAGTCCCATGGCCCTTGTTCCTAACAAGACCATAAAAGCCAAAATTCCCCCTTTTGCCATCAATGGCAAAGACTATCAAAAATGATTTGTCAAAATAAAGCAAAAATTCTTTAGTTTTCTTGAGAAACTTTTAAAGAAGATTCCCATGAAGATTGAATTTGTTTATGGTAGTAAAGTGGCCATGTAATAGTGCAATGAAGACCTCCATATCGTCAACTATCTTGCAGTCAGGTGCATGAATTAAGTGGTCTGCCTCTTTAATGTTCAGTTGCATGAAGTCTATGATTGGTGCTAAATATAATTGGAGCTCTAACATGATAAGACTTCTTTTGTCTTCTTCATGTTTCAACTTTCTAAGTTGATGATTGAGCATTTTGATTTTTCCAGTGAAAGTTGATGTTGAACTACTAAGAGGATCAAATGAGCTCATGAGATCCTGAATCTCCTTTTGAATCTAATTTTTGTTATCATCCAAATCTTTGATTAAGATAGGAAAGTTTGAAGATGTCATCAGGAGTTGACCAACTTGTTGTAGTGTGGTCTTGACCTCTTATGTTTTGGTTGATAGAGCAACTTTTCCAACTGATATCTGTTCCATTAGGTTATCTCCTCACTTTGTTTCATATTGTCTTATTGCAACCTTTTTCAGATCAATTGCCTCTGAACTAATTGCTTTGACCAGAGTATTAAACTGATCAATAATGGGTGCAGTATCATCAACTGCAATGTCCAGGATGAGATCAGAGAGAATTGCTTTGGCTGAGATGAGGATTTTTGCCTTATTTTTCTTTTCTCTCAGTTTTACCTTTTCAGCTTGGATTCTCAGTTTTTCTGAGACTTTCATCAATTGTTTAGGGGTCATTTTCTTTATATCTATAACTGAATCACCTTCTTCTTCTTCCTCTATTCCTTCTTCAAATTTTGAGGGCTCAGCTTCTGAGCTAGTTCCTGTGACAAATCTTACCTTTTTCTTTACATTTTCCATGTCTAAGTCTAATTTTCTTTTTACAAGAGGGGTATCCAACACTACTATGTTATCTTTTATCTTCTCTTCCTCTTTTCCTTCCTATTCTTTCTTCTCTTTCTCTTTTCCTTCCTCTGATTCCTTCCCTTCCTCTTTGCCTTCCTCTATTTTATTTTCTTCCTCATTTCCTACCTTTGTTCTCTTCTCTTCCTCTATCTTCTTTTCTTCCTCTTTTTCTTCTTATGTTTTCTTTTCTTCCTCTTTTTCTTTCTTTGTTCTCTCCTCTTCCTCTTTTCCTTCTTGAGAGAGATTAGGATTTGGTGTAGACAAGTTTTTGTGAGGTGTATCCTCATAAGGAATGTCTTCAACTAACACTTCATCTTGACCTAACAATTTAGTTTTATCAGCTTCCTCTACTGGTGAAGTATGAACCAGTTGTTCAATACTTGTTGTAACATTGGGGATGTCTGACACAACATCTCCTATGATGTCCTCAATAGAGAACATATCAAATCCTTCAGTGGAGTCTTTATCTTTCCCTTTATCAAGGACAACTACCCCTTTGTCATGTTTAGTTTCTTGTTCAATTTCTTCTTCAACCTTCTTTTGCTAGTCCATAATTTCCTTCCATAGGGCAACACCTTCAGTGTGCACTTCTCTAATTTAACCTACCACCACTCTTCCAATTTTGTTCCTTATCTTGAAATGTTGAATACATGCTTCAGCCACCAGTGAAGCTTGATCAAAATCTAATTAATGTTGCACTTCCATGAGAGCTTTTATTCTGAGCTCTTTTTCAATAGCTAGAGCAGACTTCCATCTTCGTTCAATTTTATCCAGCAAATATGATTGAATAATGCCATACAATTCACTGGTAGTTCTACAAAGGGTGTGCAAGTTCTAGAGCAAAGCTTCCTTAAGTTTCCTCTTGTCTTTATAATTACTAAGAGAATTTCTCCTTTCAACACTAGACAAACCTCCAAATTCTTTGATGCCATGCACCATCTCATCAATTGTTGGAGATTTATTCCTTTGACTTCTTCTAACCTTTGTTACTTCCACATCTGACCCAATGTCACCATCTTTCTTATCCTCTCTGAGTTTTGGATCACTCTTCCTCTTTTTGGTGTAAGTTACTCCTACCAGTCTATCTTTCCTTGGTGAAGATACTAGAGAACCTAGATTCTTTTCCTTTGTGTATGTTATCGGTTTAGTTGTTGCAGTGCCCTTTGGTTTTGTTTTTGTCACTTTCTTCTTTTCACTAGTTAGTTCTTCATATTTGGCAGGTGTGACCCCTGCTTTCTCACTCGCATCGGTGGAGGTAGTGGCACCCACTAATACATTTGGACTAGATTTTCAACTGAGGTTTCTGACAGAGAAGGTATATTGTGGCCAAATTTGATTTTTTTTGAAAAAATGCCCGCATTCGTTGTAATTCTGACGAAAATTACCCATTTGGTTTCGATGAAGAAGGCATTAGCAATGAGAATTTTCTTTTTTTCAAAAAAGTGCTCAAGTTCATCGTAATACCGACGACAGTGGCCATTAAAAAATAAAAAAAGAGGTGGGGAATTCATTTGTGAATTGTAATCTCGTGTAGGCATCCGTGGTGACTTCAACCCCCAAGAACATCAAACCTGCGTCAAAGGCAATCCCACGCAGGAGGTAGATTCAAATTGCCCTAGTTTTTAATTTCATGTTGCAAAAAATATACATGTGGTGGTTAATTGTCCTAGTTTAATCTCGTAAAACCATAGAACTGTGATTGAGGAGTGAGCATTCAATTTTGTATCAGCAATCCCTTCCTCCCGTATACGCGCATGTTGATTATTCACATGAGATCACATCTCTTTGCGGCATCATATCAAACAATTCACGAGCCTTGTCCATGTTTCCATATTTTGCATTCATGTTAAGCAGGGAATTTGCAAGTACAACACCTAACAAAATTCCTGTATCCGTTATGCTTTGATGGATGTCCATACCTTGTTCCAAAGTTCCCATTTTTGCACAGGTAGGGAGGATATGCTAGCAAAGGTTGTGGAATTTGGCTTTATGCCTTCCAATTTCATTTGCTTGAAAGTTTCTAAAGCCTTTTCGACAAATCCATTTTATGCATATCCAACAATCATTGCAGTCCACGAGACAACATTTCTTTCAAGCATTCTATCAAATAGTTCGCGTGCCTTGTCTATGCTTCCACATTTTGCATACATGTCTACCAAGGCAGTTACAACTACAACATCTGACAAAATTTCTCTATCCTTTATACTTCGATGATGTCCATACCCTATTCCAAATCTCCCATTTTGGCACAAGAAGGGAGGATAGTAGCAATGGTTGTGGAATTGGGCTTTACACCTGTCGATTACATTTGCTTGAAATTTTCTAAAGCCTTCTCAACAAATCCATTTTGTGCAGTTGCAACTACATCTGACAAAATTCCTCTATCTTTTATGCTTTGATGGATGTCCATACCCTATTCCAAAGCTCCCATTTTGGCACAAGCTGGGAGTAGGCTGGCAAACGTAACTAAAGAAATGCAATGATCAGCTCCAAATACATCAAACCACTACTAACAAAACCGAGAGTCTAAAATATGATAGGGAATAGTGTGAGTTGTCCTGAAATAAAATATTTTATTTTCAATTTCAACTAAAACATAATTACTCAGCCATTTAATGTTATTAATAAGTGTTTAATTTATGAAAGAGATAAACGGTTGGCCACAAGTACATGAGTTACTAAATGCACACAAATAAGTGAATTTGATATTCAAAACTATCTACAATGAATTCAATTCTTGTCCATTAGTCATTTATGTTTGCAATAAGCATCTTTGTTTGTTTTTCTTAATCTTTATTCATAGTTATGTGCATATTTCACATTCTATAATTAGGATATCAATTGCTATGGATGAACACTAGCATGATGTGTGTGTTGTGGTATAGATGCGTGGAAACATAATTATGGGATTGCTATATTATAGAGATCATAAATCTAGATATCGCATATTAGTTATAAATCTAGATATCGCATATTATAGTTATATCCATTAGTATAGAAAGAGATTGAGTCTAAAGTTGACATATAGTCTGTAAGTGTCCTAGATTGTCCCTACTACTCACTCTTCAATTCAGAAAAATGGAGTTCTAAAGATTTGTTGCACAAGATGGTGTTGAACGTATCAACAAGGCTAGCATGGAAGGCATGTTCAAGCTTCCACTTGTACAACTTACAACAAATGATTTGTTGATAGAAGAAATTCTTGAAATAGGGATACTATCGAAAGACAAGTAAGTACATACAAACCTCCTCAGTTGAAAGTAAAATTTGTGTATAAAAAGAGTACATTGAATCCCAATCCATAAACACAATAAAGATACCGATGGAGACTTAATTGGATGTAGCATGTCGCACCAAAGTTGTTAGAGTATGCTAAGCTAGTACATAATGTTTCGTAAAGACACATTAGTATTTTACCTAGATCATTATCTACCAAAACTAACTATAGTAATCCTTTTGAGGATTAATTTCATGGTGCTAGATCTTCATTTAGTTCCACTTCTTGTTGGAGATAAGAATAGTTATTTCTTGAGGTAGATGAATATCCCATCAACAAAGGACAAGACCCTTTCTAGAATATAACAAATTCTACTCCAACAAAAGATCATGGGGGTTTCACTAGAGATATTGAATAAGAGATAGACTTCTATTGTTGCATTAAAAGCATTGGCATGTTCTTCATTTATTGATGTAAACTCTTTGTGATGCCACCACAACCAACAAAGGTGTAAGAAGTTGTTTGCAATGCATGGATTTTTAGGATTGTCCTTTGAGAAAATAGAATTAAAGTATGGAAGAAGGATCTACCAGCTCCTAAGGGAAAGACCATGTCAAACAATAATTTCTATTTTCTTGCTTGTGAAGAAAGACCATGTCAGACAATATCAACGAACAACAAAATAAGGAGACAATTGCTAGATTGTGGTCTAACTTGAAAAGAAAAGGTGATGGAAAATGTTATTGTCCGTGCAAAATTTGTAAGGGGTTAAAGAATAAAAGACTTCTAATCAAAACAATGAAGAAACATTGTAGGCTGCATGGTCACATTGAAGGTGGACATGATTATCATCCATTGGTAAGTTTTTCATTATATCATTTTGACAATTTATATACATAATAAATCACGTGATGATGAGATCATGATCACAGTTTATTTATGTATATCAATTTTATATAGGTCGATCACCCTAGAGCACATGGTATGGATCAACACAACCCAAAGAATATGGTTTTTGAAGTGGACAAACATGGAGGTGTGAATATCAAAGTTGAAGATAATGATCCCATGGAAGATGATGATCATGAGCCAGAAAACACAATTGAAGATGATGGTACAAATACATTGATCCATGACTCATTTAGTACTCACGCAACTGATCATGATGATGAAGATGACCTTGATGTTGTTCATGATGTCCCTCTACTTGAGAAGGCATCTGAGGCCCTTTATGAAGACTCGCAGGCAACCCTTCTCTCTGTTGTATTATTGTTGGTGAACTTGAAGGTTATGAATGGTTTATCCAACATAACAATGTCACGTATGTTAAGGCATGTCATATATGTCATAATAAACTATGAATCATGCTATACCATTAATATTCTTTATTATAACAAATTATATTTTGTTGTTGTAGATTGATAGGTGAGTTTTTGTTACCACCATCAAATATTCTACCTCACTTATATTGAGAATTATTTGTCGTTATGAAAGATATTGGAAGGAGTATCAAGCAATAGATGCTTGTCCCAATGATCATATTATATATCACAAACAACATGAATTTTGAATTGAATGCCCTGAATGTCATATCAATAGATATCGAACAGATCAAATAACAAAAAGGGTTCCTCGCAAGGTTCTTCGCTATATTCCCATTATTCCACGTATGCAACGATTATTCAAGTGCACTAGCTTGGCACAATTTATGGATTAACATGCACACAATAGAAGTCAAGATGACATTATTCGAATGCCTATAGATGGTTCAGCATTTATGGACATAGAGGAAAAGTGGCCACACTTTAAAGAATAACCTCGTAATCTCAGGCTTTCATTGGCAGCAAACGGTGTCAATCCATTTGGAGAGATGAGATCTATTTACTCAGTGTTGCCTATTTTTGTTATCAACAATAACATTCCTCCATGGATGTCAATAAAGAGGGAGCACATAATGTTGGCAATGATTGTTCCAGGTATTTTATCATTTAAATATAGTCGTCTAAATTTAATTATAAATATTGCAGTGAAATGGTCATAATAATTATGTAATGTTTTTGTTCTTTCGATTAGGTAAGTACCAAGTTAAAGATATGAATGTATATATCGAGCCTCTTATCGACGAGTTGCTGGAGTTATGGAATGGTGTCACTATGTATGACATCTCTAGACCAATAGGACAAAGACAATTTCAATTCCATGCGATGCTTCTATGGACAATACATGATGCCCCGGGGCTAACACATTTTTGTGGTATATTATAGTGTTTAAGTTGTGCATGAACATTATAATTCAAAAAATTATCATATTTAATCCAATTATACATTATCTTGTAGGTCTTCAAACAAAGGGAAAATTTGCATGTCTTGTTTGTGGTCCAAAGATGAAATCTCATCATTCAAAAAGTTTAGGAAAGCAGGTGTTTGATGAGTATAGGCACTTTCTCCACAAAAATCATAAGTATCAAAATACTAAAAAACATCTTTTCAATGGGAAAGAAGAGAATACATCAAAGCCATGAAGAATGACACCTCACCTGTGGAAGTTGGAATATAATAGAATTAATCGTCAAGGTAATGTCATTCCATCTATTGGTTTGTCATAAAACATCTTTTCTATTTTGTTTTGTTTATTGATGATGTGATTGATGATCATGAAGATCGTGGAGGCATAAATGACCACCTTCCTAAAGGAATAAAAAGTTATCCCCGACAATTTAGTAGGTTGCCCTACTACGAGCAGTTACAAATTGTTCATTTGTTTGATACTATGCATATTGGAAAGAATATAATAGAGACATTATGGAAAATATTGGATGGAAGGCGTGACAAAGAAAAAATTGTCAAAATATGTAGTGACATTCAGGATTCCAATCATGCAATGATAAATGTCATTCAATCAAATAGCCATGGAGACCAGGTTAATATAAGTGAGCTTCCTTGGTTATTAATGGACCAGCAAAGCAATGCTATAAAAGAAGTCATACGAAAAATTTGATTTCCCATAGGATTTGCTGCAAACATAAACAATCTCATATCAAAGAAAAGTGAATTTGGGCCAGGGATGAAAACGCATGATTGGCATACCTTCATTAAGGTAATTCATGTTCTTGTGTTTTTAGTATGTATTTAAGTATTGAGCGTACGTGTACTTTTCATTATGTTACAAAAAAATGAAAAGATAATTTTATAATTGTTGCAGTACGTTCTACCTCTATCTCTCCCAGACGACTTCGACAATAATGTCAAGAAAGTCATATATGATCTTGGAAAATACATAAGGTAAGTAGTGATATTTGTTTAGTTCGTTGTATAGATATTATATTTGCGATTTGTTTTACTTCTTATGTAATATATTTTTTTGCATCTTGAATACCTTGTAGGTGGTTGTCATGTAAAGAAATCCATAAAGATGATATAAAATATTGGAAGAGAAAAATTCCTCATTTAATGTGTGAAATGCAAAAGTGTCTACCTCTAGCTTTTTTCAATGCACAAGAACACTACCTCATACACCAAGTTGAGGAGATTGAATTGTGTGGACCTGTACACACTAGGTCAATGTGGATGGTTGAGAGGCACTTAAAAAATTTTAAGGCTTTGGTTCGACAAAGAGCACATCCTGAGGGTTCTATGGTGGAGGGATATATGGTATACCAGACTATGGTGTACATTTCTAAATATCTTCCTAAGTTTGCAGCAAAGATCCACGTGGATCGCATTTGGGATCCCAACACCATTAACAAATTTGAAGGGGGATACTTGACGGGGAAAGGTAGATTGAGGAAAGTGAGAGGTAATTATAAGATGTTATTGTAGTTAATTAATTCTTAATCTTCAAAATAAATTGATTGTAAGACATCTATTAATTTTTTGTACAGTTGGTCGAGAGTGGGATGCACTACATTTGTATATTGCAAACAATATTGATTGGATGACAGTATGGATTGAACATTGTCAACATTTTGGACGCACGTTAACATGGGAAGGTGTGGCTTCATTGGTTAAAGAAGCACACCGTAATGGAGATTCCAATGTTACACAAAGGGAAATTGATTTAGCATATGGTTTAAGAGATAAACAGGTACGTATAAATTTATTAATCACCCATATGTTTATCAACTCACAATGCAATAAATTTTATATGTTTGACATATCGCAGGTCAAACACCACAACGCTATGTGCTACAATGGTCATAAATTTTGCATAAAAAAGTTGGATGACATGAAGAAAACTTGTGATTCTGGCATCACTACAGTCTTTGAGGTGACAAATATTTCATCAAGAAATGACATTCATCCTCAACAGTCTCAAAATCGATACTATGGCATTTTGGATGATATACTTGAGTGTGACTTTAATTCCTTCAAATTAGTTTTGTTCATCATCAAATGGTACAGGCTACGATTGAATAAAAATGATCCTGATAGAACTATTATTGAACATGATAATGGTTTTATAATGCTAAATACAAGGTCATTTGAACCAATTGGGGATGAGCCCTATGTTCTTCCAAGCCAATGTGAGCAAGTATTTTACTCAGAGGTTCCACATAAATTGGCTTGGTCATTTTTTGTTAGACATGATCCAAGAGGAAGGTTGATAAAGTATAATGTGATGGAAGAAGAAGATACTGAAGAAGAAGATAACGAAGAAGTAGAAGATGAAGTGGATGATGATCACGATCGACAGTTTCACAATGATGATGATGAAGAAGAAGAAGAAGAAGAAGAAAAAGATGATGATGATGATGATGATGATGATGATGATGATGATGATGATGATGATGATGATGATGATGATGATGACAGTGATGGTGATGATGGTGATGATGATGGCGAAGACGTTGATGATGATGATGATGATGATGATGATGATGATGATGATGATGATGATGATGATGATGATGATGATGATGATGATGATGATGATGATGATGATGATGATGATGATGATGATGATGATGATGATGATGATGATGACCTTGATGTTCATGATGATGAGGAATGAAATGTACGAGGAATGCGATTAGTATATTATCTATTGAATATTGACTTCTTGATAGAATTTTTTTTACATAATTAATTCATTATGTTTTGAATTCTAATGCCATTACATAATTAATTCATGATGCACCTTTTAATATGGAGATGGAGATAGGGGGTGTGACTATTTATGTGACAATTTTTAAACCATGTTTATTTATGGAAATTGGATTGTTTATTAGCTATGTGACTATTTATGTGACCATTTAGTTGAGGATCCTGCATAGTCTACATAAAGTAAAGGTAAGGAATTACAAAATTTACAATGATTTTGATGACAACATCTTTTTATTATTTAATACTCTTTTTGTCTACAAAGTTCATGTTGTTCATGTTGTTTATGATGTAATTTCGCTAACATTATATTTTTTCTTTGTCACAGGCCAACATGGATCCATCACATATCGCAGACAATGATGTACCTTGCGACACTTCTACCGAGCAGGTAAACCTCATTGTAATTGTACAAATTAGGTAGAAGCAAACTGTTATATTATTATATTATGTTCTTTTTTTTAGTGATTTATACTAATTTTGTAATTGTTAATGATATTCTTGACATAGACGGATGTTTGAAGAAAGGGAAAGGGAGTTGCAGTACCTGAGCACCTTTCTATGGATGTGGAATCATTAGGGTTAAGCAATGATGACCTTGAAGACCCCACAGACCTTGTGAAATTCTTTAAAATGCCTCTTATAAAAATTAGAAAAGAGATTGTTGCTTTGGCAGCCGTGCATCCTACCACTGATGAGATATGATAGAGGGTGGAATTATTGTATAAGACAGCAGAAAACTTGCAAGTAAGCAGTAATGAAAGCTTTAATTATAACAAGATTTCAATAATGGTTTATATTTTATTCTCTTTTTACATCATTAACTAAAATATGTACGTATTGTTTTTACAGCAATTTATCCACCCTCATGAAAGTCGTTCCTGCGATCAGGGTGTTGCAGGATCAGGTGATGACGATTTTCTTGTATTATCACTTGCTTGTCTTATCACTCTGAGTACCCAAAACACATCATACTTGATATTGTCAATTTTCAAAATAAAGGTTCATCCTTGTTTACAATTCTTGCACTTTTTATATATTTAATGTTTGATATATTTAATATATTATTCTTTAGGTGTTGTCAATGTTACTATGCAAATGCTGACGCCACCTCATCAGAGGTCACCCTCACCTGGATTGCCAACTGCAATGTCGGCAACACATAGCATGCAAACATCCTCTAGTGCACGTCATATTGGCCCACCCACTGTTGGTAGATCCCTCTTTTTCTCTGTCTTCTGTCATGTGTTTATTTCCCTTCAAGCATTCTTTCTTGAATTCTAATGCCATTTCATAGTGGATTCATTTTTTGCAGGAGGAGATGCACATGAGGATGTGCCACAAGCGACTACTATTGATAACATAGCATCATTTCCTGGATCTTCTCATATTGCTAGTACAGGAACATTGCAGGCCACATTCATGGTGAGCGATGAAGAAATGCTTCCCTTAAAGATACAAAAGGTTCCAGGTACTTTAAAAATATTATTATATATACTCTAATTGTAATTTACTTTATGATCACTCATTTTGGACTAATATTGATCCCATGAATTTTTTGCAGGCAATGATATTTTCTATAAACATCTTAGTGACATTGCATTGCAGATATTTGGGCCCACCATACATAAAAGGTGGTACATCATATGTGAACTAACCCTTATCCACTTTTGATTTCATATCATTGCTAGAATACTTTTCCTTTGATCCATTTCTTGAAGTGTAATAAATGTAGCTTCAGTTCATTTCTGAATCTAACAGGTTTGTTTTTGCTAAAAAAGGTGGAATGACCAAGAAAAAAGGTTAAAAGATGAATTGACAAACCAAATGGTTGAGTGGTTTGGAAATGACACCTTTGACAAAACCAAGCTCCTTGAAAAAGCTGGCACATATCTAAAGTATGTGAGGGACCAATATAGGACCCATTTGGAGAGGATCCTAAAGTACGAGCATCCCCCATGATTCCAGAGAGGGAGTGGAAGGACCTAATTTTGGATGCCAAGGAGAGAATTGAAAGGAAAATAGGAAATACACCAGTAGACGCCAAAAGAAAGTATGGGATACTATTAAGAATGTAATTATGTACTAATTAATTACTATTTATATTTATATAATCTAACATATTTCAAACTTTTTATAGACTGAGTGACACGTCAAAGGCAACCAAGGCAAGGCAAGAAAAGCACGGGCAACACAAACTCGGCTCTAGTGGTTACATGAAACTTGTTGCATGAATTGTAAGTATCTCATGTAAAATCCCATATTGTCTCAAAATATTAATAAATTGCAAACATTTTTTTTTATCGAACAATGCAAGCAAAATTCACAGTACCAAGCAAAAATGCAAGGTTCTGAATTCAATAGAGCGCCCACAAAAGATGATAAGAGAATTACCTACTAGCAAGGCTATTCAATCATGGTTGATTGGCTACGAGAATTGAGTGGGCATATAAAACATTCGAGTGCATCCATCACACAAGTAAATATGGTAAATGGAAGTTGTTTCAAATTGAATACTTTACCAATAATCTAATTGATGTTGAGTTCCAACATAAAGTGACTACATTTGTTTTAAATAAGCAAGCAATGATAACAATGTGCATGTCATTGGAATGTAGCCTACTAATTGTGAAACACCACCTACACATGAAGGTCCGGATGTGCATCCCAGTAGTGGAGGTATTTATTTGCTATTCAAATTTATTTATTTAGCTATTAATACAATTAAACATCTTAATTTGTAATTAGAGTAGTAATTAATGTAACCTTTCTTGTTAATATTTTAGAGCATGTAGTCGGTGGTGAGTGAGTGGAGCATGATCTGGGTACACAACCTCAAGAACGTGATGTTCCCCACTCAAGTGAAGAGGACCGTGGTGTTCAGCATGTTGAGGTTGAGTCTACACAAAATGATGTGGCCCCATCAGGTAAAGAGCACAACAATTATGTTCTCTAAATTAATGAAATACTTGTAACAATAATATTATTTTTTTTTAATTTAACCCATTTCTTTGTTATTGCAGAGGACCCCCCTTCACTTCAGTGTCCTCGTCCTCAGTATAGGACTAGGCATACATTAAGATCATGAGCAGTTGGTGGAACATCTGCAGAGGGGGGAAATGATGAAGACACCAATGTTCCACTTAGTCTTTTCATAGCTTCAAAGAAAAAACAAAGAAAGAAATGATTGTAATCTAACTTATTTGATAATGACTAATTTTTATGTGTTATTGAATGTAATTATGTGCTAATTAATGGTTATGGATTATATGTGTTAATTAATATTGATGAATGTTGCATGTTAATTAATGCTAATCAATGTTATGTGTTAATGAACGTTATGTGATATTAATGAATGAATGCTATATTTTATTAATGGTAGAAAGAATTAATGAATGAATGTTATAAGATGTTAACGGGGAATTTAGAGTGATGTTAGGGGGGGGAGGGGCCAAATGAGCTTCCACCTTTACGTGGTTGGCCCTATTAAATAGAGAATATTAAACTATTCTCGAAACCAAGTGAAGCTCAACAAGGTAACACACTTTTCAATATTTCATTATGTTGCACAGTTAATCTTATTGAATAATGTATATTGAATCTTAATTGTAGGGTCCAATAGAGCCAACACGAACAACAACACCACGAGTTATTGGGTATAATGAACTCCCATATTGTCTTGTCTTTACACGAACAATATGAGTTGATTCTAGTGTTGATATCCAAGGTGAGACTGCAAAAGTTATGAATATGCCTCATCCTTGTAAGTTTTTTTATTACAACTCCTAATTCTTGAGACTAAACTTTTTGTTCTTGATGTTTTTCACTAGTTGTTGTAACCTCTAACTTTGATGCTTGTGCCTTAATAGAACTAGATGTTTCTTGTATGCATACATGGTCAAGGACTGCATTATGATGCTATAGGGCTACAAACTAGGATTATTTATTGTATTGAGTTGCACATTTGACATGAGTTGCCCTATGACTGCTATGCACATTTATGTATATACACTATTTCTAGTCTGTATATTGATATTAATTTTGAGAAAATATTACAAAACTCAGAGTATTCTCCCTAAGACTAGAAAAAAGATCAAATAAATTTCTGCAGTGTTTTCTTACAATTACTTGCAATCATTTTTTTAGGATTCCTGGTATCCATTTATAATAGTATGGATGCATACAAGCTTTGGACCCTTCAAAAGAAAGTTTGTTACAAACAACCGGTCATTTTCAAGAAGTGGTTATAAGTCCTTTTCAGCATCTACGGCTTCCTCTGCTTGTTGTTCTATTGCAACCTCCTGTAACTCCTCCCGACCATCTTCTTTCTGTCCCATATACTTATCTTTCCACTCCTGATACACATCATCACTAGGCCAAGTAAAACTAGCAATCTTTTGTTTCATAGCTTCTAGCCACTTCCAAGTGACTCGTACGTGCCCAATCTCTGTTTCTATGAAACCATAATGAGATTTCACTTTTTCAATTTCCTCAATTGTTTGGACAAATAAGGATGTGTCATTAGTACTAATAATCTGATTGATCCTTAGGGACAAATTGTGGTCCACCTCCTTTTACCAAGTCTTCTCTTCCTTTAGCTGGATAGGGCCAATGAAACCTCCTGGAAACATTTCAAATTTATGATTTGAATATTCTTTCCTATAAAGTTGGGATTTTCTTTTTATACTTGCTCCTTCCACTGAAAGAATATTCATCTCTTTTATAAACTCACATGTGGACCTTAGATTGTCATTCTCTTCTTCCTATGCATGGGAAGAACACATGAGCTCTAACTCTTTACCTCTAGGCACCCACTTATTCAGGATTGGCTCCAAAGTGGCTTCTTCTTCTCTCAATTTGATCAAAATCTCAAGAATCCTCTTCATATTTATGTATACACTGGAGGTTTTGACTGAGTCAGCAAACTTCAAGATGGTGGCTTTCACCTTCTCCTCATATTTGTTTGCATACAATGTCTGAGCTTGTTTCAATTTTTCCAACTCATGTTGGACATTTTCAGGTAATTGGGAACTAGAAGGCATAGGAGAAGGGGGATATTCAATGATGGGACTAGTAGGATGGGGTCTTACTATAGAGGAGGCTATCATGAGTGTAGAAGATTCACTGAGATGATATTGACCTGCCAGTTGACTCTAGAGTCTAGCAATTATGTTGTCTATGTTGGCTATTCCTTCTTTAGCATCATTGTAAGCTTTTAAAATAGTCTCCAACTTCAATTGGAGATTATCCTTTTCTTGTGCCTCTTTCTTTGCCACCGCAACACTGAATTTTGTAGTCTCTAGGACTGTGCTTGTAGCTTCCACTACCCCTATGTCTTGGACTCTTTTAACTATCATGCCTCCTAAGAGGCTAGAATCTTATGCATCCTTCCTTCTTTTGTTTGCATCCTTCTTGAAAGACCACATGACAAGAGCAGCATTATCTTTGTTGAATGTCACTCCTTCCATAGGCTTTATTTCTTTCCTCACTGCATCAAGCACTAAGGCATCAGCTATACCCCATTCAGGGAGAATCAACACACCAGCCTTTGCTACCATTTCTCTTCCTTTCTCAGGGGTGATTGCTTTGAACTCGTCCATCATTTCTTGCTTAACCTCTTCTTCTA
Organism: Cryptomeria japonica; assembly: GCF_030272615.1. Taxonomy (NCBI): domain Eukaryota; kingdom Viridiplantae; phylum Streptophyta; class Pinopsida; order Cupressales; family Cupressaceae; genus Cryptomeria; species Cryptomeria japonica. Next base: position 308,273,350 of record NC_081413.1, read on the forward strand.
CCTGAGTTGTATTTTTAAGAGGATGTTCACTTTTCCTCTGTTCACATCTAGTCTTGAATTGATCAATATTTTGCTTCCATAGAAACTATATAAAAGCTCCTGATGTGACAAAATTACTGTCAGCTAGGAATTCTTCACTAGCTTGCTTAATAGTAAGGTCTTGTTCTTGGCCCTTTAACTCACCATCAATCAAATCCATTTCAGCATTAGGTGGCTCTTCGAGCATCCCCTCTTGGGTCTCCTCATAGGTATAGGCAATCTCACCGAGACTCCCTAACTGCAATAATTGTTCAGCCATAGTTTGTTCATCTCCAATGTGGATAGGAGACTGAAATGGAGAATATTGAGGCTCATCAGTTTCAATTTCCTTTCCCACTCTGCTTCTTAGGGGAATCTTGGATGTCAATGACATCTTCAATTTTCCTCTTCCCTTTTGAAGTGGAAGGCTCACCTGTCACTGGCATTATCACAGTGTACTTTGACCTTTTTTGCATTACATAGTCACCATGTGGGATATCTCTAGCAAAGGCAGGCTTAGCCAATACCATCTTAGCCTTATCAGGCTCATTTTGCATATGGCCTCCCTCTTTTCTTTTAAGGTCTGCATGAGATCTTCAAAATAAAGAATCAGGAATTTTATTTTCTCCTCAAATGGATTGAAGCTAGAAAGGGGTTCATAGCCAGTGTCAAATTGATGGATAAAATCAAGGGCTTTCTTATATGCCACCCACTTCTCCTTCCTTAGTTCTTGCTCATCTAAGCTGAATTCATTTCTAATCAGATCTTCTGGGAACTAAAATTGATGTGGCCTACCTCTGCATACTGCTCTTTTTCTGAACATGCCATTGAAAAAATCCTCGGGGTCTGCACATCTTGACACTATAGTAGATAGCCTATATGGCTTAAAGAATTCTTCAAAAAATCTCCATCCACCCTTAGTGATCACAAAATGGTGAGCCATGGTAATAGTTGGGAAAATAGTCCCTTTACCTCTATTGGTTAGCTCTGCTTCTTGTACTCCCCCAATTTGTCTCAGGACTTCTGCAATCCCTATCTTCAATGGAACCTGATAGGGTAGTAAAAAGGGGGTGCCTTTAAATCCAAATACTCTAAATATAGTAGACACATGGTACAAATATATGTCTCCCCAATTGTGAACAATCTTGATATCCTCTACAAACTCCTTTGGTTTGAGAAACTCCCAAAAGAGCCTTAGGAATTCTAGGGTTTTCTCTGCATAGGAGAATCCTAATTTTAGATGCAAAGCATCTATCAAACTTTAAATAACTTTCATCTTCTATATCCTAAGATAGAATAGTACTCCACAATTGCACTGGCATCTCCTCTTTATCCTTGACCTTAATCAGGTCCATCTCCTTTCCAAAATAATCAGCCCCTTTGAACAGAAACATATGCATTAACATGGAGTACCATCCAAATGGCCTATCCACCTTACCATTTTTGATTCGTACTAGCCCTTTATGAATTGCATCAGCAAGGTATGAGGCATAATCAAATTTTATTGCTAGGGAGGGGTTTAGAATTTGTGCAATCATTAACATATAATGGGTTGGCATATTCTTTTCAGCATCCTCTCCAAAAATCTGGCATAATGCCCAATACATACCCTTAGCTCTTAGAGTGGATAGGTTGAGAGAGAATGGTTCCATTGTGTTGGGGCCTACAACTATTAACCCCCCTATCTTTACAAAGAATTCTTTCAATGGGCCACTTCTAAGATGATCCCTTTGTGTGTTGTAAACCTGGGCTAACGACTCAAAGTCAATATGTTCTAACAAATTGGAGGACTCACTGAGTTTAAACACTTTTCTGAATTCATCTTCATTTATCTCAATCAAGACTGATCCCTTTATGTTCTTGATGCATCTTGCCATAGAGTCATAATTCTGTGCAATCAGGCTAATAGATCTACATCCATAAAAACACCTAGGACCACAAGCTTTCCTACATCCTGCTCCCATATGCCATTCAAAGGATCTAGGGAATTCCTCTGCCCAAAACCGAATTTGAATAGTCCTAAGCCTGACAATCCTATTTCAGGGTCCCTCAACCAATTACCCTTATCATATAGGCCATCTCCAATTTTTAGACGAGGGTTTTTAGGTACTAGCTCTTTGGCCTTAGCCCCAGCATTGGTGGACATGGTTAATTGCTCTTAAAAATCATCACAGATATTTCAATCCTAGTAATTCACTTTCCCTGTAGATTATCTTCTGGGTGCCATTCTGGTCAAACAATTATACTGCTAGAAGCTAGCACAGACCTATAATGAAGTAATTCACACAGCAGTATTTGAGAACAAACCAAGAGTTATCAAGAAAAGCACAAGAAACCTGATTATTCGCCTAAAGAAAATCAATCTGCAACAATTCGCTCTGCAACAAAATTCGATGAAACAATACTTAGCAATCAAGTTTATGCAGACTGAAAAGGGCAAGTTGGCATTTAAGTTTTTAGAAATTAACTCCACATGCTTTGGCTTTCTTTTCAGAATTAAATTCGCCAAATTGAATTCAAAACTGGCTCCAACGGGTCATAATTTCTCTAAGTCTTTCCTTTGTTTCGCTCTTTCGCTACTTCGCGGAACATAAAACCTGTGCTCTTTTCTTTTGCGAAACAACGTTGGCCATTAGATCTTGAGAACTTACATCGCCTTTATCTCCGTTTAATCTCTTTGCTTTAGTGTCGGGCCCTACCTCCTTTTCGCCACTTTGCGGAGTTTAATAGTCATGCACTTTTCCTTCATGAGGCCGCGCCAAGCATTAGATCAAACTCAAATCACCCGGCCTTTAACTCCAACTGGGACCGTCAATCCTTTTAACTAACCACACCTCATCTTGACGGCTAACGGTTTTCAACATTTCACTAAGGTTAAGCTGCGGGCATCTTCGGGTCATGAAACAACGAGAAGAGTTGGATCAATCTTGAGATGAATTCCTTTTAAGTGGGCCCTTTATCTGGGAATTACTTACCCCACTTGTTATCCGGTTAATAAAGGCCACATGGAAGTCGGTCATTAGCCTTGGAAACTCCTTTTGGTTCCACCCTTAATCTGCCATGTGTTCCCTTTTACTATTCCCACATAACTGCTAGTTACACCACCCTCAACCACTTTTTTAAACCATGTGTCACGTCACTCCTCTGTATGATTTCCACCTGTCTTTCACGACTTCATGAACATTATTCTTTATTTGGCTTGCAGCCATGAAACCACGAGAACTATTAGATCAAAATAGACCTAATCTGCTTTTAACTTCATACCATGCCTGTCCCTTGGGACCATCGGCCTTTTCGCTACTTCACAATAACTAACTTTCTAGCATCTTATCTTCACGAATTCACATGAGTCGTTAGATCTCAAGAACTTTCTCATTGTTTACTCTTTTTATGACAACCTTGCCCAGACCCACTGCATACCACCAACTGAGTGCCTTGTCACCACCATGTCATCGCCAACTGAGGTTACCACATTTACTACCACTCTTAGCGGGACCCTCCACATTTTTTCTATTTCACTGAAGGTATAGCTCATGCATCTCCTAGCCACGAAACAAGGAGAAGCCATTGATCTTTTTCCAAGCTCTACAAAAAGCGACAGCTGTTATGCCACATCACTCCTCCGTGTGATTTCCACCTGTCTTTTGCAACTCCGCAAACATTATTCTTCATTTGGCTTGCAGCCACAAAACCATGAGAACCGTTAGATCAAAACAGACTTGATCTACCTTTAACTTCATGCCATGCCTGTCCCTCTGGCCCATTGGCCTTTTTGCTACTTCGCAATAAATAACTTGCTAGCATCTTATCTTTGTGAATTCATGCGAGCCATTAGATCTCAATAACTTGCTTGTTGTTTACTCTTTTTATGACAACCTTGCCCGAACCCACTGCATACCGCCAACTGAGTGCCTTGTCACCACCATGTCATCGCCAACTAGGGTTACCACATTTACTACCACTCTTAGCGGGACCCTCCACCTTTTCGATATTTTGCTGAAGGTATATCTCGTGCATCTCCCGGCCATGAAACAACAAGAAGCCATTGATCTTTTTCCAACCCGATCATTCTTTAACAAAAGAAGACTGCTTATCTCTGGGACCTGCCAAACCCTTTCGCCACTTCGCAAAGGTTAAAACACGTTCAGCTTGATCTCATGAAACCATGTTGTCTATTCGATCAAATGAAACTTGATCGGTGTTTAGCTTTGGTCCAAACCTATATGTTGGGTCCACCTTCGCCTTTGTTACTTCACAGAAACTAAGTTTCGAGCACTTTTTGGTCGCAAATCAACGCGGGCCATCAGATCAACAGAAAATCGCATGATACTTATAAGGCCCAATGGACATTAGAAAAGGAAGATTAAAAGCGAACAAGAATAAAATATTTAAAGGGACTACCTAGGTAAATGACAAGGGGAGAACACTTTTATGATAAATGGACCCATCGCTTAAATGAATACAGTAATGCCAAATTAGAAACCAAAAGGGATTTTCTCAGGTATTGAAGCGACTTAAAACCTAAACCCTAAACCCCTTAGGATTTAAAACAAATTGAAAGAACTTCCTTCCTTCAATGGCTCTTTTATATTTATTTATTTTATAAAAATGATCCTCGTCGGAATTATGACGAATACCAAGCTTTCGACTGACGACTTCATTGATCGTCAGCAGAGTCCATTGGATTGTCGAATTTTTGATGGGCATGGCATCGTCGACCAATCCGATGCTGAGTTTTTGACGATGGATTTTGTTGACACTCCGATGAAAATTCGTCGAAAATATAACAAATGGCCGTCAAAAATCAGCTCCGAATGTACTAGTGACCGGATGCTTCACCTCCATATTTCTTGTCAAGGGTATCTATTATTTTATTTACTTTTGTTTTAATGATAGGCACTTGAAGTTCTTGTTTTATTTTAGAACTTGCCTCCTCATATGTTCCAAACCTCTCTGCCTTCAAATCTACTGGTTTAGATAGAAGCATATTCATATGAATTTTAACCAGATCTGTTGAAACCTCATATCTCATAGGTGGAACCCAAAAAGTTATGGGTTCAACTACTTGGATAATACAGTAATCTGTATCTACAAGAAAATAAATGTTGTTCTTGTATTTCTACACTATTCTGGTTGGAATTCTTTCCCTTTTTTGCATTCTAGTTTGGAATTCTTTGAAATAACCCCACATTGCTTCCCCAAAATTATCTCCCAGATCCCTAATTATTTCACCTATCTGAACCATGGTAGGTTTCTCCTGTGACCATACTAAATTACCCTTACCGAGAAAATATTTTAGCACATAGAAGAATATACATACCAGTAGAGAGCCATATTTGAAGGATTTCTTATTATCCTTCTTTATTCTTTCCATGTTCACCATGAACTAACTTTGAATCATCCTGCATATATCATATGTTGCATCTTCTTTGATAATCCGGTATCCAGCATGGATGGCACTGCTTGGCACATTGTTCATCCGACTTGATTGATATACCCTGTAACCCAACACTGCAGAGGCAAATCTTACTTAGCATCCTTAATATGAGTGATAGTCATTGCTCGACTATCACACCGGGATTTGGTTAACCAAATGACTTCATTTGATGAAATCATTCATAGGGTTAATGCTTCACTGATAGTACTAAATGCAGTCACTCTTTGAATCACCTCCTTTGAAATCTTGATCAATGCATTAGCCTCCAACCACAAAAATTGATCATGAACCTTGCTTAGTACATATCAAACCCAGTCGTCATGAAACTAAATAGGAAAATCAATCACATTTTCCAGACCCTTTGTCTTCAGAGATAGAAATTTTGGCTTTAATTGATCATTGTCATAGAACCTATTAAAATCATTTCGAATGAAACTATCTCCAAGTTCTTCGAGATTGCAATGAATGTAGGAACGAATATCTTCTACCAACAATAAACCAGAGGTCATAGATGATAAAGCACCTGTTTTGTCGATTTCACTGGCTTTCATCGGGTGCAGCTTGAACTCGGGTTGGGGTTCCTTGATAGCTTCAACCAACACATGAATCGATAATTGCACTGCCATGATGACCTTCAATCAATATTTTCTCAGATGTAGATGAAAACCCTTTCTTAGGGAATGCCAAACACCACTATCGCTCTACTTGAATTTCTTTTTTGCACAAACAAAGCTTAGCAATTTTCAAATTGCCCTGGAACACTTGGGAGCTTAATAAAATTCACAAGTCACTAGGTAAATGAAATTGCACTATCATTTCCTTATTTATCCATTGAGGTTTATCGATTCTAGGATCCAACAGTCAGATTTCAAGCTCACAACTTAAAGTACACCAATTTGACTTCATTGGTTATTTATTGTCGATACCAATACTCAAAATAAATAACTCACAAGAAAAACTTCAATTAAGAACTTTCAGACCAAATTTTGTACATCAAAACTATGCAGATAAACAAATCCTTACATTTGTTGAGGGAATTCAAGAGTAATCTTACCATATGTGCTCCCCCTAAGCATCGGTATGCCTAGTTGGAAGTAGAATTGTCATCACCGATGGATGATGACTTGGTTTTAGAATGTCCTTATCCTTCTTTTCCTTTATCCTTCTTGATCCATGTCTTTTTCATTTCATCTCTTATTTCTTCAGTTGTCTTCTTTCCTTTCATGTCATTTTTCTCTTTCTTCTTGCTAAACCAGTTCTTGTCTACAACCTGGTTGTAGGATCAGCTCCTGCATTCTCTGGCTAAGTGGCCTATCTTATTGCAGTTAAAGCATGCCATACCAGTTGTCCTCCATGGTCTTGAGTTGTTTCTCTAACCCATTCTCATTCTGTAGTTTTCTGCAACATGACCAAGACTAGCACATGTGAAACAAGTGGCATTCAATTGATTACTCCTTTTAATAGGGCTAACCAGTTTGAACAGTGGCCTTTATACCTTTGTCTTGAGCCTGCATTCTTCTTATCTATATCCAAACTTATTGCAAGTGAAGTAATTTCCATTAAATCTTTTTGCACTTAATAGGCTACTTGATTGAGATCTACACTCATAAGCAGTGTGACCATACTTATGACAATTGTGACAGTAACCATCAAAAGTAAAAGTCTTCTTTTGATTAACCAATTTATTCCTACAGTCATTGGTCTTATGACCCGATTTTCCACAATGATTACAAGAGAATTTGAAACACTTCATACCTCTTACTTTTGATTGATTTCTTTTATCATCCTTCATTCTTTTGGATTTAGATGATTCTCCAGTTTCCATAGGACCTGAACCGAGGTAACCAAGACTAGTTGTATCCTTTGTTCTTCTCTGAGCCTTTAGCTATTTATCTACCTTCTTAGAGCTTTCATTGAACTTTCTCAGCTTCTCATTTCTCTCATTCTCAGTTTTCAACTCACTTTTGAGTTATTCAATCTCTTTCATCCTCTTCTGCATTAGCATTCAGATGTTTGTGTATGTATTCATTCTCTTGAGTAAGAACTTGGATTTCTTCATCTTTCTCAATCATGATTGCATCATTTTCTCTCAAGGAATCTTCAACAAGCCTCCTGGCTCTTTTAGCTTTTGACAGTTCTTCTTCTGCCTCCCTTTTTCTTTCATCAGCACTTCTGGTGGCTTCCAGTATCTCAGTCATTCTCAGGGCCTGACCCTCATGTTCCCTTTTGAGATGTGTGACTTCTTCGGTCAGCTTCTTGTTCTTTTCCATGAGTTTTGAGACTGCTTCTTCAGATCCACTCTATTCAGAGAGTTGATCTATGATATCCTGAATTTCATTTAGCTGTTGAGCTAATTCCTTCCTTTTTGCAAGAGATATTCTCAGTCTCTCTTTCAGTTGAGCAATGATCTCATTGGCTTCATCAATCTGCTTCTAATACCGGTACTCTTCCATGATCTTTATCCTCAAGTTGTTAAGCTTAACTTCATAGGAACTCTTCTCTGATACCAATTGTTAGATCCAACTGCTACTGAGAGGGGAGGGGTAGATCAATATATTACCAGTTTTACTAATTGAAACTTTAGCTTTAAATATGAACTAATTAACCATTCACCAATGTACACAATTGCTGCAGAAGATTAAGCATACATGAAAAGATACAACAAGACACACAAATTTATCTCGTGGAAACCCAATAGGGAGAAAATCATGGTGTGAGTAAGAACTCACAAAATTTGTACTCTTCTGGAGTACGCCCGGTGAAGAGCCATCCCTGTTAGGATATTACAAAGACATTGGTTAGGTGCCACCCGATTAAGGGATTTTGATGAAGGTCAGTTAGTGCCTTTACCCTGTTAAAGGTAGCCTAGTTAGAGGACTTATAACATCAGTTAAGATGTTACCCAATTAAGGGATTTATACAATGGGACATGTTAAAGTCCACCCGGTTAAGGGATTTATATTGCAGCCATTTCAAAACAATAGATAAATGATCAGATACATGAAGCTACACATTAGCCTAAGCATATCACAATTAGGCATCAGTCTTGGTCTGCATCAGTTGTGCCTATCCTTCACAAATCTGCCTTCTATCGGTTTGCTGATACTTGAATCCTACACTGACAGTCCTCTGTCACCTGAGTCACTGCTCTATGAAACCCCACTCTACTGGTCTTTTGTCACTTGGCTCTACATGCTCTGAAACTCCCCCTATATTCTTTTTCACATTAACTTTAATCACCTTGACAACAACCCTCTCAAGAATGAGATATGTGAATTTATAGATCCTTAAGTCTTTCGCCAACTTTTCCCTCCAAAACATTCATTTAAAAAATTCTATTGTCAAGCTTTAAAATGTGCTTCTAAAATCATGTAGGAATCTATGTCAATATTGTTGAACATACTGATATGTCTATTGGTTGACTGAGAGGAGACTTTTGATTTAACTAGTTGTAACTGAACATTACCAATCTGTCAGTTACCGACTTTTCCGGTGAACCGATCACAACCTTGTCTAGTCGATTTCTTCCTATGTACTGGTTTAGTCTTTGCTTAGCCGGTGGATGTCTTTCTTACTGATCTACTCACCACTACCCGATCACCTTACTGCTTGTCAATCTACTACTTGTCGGTCTACTACTTGCCAATATACTTACTATCTACTTGTTTACTCACTGTCTAGTTTGCTTACTCCCTAAGGATGGGGAAGACTAAAGAGATGATGTTTCTAACAATGACAACCATATCATTTACCAGTCATACAAAATTGCATCAGAATGCCAACACACATGACCTATCTTTGTATATCTGATATTATCAATGTTTAAAGATACAGAAGGAGGTAGAAAGATAGGATGAATGTCTTTCTTTCTAAACTTCATGATTCTCTTGCTAGGAGAAGGCTCTATCATTTGCTTAGAAACTGCAGCTATAATACTGGTATAACAAACCTTCCAAAGTTAGGAGAGAAACACCATTACATCTTTCATGAGAGAAATTTATTATTTTGAAATAATCAACCTAATAGGTACGATTAATGCCTAAATCGGGTTTAGAAACCCAAATTTTACTTTGATGAAAAATAGGTGTGAATCGAGTTTATATATCCAATTTACACTTTGGATTGCAACACATGTTTGTGTGTGTAGTTTTGGTTTGTAAACTTGAATTAAACTTAGGACAAATTGGATAAGAAAATGCATTGGTGTAATTGTGTGGTCTAGGGTTACAACCCTGAACTACACTATGGTGGTAATGAAATGGTGTAGTTTAGGGTTGTGACCCTCAGACCATACTTGATGTATTTAAAAATGAATTGGTGTAGTGGTGTGGTTCGGAGTCACACCACCAAATCATATTTGGTTCGATGTGGTTTAAAGTTGTGGCCTCAAATTACACCACCTTGACTGGTGTTTAACTTCGACAAAGCAATGGTGTTGTTTGACGTTAAACTTTTGAAGAACACCACATCATAATATTTGGTTTCAATGGTGTAATTTGGAGTTTCAACTCTGAACAACACTGAAAGGAAAATAAAAAAGATTTGCATTGGATTTATAATAGATAACAATAATGTAGTTTGGGCTTCAAAGTCCGAACGACACCACTTCTAATTCATGGCAATACAATGTCAATGTTGTTCAGATTTTAAAACCTGAGTGACATCATTTTGAAGATCTTGGTAGTTCAAAAATATAAATCATACATTAAGATATAAAATTAGAAACCCTAGAAGAAACTAGGAAACAAAAACATTAAACAAAAATATAACAAAAAATAAACGAAGGAAAGGGGAAAAATGAGAACATAGCCAGAAAAATAAAAACCGAAAATCAATTTGGAAATTTGATCTCTCTACAAATTGTGGGGAGATTGAATACTTGGATAAAGAGGCACAAATGAGAAAGAAACAGAGTAAAATAAATAAAATCAACGAAGAAGAGTTCAATAAAAAATTGAACACTCATTAATAAATGCAAATCATTAATGTGCATTTCGGGATTACAAACCCGAATTACACCTAAGATGTGTATTTCAGGTTTGTAATCCCAAAATGCATCTTAGAGGAAAACAAGTGCAAAATCAAGGTTAAACCCCAAAAATGCACTAAGAAATAAAAACTAAGGACTATAAAGGAAACTTAGACAATTTACTAAATTGACTCAAATTGATCAATTTTCATGAATACAAAAGATAAACAAAGGGCACTAAAAATTGTCTCGATTTTTCATGCTTTAAAAACATGGATTGCAAATTTGGACAAAATTTTTAGGGGTTATCCCATGTTTGTGTCATAGTTGAAAATGGAGATAACAATTGGCTCTAATTGTGAAACTACCATTGATTATTCTTAGAAACAATCAAAGGTAGTACAATCCAACAAATCTAAGTTCCTTCATCCATCCAATAGGCATAGAGTCAGGCAACCAAAAGAGGCAAGAACACAAAGACACAAAAACAAGAAAATGGTACATGTATTTACAATATCACTTGCAACTTCATTTAGTGAAATGTTTCAAATATTGTTCATTGTGAGGCAACGATAAAGGAGTACCATCTTCGTATGCCAACAAAAAATTATTTTTCACCAATGACTTGGTGAATTGTGAAGGGGGCTCACAATAGTGAATCAAACTTATCATGCATTCCCTTTGGCTCCATTTGCTTGTCACATAATAGAACAAGGTCTTCCACTTTGAAAATTCTATGTTTTTCCCTTTGTTTCAAAGAGAGACTTCACTTTCTTTTGATGATCTACATTGTGATCCACCACTTGTGAATGTTGCTCCTCCGATTGAAAAATATACATGTTGCACTTATCCACGACATTCTCAAAAGTTTCATCTTCAATAGATTCCACCAACTTAAGAGCATATAATTCCAAAGTAATCGGGATCTCAACATTCAATCCATATAACAACTAAAATGGTGACATGCCAATAACCCTCTTAGGGGTAATTCTATCTACCCATAATGCATCATATAATGCATTGTGCCACAATCGTTGATTTCATCTACTAACATGCAGATGATAGTAATGAGATTTTTATTGCTTGATTCTGCCTACCAATACCGGTTAGGAAATAATGCTTGAAACCCACATACTATAAATTCATTTCCTGCATAACCCATAAGAGAAAAGCATGCATACCAGCTTACGAAATCACCATAATAGAAAGATCAAATAGATAAGCCACAAGATAACACAATATATATCCTAGGAAAACCTCATGAGGGAAAAACTGAGCCACCAAAAGCATCCATACTCCATTGTATTAATAAGCCATAAAGCAACATAGAGTTACAATGAATAACTCTGAATCATTAAACCCTCCAATGCATTCCCGTGTGTCCAAGCTTGAATCCATACATGTCATGCCATGCTTCACAAATGCAATCCTCTAAGGACTCAATACAATGACAGCCCAAAACCACTAGCCAACCTTAACCATCGAACATGTGCTTACTTTCTTACTTATGTAGACAAAACCTCACACAAAAAAAACTAGTGGTAAAGTAAAACCGTGTGCTCACAAGTACCCTTGACCCCACATTTAATATTGGGTACTAAATTTTCTCTTTTTTAAAATATTTTTCCCCAATATTAAATAATTACAATATAATATTTCCAATGTTATAATGCAACTCATCAAGTGTCCTTGAGAATACTCCCAAGGAATATCTACATATTACACATCCATGTGCAACAACACATAATAAATAAAATATTATAATTATAAACATTATTATGCAAGATGTACAACACCTTATGTTCCTACATTCTCCCACTTGTTGATTACATTGCATAAGGGTCAATCAATGAAATACATCATCATAGCCATACATGTAACCACATGAATCTCCAACATGCTCTCGTGCTCCATCAAGATACCTACAATAAAACCAAGTGACCACCATCTCAAGAAAGAACTCCTCTCATCCTCCAACCTGCTACCTATGGAAGAAAAGGAACAAGCCAAGGTGAAGATGCACCAATCCATGAACATAAGCATAAAATCCAATGTGATAACAAAGGCTCCAAGTTGTTTTCATAAAGTAAAAACCCACATGATAGGAAACGACATCCACAACACATGCCAATATATCCAGCCATCCATACCTCCTAGGTATAGCCAACATTAGTAAACTCATGCCAATCTCATCAACCCATAAACTACAATTAAGTTCCCTATAGAAAAACTTGTAAATGAAGTACACACATATCCAGGAACTCCCACTACATGGGTAATACCAAATCTGAAATGAAGCTCAAAGCATATCAAGTATACTAATAACCACTCATATGAAGGCATGATAAGTAAATCAAAACATGTAGTACCAAGAACAATCACAATGATCCACACATGCAACCCAACCGCTACATACTCTCCCACAATATGTCACCATCCTCCCAAAACATGAGAGAAAATATACAATGAATATAGACAACATGTAAACTATAACATGTCCTTCTACCAACACCTCAAAAAAGCAACATTGTGTCAAGAATGATCTCCTCTCAAGTCCATACCAGGTGAATGCTCCTCAGACTTCTGGCTGAAACAACCAACCATCCCAACACATATCTCTAATCACAAGAGAATACCAACATCTCCATGTATCCATGAGAACTTGTAACTGATCAATCCATGCCAAACTCCAAATGCAAGATAACATCATCATGAAGTATCAAGCAAATGATCATACACTTAATACAAAGAGAAACAACCAAGATCAATGTCAAAGCTCCAATAGCTAAATCAAGAACTTAAACATGACAACATAATCTATCCATCCCCTCATAGGAGATAACATGGTCCATATGAACATATCAAATAATCATGTCATGCCAAACCTTTTATCTAGAATCAAGAGTGCATCATGACATAATATCAACCATGATAACATATCAAATGACAACATAAGCCACACCTCAACCAAGGACTCCATGAGTCCTCCAAGATGTCAACATCATCAAATATCATGAAGATCACATACTCCGAGTGAACATAAAATGGTTTCAAGAGAAATATATCATGCCAAACTCTAAACTAGTAATCAAGAGTAAACCTTGACATAATAACAAACATACTCTAAACTGAATATCACCTATAACCATCTCCAATCAACATGAATATAACCATCTCCTACTAGTGCACTTGCAGATGTGAAAGACCCTTTGCAGAAACAAGATCAAGAGCTCCTCCAACATCTGCACACTAAGAAGATCATCCACCATCCAATGGTGAATACACATCACCACCAACAACTCCCACTAAACTATGATACCGAGTCACACATGGCATCATGATAACCATCTTCTACATGAAGAACATCTAGGTCTACACACACACAACTAAAAATTCAATAACACCAAGTTTAACCATGATCTCCAAGCCAAGAAGATATATACATCCGCCAACAAACCACTAATCAAGAATCAATCCTACACATCTAATACATCACTATCAAAAGCTCTGATTGAAAATGTAACCAATAAATAACCAAGCTTTGATGACATCATGATAAACCACATGCTACATGTCCCAGCACAACCTATCTAGGTACTATAAACATCATCCATCCTCTCATCTCAAAATAAACATACCAATGCACAAATGACCACAGATAAGGTCAACTAACAAGTATGCACCAAATTGAATCAAACCTAGTGGATATAGACAGTCCACATCTGATCCATCCCACTACAACTGAATAGGTGATCAGCCCACACAACTACATAACTCATAGGTCAAACATGAAATATGCAAACTCATCATCATATTAGTAAACTGCAAATTGAGATATCAAAGAGAATAATCATGAAGACAACAATGACTCAAACACCAAATCAACATTCAATCTGATTTGTCAAACATGTCCACACTCAAGTATCATAGTCAAGGAACCAAATAAGAATCAAGGAGATAACAACAACCTCCTAACATAAAACCAAATTACCACAAACATAACTATGGTGTGCCAATGCAAAACATGTACTTGCATACCCATGACACCATAAATATCACCAATGTTGCACCTACACTCAACTATCACCCACATGAAACTCCAAGTCTCAAACCATATACATGCCATGTCCTCAAACCAAGAACAACCTGTGTACCTATCACCACCAAATTTCAACTTTGAAAAACACCTGTAAACTTGTACTAAGGAGCACTAAATTTGGTAATCAGCTCTAGCATCATAAATATCTCATAAAAATATGTACTCCCTCAAGGTTTTTTCTCATGACTCATCTAGATGCACTCCCACTTACACCCCAAATCTCAAGCACCTACAAGTGATCAAACAAGTACACACCTCTCTATACTTATCCAATTAATAAAATAACAGCATCACATGGTAGTCAATTGAACATGCTCTCCAATGCCTATTCGAAATAAAATTTCCAATTTTGTATGCAAAAGTTATGACCAAAACTATGTTTACAAAGAACATATGGCTTCAAAACTCCAAAAACATGTCAAAGAAGGAAAATAAAGGAACCAAAGCTATAGTGCTCATAATTATCTTTCCAATGAGTATAAGAAGTCCAAAATCCAACATTCTAGGAGAAAGTTATGCCAGTTGGAAGAAAACGTCCAATTTCCCTATATGAAGAACACATGGACTTAAATATTTAATATAATTTCTCAAAGTCCAAATTCCAAAATTTTCTCCAATTGGACTAAATTTATTTCCAAATGAAAAAACAAAAAAACATTTTTTTCTCCCTGTCTTCCACCAAAAACTCTATTTAGTTCTCTACAGACGCTGAGACCAAATTTGACGACTACCGAAGCCATCGACCAAAATAATTTTGCAATTTTTTCAACTAAGAACAAAATAGGGAAAATTTTGTATCAATTTTCATTTCCCAATCAACCTGGATCCAATGGTGAAGTTAGTTTTGTTCCACGGGGTCATTTCTGCAAACTCCCCCCAAAACCCTCATTTAAATGCACATCCAAAGGAAACCGTTTTGACCCAATATTTTCCAAACACCAAATTTGCAAACAACCCATCAGAACAACAAACCTAAATCCCTCAAATCTGCAATAAAACAACTTGCAAGTGTGTTCCATACCATGTAGTGTCCCAATCCTTTCATGCATGTCCACGCCTTCCACTTTGCACCTCTTCCACTTAAGCTAGGGTTATCATACTAAATAAACCATGAAATCTCTGATAACACTTGTTAGGAAATAATGATTTAATCTCACATTCTATTAATTCATTTCCTACATAACCCATGAGATAAAAGCATGCATACAAGCTTATGAAATCACCATAATACAAAGATCAAATAGATAGCCCACAAGATAACACAAGATATATCCTCGAAAAACCATCATGAGGGAAAAACCTAGCCTCCAAAGCATCCATACTCTATTGTATTAATAAGACATAAATCAACATAGAGTGACAATGAATACCTATGAATCACCAAGTCCTCCAATGCATTCCCATGTGTCCAAGCATGAATCCACACATCCCATGCCATGCTTCAAAAATGCAATCCTCCAAGGACTTAATACAATGACAGATCAAAAACACCATCCAACCTTAACCACAAACATGTGCTTGCTTATATAGACAAAATCTCACACAAAAACAACTAATGGTAAAGTAAAACCATGTGCTCACAACTACCCTTGACCCCACATTTAATATTGGATTAAATTTTCTTTTTTATAAATATTTTTTCCCAATATTAAATAATTACAATATAATAATCCCAGTGTTACAATACAACTCATCAAGTGGCCCCGAGAATATTCCCAAGGAATCTCTACATGTTACACATCCATGTGCGACATCACATAGTAAATAAATTATTATAATTATAAACATTATTATTCAAGGTGTACAATACCTTATTTCCCAACAAAACCTTGTTGCTAATAGTCGGAAGAGTGAATAAGAATAATACCATATTTTATACAAAATTGAGTCACTTCATAAGAAGAAAACATAGTTACATTATTTGCTACAATTTTGTGTGGAACATGAAACCTACAGATCATGTTTTCCTTGAGGAAATGACATATCACCTTTGAAGTAGCATTGTTCACTAGAACAAGCTCCACCCACTTAGTGAAATAATCTATTGTTGTGAAGATATAGGTATGCCCCGCACTTGAAGTTCAGGATTAATGACACCAATGAAATCAAGACCCCACTGCTGAAAAGGTCCCTCAATCACTACTAGTTTCAAAGGTAAAGTCAGCATCTTCTACTTACCAACAAACTGTTGACATAAATCACACTTGCATAACCATTTTTACACATCCTAGAAGATTTTTGGATAATAGTACTTTTCTCTCAAGATCTTGTGAGTTGTTACTGAAGTAGAGAAATGACCACCACGGGCTAAGTTATAGAAAGATTCTAATAACTGTATGTTGTGCCTTATCAACAAAACATGGGAATATCCCATCTAATATTTTATTGTAGAAACCATTGTTCCAAAGAACAAAATTTCCTACCCTGAGATTGACATTTATCTTTTCTTCATATGACAAATGTGTTGGACATTCACCATAAGTTGAAAATAAGCAATATTGGAGTACAATTCATTTATTGTGCTGACAAAAGAGACTCAAGGGAAAGACTCAAAAGTTTCCCCCTCTTCTTCATTTGATTTATTTTCAGCCATAAGATGACATAAACCTTTACCATAGACAAGCTTTGTAGGCTTGATTTCTAAATTATACTCTTGGATTTTAGCAATCCAACTACCTCTCTTAGTACCAAATTCATGTTTAGTCAGACTAGACTTGACAGCTATATCAAGGACCAAGACAAGAGCATGGGAGTTAAGAATGTAGAACCTGAAATACTTTACTGCCTTAACCACAACAAAAGCATGTTTCTCTATTTGTGAATACTTCAATTCATGTGACTTCAATGGACAAATCATGAAATCAATGGGGGTTCAATTCCCTCTTTATTCTTTTATATCAAGATGGAAGACATGGTATGCTCTGAAGCTAGCTAGATACATGATGAAATCTTTGGTATAGTCTAGGCAAACTAAAACTAGAGCATGTACAATGGCTTCGTTGATTTTATTGAAGGTTTATTTCCCTTTAGCACTCCAATGGAAAGTGGATTTACCTTTCATCACATCAATGATATGATGACTTTTCTCTGCAAAGTCAAGAACAAACTTGCATAAAAAAATTACCTTTACAAAGAAAGAATGAACAATTATCTTACTAGTAGGTAAAGAGAGATTATGAATAGACTTGACCCTCTCTAGATCAATTTTGATCCCTTTTTTAGACATGATGTGTCTGAGGAGTTTACCTTCTATCACCCCAAAAACTAATTTCTTAGCATCGAGTGAAATACCATGCTTTTGGCATCTCTCCAACACTTGTTGTAAGCGATAGAGATTATTTTCATGGTTTTTGGAGAAAACAATGATATCATCTAAATACACAATAATAAACCTACCAAGGATACCTCAAAAGGCTAAGTTCATGGCCCTCTGGAATGTAGCTCTTGCATTGATTAGTCCAAAAGGCATTCTACGATATGAAAACGTGCCCCATAGAGTGGTAAATGTGGTCTTGTGTTGATTTTATTCACTTACCTCAATTTGATTAGACCCCAAAAAACCATCTAGCATAGACATCATCTGGGATCCCATCACTATTTGTAGTACTTGATCCATTACTGACAAAGGGTAATTATCCTTAAGTGACAATTGATTGAGGTTCCTAAAATATACACAAATATGGATTCCTCCATTCTTCTTATGCACTAAAACTATATTTGCTACCCATATTGAATGATGAATAGGAAAGATAATTCACGCATTCTCTTGGTCCTTACAACTGGAATGGCAACTAGGTAATAAAACACAATTCAGAGATTGGATATCCTTGAATAGCTAGCTTTCCTATAGCAAAGGCTCATTTACTTATTGACCAAGGACGTAAACTTAAAATGGGCCAGCACTGTATGTGCACTAAGTTCATATCGCAACCACTCTATATTACTGCATGAAAGGAAATTCTTTGAAGTAAATATGAAAAATATCAATGTAATAATACTTAATCTGAATTCACAACTGGAAATCGCTCAAACAACTACTACTAAATGATAATGTTCTAGCAAGCGGATAGGAACTACTCTGTCATTGTGGCTGCAGACTTAGACACAGGAACTATTTCCAATGGCTGCATGAATAGACAATTGCCAAAACAACTACTACTGAAAAATGGAAACTAGCTGGAAAACATGAAGGATTACTCACCAAGTGGGCCCCCTTGAGTGAGCATATCTAGAACTTTCAGACTACAATGGTTAAGCTTTTAAAATCACATTGATCTCTTTATTCCATTTTCACTGTGAAAATACATAAATACCAAAACACTTAGTATTACAAATATTATGGTCGTTCTCTTCTATCTCCGAGAGGAGAGAGAGACCCCTTTGTTTATATGGAAACTTATAATAGATTCCTAACTGATCAACCACATTCCTATGGAATAGGAGAATAGGATTCATTAAACAAAAGAAGAAGAAGTCAGCATGGGAAAATAGAACAACATATGTCCTATAGCTGAGAAAATATAGCATGACTTGCTTCCTGGATCTAAGCTCCACTAAGAATAGTTATAAATGTCCCATAAATCATTATGCTGAAGAACCAATCAAGTGGCTTCAATCTCCCTTAATACTGCTTTTCTTTGACTGGGTCTATATTGTAGCTACATATTTGGTGCCTCTTTAAACCACCACTTAGTCTTTCCTTCTCTTTTGTCAACCCTGCATCATGATATTAATGTGCACAACAAACATGTGTATAAACTAATGCTAACATGATATAATTTAAACCATACTTAAGATTGATTTTAGATATTTGCATAGATAAATCATTTAAAACCCATTATATGACAACCTTAAGTATAAGTCAAATCGGTTTCAAAAACACTTAAAAGGTATCAACTAGGAGAGTATCTTGATCCAAATATCATCTAATCACAAGACCTAGGCAGGAGTATTATAACAAAAATCTATCAAAATAGAGCCATTATTTAGGCTCATCATCTACCCCTAACCTAACTTCTTGTTGATCCTCCAGCCACAAGAAAATTTTGAATTCGAGCATTGATTCTAAAATTGCCAGGAGTAACCTGCCCAGAACCTCCTACAGACAAACTCCAATAGAATCCTTTCATTTTCTCCAATCTCATCCACCTAGTACGTTTTGTTGCTTCACTATATGGTGGATCATTATCGTTGCATCCCATCAGTGGCCATAGGAGGATTGGAGGCTGAAAACTGAGAAACAACCAATGTCTTCCCTTTGTTCTTCCCAAGTGCATATATTTGGGTGCCCTCTTTAGTGTTGCATGGTAGTTTTGAACGGAGTGTGGTTCAAATTGCCTCAACTCATCTGGCAGGCTATTCCAATGTTGGACCAAATGTCTTATTGCTACTTTTCCTTCCCTTCTAGCCATTTGTTCGTATTCTTTATACACCTCCTCTCTTAAGGGTAGAATATCTTTTGCATAATCTGGCTGTACAATATTTTTCCAGTCAAAATAGTCTTCTAGGCTCTCTTGATTCAACCCTTAATGGCAATGAAAGGTCAAGTTCTTCCTTTCTATGTACCTAAAACTGCTCTCCTCTTTATATTTTCATTCTGCATCCATGACATGAGAGATATCAATTGGATATATCCAATGTAGAGGAGAGGGTTCCAATCGACATCATCCGGAACATCATAGTTATGTAAATAAAATTCACAAAGTAGATTATTAATGGTTGTATGAGATGTCTGATAAATGTTGTAGAATTCCTTAGGTGTCTGCAATGAGGGACTTAGATCCTTGACAATTCTCGTCATCTGGAAACTGATATGTTGTTCTTTTAAATACAGAGAGTAAACACGAGGAGGTGCTCGACATTGCATTAGCTGTGGTACCATAGTGGCTACCATTTCCACCTTAGTTTTAAGCTGAGAAATTTCCTCATCTTTTTGTTCAATAATTTTCTTCTGTCGGTTGATTATCATATGCATTTCTACCTTTTCCAATTCCCATGTAGTGCCCCTATCCTAGTCATCTTTGTAAAACTGGTTTGACCTTGGTTGACTTTTTTTATGTGGTGTTCTTGGATGGTTGATTTACCATTATGTAATGTTGTAGTCAGATATTATGATTATTGTGCATATCTGTTAATGTGCTTTTGCATTGATTCTTATGTAAGTTTATTTGTTCTCCTAATTCATGTTATTAATCTTGGGCTAACACTTTCATTATATATATATATATATATATATATATATATATATATATATATATATATATATATATATATATATATATATATATATATATATATATATATATATATATATGTATGTATGTATGTATGTATGCTTGTGTGATTGATGGTTGCAGGAGATTACAGGTACAATACCGCCTAGATGCGAGGTTTGTCTCCACCTGAATTCATACGTTTGAGTGTACCTCTTTGGTCCTTAGAGTTTGGATTAGGTGGTCGTAAAACCCTCATTTTACCCTAGTCATGCTCAAGTGAGCATTGTCAGTCGTCTATTGGTTTCCCTTTTGTTGGGTTTGCAAGTCGTGTATCTGGTTGGCTTTCTTGGGTTGTGTGCTTTGCGTGTGGTAAAATTGAGTATTTTATCCTAAGTATTTAATTTGATTTAATGTGTGTTTACGCATTGTAATTAAGGAACTAAATTAAATAGGTTTCTTTTATGCAATTAATCATTAATTAAAAAAAATTGCTCTATTCATGTTTGTAGCAAGTTCAATTTAATGGTTATTTTAAATGATGAATTTATCCAGTTTATGCTTTTTGAAAGGAAAGATTTAATTTATTTGAAATAGAAATAATTTAACCTATTTGGCATTTTTGAAATAAAAAGGTTAATTTCAATTAAGAGAGAAAATGAAAAAGCAAGTTTAGTATATTTAATTTGTTGAAAAGAATGATTTTTGGATTTTAATTGAAAGAAAGTATTTTAAATTCAAAAATAAGAAGTTAGGTCAAACATTCCTCCATTTAACCTAGGTTTGAAAATATTTTTGGAGAGCTTTTTTTTTGAAAAATATTTTGAAGAAGATTTGGGCATTTTTGGGGAAGAAGGATTTCTTGAGTTGCAGGTTGGGCTCTTCATCAGATCTTGCCAGGAATGTGAAATGAGGTAGGATTCTGGTGCATCTCTTTGATTTCTTGTTTTATTGAGTTTGTTTTTCTAAAACCAAATATTGGGGAATGGTTGTTCATGGTGAAATCTTGCTTAAAATCTCCAATGGGTGTTCTCTAATTTAAGTTTTTTATATGGGAATTTGTTTTGGGGTTTGGCAGTTTGGTGGAATCATTGTATGAGAAATAATCTTCTTTATGCCCAAATATGTTATTTGGTTGAGAAAATTTTGACTATTTTAGGTTTGGTTGTTTTCGAAATTTTAATTATTTGATAACCATGGACATTCTGGAAATTTGCCTGAAGTCTCTGTTTGAGACTGTGAATAATAAACAGCTAGGTTTTCCCTTTTTTTTAAAAAGTTTTTATTAAATATTAAATAAAATGTGAAATGAAATTTATTGGGTGTTTAGGGTTCGGAGGATGGGGGAGCCGAGGCTCCACCCGCGTTCCCTCCCTAGGCTCACAACCTTGGAGGTCTGTGACCACACTGGTGGTCGTAGAGCTCTGCGACCACAGTGTGGCCGCAGAGTCCTATGACCCCACTGTGGCCGCAGGGACCTGTGACCCCATGGTGGTCGCAAAAGCCTACAACCACTGTGTGGCCACAGGGGCTACGGATTGGCAACCCCCACTCCTGTGGATGGGAGGTGGGCCCCACAGATTTGCCCTTTTTCTTATTTTAATTTATTTTATTTAAAATAAAAATAAATGGATCGTATTTTATAGTTTGGGTTATTTAAAAAGTTTCTAATATTATTTTATTAAAAAAAATTAAATAGTTTTTTTTAATATTTAAATATTATTTAGTATATATGTTATTAATTGCAGATTAATATATATATTAATTAATATTTACTTTGTAATGTTATTATTAATTAGTATATATTTTATTAATGGTGAATTTATATATATATATATATATATTAATATTTAATTTTTATTTTTATATATATGCAAGGAAGTATTATTTTAATTGGTAAATGATCATCGTTTTTTTTATTTCTTCCAAAATGTATATTCTCATTTTAGGAAAGTGTATATTGTGTTGCAAGAGATGAAATTAGATTATTGTTTTCAAACAAGAATGAGAATGATGTTTTATTTTCATGAATAAATATCATATCTTAGTTGATTATTGAATATTTGATTTTATATCATTGTGTGTTCCACATATATATATTATAATTATTTAATGTGTTTTTGGTTTGGAAACTCATGATGACGTATTTATGTTATTGTATGATGCAAAATGAACTTTAGTGAATTAGAAAACCATGAACGTCATGTACCTTGACAAGGTAGATAGTTTGAAATCAAATTAGACCAATTAGAAAACTGGATCAATTATTGTGTGTAAACAATATGGAGGAAGATTGTCTTTTCCAATTTATGTCTGCATGTTTGTTTTTCTATATTCGCATGTGCTTAGGAAATGTCAAGTCCTTGTTTGTGAATGTTGGATATTGTCGCATGTTGAATTGGGTACCTGTTTATGTCCTTGATCTCGAGTGTTTACTATTTTCATGTGTTGGTGTTGTATCAGGTCATGTCCTGTTGTTTTTGCCTTTGTGAGAACCTAATATTCACGTTAGACCATAGGTTTCTTATGATGGGTTACGAAGACTTAGTTTCGTGGATGCACTAGTTGATTTTTTTGTATTTGTTTCTTATTATGTTCAGTTGGATCCTTTTCCTAATTCAAGGATCATTCTTGTATTTATTGAACGATGTGGTCAAATGTATTATTGGTTTAAGTACGCCTTGATGGCAAGATGTAAATGATGTGAACCTTATGTATTCTTCACCCTATTATTTTATCAAAGGAGTCTTGCAGTTGAGCAGGCCCAAAGATGTAGCTCACTAGGGGTGAACTCCGATATCATTTCGGTGTTATGTGGTGTTTATGTTATTTTGTTTCCTCTCTAATTTAGCATGTATGGATGGCATTATGTTAAAATGTGTAATGTGGATTAGATGAAGTTAATCGTAAATGCATGTATATAGTCATCTTATTAATGCAGTAATTTGGATCACGAAGAATGTAAATTTGAATAATGGAATGTATTCATTTGTTGATAATGCAATTAAAGTATGCTTGGAAAGCATTTGTTATCTTATAATGAAATTAAAGTATGTAATGAAATTAGATGCATGACCTATGTTTTAATGAAAGTTTGGGCGAAATGTATGGTTAAAATTATAATGGATGAACCTAATCATGTTATCTATATTTTAACTTTAATGGATGAACTTCATCATGTTATCTATATTTTAACCTTAATGGGTGAACTTCATCATGTTATCTATATTTTAACCTTAATGGGTGAACTTCATCATGTTAGCTATATTTTTAACCTTAATGGATGAACTCATCAAGTTATCTATATTTCTAATCTTAATGGATGAACTCATCATGTTATCTATATTTTAACTTTAATGAATGAACTTCATCATGTTATCTATATTTTAACCTTAATGGGTGAACTTCATCATGTTAGCTATACTTTTAACCTTAATGGATGAACTCATCATGCTATCTATATTTTCAATCGTAATGGATGAACTCGTCCTGTTATCTATAATTTTAATTTACTGAATGAATTATATCCTTGTTTAAAGTAATAACTAGTAATTATAAATCGACTTAATTGGGTTAATTAGCGTGGGTTGAGTTAAGCGTTGAATCAAGTAATCACGTTGGGAAACCCTTTAGGTGTTAGTTAAGTATTTTGTTGTGTGATTTGAGCTTATGATAACTCATTGTATCATTATGTTATGTTTAAAACTCTAAAAAAAAATTAAAAAATTGCATTCTATTCTAGTGTTTTAGCTTTATCCCTTCGGGGTTTCATGGTAGGGCATTACATCCCACTCTTGGTAAAGGGATAGTGCCACTGCATGACTGGTAAGGGGAGTAAGTGGTCTATGAATAGGTGCCCTAGGTTTCATCTTTTCAACTTTTCTCCCTTCTTCAATAACCTGTTCTACAGTGGATGCTAAACTATCCAGCCTTTCAAAACCTACTTCTCCCTGTGAATGCTCAATGTTCTATAGTTATTCCTTTTCATGCAGCTGCAGTTCTTCCTCTTCATACAGCTGTAGTTCATGTTCCCTTATGAGATCCCTTGGTGGAGAAGGAGGAACATCATTGTGAGGTGGACTATTTGGCTCTTGTTCTGGAGAATCAAATAGAATGGTAACATTTGGCTCTGCTGATTGGTCTTGATTTTTAAGATTTTTTTGGAGCCTACCACTACTTCTCTGAGATTTCCCTTTAGCCGTTGCAAGACTACTTACTATAGCTAACTCCTCAACCACTTCAGCGGTTATAGGAGAAACTATTTTTATAACTTTCCTTTTATTGGCCACAGGAGAGGGTAAATTCTCACTTTTACTTTTCTCTTCCTTCTTTTCTATGTCAACCTATTTTTCTTTGCCTTTTTCCTTTCATACAGTAGCCCTAGTTTTTATTAGGCTTTGAGAAGGAACCCTTGTTGTAGATTTTTCTTGTAAGGGTTCCTCTATTGCAGGAACATTTTGTTCTGATGATATTCTAGAGGATGACGGTTCAATAGGGGAACCAGGTTTTTCAATATTTTCTAAAATTTCCTGATCTTGAGATGGAAGTGGTTCCTCTTAACCACATTTTCTACCCTAAACCTTCTAGTTTCAACAAATTCATACCAAGACATTGGAGAGACATCTCTTAAATATCTTTCAACCAATAGCTTAATTAGGCAATGATGAGAAATAGAGTGAGGCCACCTTTCTAGGTTTTTGTTGTGCTTATAGAAAGAAGGTTGTATAATATGTTTGGAACATTCATCCTTCTCCCATGGCGTAGATGACTCAGAAGCTTGAAATGATAAGAATGCAGACACGAGAACCTTCCTTCACAAGTTAAATACTTCAAAACATATAATGCTACTGCTCTCCATTCAGGCGGAAGAGATTCTTGCCTAGCTCCCTATCTATCTATTACTAAGGGTGGGTCTCCCTTTCATGTAAACTCTGCTCTTGCACTACGTGTATCCTTAGATTCTAGGTACTTTTCTCCATATGATGGAAACCCACTTACTTCTACAATCCGTTCCTTGTCACCACAACTCTC
Source organism: Cryptomeria japonica (assembly GCF_030272615.1). Lineage (NCBI taxonomy): Eukaryota > Viridiplantae > Streptophyta > Pinopsida > Cupressales > Cupressaceae > Cryptomeria > Cryptomeria japonica. The sequence goes on from NC_081413.1 coordinate 308,299,116, forward strand.
AAACCTTTTACTTGGAAAGTGTGTAGGTAAATTCCCTTGCAATTTCCTCATTAAACTCAGTCAGCTTCAGAAAATAATCCAGCCACCCACTGTTGCAGAATATTGGCTCACAATCTTGGTTTTGAAGGACTTCATGAACTGTCGGCTCATGACGAACAGGTGGACCACCCATTGCAATGATAATACTTTCTACTCTCTAATGGCATAAATTTTTCCAATTTCTACAACTGAAATATACTCAATGTGCTTTTACTTGGTTGAAATCCAACCGTAATTCTAAAATAACTCTAGGCAGACAGAAGGACAAAGTACAGAATATCACCTCAAACTAAAAAAAAATTAGTTTGAAAAATTAAAACGCAATTTGGGATGACATAAGAATTATCTGCTAGAGTAATTATTAGCGTACTTCCTCCCCCAACCTAAGGTTTAATAGGTGTCCACACATGCGGAGGATGACTGAAAAAGGACACTATGTATGAAACAACAAAAAATAACACATGAGCATACTTGATATCACGCGATAATGACTGCAGTTGAAGACATTGAGCCATCATGCATGGAAAACGAGGCAAAAATAGATGAAGTGAGTGGAAAGAAATGAGTGAATATGCAATGGAATATTTATTACATAGAAATGTACTTCCTCGGGATATGGAAGTATTTATTATGAGCATGCAGCAAAGATTTAGGATGCAGAGGTAACAGCAAAGTCATCGCTAGTTACAGGAATCTCGGCATTTTCGGTCATGGAATATTGTTGTATAAATTCATCCTTGCTAAGAGGGTTGTGGTATAGGCGCAAACAATGACCATTGACTAACAATTTAAATTTGACAGGATCAATTGTGGATACCGAACGACACCATTAGAGAATGTTTCAACTATCTCATAAGGTCCTAACCATCGTGTTTGTAATTTTCTCAAGTTATCTTTATACCTTGAATCATAGAGAAGGGCCCAATCACCTGGCTTCAATGATTTATCTTTGATATAGTGATCATGCCACTTCATGTGCTGATTTTGAACTGATTCGGTGTGCTACAGGGCTGACTTTCTTATCTCATCTAAGGTATTAAGCTTCAGGAGCCTTTCCTCTTGTGCTACAGAAAGAGTCATATCCAAGGCAATGGTCGTTCTCAAGGTTTTATGCTCAAATTCCATAGGAATCATTGTTTTTTTTCCCATATACCATTTCAAAGGGTGTAAACCCCATTGTGGTTTTCCAAGTGGTTCTATAAGCCCATACTACTTCAAATAACCTGCTAGACCAATCCTTGCGGTTAAGAGCTATTGTTTTGGTCAATATTGATTCAAGGTCCTTGTTAGTGATCTCTTCTCGTCCATTACCCTGAGGATGGCAGGGAGTGGATTTTCTATGCCTTACATTGTATTCATTAACCAAGGTGGTAATCAAAGTGGAAGTGAATTATGCCCCTTGATCTATTACAATTTCTCTAGGAACTCCATACCGAGTGAAGATCTCTTCATATAAAAATTATGCTACCTTATTATCCCTAGCATGCTTGAATGCTTTGACCTCTACCAACTTGGTGACATAGTCGGTACAAAGAAGAATGTATGACCAACCATTTGATTATGGATCAATTGGTCCAACAAAGTCTAAGGTGTAACAACCATCTATGGGTATAAAGGCATTTCATCAGACCCAGTTGGTCTTCACATTCTCTAACATCTGTCACATTTCCTGGTATATTTTATTGCATCCTTGTGCAAGGTTGGCCAATAATACCTTGTAGTCAATATCTTGAGAGTTGTTCTTTTAGAAACAAAGTGATTGTTATCACAAAATCTCGCACCCTTGCTAAGCTATCAACTCAGCAACCTTGTGAAACATGGAAACAACCATGAAGTGTGGGACCTTGCATGAGGGGGATTGAATCTTTGGAGAAGGTTGGCTTCCTTCTCAATCTAGGTGCATGTGTTGAACCAACTCAACACTTCAAAACTAACTTCTAAACCTATCCTAACAGCTTGCAGAGGAAAGGAAAGAAAGAATTGCTTAAAATGAAAGGAGGTGATGCACCAAAAAGAGATAGTTCTTCTCCCCACCTGAAATGGCACAACGAATCAACTGGAAATCCCAAGAGATGCACAAACTTCAATTGCATGAGTGACCCAAACACATGTGTGGAGGGTGGAATTTTCTAAGTGTCAAGAGGGGAGACAGATTCCCACAAAATCACACTCAGAAAACCAGTTAGCACGGCATTAATGTGAAAGCAAACCATGAACATACACTTATAATGAAGGTAAGAACACATACACATCATACATAAGTTGAACGAAGGCAAGAATAGAGATCTTCAATTAATCATAAGGTCAAAGGCCAATCTTACAGTTGTAGAAATGCAAAAGATTACAAGTCTTCAAGAGAAGATAAGAGCATAAGAAATCTCAAGGAAGCAGGGAGAGAACCCTTTACAATGAGGCTTAACAGCCTTATATAGAGAACTGGGTTACAATAGTGATCATGACCCTTGCATGTCAATCTGGAAGTGCAGGGAAGTGTATGCACTTGGCTTGTACATGCAAGCAACCTAGCCATACCTCAAAAGGCAATTCTAAGGAAGGTGGATTGACTAACCTTCCAAAGTTAGTCATGACATAAGTCACCAAGCATGGCCCTATACCCTCCTTGATGGAAATCCTGCCAAAAACACTTAATGCACCCTTGTGGCTCCACAAAAGAAAGTGTACAAGTCAAAAAGTTGTTGGAGCATTAAAAGTATTAAGTGTTAATCATGCCATCCGGAAGTGTCGCTAGTCAGAAGGAAGCTCGGAGACTTCGGAAGCTTGAACTCCCGAAGTGAGGAAGACAAGGGAAGAACTTTGGAACCTTAAGGTATTGTAGTTCTAGGATAGAGAGAAGAAGAGAAGGAAAAGGCCTTCAAAACCTCAAGGTTTTGGAGTTTTGGAGGAACTAGAAAGAGAAGGCAAAAGGGGAAGGAACTTTAGAACCTCAGGGTTCTGGAGTTCCAGAGAACTAGAGAAGAGCTAAGGGAAGGAAGGGAACTTTAGAACCTTGGGGTTTCGAGGTTCTGGGAAAGGCAAGGGAAGGGAAATTCAGGACCTCAGGGTTCTAGAGTTCTAGGGAAGGTAGAAAAGCAGCTAAGGCAAAGAACTTTGGAACCTCAAGGTTCTGGAGTTCTGAAAAAGGAAGAAGGAAAGAGACAATGGCAAATAGAAGAGAAACTTCAGAACCTGGGGGTTTCAGAGTTCCGTGGAAGAAGAAAATTCCAAGGGAGGAACTTCCTCTGAACAAGGAAACACTTCACACTTCATGATTCTTCTCTCCTTGATCAACTGGGGCCGTGTTGGTCCATGGAACATATCTCTGATCAGTTCTCACTGGTGGACCAAGGGTATCATAAAATGACACATTTTTGGCAATTTCTACGGGATGCTTTCCTGCTAAGCATGAACTCTAGAAGCCTTGAGCATCCATTGGGCACTGAATCATGAAAAGACCAACAACATGTGTGCACCATCACTTGGAGGAAACTAAAAACTAGAGCACACACCCTCTTAAGGAAAATGTGGCATGTGCATAAGCACTTGTGAGAGCAAAACAACTTCTAGTCTAATATTTACATAGTTATCAACACCCTCTTCAGAAGCAGGGCTTGAGATGAATCCCATTCACTGGGATTGGAATAACTTCACCATTAATCTCAGAGAGATTAAATGCATTGGCCTCCTTGAAACTAGTGATGACATATGGGCCACTCCAGATAGCATCAAACTTAGAGTGCCGCCTAGCTTTGGCTATGTTTACATCCCAATTGAAAACTAGATCTCCTTCTTTAAAGACCCTATTAGTTGCCTTTTTGTCAAAAACCTTCTTGACCTACTTTTGATGAGTCTCAAGTGTATACATAGCCTTACTTCTAACCTCCTCTAGCTCCATCGGCTCTGCTAGGCTTACTATCATGGCATCATTTTTTATCAATTTTAGTTGATGTGCTATTTCAAGAGAGGGTAACTCTAGGGAAGTTGGGAGTATTGCTTCCTTCCCATATACTAGCATGAAAGGGGAGTTACCAATTGCCCTCTTGGGTGAGATCCTATCAGCCCATAAGGATATCTTCAACTTAATATGCCATGCCCTCTAATTGTCTTCAATTGTTCTTTTAACTATCCTGATGAGGTTCTTCTTGGAAGATTCAGCTAAGCCATTACCCTGAGCATAATAGTTGCATGATGTCTACAAATATACACCATGCTTAACTACCCAAGAACTAATTTGGGTTCCAACAAATGCCTTGGCATTGTCTGATATGATGGTGGAGGGAACACTGAATCTTGTCACAAATCCCTCAAGGAATTCCAACACTGAGGTCTCAGTGGCATCCCTCAATGCAATTGCCTCTATCCACCTAGTGAAGTAATCTGTTGCAGCCAAGATCCACTTATGACCAGTACTAGAAGGTGGGTTTATCATGCCAATGAAGTCTAAACCCCATTGGGCGAACGGTTGATCTGCTTGGATGGGATGAAGAGGTAGGGCGGCTAGTCTTTACTTCCTAGAGAACAGAGCACATTTCTTGCAATTCTTCACCAATCTATGTGAGTCACTAAATAAGGATGGCCAGTAATAACCAACCCTCATTATTTTGATAGTCGTCGTCCTTCTAGAGAAGTGGCCCCCTAAAGAGCCATCATGAAATTCCTCTAACAGTTTGCTAACTTGGTTTTGCTCGATGCATCTTAGTAAGACTCCATTGGAGTCTTTTCAGAAAAGAGTGTCATTCACTAAGACATAGGGAATGGAATGCAACCTAAAATGCCTTCTTTTGGTCTTGTCTAGACCTTGGGAGTATCTACCTTCCATTAATAAGGTCGTCATGTCACTCACCCAACCGAATTCAGTGTTGTCATCAGTTGGTTGATCTTCTTGTAACACAAGGGAAACCTCTAAAGTAGTCTCAGAGGATGAGACAAGTTGTTCACATAGGCCCCTACCTCTTACAAGCTTGGTGATCTTGATGTTGATGTCATACTCCATGACCTTGGTTATCCACCCAACCCTCTTCTCACTGATGTCCTTGTTTAGGAGGAAATCCTTGACACTTCCATGTGGAACTAAGAGTTGGACCCTGTTGTTGGACAACATGTGCCTGAACTTTTTTAATGCCTTTACAATAGTGAGGACTTGTTTCTCTACATAGCTATATCTAAGATCATAGTCCTTTAGCCCCTCACTAAAGAAAGCAATAGGTTTCTCCAACTTGTCATCATTCAACTGTGTTAGGACAGCTAAGATACTAGATTCTCCTTCAAAGGTATAGAGGATGAAACCCCTTTTATAATTAGGATTGACAAGGGTGGGGGCTTGAGAAATTGCTTGTTTTATCTCTTCAAAACTGACCCTTCCCTCCTCTGTCCAACTACAAGACAAGTTTTTCTTCAACATTGAAGTGAGGGGTTTTACCATGGTGGAAAGGTTGGGAATGAACCTCCTCACAAATTTGATCCTACCAAGGAAACTTTGTAATCCTTTCTTGTAATGGGGAGTGGAAGAGAAAGAATAGCCTCCACTCGCTCTGGATCAATGGTCAAACCTTCTTTGGATACGATGTGTCCTAGAAATATTCCTTGATTAGTAGCAAATACACACTTGCTAGGGTTCAAGGACACACCATACTCCCTGAATTTTATGAACACCTGCTCAAGGTGACCGAGATGGTCGGCTGCATGCTTCAAAAAAATAGTTATGTCATCCAGGTATACAAGCACAAACTTTTCTAATACACCCTTGAAAGCCATGTCCATTGCTCTTTGGAATGTGGCACCTGCATTGGTTACCCCAAAGGGCATTTTACAATAATAATAGGTACCCAACTTAGTAGTAAATGCAGTCTTGTATTGGTTGGATTCTTGGACCAAGATCTGATTGTAGCCTGAATACCCATCCAAGAATGAAAATCTTTCTGAGCCACTGACCTTTTGGAGAATCTACTCCATAGAAGGAAGGGGATAGTGATCCTTGAGGGAGGCTCTATTGAGATCCCTAAAGTCTACACATAGTCTGATTTCCCCATTCTTCTTCCTTACAGGGACAAGGTTGGCCACCTAGGAGGAGTGCTTGATAGGAAAGATGATATTGGCTTCTCTGAGCTTCGTCAACTCCATCATCATTGGCGGCTCAATTTTGAGGCTTATTGGCATTTTCTTTTTTCTAACTGGCTTTGCACCTGGGTCTAGATCTATGGTATGCTGGGCTAAGCTAGGGTCAAAACCCTTCAACTCTTCATAGGTCCAAGCAACTATGTCATCATATTGTTGGCAAAGCTCAATAAAGGCCTCTTTCTCGGTTAAGGAACACACCTTGCCCAAGTTCAAGGACCTACCCTTAGCAACAACAACTGGCTTGTAATCACCCCTCTTTGTAGCCAAGTTCATTTTCTTCTTCAACTGATCATTCAAGTTGAAAATGCCTTCCAAGGTAACTAGACCTTTAGGCAACTTGTTGGAGTTGAGCTGCATGATTTGATCTCCATACTGGTCATGCAACTTAGACTAATTTTTAGCAGAAAATTCTGCTTCATTTTGATAAAAGTTAATGATTTGTTGATCACTTCCAAACACTTGCCAATTCACTTGATTGTCTGGGACAAAAGGCCTCACAACAAGCCTGATGTGTTGCTCCTTCTCACTTGCAACATGCATTGGTATGTCAAACTAAGCACCAACCATTGCAAGCCTATCAACATGCTTGTTCTGATCTCTAGGAATGCTCTAGATATTGAAGGCCTCAAATCCTTCAATCAAATCCCAAACCCCGTGTTTGTATGATTTGAGTAGGTTATTCTTTGCTACACTTTGGGCTTGGATGTGGTTAACAACCAACTCACTATCTCCAAATACTTGCAAAAATTTGATCTTTCTGCTTTGTACAAGTTGGAGACCTTGGATCAAGGCTTCATACTCAGCGACATTGTTAGTGCAACCAAATTGAAGCCTAAAGGAGAAGAAGTATTTCTCCTACTCAGAAGAAACAAGCATTACCCCAGTGCCTGCACCATTCTTGTTTCTTTAACCATCAAAAAACATGTTCCATAACCCCTCTAAATCTCCTTGTGTCTTGATGAGGTTAGGGATAAGAGTATCCTCCTCATGGATACAATAGGTGCCAAGCCCAGTCTCTTCAGTCTCAGCTAATGTATCAAACTAAAAAGCATTGGCCCATTCATCCAACAAGCAATCAAGAACCTCTTGCAAGAGAGTAGTAGGCTCACAGATAGCACACTCCTCCCCTTCTTTATGCAAAGTGCAATTCATGTTTATAGGGCTAGGGGTGTAGGGCTCAATGTGGTTTTGGGCAATGGGCTTTTCCCTTATGGTGACCTTGGTACCATACCTTGTTTGAAATAGAATATGGGACCAATCAGAAGATAGGTACCCACCTATCTTGGTTGTGAAGTCTCTAGACAAGCAGATGGCAAAGAAGGTAGGGAGGTCGATGATTGATATGTCTTGCAAGACAATGCAACCAAGGCATGCATGAAAGGTTAACTTCAAATTTTTTACCACCCCTACCATCTTAATAGAAGTGTCATCTAACTAGACCACCCCTTTGGTCACAGGTTTGTATTCTATGCAAGGAAGATCAACTACCTTCTTAGGCATGACTGAGCTACTAGCTCCTGAATCTATCATGCAGTTGTGAACCAAGTTGTCTCCTATGATTAAGGAAAGATAGAAGGGGGAGGCTTGTTGATCTTGCTTGAATCTTCCTCCTCCTTGGGTTGCACCAAACTGGTGGAAGTTTCCCTTTCTCTGACTATTGTCTCATCACCTAACTAATTTACATCCTTCAGTGCCTCCTTAAGAAAATCCCTTTAAGATGGGATTGAAAGGGCCTCCCACATAGTGACATTGAGGTTGGCCTTCTTCATTTGATCAACTATGTTGAAAGGGACACCAACTAGTTTTAGAGGCCACTTTGAGGCTACAAGGTCTGCCTTTTCTCATTGGATGACTTGGCTCTCTTCTTGCCTCTTGTTCCCTTGCATGGTACTTTGGCTTGTATCATGGATGGCTACATTGTGTGTTGGAGCTTGGACTGATGTTGAAGGTGAGGTAGCCTCCATGGCTCTCTTCTTTGACCTTGCATACTGTAGCATAGACTCACCATTTGTTTGGTTCAAAACATAAAATTCTACCTCCTACCAATTGACAAAGGTAGAATCCCCCTATAAGTGAGCCTAGGGGTCAACACTAGGCTGATTTGGGTCATATTATTGGCTAGAGTTGGTCGGCTCATCTTGCACTACTAAAGTTTGGACAAACCCTCCATTTTGGCATATACCTTGGTTGTGTCACTGATTACATGGTTGACACCAATCTTTCTCTTAGGAGAGGTTATTTTGCATTGGAACTATCGCCTTTGAGTTGCTTGCGGTTGTGGGGTTCACACTATTCAAGGGCATGGCATTGCTCCATTGGTTTTTCCCTTGAAAGGGTGGCCTATTTTGTTCATAATTCTGACCTTGTGACTGATAAGGTCTGCTATACTGAGTTTGTTGCCTCTTCAGTGCCACCAATTCATTGCCAAAGTTTTGTAATAGAGCCTTGACCTCATGGAGCTCATTAGAGGACATAGATGGTGTGCATGATTGTCCTATGGGAACCATGGGGATAGGAGACAAGGTGGGTTGTTAAGTAGGAGCCTCTGGGAAGAGAGGCATTGGAGGCCTTTGAGCTATCTTCCCAGCCTGAATCAAACAATATTCTTCTCTTATGGCTATGTCATATGCACCCGATAGAGAGGCTCCACCCTTTGATTGGTTCATGAAAGCTATATCGTAGTTGAGAGCTCTAAGATAATACAAGAATGCATGATTTGGAAATGGCTTCGCTAGAGCAGGAATCCTATTCCATGTCTTATGGAATCTGAAATTGAAATCTCCCATGAATTCATGGGGTGCCCTCTTGATCGTAGTCAACTACTCCACAAGTGATAGGTGATCACTTTTGTCTTCGAAATGGTTGCACAACCTCTCCCCCAATTCATCCCAATTGTGAATGGAGCTAGACAACAACCCTCTATACTACTACAAAGCTTTTCCTTTCAAAGATGTGGCTAAGAGTCTAACAACAACATCATCTTGAGTGATGTTATGGACGTAGCAGATGTTTACAATGTCTTGAATGTGCTCAATGGGTGTAGTAGCTTGTTTCACCAGTGAAGTATGGTATACTCTTCAACGCAGCTACTAGTATTTCATTCAATTGAGTCAAAATAAGGGTACTTCCCCCATTGAAGATAATAAAGACTTGATTTCTTGCCATGTGAAATAGTGGTCTATTAATATGAGTGGTGGGAGCCATTGATAGCAATGGCCTTGCAAATGGAGTAGAACGAGACCTCGGAGATGGAGTGTTTACAACCTCAACACCCCTGACTGGTGACAATGAAGGTCTACCTCTCCACCTTCTAGAGCCTACAAATGGAAGCTCTATGAATTGAAAACTAACCCTAGAAGATGCCCTTGTATGAATTTTGGGCATGAAACCCGCAACCAACCTCGAAAGCTTAGAGGTCCAGAGTTGTTGAGTATGATCACTTCGGAACCTCGGGAGCTCGGATATCTAGAGTGAGGAAGTTCAGGAGTTCGGAACCTAGGGGTTTTGAGTTTCTGGGCCTAAGCACCTCGAAACTTGGGGGTTCCGGACTTACGAAGTGAAATGGCTTTACTAACTTTGGAACCTAGGGGGCCCAGAGTTTCGGAGTAAGTAGAGCTACAAACTTTGTGTGAACAAGAACTGGTCCAAGAGCAGAGTCACAAAGTGCTTGAGAGATGAGTGCCTCTAAAGGCTAAAACATTAAGAATAACACTAAATCCTTAGCATGTGAATTGAATAATTCCCACCGAGTGTGCCAAAAATTGTTATCACCAAAGCTTGCACCCTAGCTAAGATATCAACTCAACAACCTCGTGAAACATGGAAACAACCCCAAAGTGTGGGACCTTGCGTGAGGGGGGTTGAATCTCCAGAGAAGGTTGGCCTCCTTCTCAATCTAGGTGCAAGTGTTGAACCAACTAAACACTTCAAAACTAACTTCTAAACCTATCCTAACAGCTTGCAAATGAAAGGGAAGAGAGAATTACTTAAAATGAAAGGAGGTGATGCACCAAAAAGGATTAGTTCTTCTCCCCACCTGAAATGGCACAAGGAATCAACTGGAAAGCCGAAGAGATGCACAAAATTCAATTGCATGAGAGACCCAAACGCATGTGTGGAGGGTGGAATTTTCTAAGTGTCAAGAGGGGAGAAGGATTCCCATAAAATCACACTCAGAAAACCAGTTAGCACAGCATACATGTGAAAGGAAACCATGAACATACACTTATAATGAAGGTAAGAACACATACACATCATACATAAGTTGAACGAAGGCAAGAATAGAGATCTTCAATTAATCATAAGGCCAAAGGCCAATCTTATAGTTGCATAAATGCAAAATATTACAAGTCTTCAAGAGAAGAGAAGAGCATAAGAAAGCTCAAGGCAGTAGGGAGAGAACCCTTTACAATGAGGCTTAATAGCCTTATATAGAGAACTGGGTTACAATGGTGATCATGACCCCTACATGTCAGTCTAGAAGTGCAAGGAAGTGCATGCACGTGGCTTGTACATGCAAGCAATTTAGCCATACATCAAAAGGCAATTCTAAGGAAGGTTGATTGACTAACATTCCAAAGTCAATCATGACATAAGTCACCAAGCATGACCCCATACCCTCCTTGATGGAAATCCTACCAAAAACACTTAATGCACCCTTGTGGCTCCACAATGAATTGGTGGCATTGAAGAGGCAACAAAGTCACCAAGCTGTTGGAGCATTAAAATCCTTGAGTGTTGATCACGCCATCCGGAAGTGTCTCCAGTCAGAAGGAAGCCCGGAGACTTTGGAAGCTCGGACTCCTGAAGTGAGGAAGACAAGGGAAGAACTTCGGAACCTTGGTGCTTCAGATTTTTAGGATAGAGAGAAGAAGAGAAGGAAAAGGCCTTCAGAACCTCAGGGTTTCAGAGTTCCGGAGGAACTAGAGAGAGAAGGCAAAAGGGGAAGGAACTTCAGAACCTCAGGGTTTCGGAGATCCGGAGAACTGGAGAAGAGCCTAGGGAAGGAAGGGAACTTTTCTAGGAAAGGCAAGGGAAGGGAACTTCGGGACCTCGAGGTTCTGAAGTTCTAAGGAAGGTAGAAAAGTGGCTAAGGCAAAGAACTTCAGAACCTCGAGGTTTCAGAATTCCAGAAAATGAAGAAGGAAAGAGACAAGGGCAAAGAGAAAAGAACTTTAGAACCTGGGGGTTCTGGAGTTTCGGGGAAGAAGAAAAGGCCAAGGGAGGAACTTCCTCCGGACAAGGCAACACTTCACACTTCATGATTCTTCTCTCCTTGATCAACTGGGGCCACGTTGGTACATGGAACATATCTCTGATCGGTTCTCACTAATGGACCAAGGGTGTCATAAAATGACAATAGTGACCTCCACAAGTTACATCATGACAGGCATGAAGTCTATCATATGTCTCATCTTCTCTAGCACAACGCCTCATAACTTGATCTGGTCCTATATAAAATAAGCAATCTGCTATCCAAGAGAAGTTGAAACTCTTTTCTACCAACAATATTTTTTCTTTTGGTGAGAAATGAGGAGGTATCTTGTTAGTTGCTACGTAGTTAGCTATGTCAGCATACCATGGACTGTTCAAATTAATTAAAAACAAATGCTCCTTTGGAAAGAATCATCAATGGCTTTAGGATTGTCTGGTGTTTGAATTTTAGATAGAAAATATGCCACTACATTTTCTTTACTTGGTTTATCTATGATAGTAATGTCAAATTCCTGCATTAACAACAACTATCTTGCCAACCTACCTGTAATGGAACTTTTATTCATGAGGTACCTAATGGTTGCATGATCAGTATGCACAAAGATTTGATAACCAGTTATATAGTTCCTAAACTTATTGAGGGTATAGATGACAGCTAACATTTCCTTTTCAGTGACAATATAATTCAACTCTGGTCCTTGCAAATTTTTACTGATATAATAAATTGCATTTTCTAAAACTTCTTTCTTCTGCTCCAAAACAACTCCTATTGCAAAATCGGATGCATCTATATGAATGTGAAAAGGAAGAGACCAATTAGGTCCTTTAAGCAAAAGGGCCTAAGTTAAGGCTCCTTTTAGTTTAGAAAATGCCTCTTCACATGTAATTGTCCATTCAAACTCAACATCTTTTGTTAATAGAGAATACAGAGGTCCTACTATTTTACTAAAGTTCTTGATAAATATCTTGTGGTGGTAATGTATGAAATATGTTTGTGGTTGTAGGAGAATCTAAAGAGCTTGCAGATGGAAGAAGAGTATGCAAAGGACTTGCTGGTATACCTGATGACTGTTGAGTTGCTCCATAATGATTTCTTATGATGTTAGAGAGTACCGTATCATCTTCTTGAAGTGCTATGAATGGTTCTCTGGTTAACATCATTAGTTGTTGAACAAAATTAATTTCCTCTACTTCTTCTCCTATATCTGGGCATACTACTTTCTCTTGATCAAGTTGTGGTTGTGTTGGAGAATAGAGTGCAAGATTTTTAGTAGTAATACCATCTGAAATGGTCATGTCCCTTATTCTGCAACCTATGTATGCATCAGTTGTAGCAAGACAAGGTCTTCACCAAATGATTGGATATCCCCCCAATGTTTCCTTAGGAGAGAGTATTATAAAATCATTCAGGTATTCCCAAGAATCTAATGTGACACCAATATCTTCAACCATCCCTTCAGGCCAGACAATAGAGCTATCCACAAGCTGCAGGACCATTGGAGTTGAGATAAGACTAGTAATGTTGAGTTGTTGCATGACATCCTTAGTCATCACATTTATGGCTGCTCCTAAGTCTATCAAGGCATTTTTAATTTGAGTTCCATTAATAACTATCTTCACAATAGGGCTACCTGGGTCAGAATATTTAGGGACAACAATTTTTCCTAACATAATATCAGCCAATTGTCCTACTACATGCACTATTTTGGGGTCCTTTTTCTTTCTCCTGGGTTTCTTCAAACATGCCTCCTTAATATCTTTTCCATATATGGGAATATCCTTAATAGCTTGAAACAATGGAATCTTTACACATATATGTTTTAACTAATCAATAAGATCAAAAGCTATATCATCCTGCTGCCTAGACACTTCTACCTGCAATCTTTGAGGAAATGGGGGAGTTCTTACATGTGTGTCTGGAGTCTCAGACTGATGAACTTGCTTAGGGTTTCCAATTTGATTAGGTGTAGTGTCCTGAGCAATCTCCTTAGATGGTAATTTCGTTATGATTGGAGGAGATGGAGTAGGCAGTGTTGTTCCTGACCGTAAGTGAATATCACTTATATTGAGAGAATATGCAGGATAGTTATTAGGATCAGTTGAAAAAACTTGTTGTTGTTGTTGGGGTTTGTTATTTGGATTTGGCACAGGTTGTGTTAGCAATTGGGTTGGCTTGGGTGGAGTAGCATTAGGAGCTGGTTGCATTAAAACTGGTTGTTGAGACTGTTGTTGTGGCTGCAAGAAACCTAATGATTGGTTCGCCCATTGTTGTCCTCCCCTCCATTACAGTGACTATTTCCAGTTACCTTGAGGAGGTGACAAATTCCCTTGTGGTTGTTTCCATTGAGAGGAAGGACTCTGATAATTAGGCCAAGGGTTTTGAGATTTATTCCAAGATTGAGGAGTATAATTTCCAAAATTTTGGGAGTATGGAGTTGCCACTAATTATTTTGTGCATTGAAGTTAATATAAGGATTATAAAATGACAATGGATCTTGTGGCATACCTTGTCTTGGAGGCTAAGGCCTTCATTGTGCAACATAAAAGAGTTGTTCATCATCTCCATAGACAGGCTTGAAATCTAGGGAAGGTTGTTGGCTATCAATTTTAGCTAGCAACTTACATTTATAGTCTTTCTTCTTTTGTCGATAGTGAGGACAAAATTCAGCAAGCATAGCCTCTACCTCCTCATGCTTCTTTCTTTCTTGAAGTGTATCCAACTGAGTAGCCATATTATTTATAATATCCTCCTTAAAGTCCTTTAACAAATGAGTTATTTCCACTCTTGAAACTATTGTAGATGCCTTTACAATTGAAGAACTAGGCCTATAGTGTCATCCCTTATTGGTTGCAGCTCTAGAGTACTTTTGACAGATTTTTCTAATGTCATCCCATTGAACTTGAGTAATATCTCCTCCTCCTATGAGGTCTAAGGAGTTAACACAATCTTCATTGATTCCCCTTAGAAAGATCAACTTCATGGATTCTTCACTCAGAGTGCTATGCTTGGATTTTCAGACACTAAACATAAACCTCTCCAAATAATCTTCTAGGCTTTCATCTTCTTTTTGTGTCATCTAGAAGATATCATCACCATGTTGGTTCATTCCCTTGCAATAGTCTTTATACTTATCCAAGAAGTTTGTCTTCATCTCCTCTGAGGTAGTGATTACATCTCTTCCTAGACTCATAAACCATCTCAGGGCAGCTTCTTTCAGAGTAGCAGGGAATAACTTGAATTTATGGGCATCAGTGGTATAATCATAACTTATATAAAGGATGTCAAATTCAAACAAAAAGGTATCCGGATCTTCTGTTACCAAACCATAAAATTTTGGAAGAGAAGAAGTTGGTATATTCTTCAAATTTGCATTATCATGTTGGTCAGGAATGGGAAACTCAAAGGTTGGGTTTACAGGTGGAGGTGGAGGATTTACTACCATTGGTCCCTAATAAAGGACTAAAGATGAAATGTTTTTCTCAAGGGGTTCATTTAGGAAGTCTAGGTCTCCTTCTAACAAATTAAAAACACCTCTATTTTGCACATAAGTTTCTACAAAAGGGTTTACTTTAGGTGCTTGATTTGATCTTATATCTTGAGTGGAATGTGAGGGAAGAAATCTTCCTAATGCATCTCTTCTCCTCATATGCATTCAAATTAATCAATAAATTCAAAGAGCTAACTAAAAAAAAACTTAAAACTAATGGTTACAATAGGTTCTTAGTTTGGCACCATCCCCGACAACGGCCCCAAAAATGTTGGTCCTTACAACTGGAATGGCAACTAGGTAATAAAACATAATTCATAGATTGGATATCCTTGAATATCTAGCTTTCTTGTAGAAAAGGCTCATTTACTTATCGACCAAGGATGTAAACTTAAAATGGGCTAGCACTGTATGTGCACTAAGTTCATATCGCAACAATTCTATATTACTGCAGGAAAGGAAATTCTTTGAAGTAAATATGCAAAATCTCAATGAAATAATACTTAATTTGAATTCATGACTGGAAATCACTCAAACAACTACTACTAAATGATAACGTTCTAGCAAGTGGATAGGAACTACTCTGCCGTTGTGGCTACAGGAACAGACACAGGAACTGTTTCTAGTGGCTGCAGGAAAAGACAAATGCTGAAACAACTACTACTGAAAATTGGAAACTAACTAGAAAACATGAAGGATTACTCACCAAGTGGGCCCCCTTGAGTGAGCATAACCAGAACTTTCAGATTACAATGGTTAAGCTTTTAAAATCACATTGATCTCTTTATTCCATTTTGACTGTGAAAATACATAAATACCATAAGACTGAGTATTACAAATATTATGGTCATTTTCTTCTATCTTTGAGAGGAGAGAGAGACCCCTTTATTTATATGGAAACTTATAACAGATTCCTAACTCATCAACCACATTCCTACAGAATAGGCGAACATGATTCATTAAACAAAAGAAGAAGAAGTCAGCGCAGGAAAACAAAACAACATGTGTCCTGCAGCTGAGAAAATATCGCATGACTTGCTTCCTGGATCTAAGCTCCACTAAGAATAGTTATAAATGTCCCATAAATCATTCTGTTGAAGAGCCGGTCAAGTGGCTTCGATCTCCCTTAATACTACTTTTCTTTGACTGGGTCTGCATTGTGGCTACATACTTGGTGCTTCTTTAAACTGCCACTTAGTCTTTCCTTCTCCTTTGCCAACCTTACATCATGATATTAACGTGCACAACAAACATGTGTATATACTAATGCTAAAATGATATAATTTAAACCATACTTAAGATTGATTTTAGATATTTGCATAGATGAATCATTTAAAAACCATTATATGAATACCTTAAGTATAATTCAAATCAGTTTCAGAAACACTTAAAAGGTATCAACTAGGAGAGTATCTTGATCCAAATATCATCTAATCACAAGACCTAGGCAAGAGTATTATAACAAAAATCTATCAAAATAGAGTCATTGTTTAGGCTCATCACATTCAACATCTTCTGAATTTCAGAAAGGATGGTACTTGAAAGTTTTAGATTGTATTGTTGTTGCTTTGGCTTGAATGGCACTACACCAAATTTGAGAGGAATGTCATGTTGCAACTCTTTTGGTTGAAAACACTTAAGATCATCACATGAATATGTTAATACATCAATGTATTGACATGACAGCTGAATGAATTGGTCTCTTTCTTCTGGAGTGAAACTGTTACCAATATTTACAAATTTTAGATCATCTTCTAATCCAATGTTATATTTCTCATATCCCATGGAAGAATTTGGATCTACCTGTTAAATCCTTTTAATATAGAGGTCATGCTTATCAAACAACTTTTCAAGTGAAACTAAACCTTTAGGGATTTTATTTTCATTCAATTGCAAGAATTCCTCAACATAATCAAAATCTTTATCATACGCTGAATCAGGAGAAGAACGATTGATAGCTTCAAAGTACAAGTTAAAATTATCACTAGTCTCAATGAAGTTAACAGTATCCTTATCAGAATAAATGATTTTCTAATGGTCCCAATGTTACTACTTATCAGATTGCCATTAGTTTTATGTCAAAGCTATACTATATACTCTAGTCGGTTATCTATTACCGAAATATTCAGTCGGAATGTTTAGTCTAGTCGGTTATAGAAGAAAGCAGTCACAGAACGCAGTATACACCGAGCTGTCTATCGAGTATCTTTACATGTTTACTAAGCAGCAAGAAGACACACTGAGTTGATTTACACTTAGTGAAATGTGTTACCGGATTCATTGAACCTGGACATGCATATGAAAACGTGTTACAAGATCGAGGCACATCTAACCGTTATCACATTGGAAATTACACTTAAAGATTGTGTATGATTTTGAGGTTATCTAACCAATGAAATATTTTATATGATTATTCATTCAATAAATCATGTTTGTAAGATCGAAGCAATGAATTGGATCACCGTCATAAGAGATCTATTTATACAGCATGAGTTAAGAGTTAAAGGTGTGTGCATGAGTGTAAGAAGACTGTTACAGAGACAAAGGTCACCGAGAAGGTTTTTAGAGAACAGTCGAAGAACAGAGTAAACATAAGGGTTTACCAAGTTACTATATGGGTTACCGAGGTATGCTATAAGCAAGGTAATCTATTCTGAGCACATAGAATCTGCTATAATATTTCAGATGTAAAGTTGCAGATATTTGTAATAATTTTATTGTAATATTGTGAAGTTGAAAGAGAAACCTTTAACAGGGTAAAATACTCTAATCAAGTCTATAAATTGTAAAGCCTCTAACCAGGTGCAGCATTTAGATGAAGTGTTGTAAAATCCTTTAGCAAGGTAGATCTAATAGATCTTGTTACTCCTAATAGGGTAAGCTATCAGAAATAGCTAAACATGTAGCTCTAATCGAGCACTCTTTATTATTGAAGTAGTGAAGTTGTGGGTGCCATCCCCACTGCAGTTTTTTCTCTCTAACCAAGAGTTTCTGCATAACCAAAATATATGTGTTATGGAGTGAATCATGTATGATTGTTATCTATTTGTTTTAGTTTTATATTATGTTACTACACTATTCGGTTTATGCATAATAGTAAAGATATTGTTGAAGAAATGTTTTGAAGTACTGATTCACCCCTCCCCTCTTAGTACATTAGCTTTCCATATTGGGCCTAACAATTGGTATTAGAGCTTAAATCTTGGAAAAGGATTTAACTACCTAAAGAGAAAGATCTTATCAATGGAAGCTATAAACAATCTTGGAGGATTGCGTATCTGCAAGAAGAGCTGGATCATGCTAATCAAGTGATTGCAGACATGCCAAGGCAAATGCAAAAATCTCTAAAAGTGAGAAGAAGATTATCTGATGATTTTCAGGACTCTCAAGAGTTTGTGGAACAAATTGAGACATCATCTAAGAACAGTATATCTAAAGAAACTGAAGAAATGATTGGAGTATTGAAAGAAAAGAACAAAGAATTGGCTGATCAACTAAAAGCAATGAAAAGAGAACATGAACATTTCAGCACACAGATGACTGAAAATCTAGATGCATTGAGAATAGCTGAGGATAAAGTAAGAGATATAGAAAGAGAGAAACAACAACTTGAAGTTTTAGTATCTGATAAGAATGATGAAATCACAAGGTTGACTGGAATTCAACAAAACCTATCAAATCAACTAGGTTATGCACATCATGAAGCAATTATGAAGAATGATGAGAATCAAGCATTGAAACTTGAAGTATCAAAGTTAACCGATGAACTTGAAACAGAGAAGAAATCCAAAGAAACACTGAAGAAGAGTTATGAAGCATCAAAGATGTTGGATGAGCAACTAAACAGAAGACGACCCAACAAAGATTCAGGACTCAGTTACAAAGGTAAAGACTCTACCGAGAAGGGAATTCATACTACCGAGAGAGAAGAATCATCAAAGCAAGCTCGAAATAGGAATAACATCAAAAGAAAGAAGCCTATTTGCAACTACTATGGAAATCAAGGTCACACTGCCAACATATGTCAAATCAGAAAAGGTAAGCAACTGAATGTCACTAAGTCCAATGGTTATTGTTACAATTGCAATAACTATGGTCACACATCTAATCAATGTAGGACAAAGTCTGTTAACAATTATCAGAAGGCAAAATTCAAAGGGTTTTGTAAAAACTTTAATAGATATGGACATAGTACCGAGAAGTGTTGGTTTAAGATAAAGAACTTTATGTGGTATGCACACCAAGCAAATGCTAGAGGTTACCGAACTCACACAGATCCTTACCAACAGTATTCTGTAGTACCATGGGATTACAATACAAGGATATGGCATGAATGTTGTGGAAGATATGGACATATTAGTGCTAACTGCTTTATAAGGTTTGGAATGAACAACCGAAGATCATGGAGAAATCCTGGTATGGCATGTTTTCATTGTCACAAAGTGGGACACTTAGCTGGAGATTACAGAGATCAACCTAGAAAAGACACTAAGGAAATAAAAGAAAAATTAAAGATGATTTGGAAAAAGAAGGAAATTGTGTCAAATGAAGAAAGCACCTTACCTACCGAGTTAGGTGCTCCTATTCCAAATTAATCAGTAAAGGTATGAAGGGACTAGAATCTCTAAAGGTTAAAATCCCAATAGTTCCTATTCTATTAAGTACTAAATTCAAAATTTGCATAGTTAAGATGTAATAGTAAGTTTGAAATTCTATCAAAGTCTTTGAAGCACTTTAAAGGAAACCTGTCAAGTCGGTGAATACAGGAAGTCTGTCAAGTTGGTAAATGAAGGAAATTTGGTTACTCGGTTAAAATGGAAAAAGGAGAGTAAATTGGTTAAAGGTGAACCGAGTGCATTTAATATTTTTGACCTAACCCGCACGGAGCCCGATAAGGTATTTTGTGTACTCAAAAGCATTTTAGCGGTCATTTACACTTACCAAGTTTTCGAGAAAGCAGAGCAAGCGATTCAAAGGCAATCAAACCTCCTACAAAGCAAATTCAAGGTATTTACATCAAATCTCAACACATTGTTAAGCTGATTTACCGAGTGTATCTAGTTGCCATTATCTGCTAAGTATAAAGCATCTGTCGTTTGAAATCTTGAAACCCTAAGGACTCTTTGTTAGTTTTTTTATCTGAAATCTTCAAATGGCACCCAAGATCCAAGATCCCATAGTTGTCAAGAATGTATAGAAGCCCTCACTGAAATACTCTTTGACTCCCAAAGTCACTTCTGAACCAGATGACAAAACTGCCTTTTCACTCATCCCGGACAGAGTGTTTATTTCGAAGATGTGAGATTCTTCACCAAATTTCGTGTTGAAGAAATCGGTCATGTTGAAATTAGAGACACCTATGAGGAGCTATGTACCGATGGTATATTGAACAGCAAGTATGAGCACATAAGAGTCAAGGGATTACCTGAAGCCCTAACCTATCCTCGTGTGTTCAAGCCCCAGTGGGTCAAGTTTGTTCTGATTACAGTTCATGATGATTTCATGTGGCTAGAAGAGCAACCATTCAAGATTACCAAGGAAATCATTCATCTAATTACCGGTTACCCTATCTATGATCATGCCCGAGCCCAGAAGATGATATCACAGAAGGAATTGATCAGTTTAACTGGAGTGGAATCTGATTGCAGAGGATTGAAACTAAATAATGTCACTAATGAAGAATTAAAATTTGCCATTAGAGTAATGGGCTACTATTTCTTCCAATCTGCAAGGGAAAATAGTGTTCCCTATGTAGCAGTAGACTTTGCATACAAAATTGTGAAAAAGGGAATGAAAATTGACCTATGCGAGGTATTGCTGAAGAACCTATTTGAAAATCTGAACACCATCAGGAAGCCAAAGAAGAATAACTCAGCTAATACTCTAAAGTTTGGATCACTACTGGTATGCATGTTTTTCTACTTTGAAAAATTCTTTCCATCAGTCGGTAAAGTTGTTTGGGAGCTACACCGACCAATCACCCATCAGATTAATGACTTCATTAAGAAGTTAGGAGATAATTTCAATGACATCATGGATGATTACTTCAGTAAATTTCAAAAGAAAATGCATAACAGATATAGGATACCACCCCAGCTAGTAGAGAAATACAAAAATGATATATGTTTTGAAGTTGACACCGATTACTGTTATGTGAATGTTGTGGAACCGAGGACTCAATCTTTGTCAACAATGGGTTATGAGATTGATTTTGACATCACAAAACAGCAAATTGATGCATTTCTTACATTTCCCAGACATGCTACTGAGCTAAGGTATGGTACCTATGAGGAAGTAAAGGAAAAGGTAAAGATGAATATTGTAGTACCCAAAGCTACAAGAAAGGCAACAAAGATGATTAAGGCATTGTCTGAGAAATTCGGAGAAGACTCTTCCTCTACACCTGTCAAAGGCACCATTGCCATTACCGAAGAGGGATCTGAAGCCCAAGAGGTAGCTATAACACTAAGCACTGAATTGCCTAAGGGTAAAGTGTTAAAGAGAAAGAAACAAGACATATCAAAAGTCTCACCGACTCCACATCCAGTAAAGTGACCTAACACTAGAGCATCTGCAGCCTCACCGAGTAAGAAGACAAAGAGTGTTACTGTTCCCAAGGTAATAAAGACATACAAGAAATCTACTCGGAGACTCATTTTGGCAAAAGAGTCTAGTGATACCGAATCAGAAGATGCAAGCAAATTCTAGATTGTCAAGAGCAAGAAGGTAAATGTACATAATGTTGCAAACTTATGTGCTAATCTGAAAGAATATGGTGGATTTGGAGGATTTAGATTTGTTAAGTATGAAACCAGGAACAATGATGAAAAGAGACAAATTGAAGAAGTTGTCATCTACACACTTCTAAAGTTCCGGTTAGCTCCATTGGAACTAGCTAAGTCACTTCCAAATGAACTATATCTGCATATTGATAATAGGTGGAAGTATGCAATGGACTCAGAGAAACAAATCAGAGAAAGAAGTCTAGTCCATCTCTTACCTGATATGTCAGTAGCTGAAATAAAGGACCATCTGACAACCTACAATTCAAAGTTTCTTGTCAAACAGCGAGCCTTAAAACTAATGAATGGGCTATATATTGATGTAGAAAATGAGACAAAAGCAAAGTGGCAAGAAATCTTCAAAATCAAGGATGTCAGTGAACAAGCTACAGTTGAAATCGTTGATGTCACCGAGCACGATCCTGATGTCACCAAGCAAGGTCCTGATGATACTGAACAAGACCCTGTTGACACCATTCAAATAGATGAAGATGTCATGGATACAGAAGCACCCGAGCAGGAAATGATAGAAGGCACTACGTATGCAAAACGTGTATCTAGTGAATTTGTCTTGGAACAAGTTCAGCCTTATCCACCGGTCAAGCAACCTGTCTCAACTGAAACTCCTCAGGATACAAATCAAGGCACTGAAGGTCACAAGTCTACAACAGGAGAAGGTACTACTCAAGAGCAGACATCTCAAGCACCTTTTGGCACTGAGAATGTTGCAACTGAGACACCAAGCATAGAGACACCGAAGGATTCTACAGAGACTAAAAGAACCGATCAAAGTGTTGCCTCTACCGAGCAACCTACTGAGGGTAATCAAGCCTCACAAGCACTTGTCCTAATTCCATCAGTGAAAGGTAAAGAAAAGAAAGTGAAGAAGCATAGTTTTAAACTTGATTTTTCAAAACCAATAGTGTTGCCCAATGTTGATATATCAAAATTGAAAGGGCAAGCACTCATTGATTTCGGAGAACTATGCAAAGCAAAGGTTGAACAAGAGAAGCAAATGGCCATTCAAAAGAAAAATAAAGTACTTCAGAAGGTAACATCACTCCTAATAGATATGCTACCTAAAGCTATAGTATCAATAGATGCAGCCATCCACATTCAATTGGATGAACTCCTAACAAAGATAGAAACATCTGGAGTAGATGCATCGGAGTATTTGAGCAAGCTGAAAGACAAAGAGCTCACTGCCAAAATGATAGAAGAGGTACAAAAAGCTATCGCTATTGGCAAAGTTAAACTTGTCAAATTTATTGCTGAGTTGACTCCTCAACTCAAGCACATTCATTATTTATTTTAGAAAGTCTACATATTTTCTTTATTCATTAAAGACATTAAGAATAAAACAGAGGCAATTGAGAAAGAGATCACCGATCTCTCAAGCAAGTTGACCACAGAGCCAAATTCAATTCAGAATTTTTATACAAAGCTTCAACAGCTCATGGCTCAACAATTGGACTTAAGAAATGAAGAACACAAGATCGGGATGGACATAATGACACTTCAGACATTATTCCTTCCACATCTTTCATCAGTCCAAGAACAGATCAACCGAGCCACATACCTATCTACTACTCAAGAAGGAAGCACTCTAGATGGCTTAATATTGCTATTGGCTGATATTCAAGCACTGAATTCTTTAATGGTTAGTGTAAAGGATGCACTCTCTATCGCTCTCACCGACGCTCGGACCAAGTACAAATCTATTTTTGACCAGTTACCGCCCCCAGATGGAAATTAAGTTTTGATGTTTGTCAAAAAGGGGGAGTAATATGATAGTCTTGGGGGAGCAATACAATATAAGGGGAGTGATACAGTTTTGATACAGTATTGAGAGAATGATATAGTCTTCAAGTATAGTATATAGGGGGAGTATACTGAGCAGAGTAAGCAGAGTATCAAAGAGTAGTATACAAAATAGTAAGCAACGCACACAAGAACAAATCACCAAGCATGCAAAATCAGAGTTATGTATAGTATATCGACAAGGGGAGTATATCTAATATATTATTTTATTGACTATTGTATATACTGTCAGTATAGTCATTTTGCAAAGTATATAGATTTTTGAGTTATAACTTTGAAAGTAGTTTTTGTCAAACATCTCAACTAATGTCAAAAGGGGAGATTGTTACTACTTATCAGATTGCCATTAGTTTTATGTCAAAGTTATACTATATACTCTAGTCAGTTATCTATTACTGAAATATTCAGTCGGTATGTACAGTCTAGTCGGATACAGAAGAAAGCAGTCATAGAACGTAGTATACACCAAGCTGTCTACCGAGTATCTTTACATGTTTACCGAGCAGCAAGAAGACACACCGAATTGATTTACACTGAGTGAAATGTGTTACCAGATTCATTAAACCTAGACATGCATATGAAAACATGTTACAAGATCGAGGCACATCTAACCGTTATCACATTGCAAATTGAACTTAAAGATTGTGTATGATTTTGAGGTTATCTAACCAATGAAATATTTTATATGATTATTCATTCAATAAATTATGTTTGTAAGATCGAAGCAATGAATTGGATCACCGTCATAAGAGATCTATTTATATAGCATGAGTTAAGAGTTAAAGGTATGTGCATGAGTGTAAGAAGAATGTTACAGAGACACAGAGGTCACCGAGAAGGTTTTTAGAGAACAGTCAAAGAACAGAGTAAACAGAAGGGTTTACCGAGTTACTATATGGGTTATCGAGGTATGCTATAAGCAAGGTAATCTATTATGAGCACATAGAATCTGCTATAATATTTCAAATGTGAAATTGCAGATATTTGTAATGATTTTATTGTAATATTGTGAAGTTGAAAGAGAAACCTTTAACAGGGTAAAAGACTCTAATCAAGTCTATAAATTGTAAAGCCTCTAACCAGGTGTAGCATTTAGATGAAGTGTTGTAAAATCCTTTAGCAAGGTAGATCTAACAGATCTTGTTACTCCTAACAGGGTAAGCTATCAGAAATAGCTAAACATGTAGCTCTAATCGAGCACTCTTTATTATTGTAGTAGTGAAGCTGTGGGTGCCATCCCCACAAGAGTTTTTTCTCTCTAACCAAGAGTTTCTGCGTAACCAAAATATATGTGTTATGGAGTGAATCATGTATGATTGTTATCTATTTGTTTTAGTTTTATATTAGGTTACTGCACTATTCGGTTTATGCATAACAGTAAAGATATTGTTGAAGAAATGTTTTGAAGTATTGATTCACCCCTCCCCTCTCAGTACATTAGCTTTCCATATTGGGCCTAACACCCAATTATCTAGAACACTTAGTCTATAGACTAGTTCAATTGTATACTTATCTTGACAAAATTCTTTATGTGGAATTTAAAGAGCGACAAATGTCACAAGAGAATCTCCCCTATCATTGTATTCTCAAGAAACCACAAAAATGTTGAAAGCATCCAACCCTTCAATTTTATCCCACACAAGGTTCTGATAGTGATTGAATCTACCATTCCTTGTTTGGTATATGTTTTTGACTTGGTACACCACCAACTCGACATCACCTTGTGTATGGAGATTCTTAATACCCCCCTTACATGCAACTTCAATACCCAATAACATTGACTCATATTCAGTCATGTATTAGTATTAGCAAACTGCAACTTAAAAGAATAAGCGAAAATTTCTCCTTGAGGAAAAGTAAGAACAACGCTCGCACTAAAACCAACAGAAGCACATTTGCCATCAAATTCCAAGGTCTAGACATCATTAGAAATATTGGTAGAGCTAGTGAAGGTACCTTTTGAGTACTGAGTAGAAATTTAACCTTGATCAACCATGAAAAAGGATTTATCAGACTTGGTTTCATATTCGTGATCCTCATAAGAATCAAATACATGAAGAATTGAAATCCTTATTATCAGTAATATTGAAGGATTCAAATAATTTTGACGCTAAAACCTTCAACTAATATTCAATGAATTTTGAGACTTTATCAACATATAGGTAATAATTACCCATAACAGCAAATTCAAACAATATCTACGCATGGGGATCATTAAATTTAAATATGGTAAACTTGGTCTCTCTTTATGGAAGGATTTTATGCATAACACCTTTCACAAGAATCTTTGGTTGTAACATATCCATGTTAAGTTCCCCTCCCACATATTTATAGAAATTACGTCCAAACAACATTCTGTATGATGTAGGAACATCAGCGACCAAAACCATCATCTTAATCTTTTTATCTGGGAAGGATGCAAATGTAAACTTTGCATCCTTAATTTGCCCCATGAGAGGCACTTGTTTATTCTCTATGAAATAACAATTACCAAAAGTTTTGGTCAAGGTTAAACCTAGGGAATTAGCTACCTTAAGGGGCATGACATTATTTGAGGATCTAGAATCAATAACACAGTTACTTAACTTAAAACCATTGATTAACAAGGAAATACAAAAAGGCTCTACTTTCCCTAGAATAGATGAAGGTATAGTAAGTATAGTAACAAGCTTATTTGGTAGATTATTAGGCTTAGATGAAATAGGGGCACTCTGGAAAGATCTTGAAGAAGGATGAGTATCCTTATCTTTCACAAAATTAACCAATCTATCAAACTGGTCTAGGTTAGCTTGCAAGTATTCTACCTTAAGCATTTTGGATTTTGGTCTTCTTATCATGGTCAATTATATCAAAGGCTTGATACAAGCTTGTCAAAGAAGACAAGGGAATCTCAGCTTGAGATTTGGGATTTGGTGTACTAGCTTTTACTACATTTGAACAAGTAGGATATTGGGTAGATGTACTTAATTGATTATCCCCCGTTGTTCTTTTTGGTAGAATTAGAAGAGGAATTCCCCTTTTTGCAATAGTGAATGGCAATTGAGGAGCATCCTTCTTTTCTCCATCATCTTTAGGATGATCAAGCTAACTTTAATAATGGGTGATAACTACATTAATGTTTGCATCAACTCCTTAAGATAGTTCCTCATAATGCATGTAGCCAATGGTAGAGTTTCCAACTACTTCTTCTCCATGCTCTTGGAAAAGAGTTGCAACATCTTCTTCAATAGGCAAAAAATCATCTTGTTTTGTCTCAAAATAGCCCACAACTAAATTAGAAGGTGGAGCTTCAAAAGCTAGCCTCTCTGGTGGAGGTGGTAACTTGGCCTGATTCTTGGTCGCATAGTTGTTGGTATTATTTGGGTAAATTTTGTGTGGAATGTCCTTATATGGTGGTGGAAAGGACACTTGTAATAACTACTTCTTCAAGGCCAAGACTTCATTAGCCAACCTCTGCACCATAGGGTTAATTGTATTTGTGGATGAAGAAGTTGAAGATTACAAAAGAGGAGAATCTATTTTTGTTTTTTAGGATCATTTTTATTTTCCTGGCAAGAATTAAGTCATCTTCTATTTCCACGGCCAAATATTGTGCATGTTTTAAATTCCTTGCAAGTTCTTGTCTCAACAAAAAGCTTACCTCAAGCAAGTGAGCATTAAAAAATAAGCATTTAAGATTTTCTAGAGTTGGCTAAATAGTGTTTGGGATCCAGTTCTTCAACTTATTTAACTTATCAATGAAGTCTCTCATAGCTTCATGTGGTTCCTTTCTCATTTGAGTGAGCTGAGCTAAAAGAGCATGTGTGTCTTTTGTCAGCTTAAACCTTGCCTCAAATTGGGTTTTGAGAGTATCCCAACTTGTAATGGTTTGTGATGCTAAGTGATAGAACCAATTTGTTTCAGCACCTTGTAATCGTTGCAAATGTGATGTTCATGGTTGTCATTAATGATTGTCATTGATGTCAACATATTGTTTTGAGAGGGTAATCTAGAAGATGTGTTCTTGGAATGATTGGTGCATTGAAAGATGTGTGACAATTGATATTCAATGTTGATTGCTTGTGATGATGGTGATCAAGATTTCTTTGTTTACCGGATATAGTATTGATTAGTTGTATTCATGAATATCTTGGTTTCATTCTTATTTTTGCTAAGTTAGGTAGTGCTATTTTGGGTTCGGATTAAGTCCGAAATTAAGGATGAGTAACGATAATTGCATAGCGTATGAGTCATGATTTGAGTCTGATATTTATGTTGGATGTAACGTGTTGATTTGATATATGAAGTGCATTGTGGTATGGTCTACTTCTCATTCCTTCCCACCACCAAAATGTTTAGTGGTGACCATTTTTTGAATCTTTGTTTGGTCGACTTAGAAGATTAAGTTTATCAGAGATAGTATATATAAGAAGATGATCTAATTGCGTTGATGTATGGAAGATATGCGAAATTGAAAAGGAAAATACAATTGATGTTGATATGAGAAGTGTGTTGTTGAGAGATACTCAAAGTAGTTCTGACATTGCAGTTTATATTTCAGTGGTGGATTCTCTTTTCTTTCTTCTTCCTTTGATAATGATCCTTTTTGGGTAGTGAACCATCCAGCAATGAGCCACCCTTTTTAAAAATCACCTTAACCAGTGTCACCTTAACAGGTGTTATATATTGAGAGCTAAAATTCATCGTGGTTTTTCCCTTCTTGGGTTTTCCACATCATATCTGGTGTTCATTGTGTGATTTGTTGTGAATGTGTTTTCCTATTATATCTGCTTTAATTAATTTTGTTGGTTATTATGGATTTGTGAAAGAATTAAGAAAAGATTTAAGTTGTCAACTGATTTACCCCCCCCCCCCTCCTCTCAGTTTCCTAGATATTTAACAGTAATGTCTCAACAAAAATTATGACTGAGACATCCTCATGTTCAACATCAAGAATACCATGTGCAATATAGAAAGTTGCAATTTATTCATCTGGATGTTGTTTACCATCCCCATAGAACTTGGGGATATTCTTGCACAAACCTTGTGGGAGTGGATGTAGTGGGGGTGTCAAAATGAGAGGGCCAAAATTTTGCCCCCAAGGACCTTGAGCACCTTGACCACTTGGAGCATCCATGACTATAGGTTGGAATGGCGGGATTACAAACCTCGACACTTGTGGTATCACCAAAGGTTAGACAAGACTAGAAGATCCTCCAAGTAGAAGAGACCTAATCGTGTAGGTGGAAAAATTCTTGTCCTTTGGAGAGGAGAATGTGCTCTAGGAGGAAGAAAGTCA